>NW_015971142.1:3456894-4056894 GCF_000961545.1 Sporothrix schenckii 1099-18
AGTCAATTGAAGACATATCGGCTGGTCAGAGGAAGGAAGACAATATATCTGTGCTTTCCGTGTCGGTCGGGATTGGTATCTAGAAGATGGATGTCGGCAAAAGAAATATGAGTGTGCTGTGAAGAAAGGCCAAAGAGAAAGGAAGACAAAGGGCGAGAAAATGAAATATATAAAACCTCCGCCCTTGAACAAGGCTCTAGCCATGTTCACTGTTGGAGAACATGGTCGACTTTGTGTACTGCCTTGAACAAAAACAATGGGATGAAAGTTTGAATGTGGTGGCTATGTTGTTCAGTGGACAAGACGAGATATGAGACGAAAGGATCCCCGCCAATGATATGGGTTGGCACACATGAATATGACTGGCCAGTTTACAGGACCACCAACAAAGAACGCCCACCGCAGGGAACAACGGTAGATCCGTCGTCATGCAGAGGGTTTTTGTAAAACGGACGATGAAAAAGACGACATACTGAAAAGCGACTGTCCCCTGGCCGTGAGGTTGCACTGGGCGGCCATTGGATGTGACGTCATCTGCCGAGCAGGCAGCTACCATTCCTGCCGTGTTCAGTGCAATCGGCGCCAGAGTCGGCAAAACGGGCGCGCGTCACACTGCATATCGGACGAAAAAAGAGGAGAGAAGACAATATACGCTCGTCTCGGCAGCATTTTAGAAGTCGTTTCATTTCGTCTTGGAGCTTTGCCAACCACCGGATGCCTCCCACGCTGGCACCTCCCTCTGACACGCTCGCACGATTGCGACGCTGCTAGGCCGCGCCTGGCGTCAGTTGAATGATGTGCTCCAGCGGGCAAGCAGGCTCGGGCCTAGGCCTGGCCAGTCCACGACTGATTGCGTTACCACCTGTTCAAGTAACTACTTTCTGAAAAGGGAAGGCACGACCGGCCTGTGACGGCCTGTGGACGCAGTTCCCCGTCCAGTGTAGTTCCCGTTCGATAGCGTTGGTTTTCATAAATATAGCTTCGTCCCGCAATCTCGTCTTCTTTCCTTCTCTTTCTTGATTTAAATTCACGATCGCAAGCAATCTTTCTACAGAGTCTTCGGCCTCAAACTACAAAGTACTTTCATCACTTCAACATCCAACACCGCCACCAACCACCGACCACACACCAGCCATCATGCCGTCTTATATTGTATGTCTTGAGCCTGCATCACGCGACCTAGTTCCGGTCTCTTTCAATGATGTTCTGACACGCCGTTTCAGCTGCAATTCAACGCCGACACTCCCAAGGAGGAGCAGGAGAAGTGAGTCACAGCCAATAAGAGACCCGAGTCCAGCCAATGTATCTTACACGGACCGTTGCTAACTGGCTCGCTTCTCAACACAGGGTCAAGAAGAGCGTCCTTGACAAGGGCGGCAAGATCCTTCACGAATACGCTCTCATGGGCGGCTTCTCGTACGTTATCCGCGAGGCAACACAGAGTCAGCACAGACAACAAGAGGACAACTGCTAACCAGCTGCTCACAGATTCGAGCTGCCCGCCGACCACATCCAGACTCTGGACGCTTTCCCGTGCGTCCAGAACGTCGAGGCTGACTCGGCAGTTTCGACCCAATAGACAGCGCATCTAGATAGCGACAAGAGCCATGTTTGCCAATAATTTAATGCAGGACCTTGCGGTCTTTCACCTTCCCAGACGCTTGTTGCACAGAGCATGTCCGTGAACCCATGAACCACGAGAAAGCAAATGCCCGCAAACCCATTACAGCCTCCTGCCAGATTCAGCAATCTTGCACGCAGCGGTCGAAAGGGGCTGATCGCTTGGCCAGAAGGTGCGGCCAGGACGGTGCAGCCCAAAGGTGCGGCCGCTGAACGCGCTTCCCGTGCGTACCCCTCAACGGCTCTCAGTGGCTGCACCATTCCATACACCGTCATCGATTTTCGCGGCTTGCAGTGGCCTTCAGCCTTTATTTGCCGCTGGGACGGGCGATCTGCCCCACCATTATCTCCCCCTCTAAAGCTTAGAATACGATGTAAGCTTGCTGTACCTCACTGTAGCTCACTGTAACTCCTGTAGCTCGACCTCTATGTGCTTCGCACCAAATCTGACGATAAGACTGTCGACTTAACCCGTTAACATTGTTACTGCAGAAGTGATCCTCATGTCCTCTGTATTTCCAATACACTTGCATTCCACGTCGAGTGACGGTGGCGTCTCCTTATGTTGGTCATGCAGGTGCTGACGTTAGAGGAAAGCTGGGGGAACCAGACCAGGTCCGCCCCACACCCAGCCCGAGCGAATCACGCGTCCCGGGCAGCTGTACTGTGACTCTTGACATCGGGCTGTCTATTTTGTCGATATTTACAACGTCTACTCCGCGAGTTTTGGTCTTCGTCGAGTCCGCCAATTTTGTCCGCCAATTTGTCCCACTACGACTCTGCGGGCGAATCCGCAATGCTAGAACCATGAAAACACTCAAAAGGCCATGGGTGGCCGTGTCGGCCACGGCCACCTCGTTCTCTTCGTCAACCTGTCTCTGCCGCTCCTTTCCTGCTCCGCTCGTCGTCAGCAGCTGGCCTCTCTCCATATCCCAGCGCCGTCCTTACTCGTCACCGTCCCCCTCTTCCCCCTCTTCCTCCTCTACCTCTTCTTCCAGCAGTCATGACGACCTGCCTCCGCTCCGCGACGAGGACATTGTCCGCCTCGCCAAAGAGCCCCAGCACCAGCTGCGCCTTGCGGACTTGGTCCGTCACGGCTGGCCGCCCCTCGGCGAAAAGGCCCTGTTGCAGAGCGCCAACTTCTCGCTCGACCTCATCCCCGTCCGCCTCGCCCGCCGTCTGCAGGCCCTCCGCAACCTGCCCTACATTGTCGTCTCCAACAGTCACGTCCGCCAAATCTACCGCAACTACCGCCACAGTCTGCGCTCGCTGCTGCCCTGGTGGCGCCGCCGCCGCGCCCAGGGCGGCGGTGCCATCACTTCGCTCGACGAGGAGATTGCCTTCACCGACGTGCTCGCCGAGCTGGTGACGACGCACCAGAACACGATCCCCATCCTAGCCCAAGGCTTCTTGGAGTCGCGCAAGTACATTGCGCCCGCCGACGTCACCACCTTTCTGGACGAGCACCTGCGCGCCCGCATCGGCACGCGCCTCATTGCCGAGCAACACATTGCCCTGCACCTGAGCAGCCGACCATTCTATGGGGTGCCGGGTGCGAGCCCAGGAAGCCCAGGAAGCCCCGGTAGCCCCGGTAGCCCCGGTAGCCCCGGTAGCCCCGGAGACATTGTGGGTAGCTCACAAGCCGACGTGAACGCTGCTGCCGCCGCCGCCGCGGAGAACAGCGAAACGGCCCCGTCGACGAGCGAGGCGTCGTCCTACATTGGCATCATCGACACCCAGCTGCGGCCCGCCCGCACGATTGACAGCTGTGCGGGCTTTGTGGCCGACATTTGCGAGCTCAAGTACGGCGTCCGGCCCCAGTGGCGCATCGACGGTGAGCCCGACACCACATTCGCCTATGTGCCCATGCACCTGGAGTACATTGTCACGGAGCTGCTCAAGAACGCGTTTCGGGCCGTTGTCGAGAACAGGATGCACCGCGAGCCGGTCGTCATCACCATTGCCCCAGAGCCGTCCGGTGGCAGCAGCAGCAACGATTACAACAACAACAATGGAAACCAAAACACCAGCAGCATTCTGCCCCTCGACGACAACGCCCCCGGCGTGACCATTCGCATCCGCGACCGTGGCGGCGGCATCTCCCCAGACGTGCTGCCCAACATCTGGTCGTACTCCTTTACAACCTTTTCCGACTACGACGACCTGCCCGTGGGGACGGCGCCCGGCGGCGGTGGCGACGTGAGCGACGGGCTCAATATCATCGCGTCGTCCAACAATGGCGGCAGCTCCATTGCTGGCCTGGGCTACGGCCTGCCGCTGAGCCGCGCGTATGCCGAGTACTTTGGCGGCGGTATCGCCGTGCAGAGCCTGTATGGATGGGGCACAGACGTATATCTGCGCCTCAAGGGTGTTGGCAACATTGAGTAAGTGTGCACACAGAAGGCCTGCATCTCTATTTCGATTCCAGGTTCACTAACACGGCCTAGGTACAAGCACCGGTGATTTTGAAAATAGGCGTGCGATATAATGAACTGAGATAGGATTATAATACCACTGGGAAGTCATTCTGTGACAGTAGCCGAGGCGAACAGAAAGTACGCCGTGTGTGTAGGCATGTGTTCGTAAAGCACAATTTCACTCTTGTGTCTTGAGTAGTGGTGACAGGCTACGCACTCTGTCCCAAGTTGAAGGGCAAGATCAAGGGATAAAATAGCAGCAAATGATTAGGTTTCGTATTAAGAGGCTCAACGCATAAGTACTCATATATCATCCAGAAGCGAACTAGGACTCTAACAAGAGGGCATAAACACACTAATATAGAAATGCGGTTCGTAAATCCAAAGTCTTTCCCTGGAAGAAGTAGTATTATGAGAGTTTGTAGAAGAGACATGGCAATATATGGCTGGATCAAACAATAAAATAAGAACAAGAGACAATAAGAAATGGACGACGGACAATGCGAGTGGCAAACAGAAACATCAAAAACAAGAACAAAGGGACGCCGTTGTACGTAAAATCAAATAGAAAGGAAAAGGAAAAGCTAATAGTGCGTGTGCAAAAACCTGCCTGTGGCAACCCCGGAAGGGATCGAGATAAGAAACAATAACCCAAAAATTCCAAAATATTATACCTGGCCCATATGCTTTTGTTGTATCAGTAGGGAAGGGAAAAGACGACGACGACATGCTTTTACATGTTGGCCAGCTCGTTGTCGATCTGGCGGTCCATAAAGGTGCGCCGTTCGCCCGTGAGCTCGGTCTGCAGGCGCTGCTCCACCAGAGCACGCACCTGCTTCTTCGTCACTGTGTCGAGGTCGACCTCACGCAAGACTGCCTGGATCGCCTCGACAATCATGCCGTCGTCGGGACCAACATTGCCGCGTTGGAAGTCAAACGACATGACCGACTGGTGCGCCGCCTCTGCGGCACCCAGTGGCTGGCGCGCGCCGCCGCTGAAGCCAAGGTTCGACGTCGACGCGCGCAGACCCTGGCCGCCCAGAGCCGGCGAGGTGTTGGACACGGCCCGCAGGTTGCTCATCGAACGGTTACCCAGTGCATCCTGGTATGGGCTGGCCATGCGCTGGATACCAGTGCCCATGCTCATCATCGACTGGCGGTGCTGCAGCGGGTGGTCTGAGTAGCCTCCCATGTTGGGCACCGTCGAGCTCCGGCCGTAGAGGCCAGGCGACATCTGCGACTGTGGGGGCATGTAACTGCCGCGGGCACCGAGGCCTGCCAAGACCGACGGCTGGCGCACCGACGAGTACATGGACTTCATGTCGTCCATCTCATAGCCATCGTCGTACATGCCCTCGTGGACGCCCATGCCCTTCTCGTTGGCGCCGCCGCCACGACGGCCCGGCAGGTTGTTGATGGTGGCGTAGTCGTCCCAGCGCTGCAGAGGGATGGAGCGCGGGTCGAAGCCCTCGTCATCGGCCGCAATGATTTGTCGCTTGCCAGTCTCGCCAATAACGACACGCGTATTACCCCACGAGAAGTTGTCCTGGTTCCAGAAGGAGTACACGGGCAAAACAAGCGAGTAGATCGGGAAGGCAATGATGTAAATAATCATCCAGCCAACATGCTGCCACTGGCGCTTCAGGATGAAGATGATCGCCTGGAGGCCGTACACCGCAGCCAGAATAACAATGGAGAACAGAGGGAAAGCGCCCTTGTGCGTCGAGACGGAGTAGATCAGATACGCCAGGTAGGCGCATGTGGACGGGAGGATGATGGTACCGAACAGGTCGATGAAGACAATGAAACGCATACCGAAGAAGCAGAAGCCGCACATCTCCTTGAGCCACATAAGCTCCACCAGGTTGTGGATGGTTGAGTTGATCCACCGCCGGCGCTGGGAGAGAAGAACACTCCACTTTTCGGGCGCGGCCGTCTGACAGTAGGCGTCGGCAATGAACTTGTACGACATGTACGGGAAGTGCTTGGTCATGAGCGTCGTCAGGAAACGATCCTCACCGAGAGACAGTAGGTTCTTCTTGTGCAGGGTGTCGACGACGCAGTCGCTGTACTCGCGAATGACAGCGTCCGAGATAATGAGCGGCTTGCCACGGTCGGCAGTACGAAGACGGTACATGGAGAAACTAGATCACGTCAGAACACTGTGCAGATTTCAATATGATTCGGTAGGGAGGGAGGGGGCAGGGGATTTCAACATACCAGCCGGGCAAACAAGTGACACTGCCGAATAGCGACTCGAAAGCCTTGGCCATGTGATGTGAGATAAAGTACTCATACACCTGAATCATGGTCCACCATGAGCGTTCTTCGTTCTGCAAGCTGGTTTCACCACAGATACCGGCGATCTTGGCGTCGTTCGCGCAGGCAGCCACAAGACGGTTCAGGGAATCTTCACGAACACACGTGTCGGCATCGACCATCAGCAAGTACTCATATAGCTCCGGGTCAACACCAATGACGTTGTTGATTTGGTGGAACATTTCAAGTTCGAGCGGGTTCATCGGAGAGCGGTGGTGGACGCGGTTAAGGAAGCTCATGACCATAATTTGGGAGTCACGCTTGCCACGGTTACCGGGCTTGGCCTTGCTCTGCTCCGACTCCTTGCCAACCTTGACAATCACAATGTACGGGACGACGTTGCCTTCGAACTCGTACAGACCCGAGTAGACCTTGCCATAGTTGAGCTGCTCGCTGCCGGTACCAACAGACTTGAAGGGCAGAGCTGGAGGGTCAACCTTGGGATCCACACCAAGAATGTCGAGAACAATCTTGGGCGTAGGACGGTCGTTGCCTTCACCGACGATGACACCATCACAAATGACGCAGATCAGCTTCCGCTTGTTGTCGTACTGCAGGGCCGTGAGCGAGTCAAGCGCCTTTCGGAGCGAGTCTTCACCCTCTGTGTAGGCGGGAACCTGGCAGATAACAAACTTGTCCTGGGGTGCAGGCCGGCGCTTCGACCCGAACTGCAGCGCAGACAGGAACTTGATGCCGATGATGGCGCAAATGATAATAGTGAACGCCAAGAGAATGTAGCCATTGACCTGGCAGCGGGCCGACTTGCGGAAGTCAGGAACACCAACGTAAAAGTTGTTGCGGATACAGTTCATGCTGTTTGCAATGTTGGCCTTGGCCGTGTTGTTATTGGCTGCCGAGTTAATGAGGTTGTTCCAAGTCTCCGTAATGTCAGTACCAGGGGCGTTCTTGACAGCATCAGTGAGGTCGCTGTTCAAGAACCTGTACTGCGCAAGGTTGTTCATAAGCTTCAGCGTGTAGAAGTAATTGCTTAGGTCGTAGACGCTGCCTTCGTAAATTACCCATTGGTAGTTATTGTTCTCGCCCTGGCTCTGAATGTCACCCTTTGACCAAACCAGATCGCCGTGGTAAAAGGCCTTGACCTTGGGCTCAAAGGTCGCAGTGTACCAGTCGGCGTTGTGCAGGTTGCTGCCGGTAACGGGCTGCTGCTGACCGGAGATGTGCTCCGCGTCAGGGACGTTGAGGGTGGTGTTGAACGACAACGCAAGCGTCTTGTCAGTGACGAGACCCGGGCAAGAGAGAACCAAAGGAGGCGCGAAGTACGGGTCAAGTACGAGGCCAGCCAGGGGCCGCATGTTCGTCGCCGAGACATCGCGACCGACAATATCACTGTGCTGGATCTTCCAGAACTTGGAGATATCGTAGACTTTGCCGTGGATGGCAACCCAGAAATCGTTGTCGCCTTGGTGTGAGCTGAGCTCGGTGGCTGTCCATGCTTTGTCGTAGTTGGGGCAAAGAAGACGGCCAAACGCGACAATCCAGAAAACAAGAATAGCGTTGAGCAGGAAAATCAGCATACAGAGAACAACTTTCTCACGCCATGCCATGCGGACATCAGGACGCTTCATGCGGCCGACGTAGCGAAGCAGGGGCGAGGGAATCCAGAAAGTGAGGGCCCACACAAAGGCCACCCACACGCGACGGCTCGTCGTGATGGGTTGTGAGGTAATGGTCTTGCCGTTGGCCAGCTCGGGGTCGAGGCCGATGAACTCACCCTCGTCGTTGTAGTAGAGCTGGCCACGCATGTCGTCACCCTTAACACCAAGACCATAGTCACCCTTCATGGCACGCTCACGGGCGGCAGCGTGGGGTGTGCCGCCCGTGATACTAGATTCCATGACGGAGGGAGCCATGCCAGTGCCCATGGCCATGCCGCCCACAACGCCCATACCAGCCACGCCGCCAGGACCCAGCGGCGAGGGGCCGACGGACAGGGCGCCCTGGCTGGCATTGCGTTGGTGTTGGTGAGCCAGAAGCTGATCCTGGCTGCCGTTGGAGTTGCCGTCGCCCATCATTGGCTGCTGGAAGTAGCCGCTACCGTTGGCAGAATAGCCAGTCTCCATGCCTTGGGGCAGGTTCATCGGGGTCATGCCAGGGGTCATGTTCGGCATGCCCATGCCGCCTTCGGGTTTGAGGTCCAGCATGCTCTCGGCTTCCCACCAGGCATTTTCACGCATCCAAATGCGCTCGGTACCAACAACGACCTCGCCATTGCTCCAGCCACGCTCGAGCACCCAGCTCTCAATGCCATCACGACCGTCTCGGCAGCCAAGAGAAGCGTACCGCTGAATGAACTCATCATGGTCAAAGTCGGCCGTGAAGTCCAGATGTTTGTTACGGCGGTTGGTCCATTCAGGCAGGCGCCAGGCGCGAAGCTGACGCGAGACTGTACCGGCAGACCAAGCCGAGTTGACGGACGGAAGAGCAGCCAGACTTGCCGGGGACTCGTCCGTGGGGTGGATGGAGAGGTGGTACCAGACACGGCTGCTGCCGAGAACGGTGGCCAGGTCAAGACGACCAGCACGACCCAAGTTGATGCCCTGGCCCTCCTCGGGCATCAGGAGGGTCTTGAGGAAGCCGTCCGAGTCCGCAGACAGGACAATCTTCTCGAGCAGCTCCTCCCGCTTCTCGAGGATGTGTGTACGCTCACGGCCGGCTGGACCGGTCATGATACCCAGATCAGCGGCAACGTCGTTGACTGCGTTCTCCATCTCGCGGAGCACAGACGTGCCGGCAGCGGCTACATCTACGCCATCCTGCTTCATCTCTGCGTTGATGCCGAGAGTGTCGTCAAAGATCCCGCGGAGCGACAGAGCCTTGCCGAGAACGGGATCGGGAATCTCAAGAATGGTCAGGCAGACAGTATCACCGTTATCTTCGTTGGAGGTTGGGGTTCGAGCGCCATGGCCGCCCTCGACGGACTCGTCGCCATCGCGGATACGAGCCATTTGGGCAGCAATAGCGGCATTCGCTTTGGAAATCACCCAGTCAACCAGGGCCTCATACAGCCCACCAATGAAGATGCTGCGGTCTTCTGTAGAACATCCACGGGCCAGGATCTCGGGTTCCACGCCGAGAAGGCCGCTAACATCGTCGCAGACCTCCTCCAAAATCTCCTCGTCGACATCGTAGTCAAGAGTGTTGCCGAGCTTCAGCAGGCCAGCAAGAATCGAGATGAGATTACGGTGGGCAGAGCCCTTGATACCAATCTCCTTGAGGGCAGCGCGGAAGTCGTCCGCAGCAGCAGCATCATCGGCGGTAGGGAGGTAGGACGGAGGGTCGTAGGTGCCGGAGCGAGACAGAAGTTTGTAGTCCGCGGCCGACTTGAGGCCAAGAAACTCACGCTCGGCAGGGGTGGATATAGAGGTGAGGAGGTAGTAGAAGACGTCAAAAGCACGGTGGCCCTTCTCCGAGGGAACCTTGAGCAGGCCCCGCAGAGTGTCGATGCCACCCTGGGACAGCGCAATCGAGCCGGCCGTCAGGTTGCCGGCAAGGTTCAGGGTCAGCGTAACACCGAGGGCCGTCTGCAGCGGTGTCGATGGATTGTACGGGGTGACGCAGCGAAGGAAGGGCTGGATGGCTTCGAGAGACTTGAAAAGAGACGAGGGGATATCCAGCGGCAGCGAGGCGAGGAAAGGGTTCAGCACCGACGGCGCGGATGAGTGGAGAGAGCCGAGGATGATGCAGCCGTCCTCAGCACGGCGACGGGCATGCTCCCAGGCACGCGTGGCGAGGGCGGCGTCGACAGTGCCGCCCGGCTGGCCTTCTGTACCGGGCTGGTTCGCGGTCAGCCATGTGTTGACGACGAGGCTAGAGCCGGCATCGAGATGATACGGCGAGGAGGACAGGTAAATGTTGTGGATGGCGTTGAGGAGGGTGGTCGTCGAGACTTGGGACGACTGCTGGGCAGCGCCGCGCGGGCCTTCCGAGGCCAGCGAGTACATGGACATGCGGTTCGCCATGACGGGCAGTTGTCGAGCAGCGGTGCTCGCAGCCGGTTATGGGAAGCTCACCGAGCGGTCCAGGCCGTGAGGTTGAGCGATGGTAGTGATTGTATCTACCACGGGAGGAAAGTGTTCGAAGGCGAGGGGCCGGAAGGGTATGGTTTCGGAGTAAGAACAAGACGAGACCAGGATCGGTAGAACACGTCGGAAGAGGAGGGATAGGCCACGATGGTGCAGCAAGATCGAGCAAATCGGGGGGGGACGAAAAAGAGAACAATAAAAATAAAATAAAAAGCGTAGGTACTAGCGAGAGGAAGAAGGGGAACTAGAAGCATCCAAACGGAAATCTCCAAAACGAATACAAGAGAAATGAACGAGTCAAAACGACTGGACGAAAGCAACCGCAACAACGAGTGACGGCGGTTGGCAAACGAGAGGTGACAATGGGGTTGAGAAAGCAGGACGAAAAGACGAGAAGAAGCAAAAGTGAAAGCGGTGATGGGAAGAGAACAAACAGACTGCAAGGGAGACACAGAGCCACCAGTCGCAGTTCCCTGTTGGGGTGTGGATATGGGGAAGGCACGGCTCAGGGGCCAAGCCTGTCAAGGGACGTCGCTACTGGCCAGGACAACAGCAGAGGCAGTGGTGTGATAGAGGTTCAAGCAGCGTGACAGATCCTGCAGTAGCGTGCTGGACAGGATTTACGGGGTTCCCTATGAACTTGAAAGCGTGGCCAGCGTGGCCAGCGGGCATTTCACAACATACCAGCAGTATGGTTATTGCCTAAGTGGGTGCCCTATACGAGGTGCTTTCGGAAACAGGAGGTACGAGAAACTGGCCGCAGTTGGGTAAGATGTGGAATCTCGGTGGCTCTTTCTCTAAACTTGAACGACTCGGGAGAATATGTCAACGCTGGCGAGTGAAGGCAAGTGCATAATACGGGCTGGAATGAGATTTGACAGGACAAATCAAAGGGAGAGAATCGAGGCAATAAATTTCCGTGGCAGGTAGCCAAACGAGAGGTAGCCAAACAAGCCAAACAAAGCATCGATACTTCCGCGGTGCAGCCAGAGCGCGTTGCAGGAAGCGTGCCAGCAAAGAGAACGCCTCAGCGACCCAGCGTGTGGGCAAACGCTGCCGCGCGCGTTCAGGGGCAGCCAGTAGTTACATACCTGTGGCGGTCGTCCCCTTGTTTACCAACAGCAGAACACAAAAAAAACAAGAGCCTTTAGGTTTGCAAGGCGAGTCGCGATGGCCGTAGTCCATAATAGGACTAGCGCTTTGAGGATCCGGTGCTCTTCAGGGGTGTGAGGGGTAACGCCTGGGTCCAGTTTATTTTTATTTTTGTACCTCTCAGCCTCTGTCGCCTCTCATTGCCATCGTTCTAGCCATTGCTACCGGGCCAGCCCATTAGGTGTCCCAAAGAGGCTAGTTCTGTCCGAAAAGGGGCATCCTTTAAAAATATGCTTTTGGTTTAATACACAAACTGTGCAAGCTGTTCCAGTGAACAATCTGGCCCTGTGGCTTTCGGTGCTGTATTACTACGCTGTATCTTACTGTGCCGTGAAGTCACACAGGGCCGGCAGGAATCACGCAGCATTCTCGTCGCGTCCCACAGAGTGGGAAGACAATAGGGAGGAAGAGAAACGAGCGAGAGAAAAATGTGAGAGAGAAGGAAACGAAAGGCTACGTTAAATAAAAATAAACAACACCACAGGCCATTCACAGAACGTCGACGGGCAGCACGATCGCGCGATGTAACAGAATCGTTTCTCATTCTGGCCACAGCGCAGAGATTTTCACGCAACGCACCCAATACGATTGGCAAAGTAACAGGTCAGCATCCATGTGTGGGCGAATGACGCACCATTTTGCTTCCTTTTGTGCCCCAATGGAAGCCTCGTAAACGGGAAGAGGTGGCCCAAGTGGGTGCGGTAAAACCGGCACAAGTCTGCAAAATACGAGGCCACAGAGTGACGATTTGGCTCGCTGTGTGTAAAAGGGTGGCTTGGTACGTTCTGGAAAACACGCCAGGGATCCACCATCACGAGCTTTCAGGTTTGAGTGTGTGTCCGTAACACGATGCAAAGGAGACTACGAGGGGGAGGGCAACAACCAGGCGGCCCAGACTACATCCATGCCAAAACCATCTGTGTCCAAACAAGTGTGCAGACAAAGCATTCAGCCAAAACACGAGGCCACTTTGTGGCCACATCCGTGCATGTGTGCTTGTAGCGTTTTTTGGCTGCTGTGTAAGCGGAGATGCAGCCAGGCTTGTCGGGCAGGACGGAAACCCAGTTTCTGGCGACTCTTTGGCTGCAAATAGCCCGGGACAACCAACAAAAGCCGAAAAGCAAGTAACGTGCTAGTAAACCGTTGCCAAAGATACGAGCAAACTTGGAGGGAAGGGGGAGGTGTCGGCTTGTGTTAGGCCGCTCTTGTGAGACAAGCCGATGCACAATAAATTAGCAGTTTACAAGTCCTCTTAAGTAGTCTTAAATAGGTAAAACGGGGTGGGAGTCAAAACATTGAACATTGGAGAGACGAAAAGCCGAAGCATCGCCAGATAGAGAGTCTTCAACCTCAGTCTAACTTCTCGCCTTTCGAAAACAAGCATTTACAAAAGAACAAACCATTCTGTCGACCGTGCCTTGTGATTCGCAGCCAACACTTATTTTTAGGTACAGTGGGCGAGTGTGGCCGATAAGTCAGGATGGCAAACACAAAGTGTCCAAAAGGCCAGAATCGCTACTGAAGCATTTCCCCCCGTAGTCTCAAGACGAGCAGGGCTTGGTCGATGCTTCTCATACATCGTATTTTGTCCAGAGAGTCCCTATTTGTTGTTGTCCAGAGCAGTGGATACGAACGTAATTACGACGTATTATTTCGTACTCTGACATAACTTACACCGTCATGACAACTCAATGGAATGTACGTCGTTCTCCGGTCGACACCCCCATCGACAGCCAATTCAATAGGAGATCAGCACCACTGACGGCAGTCCAAAAACAGGGGAAGATTACAGAGACATCGGTGACAGGTCTCTCCTTGCTTTCTGGGGCGCCGGCGATACGCAGATTCAGGAGCAGCGCAGCTGAGAAAAAAAGTAGTCTTACCCTAGATGCGCTGTGTCATGTGCAGCCCGTGATCATTATTGTGGGCAGCTGAGTGTTGACTGGTGAAAAGTCTATGGACAATCCAGACCGACCAGGCCAGGCCTAACAAGGCCATGCCGACGGTCTGGCTTGTGGTCAATGACCGACATTGTGGGGGCAACGATGAGAAAACCAGCACTTGCCAAAGCCGACCAGGCGATGCAAAGCGAGTTGGGAAAGCAAAACAACATGCACGCAAGATCCCAAAGTAGCCAAGCTTCAGGGGTTTCCGGCTTCCTTGTGGTGAATGTGTCGAGACTCCAGACGCCTTAGGCCCCTGCGCAAAATTTTTCTCGCGCTGGCTCTTGTAGTTTTGCGGCCTCTTTTTCTGGAATGAATCCTTTGGAATATTTTCGTTTTCGTGTCTCGCTATGTGCTGCCTCTCTGTCCGTCCCACTTTCCTTTCAGGGGCAAGATGCGTGCACGTTTTCCCGTTGTCTATCGATGTACTCCATTACCATGATCGAGAAGCTCGGCATGCAGCCTCCACTGGGATTTTCAGGTTTCTTATCCGAGATGATCGCAAACAAGCAAGGACCAGACCACACCACAGCGATTGACGAGCGCAGAAATCGAAAGCTAAGGAGTTAGGGGGTGGCATATTACTGAGTAAACCGCACCGGTAAGGAAAGGATAGGCAGTTCCTCCGTCTCGACGGAAATCCCCACACCTCCATTTTTCGAATTGGATTATTATGGACCAGGACATTCAATCCTCTGCGATCCAAGGCAAGGGTCAGAGCGCTGACAAGAAAAAGATGCATGGATATTAGAATCCCAGGATCCCTGAGGTTCACACTCGCGGGTGGCATCCTTGTGGAGCAAAAATACCCTGAGCCCATTTTCAGGGTTCTGTTGACCAGAGCACCTACAGCCAATGAAAGCCTGCGGGAATGACAAAATAGGGGCTGAGGGGCCTGCAAGAGCGCATCCAACAACGTAAATTACGAGGCCAGAGCGGCGCCACACGTCGCGAAAGTCGACGACTACGGCAAATGACTGGAGAACAAACAAAAGTGAAGCAAAAAGAAACCACGAAGAAGCGGTTGAGGCTGGTACTTAGAGAGAGATGCAGGCGCTGACATGGCTTTTGTAAGATAGCAGCCACAAGTCATCATGTCGGCTGTTCAGAGGCAGTGTTGATGCGCTGGCGGTTTCTGGAAAGGTTGTCGTGTTCTGGCACGGCCTGGTATGTATTAATAGCCTGTTTGCAATTATGCTGGAGTACTCAGCCCAGGGTAGTTTTACATCTCTCCTCGACTTTCACACCGCTGAAGCAAGCGCTTCCTCGGCCTGCCGTGCTAACGGCGACTCCCTCGCATCAACGTGTGCCAAAATCCAGCGTCCCGTATAAGGCACAGTTGGACTCCTAGAAAATAGAGCCTTTTCCGCCTGTAGGATCTGAGAAAGCCACACGTAGAGGCAAAACATAGGTAAGCTGTAGTAAAAAATGAAGGAAAACAGACAATACTGCAATAAGTGATCAGAAAGGGAAAAGAGATACAAAGCCCACAAATGAAGCATGCCGCCGCGTCTCAACCGAAGCCCACTGCGTGCCGTCGTGACATATCTGTCACCGTGTTTTGTCTTACCCAGGTGCCATCAGGAGGGGCACGCGCCAGCGCGTCGGCCTCTGCCTCGTTCGACACGAATGTTGATTCCTCTCACGAATCCAAAGCTCCCTCGTCAAGGCAAAACACGATATGTAAAGACACAGCGTAAATGATCCAGGGCAAAGAGCAGAACACACGAAACGTGCAAGCTGGCGTTGTGCAATCGGAAACAAATCATCCCCATCAGCACTATGTCTCTATCAACCTCAAATTCGCACCTTATTAAGTCCAGAAACGAGATGCGATCTGGTTGTCGGTATTGTGGAGATTCGTGAGCTAGGGCAGGCGATGGAAAGGAGTTGAATTGATCGCAATTTATCGGTTTTATCGATTTTTATCTCGCCTTTTAATATGCCCTAAAAGCTCTCCTGGAGCAAGCTGGAAGCTACCTAATGGCCGACTCTAAGTATCCACCAAGTATTAATTACCATCTTCCTCAGCCACTATCACGGTCACTATAACCAGGCTCGTATCGTCACAATAGCATGGCTGCTCTCTCTGCATAAACCTGTATTCTTGCATCGCATTGTACGATGTATTGCCAGCGGCTGTGCCTCGATTCTTACGGCCCACCATTTCTCGTAACGCCGCCCGTTGTCCTGCAGCTCTGTACGAAATATTGTGTGCCGGTGCCCGGGACGGAACCATAAACAAGGATACGAGACTAGCGCGTTGGGGCTCCTTTTTAGGATCTGGATTGAGGCACGCCTAAAAATTAGCCAAAAATTCCCTGGGAAACGAAAGGTGATCCCCCTGTTTCTCGCCGCCAGACATCGGTTCGCCCGCCTCCTTTGGGAAAGCGTGTCCCCCCTTGCTCTAACAACAGCAACAGTGTTGACATTCGATGTGCCCAACTGACAGGCTTGGCTGGGCACATTTCTGTGCAAACACGAGGGAAACAACAGTGCTAACAGCCGGGGAAGGAACAGCCTTTCTCTCATTCCGTTCGGAACCGTGGCCTGGCCAAGCCTTGTTCCATCCCCTGTACTTCAGGCCATTCCAGCAGTTGTACCTGCTGTCATTCTTTTTTATTCTTTTTTTTCGTCTTGGCCCCCTAGTACTTTCCCTACTCTCCCGTCCCGGCCTCGTTTCCTAGCCCTCACCATTTGCTCCTCGTTGTTGCCCACCGCGATCGTTCTTCCTATCGTCTGTCCTTCGTTACTTCTAATTCTAGTGGCTTGGAGGCTTCCGTTCGTTGTTCTTTCTCTTTTGATTTTCATATTTGCACATTATCCATTTTACTCTGTTTTTGTGTTTTTGTTCGTCCCCCCTCCTCCACCGTACTCCTCTCATCGTCACTCGTTTCGCGAGAGAGATCAGTCTCTTTTTTGTCAACCTCACCCAAATCATCACGCTCGCTTCACGCCTGCTCGAACCAGCAGCAGTACAACCAAACATTGGCACTCTCCTCTGGAGGCCGACAAACGACGACGACGACGACGACGACACGTCTCGAACCAGGAGAGATACCGGTCATAAACGCTGGTCCTCGTTGTCCGTTCCCGACCCTCGTTTCCTATCATCCTCTCGCTTTCCAACCCGTCCTCTCGTGAACTTTCGGCCTCGTCGGCCGCCAACTTCGCGCCAACATGGCCCTCAACCTCCCGCCGCTCGGCGGCGGTGCCGGCGGTGCCCACACACAACCTTCGCTGCCCTCGCTTCCCGCTCATCTCCAGTCCGATACGCACCTGACCGCTCACCTCGCCAGTCGCTTCCATGTCTCCCTGCCCACCGCCCGGCTTTCGTCCCACGCCTTCATCTCCCTTAACACATACTCTTCGTCGACCAAGGGCGTCGATGGCGGCAAGGAGGGCAGCGCCCAGGCGGAGGCCGAGGACATGGCTGACCGTGCTTTCCTCCGTCTTGGCCACCGCTCCGAAAACCAGGCTATCCTTTTCCTGTAAGATTTGTTCCCTTTTCTTTCTTCCTGCGCATACGAGCTACCTGATCTTGCTGAACATCGATGCTAATCCGTTCAGGGGTGAGTCCGGCTCCGGTAAGACGACCATCCGCGCCCATCTCCTCACGGCACTTCTCAGCAAGTCGTCAACACCACTGTCGAACAAGGTCTCCCTGGCCGCCTACGTCTTCGACTCGCTCACCACCACAAAAACGGCGACGACTCCCACCGCCTCCAAGGCCGGTCTTTTCTACGAGCTGCAGTATGACACGGCCTCTTCCACGGCGCCGCTTCTGATCGGTGCGAAGCTCCTGGACCATCGTCTGGAGCGTAGCCGGATAGCAGATGTCCCCACCGGCGAGCGTAACTTCCACATCCTGTACTACTTGATGGCCGGCACCAGTGCCGCTGAGAAGACGCATCTGGGCTTCGACGAACCCCATGGTGGCAGCCAGCGCCGCTGGAAGTACCTGGGCCACCCCACCCAGCTCAAGGTCGGCATCAACGACGCCGAGGGCTTCCAGCTTTTCAAGACGGCTCTCCGCAAGCTCGAGTTCCCGCGGAGCGAGATTGCCGAGATCTGCCAGGTTCTCGCCAGCATTCTGCACATCGGCCAGCTCGAGTTCGAGAGTACAAACAACACCACCCCAACCGCCGACGACAGCGGTGGCTTCTCGCACGAGGGCGGCCAGACTGTGATCAGCGTCAAGAACAAGGAGGTCTTGTCTATCATTGCTGCTTTCCTTGGTGTCAGTGCTGCAGATCTGCAAACTACCCTGGGTTACAAGACCAAGATGATCAACAAGGAGCGTGTCACCGTCATGCTCGACCCTGCCGGCGCTCGTAGCAACGCCGACGAACTTGCCCGCACCTTGTACTCTCTTCTCGTTGCCTTCGTGACGGAGACTATCAACCAGAAGCTGTGTGCTGCTGAGGATGCCATTGCCAACACCGTCTCCATCATTGACTTCCCTGGCTTCTCGCAGCAGTCCTCCACGGGCTCGGCCCTGGACCAGCTGCTGAACAACGCCGCCACCGAGTCTTTGTACAACATGACTCTCCAGAACTTCTTCGACCGCAAGGCCGATCTTCTGGAGAGCGAGGAGGTCAGTGTCGCTGCCACCAGCTACTTTGACAATTCCGATGCCGTCAAGGGTCTGCTGAAGTCTGGCAACGGTCTGCTCAGCATCCTCGACGACCAGACTCGCCGCCACCGCAGCGATATGCAGCTGTTGGAAAGCTTCCGCAAGCGGTTCGAGGGCAAGAATCCCGCTATTGCCGTGAGCTCGGCCACTGCCAAGCTGCCCGGCAGCAACTTCTTGTCCGAAAACGCGGCCGCCTCCTTCACTGTGAAGCACTTTGCCGGTGAGGTGGAGTACCCGGTCAAGGGCCTTGTTGAGGAGAACGGCGAGGTCATCTCCGGTGACCTGCTGAACCTGATCAACTCTACCAAGAGTGAGTTTGTCGCCCGTCTCTTTGGCCAGGAGGCCCTGCAGACCATTGTCCACCCCCAGGAGCGATCCACTGTCATGCAGGCCTCGGTCAGCTCCAAGCCCATGCGTGCCCCTAGTGTCATGTCGCGAAAGGGTGGCCGTGCTGGCGCCGCCCGCCGCCGTCATGATACTGTCCAACAAAAGGAGTCTCTCGAGGATATTGCCAGCGATGCTGGCGGTGCCACGTCCCCTGCCGGCGATGGTCGCCGCGGAAACACCAAGGCCAACTCCGAGCAAGGCGCCTCTGGCCAGTTCCTCACCTCGCTGGACAATGTCACCAAGTCGTTCAATGCCCCCAACACAAACGCCTACTTTGTGTTCTGTTTGAAGCCCAACGATCGCCGCATTGCCAACCAGTTTGACAGCAAGTGCGTGCGGACTCAGATCCAGACGTTTGGTATTGCCGAGATCAGCCAGCGCCTGCGCTCTGCTGATTTCAGCTTGTTCCTTCCGTTTGGCGAGTTCCTGGGCCTCACGGATACCGAGACGCTTCTCGTCGGCAGTGAGCGCGAGAAGGTCGAGTCTGTCGTCGAGGACAAGCGCTGGCCGAGCAACGAGATCCAGATTGGTGCTACTGGTGTCTTCCTCAGCGAACGTTGCTGGATGGAGATTTCCCACTTTGCTGACGCTACTTCTCATTCTGCTCGGTATGGCCTTCCCTCGGATCCTGGTGATGGCGGCTTGACGCCGCTTGATCCCTTCGGCGTCTCCAAGGAGCGCCTCGTCTCCAACTCCAACACACCGTCGGCGGCTGGCATTAGTGACAAGGCTCGTGCTGGTTACTTTGGAAGCAACGACGTCGACGCTCGTTCCGAAGCTGGAGTGTCTGCCTTTGGTGCCGGTGACATGTTCCAGAACCTGGACACGCGCGAGCAGATGGCGGAGCGTGGCAACGAAAAGGCCATGGTCGAAGTCGAGGAGTACCGTGATTCGTCCAAGCGCAAGCGTTGGGTGTTCATTGTGTACCTGCTCACCTTCTTCATCCCTGACTTTGCGATCCGCTACATCGGCCGGATGCCTCGCAAAGATGTCCGCATGGCGTGGCGTGAGAAGCTGGCCATCAACTTCATCATCTGGTTCAGCTGTGCTTTCTGTGCCTTCTTCCTGGTTGCCTTCCCCCGTCTTATCTGCCCAACTCAGCATGTGTTCAGCGCTGCTGAGCTTTCGGCCAAGAACGGTCAAAACGGCGCCTCTTCCTTCGTCGCCATCCGCGGTCAGGTGTTCGACCTGGGCGCCTTCGTCCCGCATCACTATCCATCATACCTGCCGCCCAAGATGCTCACGCAGTACGCTGGTGAGGACATAACGTCCCTGTTCCCTGTCCAGGTCTCCGCTCTGTGCCAGGGCACGACCGATGCCGGCATCAACCCTGAGGTGACGCTGGACTTCAAGTCCACTAACACCACCGGCTCCGTCACGACGATCAGCAACACAGATCTGAATGCTCGGTACCATGATTTCCGCTACTTCACTAATGACTCGCGTCCTGACTGGTTCTCGGAGATGATGATCATGATGCGCTCCAGTTACAAGAAGGGCAACATCGGATACACCTCGAGCTACGTGTCGAAGCTGGCTAATGGTGGCAAGTCAGTTGCTATCCTCAACGGCCGCATCTATGATATGACCAACTACATTGCCAACGGCCGTCAGCTAGTCGCCCCGGCCGGCGAGTCTGTCAGCGGTTCCGCCGATGATGTCAACTTCATGAATCAGCTGGTTGTCGACCTTTTCCAGCAGAAGGCCGGTGACGATGTTACCAAGTACTGGAATGCTCTTTCGTTAACATCGACTGAGAAGTCGCGCATGATGCTGTGTCTGGACAACCTGTTCTACACGGGTGATGTCGACACGAGAAACTCCCCAAAGTGTCTCTTTGCCGATTACTTTGTCCTTGCTGTGTCCGTCCTGCTTGCCTCCGTCATCGGCTTCAAGTTCCTGGCAGCCCTGCAATTTGGTACCAAGAACATGCCCGAGAACCTCGACAAGTTCATCATGTGCCAGATCCCCGCTTACACCGAAGACGAGGATTCCCTGCGTCGTGCCATCGACTCCGTGGCCCGTATGCGCTACGATGATAAGCGCAAGTTGCTCGTCATTATCTGTGACGGCATGATTATTGGCCAGGGCAACGATCGCCCGACTCCTCGCATCGTCCTGGACATCCTAGGCGTTTCTGAGACGGTCGACCCTGAGCCGCTCAGCTTTGAGTCACTTGGCGAGGGCATGAAGCAGCACAACATGGGCAAGGTCTACTCCGGTCTCTACGAGGTGCAGGGTCACATTGTGCCCTTCCTTGTCATTGTCAAGATCGGCAAGCCGTCTGAGGTGTCTCGTCCTGGTAACCGCGGCAAGCGTGACTCGCAGATGATCTTGATGCGCTTCCTCAACCGCGTGCACTACAACTTGGCCATGAGCCCTCTGGAACTCGAAATGTACCATCAAATCCGGAACATCATTGGCGTGAATCCTACTTTCTACGAATTCCTGCTCCAGATTGATGCCGATACAGTGGTTGCCCCCGACTCTGGCACGCGCTTCGTCTCTGCTTTCCTCGACGACACGCGCCTCATTGCCGTGTGTGGTGAAACCGCCCTGACGAACGCCAAAGCTTCGTTTGTGACGATGATTCAGGTCTACGAGTACTACATTTCGCACAATCTGTCCAAGGCTTTCGAATCTCTGTTCGGCTCCGTCACCTGTTTACCCGGTTGTTTTTCCATGTACCGCATCCGTGCCGCCGAGACGGGCAAACCTCTGTTTGTTTCGCGCGAAATTGTGGAAAACTACTCCACCATTCGGGTGGATACGCTGCACATGAAGAATCTGCTGCACCTTGGTGAGGATCGTTTCCTTACGACGCTACTCCTCAAGCATCACAGCAAGTACAAGACCAAGTACATCAACCGTGCCCATGCCTGGACGATTGCCCCCGACTCATGGAAGGTGTTCCTGTCGCAGCGTCGTCGCTGGATTAACTCCACTGTGCACAACTTGATGGAACTGATGCCCATGGCCCAGCTCTGTGGCTTCTGCTGTTTCTCCATGCGCTTCATTGTCCTGGTGGATCTTCTGTCGACAATCATTCAGCCTGTCACCCTCGCCTACATCGTCTACCTGATAGTGCTTGTTGCCACCAAGGGAACTGTTGTGCCCATCACTGCGTTCATCCTGCTCGGTGTGATCTACGGTCTGCAAGCCATCATCTTCATCCTACACCGCAAGTGGGAGATGATTGGCTGGATGCTCATGTACGTTCTGGCCATTCCCATCTTCAGTTTCGGTTTGCCCTTGTACTCCTTCTGGCACATGGACGACTTCAACTGGGGTAACACCCGTGTGGTGGCTGGCGAGAAGGGCAAGAAGGTCGTTATTTCCGACGAGGGCAAGTTCGATCCCAGCTCGATCCCTCGCAAGAAGTGGGAGGAGTACCAGGGCGAGTTGTGGGATGCTCAGACAGCGCGCGACGACGCTCACTCCGAGATCTCGGGCTACTCGTACGCGACAAAGCCGGGCATGGGTGGCCCTGGCGGTGTCCACGTGGCGGTGTCGGAGTACGGCTACCCGTCGCGCCCCGGCTCGACCGCCGGCTACCCCATGCACGACAAGTCTGCGCTGCCCATGCCCAACATGGCCGCCGCCACCAGCCGCATGAGCTTTATGAGCGAGCAGCCCGGCGTCAATCGCATGAGCCAGTTCGGCGCCAGCCAGTTCATGGGCGGCGGCGAGATGGAGATGACGAACCTGGTGGGCATGCCCAGCGACGATGCGTTGCTTGCCGAGATCCGCGAGATTCTCCGGACGGCCGACCTGATGACCGTGACCAAGAAAGGCATCAAGCAGGAGCTTGAGCGCCGCTTTAACGTCAACCTCGACCCGCGCCGTGCCTACATCAACAGCGGTATGTTCTCCACTCTCTACTCATCTGATCAACTCACTTAAACGACAGTAGTACTAACATTCTTTCCAGCAACTGAGGCACTTCTTTCTGGCCAGCTGTAAAAAGGCCTTGGCGTCTCCTATCTTTCGTGCGACAAATTTTCTGGAATATTTTTCATATCTAATAACCATCTAACTGCCTATCGTTTATTTCTTTTTACTTTTTGTCGTTTCTTTGCCTTTTTCTGCATATCTCCGGGGTACGGGAAGACAGGGATTTCATGCTCTGTTTACACTTTTGTCTTGAAAAAATGCCGTCTTTGTAGCAACAGCTTGTCTTTACATTATCTTGCTTTTTTGTTCGTTCATTTGGAGAATTTGCCTGGGAGCGAAGAGAGCGGAAGTGGCCATTACTATCACAATGTTTTCTTTTCGCTTCGAATCTATATTATTGTGTACATCGTCATGTTTATCAGGTGTTTACTTTATTTGTCTGTTCTGTATTAGCATTGCTTTTTTGTTGGAGCCTTTGGCTTCTTACATTAATCTCATGCTGGTATGTCCACCTCCTGCTGACTGGTTTGATGTTTCGAGAAGAGTTTTGAAATTCCAACTATCTTCACCTCAAGAGGTAATGAATTAACAATCCTGTCTTTCGTTACATTTTCATTTGAGAAATAGTAAAATATAGTGGTAAAATAATAAAATAATGCTGACAACAATGTCAATAACAATAAATCACAAACACAGACGTAATTTTAAAGAGAATCATAAAGGTAGCAAACAATTAAAATTAGCATTGGCAGAACTAAATCATCCATCCAAAATCAACCTTTGAAAATGCTAATTGGTGTACCCTCCTACAGCTTGCCAGCCTTGACGGCGGCCACTTCCTGGTCGAGCGGCAGGATATCCGGGACGGGGCCCAGCGGGGTGATGCTGAAAGGGTTGATTTGGGTGTGGCTCTTCGTGTAGTGATTCTTGATGTGCAAGAAGTTGGTCGAGTCCTTGTAGGCAGGGTGGTTCCAGTAGAGGTTGCGCATCCACTTGTGGAGGAAGGGGTAGCCGGAGCGGATGTCGGACAAGTTGCACTTGAAGTGTTGAACGTAGACGGGCTGTCCACGGTGAATTAGTGATTTGGCAAAACAAAAAAGAGAAAGCCCAGGGGTGAACAAAGAAAAATAAAAACACTCACATCAAAGCGAATAATTGTGACGAATCTACAAAGAAAAAAAGCAGTCAGTACAGAATCGGTAACGAGATCAAGGACAACCCAACAACCCAACAAGGAGCCGCCGAAGGGAGGAAGGGGGCTCACAGTCTGATGTCCACCTCGGTCATGGTCTCGCCAAACCAATAGGGGCCCTTGGACTCGGACAGGTGCTTCTCGGCACGGTCGAGCGCCTCAAAGAGGGCCACGACGTTGCGCTCGTAAGCGGCCTGCTTGGTGGCAAAGCCGCTCTTGTACACGCCGTTGTTGATCAGGTCGTACTGCCACACGTGCGCGTCCTCAATCTCCTTGCGCAGGGCCTCGGGGTACAGGTCGACTTTCTGGAACGCGGGGCCAATGAGGCCGTCAAAGGCCGCGCCAAACATGCGCAGGATCTCGCTGCTCTCGTTGCTGACAATCGTGCGCGTCTTTTTGTCCCACAGCACGGGGACCGTGATGCGGCCCGTGTAGTTGGGGTTGGCGAGCATGTAGACCTCGCGCAAGTGGGTGAAGGCTTCGTGGCCGGGCAGGGGATCGGGCACAACGCCCACGCCGGGGACATCGGTGTCCTCCTTGGTGACAAAGCGCCAGCCGTTGCTGCCCAAGTGCCAGTGGACGACGGACATGGAGACAATGTCCTCGAGGCCCTTGAGCTTGCGGGCGATGAGCGCGCGTGTGGCCCAGGGGCAGGCGTAGCTGACGTAGAGGTGGTAGCGGTCCTTTTCGGCGGGAAACCGGACGTTGCCGGACTCGTCGGCCTGGCCGATCCAGTCACGGAAAGAGCTGACCTGGCGCTTGAACTCACCGGACGTGTCCTTGGGGTCGACCCAGTCGGTGACCTTGAAGCCTCTAGCCGTCTGTGTCGGTGGATTAGTTGCTGACGCTACCCGAGGGAATGGGCAGGCAATTAATTCCTTGTAGGCCCGAAGCGACGACTAGAAATGCAGTCAGCTTACCATTTTGGTTGATGTTGGGGACGCGAGGGTCGTCGACGAATGAAAGCAGTTGTGAGTGGTAGTGCTGATGTAGCGGACTGCAGGAATGGCAGCGGGTGCGATCCTAAAGGAGATAATCTTGGAAATATGGCGTGGTGATGTAAACAAACGGGAGAAAGCAGTGGTCGAAGAAGCTTTTGTGGCGGCAGTGACACCAGAACGCACAATTGGCGAGCGGGGGAGAGCAGCACGCATTGGGTTGTTATATAAGGAAGGAGGGCAGGGAGGCGTTGCAGTGTGTCAAAGACGAAGTGGGAGGGAAAGAGCCGGCGACAACGACGAGAAGGCGGCAAAGTGCGTGAGTGTCGCGGCCAGTGTAGTTGCCCGTTTTATGCTGGCGAAACCCCCTTCGCAGCTACAAAGGTAGTACTGATGCAGTCGGAGCAGCTACGATCGGGAAGCCATTAATTACCTTTCCTTTCCGCATGCTTTCTCATCCTTACATGAGGCAAAGAAACAAAACCGCGCTAGTTTTGATAGTGTCGGCTTTGGAGGGGCTCTGGGCCTCTGGGGCTGCTTCTAGTCCTTTTCTTGATTGGAAAGCTTTACAAAACAAGTGCCATTGTCAACTGGGAGCTTGACAAAGCGTGACGTAAATGGCCACTTATTAATTTGGCAGCAGAAACCCCGCAGTTCGCAGCCAACACACACGCTGTAATTACGACCTGGATTACGCTGCAAGTCTTCGGGCTTGGCCCTGCAAATCACTGTTGTCCTGCCACTGACAAAACGGCCAACTGCTGGACACATGATTACCGTCTCACAGATATACATCATGCAACTGTATTACTAACAATGTATTTTATTTCCAAAGTCAAACAGCTTGTCAATGCATGCTTGGCTGGTGCGGTTCTATCTTATAACCGTGTCAGGCGGCGTTCACTAGGCTTATGAGTGGCTGGATCATTTCCCTAGTTCGAGTGTTCGGCCGAGCACAATATAGTTTCTGCAGGTCTCGTATAATTTTGAAAGAGGAGAGGAAATACAGAAATAAGAAGAAAAATATAGAAGAGAAGGAGAAAATCGTTCGAGAAAAGCCCCGAGAGCAAGCGACACGTCAGGAATGGAAAGCAGCCTCGCAAGCAGAATAATGAATGGAATAGAAATGAAAGGGCACGCAATCATGCCGTGAATCCGGTAATACACCACCCCAAGATGTTGCAAAGTACAAGCAGTCTCTAATCTAATCGTCCCAGCCAATCCTCTGTTGTTTCCCGTCCTGTTTCTTTACCGGACCTTGACCTTGATGTACGGGACCTCAACATCCTCTTCGTTCAGGTCCTCGACCACAACCTCAAAGATGACCTCCTTCTGGTGCTCCGGAATCGGCTTCCGCGAGATTGTCTCCACCAGCTTGCTCAGCTTCAGGCTGTATCTGTCCTGGAGCTTGCTGGGCGGGAAGAAGGATGCGTACAGCAGGCTGACGCCCGAGCTCAGCATCGAAATCGTCAGGCCACGGCTCGAGAAGTCGTCGATTAGCTCCCGCAGCGTAAAGTCCGGCACCTCGAACCGGTCCCAAATCTTGTCCAGCGACACCTTGCCGTTGGGTCCCTGGTACTCGACCTTGGGGCTAGCAATCGGCTCGCTGAAGCCAAAGAACGGCAGAGCCAGGTTGATAAAGCCGTTCTTGTACTTCTCAATGTCCGTCTTGCCGTCGACGATCTTGTACAGCTCCAGCACGACCAGGCCCGTCACCAACGCCGTCGTGGTCGCAATGGCGGGTATAATCTTGCCGGCAATGAACTTGGTCTTGTGCCGATCGGCTGTCTCGATCTTGTAGTTTTCGGCGCGCAGGTTGCTCGCAGCAGTTATGAAGTCGATGTGGAAGTTGGTGTCGTCGTCCTTCTCGAATTCCACCGGCGTCAGTTTGAAGCCGGCCATCGAGCTAGGCGTCGGGATCGTTTTGATCAGGTCGCTGACTTCGTTTTCGTCGTTAAAGGAGCTCGATCCGGCGTTGGGATCCTGTGGGTTTCGGAGGTTAGTATTGTTTGCAGAGGGGACGTGTGCGGAGACTGTGCCGTGCCGCGTCATAATCCAGTGAACTTACGGGTTCCTTGTCGTCCACCTGAACCTTGACGCCCGGGTCGGGCGAGAAGTCAGGCACAATCACGTTCTCAAGAGCCGCCAAGTACTCGCTCTTGTCCTTGCCCTGGACGTTGATGTTGTAGTTGAACGCATGCAGGTTCGTTGCCGACACCAGGAACGAGAAGTGTGTCGGATTCGTCGCGTCAAACTTGACCGGATCCGGAGCGCGCTTGGGGCCCGACCAGAATGGGGTGCCCGACGACGTCACGGAGTCCTTGGGAAAGTTGTACAGAAGCTGTTGGATGGCGTTGTTGTACTGCTTCTCGAAGAGCATGCGCGCCCAGCTAACGCAGTCCTCAAAGGTCAGCGCCCGCTCGTTCTTCAGGTAGTCGCGCAGCGTCTCCAGCGTTGCAATCTCGTTGCCGGCCTGCTTCAGCGACGTCTCGATAAAGTTGGGCTGCGTCAGGTACAGGTTGACAGTCTCAGCAGACTTGACAAAGTTGGTGTCGAACAGTTCCCGGGCCCACGCAATGGTGTGCTCAATCTTGTTGGGGAAACTCCGCAGCGTGCACATGGGGAACGACTGCTCAGGAGGATCCTGCGACGAGGAGTACGACTCCGTCAGGAGCGGCAGGACCACCTGCGTGTTGCCCTTCGTACCCAGGGTACCACTCTCAACAAGCGGCTTGTGGAAGAACACACAGCGGCGGTCAACGTATGTACGGGCCTCCACATTGTCCAGGGCGTTCGTGACACCATCCAGGGCCTCCCAGAACTCCTCGTTGAAAATGTGCTCGGTCTCGTTGCTGACGCGTTCGCGCCGACAATCGATGTGGCCGACAAGATCGGGGTTCATGGCCTGCACTGCCTTGGCGGCCGAGTCGCTCTTCATTTGGCCAACGTCCTTGGGGCGGAACAGGAACTGGCGGTTAAGGTTGCTCTTCTCGATGGAGTCCATGTCTGTGACAAAAATCTTGCCCTTGGGGCCAGATCCAAGACCAATCATCGCCCAGTTTTTCAGCATCTCGCAGCCAATGGCACCGGCACCGACCAGGAACTGTTTGACGTTGGAGAGGTGCTCCTGGTACTTGGTACCGAAGACGGCGATCTGACCATCATAGCGCGAGCCAATGGGCTTGCACAGCTCTTCGGAGCGCTCAAACTTTTCGGGGAGCGACTCGAGCGAGTCAAAGTAGAACCACTGCACCACGGGGTTGAACTTCCCCGACACAGCCTTGAGGATCTCCTGGGCAACAATACCACCAAAGAACGCCGCCATCGGGTTCAAATCACCCGTGGCCTGGTAACTGAGTTCGGTCAGGAGCTTGTCGTCAATTTCCACGTCGATGCCCTCCGTCTTAGCGAATGCGCGGGCCGAGGCCACCAGGACCGTGGCATCCTCCGTATTCTGGGGGCGCGGTAGACGGTTGTGCGTCTGGGCAAAGGCGTGCAGCGCCTGGAAACCAATGTGCAGCTGCTGAGGACGGTCGAACTTGGCAAAATCAGACACGACAAACTCGGGCTCCTTGAGGGCAACAGAGAGCTTCTTGAAGTCGAGGAACTTGGGCATCTTGACCTGCTGGTACAGGCCGCCCCGCTTGTACTGGCCGAGGCCGGAGACGTCGCCGATCGAGAAGGTGTAGGGACCCTTGACGGTAACCTTTCTCGGCTCACTGCCGTTCAGGGCCTCCATGCCCTCCACTTCGGTGAAGGTAACATAGTCGCCGTCCTCGAGGCCGTGCCGGGTCTCGTCCAGAGCGGACACCAGGCCCTCTTCGTCAATGCCAGCGACGATACCGTTCAGCGGGTTCTCGCCGGTGGAGTCGATGACAGTAAACTTGTCGCCAAAGTCGCAGAACAAGGAGCCGAACAGGCCGAAAGTGTCCGCAACAATGACGTAAATACCCTTCTCGTGGCAGTAGTCGGCCACGGCGAGCTGGACGTTGAGCGGGGTGTTTGTCAGGACCACGACCTGGTACTTGTCGAACTGAGAGAGGTTGTCTACGAGGCTAGCGGACTCATGAATGCGGACGGGGGTATAGGCGTTGAGCTCGGCGACCCGGGGGGCTGTTACTTGGTCGCGCGGCTTACCGATGTCGTCGACATGGAGGAAGAACTGGGAAGAGAGGTCGGCAATGGCCACCGGGGCGGGGTCGTAGAGGGTGAGGCTCTTGACGCCGGCCAGGGCAATGTTCTTTGCAATCTCAACACCAAGACCCTTGAGGCCGGCAATCAGCACATTCGACGAGCCCATGCGCCTCATGGCCTCATGGCCCAGCACATAGAGCTGGCGACTGTAGAGTGACTCATCGATCTCGGTGCTACCGACGACGGACTCGTCGACCTGCATTCTGGTGACAAGGTCGACTTCGGGCAGCTTCTGGTCCTACAAGAGAGCACGCAGACGGGTTAGCTAAGGCACCCACAAGCGGTGAGGATAGGACGGCGTCGGCTGAGGTGAACAGGAACATACAGTCATTTTGACTCTAGACGAATCGGGCAAGCTGCCGGATGAGAGGGTTCGCTTCCCCAGTTTGAAAGCTTCGGGTAGGAGGTCTCTACCTGGCGGGGCAGGTATGAGATGTAGAATGGAACGGAAACGTGGGAAAAGAAAGTGTGGTGGGACAGGAGCGGAGGGTGAAGAGGATTGTCCTGAACGGTGACGAGGAAGAAGAGGGAGAGAATGACAGAGAGAGCGTTCAAACCCCACTCAGAACAGAAACGTCGGTCGTTTGGACAGACGTGTCGAGCTTTGTGCGGGGTCTGTGGCCGGCCTAGAGCGCGTTGGCAGCGGTGGGAGCTTCTGGAATTGACAATGGACACGTTTGGTTGTTCGTAAAGACGATGTGAATGACGGATGCTGGAATGAAATTGGAGTTGACAGGTAAAAGGTTTTTCGGAAGCGAAGGGGAAGGAGGGCGAACTCTGTTGCTCTTATGGCCTCTTTCCTCCCATTATTCATCTGACCGATTTCTAAGAAAAGTCGCCTGCCCGCTCTGCCTGGACCAAAATAACTCTATTACGCCCTGCGACTCACTCGAGTGAACAGGCTGACCAGCAGCTCTTTCCTTGTCAATGCGAAACAACTCTTCGAGGGAAGGCATGACCTGGGACAATGATTACGCCGGGAAGGCACCGTGGGCACGGAAGACAAAATAAAAGAATTCGTCCACCGGCAAGACGTGGCTGAGGCCTCAAGAAACGTTGAAGATGGCCACCTGGCAGCTGCCAACTTCTGTAGCAGACAGTCCTCCAGACAATGTTGGGTCATAGCACCGAGATCGTCCTGGCTCTCGTACCATAACGCCGAGATACAGAGCCAATGGGTGTCCTAGATTGGCAGAACGCCTCACAAAACAGAGGAAAGAGCAACGACACAGTGTTGCCCCACCCAGCCAGCCCTCGCCTGTGAAGGCAGCCCCGCTGTTTCGCAGTTTCCTCCTGTTTCCATCGCGGCAACCAGGTCAGGCATTGGGCATTCTACGAAGTACAGGTGTTGAGGCTGCTGTAGTTGACCGGGAGGCCTGGCCGGCCTGCTTAGTGGGCAAGGCGGGCCTTTGTTGCCTTCCGTTTGCCCCACTTTCTGCCTAGAATACTACAATGTTCTACTCCGTTCTTCGTTGCGACGTGTCGACACAAAGAGCGGAACAAAGGACCTTTAGGTCCCATTCTGCAGCAGAAAGCAAGCGGGAAACCACAGGCTGGCGGGAAGACGTGCAGGCAGATAATACGCTCCAAGGCAGATTAGCGACCAAAGCTCAAGAAAGCAGAGGTGATGCAACGAGTGGAGAGTTCTCTGCGACACGATATCACGTGAATTGCGTCACTTTGCAGGAATTCAAGGGCAAACACTTTGGTATTGGGGCAACGCCATTTATTGGCGGCCATTTCAACATCCGGACTTGACAGTCGCGCATATGGCGAGTCCTATCAAATTCAGAAACATAACCCATGGAACAGATGGTCGGTATTCTACCGCCTCGTTCCCCGTCTCCCCCGTCTAAGCAACCATTTCGGTTCTCCGGGGTGTAAAATTTTTTATGTGAGACACTATTTTTTTGTGTTTTTGTCTTATTTTATTGTCTGTTAGCCCTGTCGGATTGATCTGACACGTTCGCTTAGTTGATCTTCTTCAGGAGGACGTCGCTGCAAAGGGTGTTAGTCCAATTGTTGACTACCAATAGCAAGTGCAGGAGGTTAAACGCAGGTTGGAAGGGCGGGTGGGACATACAAGATGAGGTCAGAGTTGGCCGGGATGTGGCCAGGGAAGCCACTATGACAGTTTCGTTAGTATCGAGAACAACAGAAAGCGAGAGAGCTCGTTGAACTGGTTGTTTGGGGAGATTTTGAGCGTCTTACCGAGCACCGTAGCCGTAGTCGCTGGTGATGTCCAGGGTGGCCTTCTCGCCAACCTTCATCTTGACGACACCCTCGTCCCAGCCCTTGATGACTTGGCCGACACCGATGGCGGTGACAAAGTCACCACGGCCGACGGAGCTGTCGAACCTGTTGAGAATCTGGTTAGCACGGAGGGCATAAACAATAAAAAGAAGAAATAAGAAATAAAAAGTAGCTTGACCAGCAAGCTAGCACTGGCGTAATCAGGATTCACGTACTTGTTGCCCTTGTTGTCGGGCTTGGAGGTGTCCTTGAGGTAGCCGGTGTACTCAATAGTAACACGGTCGCCAACCTTGGGGGTGGCGCCAGTGCCCTCCTGGTGCGTGGTCTTGGTGACACCCATGTTGAAAGCGGTAGAGTGGAAGAAGCTGGTGTTGCGACGGGAGAGGAAGCTTTGGTTAGCTGGAGCTGTCAGGGCGGTAAAGGTACGAGCTAGTCGAAGAGGTGCCATTGAGAGACGAGGGGAAAAGCAGAGAAGCAGGGAGAAGAGGGAAACTCGGGGTGGAGAAGATGATGAGGAAAGCTCTGCATTTTATAAGAGGGGCGGTACGCTGGGCATGGAAATGGGGGAAAGGAGCTTAGTCGGGGCGCTCGGGACGACGGTTGACGGTGGCGGAGGGGTGGAACAGGACACACAAAAGAGCACCGGCAGGCAGTCTCAACAAGAGCAGCACCCAAGCTATCGGGAGACTTACAAAGAGCAAAAAACGTTATTTTCTGGCGTGGAGGCTAAGGTGCGGGAAGCTTAGGACTTGTTCTGCGTTGGTGTTGAAGAGAGGAAATAAGAGGACTAGCTCTGGTGAGAGGGGAGGGGCGGAGGGGGGCGGACGGCGTATTTATTGACAAAACACGGCGAAGGACGGGCGGCCGGCTGGCCAAGGGAGGAGCGACAGGAGAGATGGGAAAGTGGGAAAGCAAAGGCGGCAAGAGAAGCAAAGCAGTTACAGAGGGAAGGAGGTGCAGGTACAAGATGAACAGGAAGGTACTACTGCCGTGCAGACACCGAAGGCGCGGAAGGTATGAACTACAGGGGGAAGGTCGATCCATGCGTACGAACAGTGCAAGATACTATGTTGCTTGGCTTGTACAGGGTACGTAACCGAGGACAGGCGCAGTGAGAAGTGGATACCAATGCAGAGGAGCTCCTGCCATGAAAGCGGTACATGTCTACAACAAATGTCACAAATGGCACCTACGAGGCGATGTATCCTGTATCCTCTCCAGCTTGCAAGAAACCTGGTTCAGGACGGATGTACATGTACGGTGATATATGGGTTGGCGACTGAGACATGAAGAACGAACGGAATCGGCGGTAGACAACGAAGAAACAGAAACTATGCAGAAGCTCTGGAAAAGTTGAAAGCAGAGCGGGACATAAGAAGACGACAGAAAACGACGAGAGAAAACACTTGATGATTGGTGACTGCGGAGCTCAGGAGACTGGCAGGAAGAAAGGGACCTTCCATGTGGTGGGGCCTTCCCAATGGGGGCGCGAACGCACCTTCAGGGACAGGCAAGGCACAAGCAAACAGCAAGAACAAACGGGCAAATGAGCGATGTATTACAGAATGGTGTCGATGAGCGGCATCAAACACCGCCGAAAGAGAAAGACCGAGACGAGAGGACGCCCGTAGTCCAGCCGGGAGGCTCTTTCCGAGCTTTGTTCTTCCTGTTCCTCGTTCTCGTCAATCCAATCGCCAGAAACACCGAGCTTTACAAGGCCTGAGACGGGTGGAGCAGGTATGATGTGATGGCGGGGGAGGGGAACACACGCGGCGGTTTCGCAAGCCGCACTACCTCGCACGTTACTCGTATTATGTAAGCCGTTTTCTACCGACGTCAATTCTCAAGTGAATTTTCAAACCCAAACAACACGAACATGGCAGCGGTACAAACGACTCTAGGCCACGATTCGGTGTCCTGTATCGCGGCCGTGAACGTATCACGTGAAGCAACGATCCGTTTACGCTGGGCATGGACTACGGGAATAGAGGCAGCTTGGCAATGACCATTCTGTTTGGCTCCTGCGTGTTGCTTGATGTTGCGGTTATTTTGTGTATTTTTGGAGTATTTTTATTGCTTTCTCATCTCGTATATTCGCGGGTTTCTGGCCGTTTCTGGGTTATCTATTCCAAGGCCATTCTCTTCCATACTCATCCGTGGCTCTTTGATCGTCCTTCGTCACCCTCTGTCTCTCCCTGCTTCCTGCATGGCCTCGATACGTGCGTGTCCCAGCCGATGGCCATCGTGGGACAAATAAATGCATGTCGACAAAGACAGAGCGCAGACTCAGATCTGTGCACCGTGAACCTGCCGGGGGTCCGTCCGAAAAATCGCCCTCATTTTAACCACGACATACGACATACAAGAACACAAAGATGCGAGCCGAGACCAGATAGGCGGTATTACAGTGAATCTGACAGATCCAGGACAAGCCATTGAAAAGTTCATGACAGGACAACGTACGTACAAGTCTGGACCAGCTTTCGAGTCACGGCCCCAGAAAATTCTAACGCGGGCCTGTCGGGGTCTCAGAAGCTCGGCCGGTAGGTGAGTCCGCTCGGTTGCTATTGTTGCCCTTGTCGTTATGTTTTCTTCTTTCATTTTATTTCTTTCTTTCCGATTTTCTTGCACGTCTGCACATGCCGTTGCCGCATGCGAGTGTGGCCTCTCACCGCCAGTGCCACTATTGACCACTTGGAAGGCCTGGATGAGCCCCTATTCGCTGTCCCAGTCGTATGGCTTCTTCTCAGCTTGTGGAGTACGAGGCTGAGTGTGCATATTGCATAACCGAATTGGCCACGGGCAACCAACTCTTCATTGTCACAAACTCCACATCCCCTTGCCTTGACTGCTCGCTAACGTTTCGCTCTTCGGTTGTGACATCAAGTCTGTATGCTTCGTTTCGATTTGCCAGGACAATGTTTGCTCTCGACATAAGCGCGCGTAACGGTTTATCGTCCCGCAGCGAAGGAGCTGGGCAGGAGACGGAGAGGTTGCAGATCTCGCCGAGGAGGGTCATCGAGATTCTGCTTGCCAGAAATATCGCAGTGAATTAACATAAAAACAGCACATACACATGAGTAATTTCAGTGTCACATCTCACGGGCAAAATGCTCTGTGGTCCCACCTCGTCCTTATGCGTCGCTCATGTCCCTGTCTCAAGGCACTTTGGCATCTCATCTTGTCGGTGGGCTTGTTTACGAACACTTACTTTTTCTTTTCTGGGATCCCTCTCTGGTCTCCTATCACAGTTGCTACGTTCGGTTAGACCTTGCAAAAGGGAACAGCTGGGGAACGAAGGAGTGTTTGAACGTGATGCATTCGTTCAGTCGTTTACGCTTTCTGTTTGTCCGTTTGCTACCTACGGCGCTTCTTACTACTTTATGTCCTGTACCAGTTTTTGTGTTATTCTTTGGTATCATTGGTAGTCTATAAAAATATAACGTACATCACACTCAAATTCGTATGTTGTCGCCTCTTTTATGTCTCCAGCTAAACCAGTAGCTGGTCTTGCTAGGCCAGTCCAGGACACCAGTACGTCAATCAAGCCCAGGGTTTTTCTGTCAAACATCCTAGGAGACGCTGAAAAGTGAACGGACGGTATTGTAAGCGGGGCAGGCGGTTCCTGTCATCGTCGACAGCTCGGGGCAGCCGGAAAGGTGATGAGTTGTGAGTTGAGGCGGGAGCGAAACATTCGCCATCCCGCATAAACAAGAAACTCCCAGATACATGAAACCGAGGGGGACAAAACGACTCCGGGAGGATATCTCGTATGACTCGCGTGGGTCGTGTATTTATTTTATTTTTGTTGCACCTGTGGTTCTCCGTCTTCCAGCTGGAGAGACAGCTGCTCCTCTCGTGGCATTCGAACGGCCGAGTGAGTGGACGGCTGTGTCTTGTACAACAGTCGGTGAGCATACCGGAAAGACACAGACTGGACATAAGCCATGCAACCTCCCATGATATTACCGGCCGAGCTTCTATCCCATATACCAAACACTCAAGCTCCAAGACACTAATTGTGCTTTTGAATATGCATGCTTGTATTACGCAGTATCTCATACTCATGTGGCAACCGCCGTCATTGTCTACACAACGCAACAGTTGCGTTGGTCCTTGAGAGCCATCTGCCAGATAAACCAGTCCTAAGTACAAATTATTCGCAAATCAATACAATTTGCTACGTCATCTCCTCTTATTAGGACAGCAACCCCAAGTACCGGTAACTGGTATATAAGTTTTAATGTGGTGCCCCCTTACACAGAGATCGAGGTGCACAACATAGATAGTTCACGGTATCCAGCGCGTACCATCTCACGAGCAGTCCATATATGAGCATTGGTAGCTGGTGTGAGAAAGACGAGGAGGCTGACATAAACGGAGACCTTGCGAGACTCCAGTCCGCAAGTCACCATCCGTCGCAGGGACTAGACTATCTCGTGTCACATGGAACCGGGCTTTCCGTGTCTCCGTTGTTGTATTGATTTTAACTCTTGCAATCTCTATCATCCGAACTTGTCCTGTCTCGTTGTTTTCAAGCGATACAAGGACGACAGAAAGGGCCGAAATGAGCTCAAGGGTGACCAGATGGTGCAAGGGTTCATCGGGGCCCGATAGCACCACCAATAAGGGCACCATGCTCCCGTCTATGACAGAAGTCTTGAAATAATGGCGAGTGATGAGAATAAGTAGATGCCCACGTCTCGTCCAGACGGTTAGTAGAGATACTGGGTTGATGACGTAGCCCGTCGTTTCTTTCGTCGTGTTTGTCTTCTTCCATTCGTAGTAGTGTTTTACTCTTTCCTGTGTCTGGGAGACTCCTTGTCACACAAATCTCTTTATCGCCTTGCCGCCACGAACGACTCATCTCAGATGAATAAAAATCATGTGTGTCTCCTTACACAATGCCAAGATCTCGTCTTGGCCAGAATTAATGCACAGCATGCGAATTCAGGAAAGGGAATGTGTTCAATTTTCGTTGCTTATTTGATGTTATTCTGATATCACTCTACACCGCCACCTTGGCCAATTTCACTCTCCTCTGACCTTGCTTTCATGATATTCTCGGAATCTCTTGTTGTGCGTCCATTTTAATGTGTTCCTCTTTGAGTGGAAATATACGTGTGTATGGGTGAACATGAACTGACGGTCGAAAGTCGGATGTTAAATAATAGTAAAAAAATAACTTTGCGAATTAAAATAAAATTAAAAACAAAGATTTACAAGATTGTTGTACCATTAAAAGACTGCATAACACTAGATGCATAACAACCCTCACCTCGAAATGATATTCAACGCGTTAAACCAGCATCAGGAGTACTCTACCCACACAATATTGCGCCTCAAGTTCACACGGGTAAAAATAAGCGCAAGTTTTACGTTCTCCCAACTACGTGAAAAACAATTCAACGACGCACGACATGACCGTCCTGCTTCACGATACTCGTCTCGCGAAGCTTGTTTCAAGAATGTCCGTGATCTTCACCACACAAAATCTCCTAGTCTACGACGAGGCTTAGGCGTTGCAATTATCTGAGCGACGACGAACGCCAACATTGCGCATTGGCCTTCTCATTGTGTTGGCGTATCCAATGTTATCCTGGAAAGTAATTGCACCTATCTCGAGTCAATAACCACCTTTGGTGCTATTGGCCCAGCATCCAATCGCGGACGACAACTAGTGTTTTCGACAGCATCGTCAAACATGCCATCAGGGATCTCGAGGGAGCGTAAACTTCATTTGAGCTTTGTATTGTGCACATCCCCCCTTAAACAGTACAAAACACCCAGCGCAGTATAGATTGCACCCATTAAACGGTTGCTGTATGCACATCTCGTCACTCTGCGTTGGTGCTGTCCCTTTTCTGTCCCGTATGTTGCATTTTCAAGGGAGCAATAACGGGTAAAGTATTGCAATCTATTCAATGCTACGCTCGGGCGGGTAGGGCAAGGCAAAAGACAGAACGACAAATACAAAGAGCACAAATGACCAAAAATGGACAAGATTGAACAAAAAGGGTTGCCAGATTTGAGCGGCTGTAGGTGGTAGGGACCAAGCTCGAGCCGTCTTTTAATATATGTTTCCCATCCAACCAGTCGACTGCGACTTGGTCGTTGCTGCTCAAACTGCAGCCAGTCTCCCTCGTCTCGATATCTTGGTTGTCTTTAATTTCCATATGCACTGTCGCAAATAAGCACACCATCGTCTATGCAGTCGTTAAAACCATATGAGATGTATATAACGATAAATGTACGGGGACCCGTGCATCTGCCTCCCGTATGGCACCTTGTCAAGATGACGTTCATCACCCACATAGAGAGCCACGGGACGACAGGTACGCTGCCGAGCAGCTGCAGAAGCACACGCCCAGTGCGATTCATGGAGCACACGGGATACTGGCTGGCATATCGTCAGCCATTCACGATGCTGATGTAGCTCGGTCTGGCTTCCCTCTCTCTCCCCTCTCCCGTTTCCTCCAACCTCACCCGTGCCGTTTCGTTTCACGCCATTGTTTTGAGAAACAAACATCAAACAGAAGGACGATAAGCACTCGCATTTCTCACATGTGCCGGACTCGGTAAGGGGCCTGTCATCATGTACTGAGTATGCTGTTGTTCGCGTTGTCGTCCTCCATCCAATCCCTCCCCCCTCAATGTGGATGAAACTAGGAAACGCGTTCGATACGTTCTGTGCTGTCCACTTGGACACTCCGGACGTCCCGGTTCATAACATAATGGTAAAGGTAAATGGCATATGTGGCATACCGGAGTTGAACTTGGCCCTCTCCGCATTCCTGGCATCCACGTTAACGGCTGACGCGACGGTCCTCTTTATTTCATGATAGTGGTCCTTGTACGTGGCTGCCATGGCATGCTAATGAGAGAATTTTTAGAGACGGATAAAGCGAAATGAGGCAGAAGCTTGTCACGAACTTTGGTGATCGGGCACGCATTGTTGAAATGTACGTGCACTGAGTATGCCACTGACAGATGGAAACAAATAAAAAAAAGAGAGGCAGAGTCACGACGTTACGTACTCTAGAAATAGAATGTTGTGGCTTATCCAGAGGACAAAGTGAGACAACACTAGACTAACCCTCTTGTCAGAATCGAGAAGGGATTGTCGTCGGGTTGTAGATGAGATATCTCGTTCTGTCTCCGGACGAGACAGCGATAGGACGAACCAAGAATCGGACACGAACACACAAAAGGCTCAGTGGGAAAGCCGACATTGAAACTTGAAACTGGCATACACATAGATAAGACGGGAAGGCCGTTTGCCCTGCCTCTCGTTTACATTTCTTACAGTCATGCTCTTACAGTCACACAAAATCACATACCTGTACCACCACACGGCAGGCCAAAGAGTCCCCAAGGATCACGAGGGCACCGAAGGGAGGCAGCGGCACGCAACTGTTCCGATGCAGGGAGGATTCCGAGTCACGGAGCTCACCAAATGGCTCTGCTCACTCACATCTTGCTTGTGGAAAGACCGCTCCGGAAAGACATGTTTTACAACACCACGACTTGTGCGCCGTATGGCGCACCGGGTATCGGCAGAAAGGAATGAATTCAAAACCGCAGCATATCCCTTCATTGGCACCATGTGTATGTGTATGTTGGTTAATGTGTTGTCTCAAGTCCACGGGACGCTTGCGATTGGTGACAAGACAACATTTGCAAGGAGGCATGGACGCAAGGGATCCTGGAAGGGAGATTCAGCGAGGTGAAAAGGCCAGAGGCGGGAAATCGAAAGGCGTCGCAAAAAGCACCACAACCGCATTCCAAACCAATCGTTCGTGTTATCTACCATTTCACATTCTTTTCTCGGGCCGGCAAAGCAGCGATGAAGTGGCCTTGACCTAGCGTGATGTCGGCTATCGAAGATGCAAGCCGCGTCATGGAGTGCCTTGTCCCGTGCAACCTACGATAAAAGAGGCGAGTACTGGCCGTCGTGCGTGATGAGATTTGTGGCTTTGGGTTGAATACAAATGAAGAATAATAATAATAATAATAAAAAATACAGTACGAAAAAAGGGAGAAAACAGCCAAAAAAGAACTGAAAAGCCTTGAAGATTTCAAAAGGAAGGACAAGCACAAGCCAAATAAGGCTCCTATGCGCGCCGATACGTTCTAACGCAGGTTGACGACGTGCCAGAAGTCTCTACCATTTGGCCATCCCCCCAAAGCGGCTCTTCTTCTTTATCCCCTTCGTGGCGACCGAAGGCCATCCCCCGCGACCGACATATTGGTTCCCCTTTTTTGAATCGTGAAACAAAGCCACATCGAAAGTCGGAAGGTTTGCGTGGGTGGATACGAGCACATTCATTCCTCAAGGTATTTTCCGACTGGAATTTCCATAAACTAATTTGTTCCTTGTTCCCGTTGGAAGTCTCGAGTGACGACAACTGTCGTTTCTCTTCGTCCCTCATCCGGATTTCCGAGTGGTGTGCCGGTCGTTTTTCTATCCTTCTTGGTTGACACGTTGACGGCGTCTCCTCGGCCACGGGAAGAACCTTCAAACCTTGACAGGTCGAGCCATGTTTTTATTCCTCAACTTTGTGCTTCCGTACTTGGCCCTCTTTGTTTCAATAAAAATGCCTCTAAGATATGTAGATCTTCAACGTGTTTTGCATGCCGGACGCCACATGAGATGTGTTCTACTGGGTATGCACATGACTGGCCTCAAGACAAGGCCGCCATGCATCTTACTTGCATTACTTACGTAGACGCTATGTTGAAGGCGGCGTTCCTTTGGCGCTGACAGGTGTGCTTTGCAAATTTCTTGACGCCTCGCTCCTCTCGCTTTTCCGTGCGTTTCTGCACAGGAAATTAAAAACAAAAAGCAAACAGCACTCATCACAGCGGATGGTCGCTTTTATTTCTCACCCCCATTCCTACCCTAGTCTCTCCTTAACCCTCCCGTAGTTTTGATATTTTTGGGCTGTCTACAGTCCAACGTCGGATTGGGGAAATCCTTGGCAGATGAGACTTATTTCCCGACGTTGAGTCCTTTGCCAGCATATCTTACATGTACATGTACGGAGTACACATTAAGACGGACTCCGTAGTGTGGGCTGGAAACTGTGAGCCTCTTTATGTCGTACTTTCAAGTTCACGATGTTACTTTATTCCCTCGCTTTTGGTGCCGTCCTAGCCTTTGGCCCTGAATGTATCCTACTTTCTGCTTGTTCCATTTCTTTTCTGCAGCTCGCTGGCCAGAACGACGGACCGGGTGCCTGCCGATCCCTTGCAGGTTAGTACAAGGCTGGCGCGAGGTAAGAAAATACGACTGATACGCTGATACTACGCGCTGAAGGAATGGAATAGAGTTCCTAAAGACTCCGTGGGCACCGTTTTGGCCCGTTTTTATCTGCTTTGCTACGCTTTCCCTCGCGGCTTCGGCTGCAAAAGTTTGAACAGCATTTTGCCCTCCTCCAAGCGGCTTAGCAGCGTTTCTGACTTTCTCGTATTGCAGACAGGTGCCATCGGTATCCCACATGGGTTTTGCTGCAGTCTCGCAGGAGGCTCGCAAGCACCTCGTATCCTCCGTAATACCAAAGGGTGGACACGGAGTAATGTACTCGAGCCTGCCTCATGCCCGACGAATTTCTTCGTTCCGGTGCAACATGCCACATGCTGAAAGCACGCGGCCGCCTTGGGGATGGCGGGGCGGGAGCAAAAAGAGATCCGACACCAAAATCTAGAATACGCGACTGATATCGAGACAAGTAAAACACCAGTCAGCCAGTCAGCCACCCAATGCCATGCATTCATTGCAGTGTGCAACACACCCGGTGGCCGACGATTGAAGATGGGAAGCGTAGCCATTCGTTGGATGCAGGTCGGCTAGCAAAACACAGAAAGGAACACGAAAAGGAACAAAATCAGAGGACGCCAAGAACCACGGCGCAGCGGTCTGCGGAGTACTTCCATATGGGCTTTCCCTTGCTTTGGCTCTTCTCTCCTGGCTCTGTTTGTTTCGTTTTGACTCTCGACGATGCTTGGCAACATGGGCAGGAACAGGAAACGAAAGTAAATGCACAGTGCATCCAGGACGATTGCCATTGGTTGAGCCACGCCCCTGGTGCAAATCGACACCGTATTATTGCATCGTATGTATCTTACGAAGTAGTAATACGACGTGTGTGTTTATGCTCTGCCGCTTGTCCCCTGTCCGATAAGGGGATCATCGCTCCAAGGGTCACTTCCTTCAGTGAGCAAACAGCACAAAAACGGCCAAAAAACGCCTATCCACGGGCCTAGACCAGGTCTTTGCCTACCATCGCCAGCCCACACCCAAGCTTTCACATTTCGCGGTCTCCGCCCTGGTTGGTAATTGCCATGTCTCTGCGCTCTCCCTCCTTCCCCTCCAGCAGCTTTTGTTATGAAACCAATCCATTCCGGATCGGGAAAGAAGAGCCATGACTTAGCAGGGGATGCTCCCGGTCCCTGCAAATTAGAACGATTTCATGGGCGCAGAGCCAGAAGGAGCATACTGAGTACTTACGTCGTAACCAACAGCGCGCTGAAAGAAGCTACAGCGGTCTTCCGACTTAGTCGTGCAGAGCGAGAGAGGGTTGCATCAACGCTCCTCTTCGTATGGCGACGAAGCCTCAAGCCACGGAGTGTGACATGCTGGAGACTGGGCGACTGGCAACTTGCTGACCACTCTGTTACTGAACCCAGAGCTTCCGTGCCTTGCACGCACGGCGCTCTCTCTTCCAGATGGACCAATAATCGGAGGCGAGGTGAACAGGGCGTGCCTGAGTTAGGACCCACATTCCGCGTCCCTATTGGCCATTTGGCTGAAATGGGCTGGAGGACGCCCCGTAATACCCCTGTAATTATTTGGTCCCCACTCTTCGTGTTTTCATTGTCCAGTTTTTTGTTCCATCCCCTGCCAGAGTACTTGGTCTTGGTCACGAAGGAACCCGTACTCAACACCGTTCGCCTGCATGACGTGGCGTACTGAGATGGCGGGCTACAAGTATCTTGTACAAGCAGGTGTCCATCGAGGAGCATCGAGGCTTCTCTTTCTTCAGTTTATTTCCGTCGCCTCTTTGTTCGAGGCGCCGTGGATGTTTGCTGTGGGGAGTTTTTAAAGATTTTTTTTTTTTCACGTCTGAGGTGCTCCGCCGCATGATCAATGTGTAGACTTTGTTCTTAGAGTTGAGTACGACTTACTCCGCGTAAGCCATATTACCATTCCCCAGAGGTAAGATATGGCAATGCATCTCCGACTCGTCGAAGGGCTCATTTCCTCGCAGTTTCCTTGGCGGTGCTGACGGCAATGGGCATTCACCGCGTGTCCCATCTAGGTGCAGCATTCTCCGTGCGGTGCAAGCTAATGTGGCTACTGAGGCAATCTCATTTGACGAAGTTAGGGCGCCTCGCCACTCCGTTTTGCCTCGTTCTTGTACCTGAAGCCGCGCTTTAGCGCCCTGGGGAAAGACAGAAACGGGACCAAACAGCGCTAATCTTGCCAGCCAAACGCGTTCCCGTTTTGCTAACTCCACACTAACGAGAAAGGGCCAGGAACAGAACAAAAGGCCAACTGGCACGTAAAGAGGAACGAAATGCGCAATGCCTTTCGAGGACCCTTTGTTGGTTGTTAATATGGAGCTGATTTGAGCTAGACGCGACAAGAAGCAAAAACAGGAAGAAATTCTAGAAACCGAAACAGAGGCCGTCGTTTAACAAAAAAGAAGAAAAAAAAAATCGAAATTAACGGCCTGGAAGGCAGGTGCATCCTCCCCTTGCTGCTACCAATCTTGGGACGTCTGCTATGTTGACCGCAGCACAACTACCTTTGTAGCGATGTGCTCATTTGCTTTGTGCTGTTTTTGCATGGAATAACGGAGCACCAGTATGGGCTCTGCGTGCTGGGTGCCTGCCGTCCGTCTCTTCTAAGGTGCCTTTGTTGACTGTGCACCACCACGCCATGGCTCGCTCTTTCCTTCCCTTGCCCTGCAAGCCCAGTCTTGCTCCACACCCACGCCCACTTAACACACACCTGCCTCCTTTTTTCATTCTCTTGTATCGAGCTAGACCCGCTTCGGTATGTTCCTTCTGTTTTTCCCCTGGAAGGGCCAACTTCCCCTTCCCTGAATGAGGGAACGCACCACGCACGCACCACGCTCCGTGGCGCGCCACGCCTTCGCCCTTACCCACACCAAACACAAGGCACTGTAGACCGATTCCAGCTTACTGCACGCGGGTGCTCCCCATTTCCTCTGTCCCCTGCTATCCATGCCCACACCCCTCCCATCTTCGTTCTTTCCCTCGTCCTGCCCTGGTCCTTTCTTCTTCATCCCTTCCGCTGGTTTGTTCCTTCTCTTCCCTCTCGTTACACCCCCTTTCCTCTTTGGTCTGCTCACCCTCCTTTTGTTTCTGTTTTCCGATTCTGCATTTCCCTCTGTCACCCTTTCTCTGTCTCCTTTTCCTCTCTTCTTTTCTGCGCTCTTTTCTTTTCTGCCTCCCTTCTCGCCGCCTCATCGCCGACATTTCGACATCGACAATAAACCTCTCCTACGACGACGTTGGGCCTTTTTCCTTCGCCTACAATTGTTACGACCCGTCTCGGAGCCTCCAGTGTCTTTTTCTCTCTCCTCCCCTGTCGTGCTTTCTCTTTCTCTCCCCGTCGCTCTCTCAAACAGTCTCTCGAAACTCCTTTTCGCATTTTCGTCGTTTTATTTCTTGGGAACCTCCGGAGGTCAACCGCCGAACGCGTGTCGCTCTTTTTCAATCTTCAAAATCGACATTTTTCAATCGCGGACCCGGATTCTATTCTCACTTCGACGAAACTCGCAAAACCAGTTTCGATCAACGAACAAGTTGCCAACAACCCACGCTCTCTCATTTTGGTTTTCAGCGTATCGTTTGCGTCTCTCGTTTTTTCGCTGCTTTTCTGGCTCTTTTCACACGTCGACTATCTTGCTCGACCCGTCGCTCTTTTCTGTGCCATCCTCGCACTTTCACGATCTTTTTCCTTCTTCATTGATTGCAAGCAAACGTCGCGTTTTCTTTTCGCCTTCGTATGCATAGTCTTTGAGAACGAAATAATCCTGTAAGTCAAGCGTGACTCTTCTGTCTTTTATAAGGCAATAGTGACTTTCTTCGCCCACCCTCCTCCGTGCCCCAACGATGCAAACGACACCCCCTTTAAGTCCTCTAGTTCTTGTTTGTTTGTTCGCAAGATTTTTGCAATATACCCTGTGGGGCGACGAGTTGCCAGACAAAGAGAGGGGAGGAAGAACGAGGTAGAAAGACGGGTCTCCCAAGAAAAAACCAACAGAAAGAAAATACCCAAGAAATGGCTGGGAAGCGGGAGCGAACGTATTATCGCTGCCCTGTTCTGCTATATCCTGCTCTTTCGGTTGGATTTGCTAGAAGCCACTCCCCAATCCGGCCAACTTCCGCCCATGCCATTTCATTATACCATGATTTTTTCCCGTGCCATCTTCTGTTCAGCCGATCATTTGGGGATCAGTTTATGCCGTTCGCCGCCTTGGGACCACAGGTTCACTGACCAGCGTCACTTGTTTTCTAGACCACACTCGTTGACAGAAACACAATTTTCTTGTCAAGTACATTCGTTTATCACCCTACCCTGACAATTTGTGAGCTCTTATCTCCTTTCAAACTTTTCCTCTTGATGGCTTGCCTTTCGAGCGCTTTCGCAACAAACACTTCAAGATCTTGACGCATTTGCTTTTTAAACTCGAGTATGTTTCTGGGAGGACGGTAACTAATCACCGCGCATGGCGTTCCTGAATCCAGATTAAGACGTTTCGCTTTTCAGCCTCTTGTTTTTCTCATCTCGGATCACTCGATCGTCCGCTCGCTTTTTTGGAAAGACCGCACGAATACATGTCCCTTATGACATCGGCTTGATCAACCGCAACTCGAACATCTCGCCAGCAACACAGAAAAAAAGAAGGAAATCATCAACTAGCGAATCGCAAAGAGGAGGCAGCTCGTCACAACCGAAACGATGCATACCAGCTCGTTTTTGGTTGCCGCGTTAGCGGCGGCCACTTCGGTCGTCAGCGCGCAAGAGGAGCGGCCCCGGATCTACTTCCCACGCCACGTCAAGCGGTCATTCGTCAACGCGACGAGCACACAGCACATCCCTCACTCGCCGCCGCCACCAACCCTGGCACCGTCTATCCTGGAGTCGATTATCGACTCGGGCTTACCCAAGCCGTCCTCGGACTCTGACTCTGACTCCAGCAGCAGCAGCACGGGCACGACAAAACGCCTGACCTCGTCCGACATTTTCTCCAGCTCGCAGCCCATCAGCCGCTCCGACAAACTCAGCTCGACCAGCAAACGGTCGTCCACCAGCTCCAAGGCACGAGACTCGTCCTCGTCTGACAGCCGTGTGACCACAGTCATTGTAGCCACCAGCACCATTGTCGTGCCGCCGTCGACCGGCAAGGCGACCAACGCCAAGACCACTGGCACGACTACGAAGCCGACGAAGGCCTCGGCCGACTCTTCCAGCAGCGAGTCTGACAGCTCGTCCGGCATTGTCGTGTTCCCCCACACGTCGTCTGGCTCTTCGTCGGCGACGACAGGCACGACCAAAGCAACTAAGTCGACCAAGACAACCAAGACGTCCGACTCGTCCTCGGCCCCGGTGGATCCTTTGTCGTCGCTGGACTCGGCTATCAGCAGTCTCTTCCACCCCAAGCCAACGCCGACGAGTAGCTCGACGAAGAGCAGCTCTGACGCTCTGTCGAGCGGCATTAGCCACACCGGCGCTGGTACTGGCGTGTCGTCGTCAGCCACAGCAACGGGCACCGCCAAGACCACCTCCAAGACAACCGATATTCTGTCGTCGTTCCTGTCGTCTCTGACGCATGAACCCACGACGAATGCCACGTCCGGCTCCGTTGCCCCGTCCACTAGCAGCAGTGCGCCCCTGACTTCGGCCACATCTGGCTCGGTTTCATCTTCCGCCCCGCCGGTCTCGTCCCATTCTTCCATCATCAGTGGCATTGTCCCGCCGACGAGCAACATTACCTCGCCTCCCCCTGTGACATCAAGTGCCTCTCACTCGGCGACCTCGCTCCCGCCCTCGTCCGTGCCAGCCTCGATCGTGTCCCCTTCGCCTAACAGCACTGAGACGTCTGCTACTGCGACTGCTACTGGTCACTCCACATCTAGTGTCTCCGGCAGCTCTGTGATCCTTCCGACGACGACCCCTAATAACACTGCAAGTGCTAATGTGACCGACATCGTCCCATCTGCTTCGGAGACGCAGAGTCAGTCGTCTAAGCCCGTGAGCCTGCCGACCAGTGGCAGTACGACTTCCTCCACCACGACGGCCCCTGCCAACACGGCGTCGTGGCTGCCTTCGACGATCATTGTACAACCCACTCAGAGCTCGGTTGTGGCTACTGGTCTTGCCCCTACCACGACAACTGGTCTTCCGACCGGTCTGCCCAAGGCTATCACTCCGGATACAAGCAACAACCCGGCTCCTGAGGACACCACTGAAATCCAGATTGGTTTCGGTTACGGTCTGAACTACGCGTTCGTCGCTGTGACGCCCAAGGCTGCTGCTCAGGTCCTGAAGATCCTCCCCGAGCTCCTTGCGTACCAGGGTGGCTTCGACCAGAGCAAGAGTGTTGTGCAGCGTCTTGTGCCGTACGACACCACTGCCCAGCTGGGTTACGTTACGATGCTTGCCATCTGCACGTATCCTACCTCTTTGGTTGAGCAGCTCCGCATGGACATGCACATCCCCACGGCGGCCCTCTGGAACGACCCGGACCAGCTTGCCTACAACATGTCGCAGGAGATCAACCCGGCCATTGACATTCTCCTCGGCTCGACCCTTGACTCCTCGTCTTCCGGAACCGGTGGTGGCTCGGCCGCTTCTACCACTGCGGGCTCCAGTGACCTGTTCAGCAACAACAACAACAGCAGTGACCAGACCGCCTCGCAGCGTGGTGTTACAGCCGGTATTGCCGTTGGTGCCATCTTTGTCTCTGCTGCCTACGGCGGTGCCATGTTCATTATTGCCCGCCGGTACAAGCGCAAGAAGCAGTCCATTCACCGCCGCAGCAACTCTCTGACGGATCCATCTGAGATGCGCCAGACGGGTAGCCCGGCGCTGATGGGGGGTGCTCTTCTGAGCCGCGACTTCACGTCGACCTACGGTGCTGTGGCGGGTGGTGCTGCCGGTGGCCGTGACAGCCATGGCAGTGGCCGCAGCAACACCAACTCGGGCCGCACTGCGTTTATCTCAGCCCCTGTTGCTGCTGAGAACTCCCTGGGCTGGAACTAAGTGGGCTTTCGTCTGTTCGTTTCATTCCCGAGAGAGTGCGGCTCGTCTAGCCGCATGCGTCCGTCCTGTCCATTGACCGCTTCCTACGTCGTCTGTGATGTCTCGTGTACTTTGTCGTCAGGGTCACGAGAGCATATATGCCGCCTTTGCCCTCGCCGCTACACCTTTTCACCTTTTTTCGCTTCTTCAGAAAAACAAAACCAACGCAAACTCTTAACAAGCTGTTTCAAACCACATTTTTCTATTTCGATACCCTTCGGGAGGCCTATGTTTGGGCCGGTTGCACCTTTATATTTTTTGATTTCTTCACTGTTCTTTGCTGCATTCACAGCTGGAGATACTCCCATCTCCGGTCGCAGGAGGGTCCCCTTTTACGAATCATATACAGTGGCAGTTGGCTGTTCAACAGGCTCTGCCCAGCTATCTATTTTCCTATTTGTCTCCATTTTGTTTAACTGTCATCATATTTCCTAGTGTCTCTTCATTTCATGTCATTTACCATTCTTGACGAGAGGCAGGCGCATCACAGCGGCCACGCTTTTATGCCTGACCTTTGTTCACTTGTTTATATATTTATAGATTCCTCTTTTCTTGCTTCTTGTTCTCGACAATCCATACTCGCGGCAAACAAAAGTAGGAAAGAGACGGTCATTTTTTGGATCTACTTTAAACTTTTTGGTTTATAATATTTTTGCTCCTTATTGGACAGGGCCAGGCGCGCATGGCAAAGCTGCGGAGGACGGAGTTGCCAGCAGGGGAGAGGACAGGAGAAGGACGTCAAGTGGACACGGGGGAGGGAAGGTTAGTGGATAGAGCTGCATTGACACTCTAATTTTTTTGCTTCTGTCCGACCGACCAGGATGTGTTTGTTGTTCTGCTGCTGAGTGGTGATATGTTAACTCTGAATGGCGATGGTGTTGCTTTGGTGGACACGACAAAAAGGCCTTGGAGACAAGGGAGCATTTGCACCTTGCCCTGCTTTGTGTCTGTGCCCATACCCTCGTAACGTTACAAACGATATTTTGAGAAACGCACCTGGACAGTAACTGAAACCGAGTCTGTGTATTAACTTTTATTATGGCGATGCTCTAATCTGTGGCTATCCTAATCTTGGTAGAGTAAACACGATGCTTTATTCTTCCTTATGCATCTCTCGCTTCTTTGGCGGATTCTGTGCACTGCGAGTCGGCGGATGGCAGTGTCTCTGTTTTACGTGTTGCACAGCAGCCGCTTGTCTCAGTGAGTATTGTGTGGCGTCGTAAGTCGTGTTGTCTGTGACTGGAGACAATGTCTTGATGTTGATGACAGCAAAAGCTTGCTCGAGGCGTCATTGTGGCTGACCATTGCACTACATTCCCCTCTTTTCCCGCCTAGAAAAGAGACTAAAAGCGCTGGCGGTTTTCCCCACATGGGGGAGCTTGGGCGGATTACAGTGCATTTCAGTGCCTGCCCCAGCCTTTTCGGCCTGGCCAAGCCTAGTCAGGGCAAGGTTGCTCTCGGCGCTCCTTTTCGTCGTGTCCTTGGGCCCTTCCTTGTTCTGTGTCCCTTCTCGCTTCTGCTTGCCGAACAGCCAGCATGGGGTCGCCTGCATCGTACGGCAACACATTTCCACGCCACCCCGAGCTTCGCAAGTTGATGCGCTGTGGTGCCATAGTCTGCCATGGACTAAGGCATTCACTGGCAAGAGAATCCACAGCCATTTTCGCTCACCACCCACGCGCATGCGCGCCCACTCGTTTCGCGTGCCTGGTCTAATTGACAGCTGCGCTTGGCTCTAGGCCGACGACACAAGCAGACGACGTCAACACACTAGACAGCGAGCGTGCTGAATCCAAGGGCCACAGGGCTTTCCAAGATGGAACGGCCTGGTCTTGTTAGCGCCGGCTCGGGCGAGACCTTGCAGCCTTCGAGCCGCGCGGCCGCACCCGCGTCACTCGCGCTCGGCCTTGGCACGGGTACCGACACATCAGACGAGCCGTCATCGGCGCAGATGCTGACGCCACAGAGCAGCAGCGGCAGCGGAGAAGAAAAAGATGGAGCACACGGCGAGGCGATTGAGATGCAGCAGCTCGACAGCGGGCCGGGCCGCTCCCGCCAGCGACGCTCTTCGTCGTCATCGTCGTCGTCGTCGGCATTGTCCGTCTTTTCGGACACCGACGCCACGAGATCTCCGTCGCCCGTGGCCGCGCGGCGGTGGCCCTACTCGGCCGACGAGGAGCGGGCCGTGGTGCGCAAGTTTGACCGGCGGCTTGTGCTGTTTGTCGCCATGCTCTACATGCTCAGCTTCCTCGACCGCTCCAACATTGGTAACGCCCGGGTGGCCGGCCTGGAGGCCGACCTGCAGACGACGCCGCCCCGCGACGACTGGTACGAGTGGGCCTTGTCTGCGTTTTACGTCACCTACATCTCGTTTGAGTGGATGGCCCTGCTGTGGCACTACATCCCCGCGCATGCCTACGTGGCCGCGCTCGTGGCCGGCTGGGGACTGGCCGCCTCGCTGCAGGCCGTCGCTGGGTCGTACCCGTGGCTCGTGGCGATGCGTGTGTTGCTGGGCATCGGCGAGGCCGGGTTTGCAGGCATCCCGTTGTACCTGGCCCAATTTTTCAAGCGGGACGAGCTGGCCGTGCGCACGGCCATGTTTATTGCGGCCGCGCCACTGGCGACGACGTTTGCGGCGTCGCTGGCGTGGGCCATCCTGGCCCTGGGCCGCCATGCGGCGAGCCCGATTGCGGCATGGCGGCTGCTGTTTCTCGTCGAGGGGTTCCCGTCGATCCTCATGGCTGTTGTGGCGTGGCGTGTGCTCCCAGACGCACCCGACAAAGCGCACTACCTGACGCGAAGGGAGAAGACGCTGGCCCGGCTGCGCCTGGCGAGGGGAGCGACTGCGTCTCCCTCAACATCAAACTCCGCCTCCTCCTCCTTCTCCTCCTCGTCGCATGGCGGCCTTCTTGGCGTGCTGGTGGACCCGGTTACGTGGATCACGGCCGCCATGTTCTTCCTCACCAACATGGCCTACAGCTCGCTGCCCGTGTTCTTGCCCACCATCCTCACCGAAATGGGCCACGATGCCGTGTCGGCCCAGGCACTCGCCGCGCCACCGTACCTCGCCGCCTTCTTGATTGTCCTCGCCACCGCCCACGTCTCGGACCGCACACGTGCACGCTCGCCGCTGCTCATCGCCCATGCTCTCGCGTCGGCCGTGGGGTACGGCGTGCTCTCTCTCGGCGAGTCCAAGACCCTGCGTCGGACGAGTGTGGTCCGGTACCTCGCCGTCTACCCGGCCGCCATTGGCTTCTTCAATGTCGTCGTCCTCCTCATCGCCTGGAACCTCAACAACCAGCGCGGCGCGCGTCGGCAGGGTGGCGCCTTTGCTCTGTTTCAGGTCGTCGGGCAGTGCGGCCCGCTTGTAGGCACGCGGCTGTACCCCAACGCGGACGCACCGCTGTTCTCGCGGGGGATGCGCACAATGGCGGCGGCGATGCTGGGCGTGGCGGTCTTGGCGGTCGTGCTGACCGTGGTGCTGCGGCGGCGAAATGCGCGGCTGAACGCGGCGGAATCGAAGCAGCGGGCTACGGACGAAGACCAGCAAGACGGGGAGAGAGACGACGGAGACGAAGACGACGAAGACGAAGAGGGCGGCGGTGGCCATGACGAAGAAGAAGGGCTCGTGGGCCGATCCCGGCAGAAAACGCGACGACAGACGAACCTTGGAGAAGACGAGGTTCCGTTCCGATATATGCTGTAGACTGGACTTGGTTCTATTGATTTGTCGTTTCTTATGTAATTCTAATAAACACCGGATCGTGTATTCTTTTATGAATGTTTGTACTTTGTTCCAGCGCTGTGATGGTGTTTGGTCTCAATGGCACGAGCTTCAATGGTCGCCGCCATACTCTGGGGTCGCATTGAATCTTCTCGTACTTTCTTCTCATACGCATGCTCCGTTCTTTATCACCTCTGTGATTGCAGCGTCATTTACAGATTCATTTTCGCATTTTTCGCAACTGTCTACAACTGCAAGCATCATCCTGTCGTCATTCAATGGAACCACAATGATTGTCGTTTATTTCATGGAAGCAAAACGATTGGCCAAGGCAGACCTCAACCTCAGTCTTTTGTAATCTCAAACCCTTGTCTGCTCGTTTCCTCTATCAAGTTAGAGCTGCCAGAACACAGGTGGTGTGCCTAATGCGTCCGACGGGTGGAGAGATGGATCCATAGAGTCGTAGACGGCTTTCGGATATAGAGCGAGTCAACCTTGTTTCGACGTCGTTGCTTGATAATAAAGAAGACGAAAAAGTTCCGACTCTGGGGTTTGGTTTGGTGCGAGTTGATATCTGCTTTCCCCGTCCAAATAACACGCTCTCTGCGAGTCGGTGGTTCGCGCGCCGACTGTGGGCCGACGTTTGCTGACTGAAGCATCTGATTGGCCAAAGAGGCGTCGACCTCTTGAAAGGTAGTGGTCACTCGCGTGTACTCCCTCCGGCGAGTCTACACTAAAAGGGACTTTTCCGTCGCTCGCGCCATTGCCAGCTCCGCCCTCAGCCAAAGGGTCGGCGCTTCGACCCAACGCGGGCCCGGCCTTGCTGCTTTACAGCTGTTATGTTAGGGCAAGGCTGTGGTTGGCAACCAGAGCTCATCGCTTGTCGCCCCCCAATTGTACCCAGCTCGAGCAAACAGGATCCAAAACCATGGAAGAAAAGCTGAGAATTTTCGCATGCCAAACCCGTTTGGTCGCCCTCTGTGAGCTCACTTTTGTCTATCATGCGGAGGTACCGCCATGCCGAGCCTGTTTCAAGTGCGCCATTCCATGGTAACCCAAGAGCAACATAACGAAGGCAACAAGAAAAGGATTCTCACGAGCTCCCTCCCATTCGATGCTGTTCTGCCGTGACCGTAAGCCTCGCAGCACGGGGCAATTCGAGCATGGACTTTTGAAAAGCCCGAGCCCGTCAGTGGGATCGATTCCTTCCCCCTCGTCGCCGGCCCACGCCCACGGAAATCGGGCAGGCACAGTGGCCACGCGTGCTTTTATTTGTTTTGTCTTGTAGATGAGAACCCCTTTCTAGCATGACGCTGTGAAGCGTACAATAAAACGTTATGCCAAGAAAGCCACTGAATGGGCCCAAAGTCCGACCGTTCGCACCTGCTGACTTCCGATCTAACGAACGAGACTACTGTGGGGGGGGGGAGGATTGTAGCGTTTCGCGCTTTCTTGCGAGGATCCGTTGACGTACCTTCCTTCTTCGATGTCCGGCATTCTTTCATTTCTTACTCGACCTATTTTTCTCTTTTTTCTTTTTTTCTTTTTTTCTTTTTTCTTTTTTCTTGTTTTTGGCCGGCTTGATTGTCCTAACTTTCTTTTGCTCCCGTCGACGATCCCTCTCGCTCGTTTTATATAATATCCTTGTTGGTCCATTTTCATGTCTCGTCCACCATTCCTCTTCTCTATCTCACCCTGCCTACCGTCGCTCATTCCCGTTGTCTAAGACCACGCCGCGACACTTTCCAGTATTTTCAATATTTACACTAACCACAACCTCGCCCCTTTCCCTCCTCTGTGGAAAGTCTTCTCCGCAAAACGCCACATAAAACAAACAACGTGGTCAACCCCGAACGCACACGCATGCGCCTGCATCATCGGGAACGCCGTCGCACAACATACAGACATACATACATACACAAACGCACGTTTTGGCATCTGGTGTGTGTTATCGACCGACATCTCGGCTCTTTCTGACATTTTGGGCTTCGAGCCGGACACGACACCTGGTATATTTATTGATCGTTTTGGGGGCTCAACTTTTCGAGCCTTAACTTTTCGAGCCTCAATCTTTATCGTATCGTTTTATCAAGCACTCTTCGCAATGGCTTCTGCACCTGTAAGCATTGAAACTTCCCAGTAATCCCAGTATTTCCAGTCATCCGGCTTTGCAATCGGCCAATTACACAGACGACTAACAAGTTTTACCCCATCCACAGCCAGTCTCCGGTCCGCCCTATCCCCCGACCGCTGCCGGTCTGGGCGGTTCTCCCGTCCCAGGCGTCGACGACCCAGTCTGTGCCGTGCTCCTGGTCTTCTTCATTGCCGCTGCCGCCACCAACATGACCATCCTCCAGGTCAATATGCGTCGAGGCCACAAGTTTCTCATTTCTGGCATGACCTTTGGCTTCTGCATGGCCCGCACCATGGCCCTCGTCATTCGCATCGTCTGGGCGTCGCGTCCCCACAACATTTCCGTCGCCATTGCCGCCAACGTTCTCACCGTTGCCGGTGTCGTCCTCCTCTTTCTGATCAACCTCATCTTTGCCCAGCGCATCGTCCGTGCCCACAGGCCAAGGCTTGGCTGGAGTCGCCCTGTTACCTATGTGTTCCGCGCCCTCTTTTATTCTGTCATCGCCGTACTCGTCATGGTCATCCCCGTCGCCATTGACACGTTCTACACTCTGGATCCCAGCACCCGTGACGTCCTGCACCGCGTCCAGCTCGTTGGCACCGTCTACATGGCCGTCCTCTCCTTCCTGCCCATCCCCATCACACTCCTCACCCTGTTTGCGCCGCCCCGCCCCCCCTACCATGGTGCCGTCGAGAACTTTGGCCACGGCCACATGCACACCAAGATTGTCCTGCTCCTCTTCACCAGCACCCTTCTGTGCCTCGGCGCCTCCTTCCGCGCCGCCGTCAACTTCATGCCCCGTCCCCTGAGCGACCCGGCCTGGTTCGACAGCAAGCCCGCGTACTACGTCTTCAACTTTGGCATTGAGCTGATTGTCGTCTACACCTACACAATCGTGCGCTTCGACCGCCGCTTCTTCGTTCCCAACGGCTCGTCGGCGCCCGGTCACTACGCCGCTGGTGGTGCCGTTGCCAACAAGGGCGTGGACGCAGCGGCAGGCGACGCAGCCGATTCGGCGGAGCGTGGCGAGACCGCCGAGGTCGACAACGGTGGCAGCCCTGCCCTGGCACGCAAGCCGACGCCGGCGGACCGCACCAACTACGGAAGCGATGTCTTTGGCTCGGATGAGGAGCCGACGCTCGGTAGCATCAACGGCAACGAGGGCAAGCCGGAGCACTGAAACAGCCGGCCCTGCGCTTCTTGATTTCTACTTGTTGATTTCTCTTTGTTGATTTCTTATATCCCAATCCCCTTTGTTAAAGATCTTTTCACAGGTATAATCTGGTGGGAGGGGACGTGCATTTTGCATGATATGTCGACTTGCATGGCCTCGGAGCATTTGGAGCATGATATGGATTTGCAAAACATGGCTTTTCTTTACATTTCATTAGATTCTTGGACAGAGATATTGACTCTGCATATCGTATAGACAGGGCACGTAACATAGCCGCCCGACCTAGCAATTAACCTCAGGACATAAGAGATTGAAATAATACCGAAAAAAATCTTGTGCATCGCAACTAACATTATGTCTATGGAGCACCTGAAAGTAGTGCATGCAAAGTGTATTAATGAAGAGCGCTGGCAAGCTGTGCGTCCTTCCCAACTCTCATATCCCCTTCGTTTCTTGCCCGACAGCAACTGTGCCTTGTTGCCACCTAGCTCCAACATCGGTTCTTCTTCCTGTCCAGATGTCTCGTCTAAAACTTTCTGCTCGCACAATGATCCATCCAACGACAAAAAAAATGCCAGGAAAAGAAGGCAAAAGACAGGCAACAATATGGGCAAGAAATAACGGGCGACGGGCGACAAGAAGAAATCGAGACGTAGAAACACCGGTTGTACAAGCGGGTTTCGAACACCAATAACACTGCATGCGCACGCTTCCAACTGCTCCTGTTATGCCGGCATAGACTCCCCGCAACAACCCCAACTGTTTCTTTCTTCTTTTTTTATTTACAAGAAGTAGTCTGGGGTGCGTCTGGAGACCATTGGCTCACCTGCCCTCGGGCAAGGGTCAAATTGCAGGCTAATGTGATGTTAGCTACGTGTCTACACAAACAAATGCAAAAGGAGTACGGTGGTACTAACAATGTGTATTTCAGATGCTCGTCGATCTCCATGATCGCAGCCTGGTTACCGCAGCGGTAGCAGTAGTTTGGTGCTTGTTGATGTTAGCATCTTGCGTAGCAAGAAAAGGAGAAAAAGAAAGGTTAAAATCCCATCAGAAAACATACCGGAGAAGATGGTCACGACGTTTCTATCTTGAGACCAGTTGTAGCCTTCCATTACAAGCTGGTGTGCACGAGCGATAAGCGTCAAGCCATTGTTATGGTTGAAGGCTTCGGAAATGTCCTGGCCGAACGTGTAACCGGCGCCGCGAGGCGATATGCCCCAGCCACAGCGGTCATCGGGGTCAGACCACAGAAGATCGCACATGGGGCCTTCGTGGGGCACCTCCTGGATGCGGTCCAGCGCGCGAATGTTGTCCAGCGTGTCAATGCTGGGGGACAGACCACCGTGAAGGCAGAAGATCTGGTTGTCGATGAGGGCGGTGAGGGGGAGGTAGTCGAAGAGGTCGGTAAAGTACTTCCACACACTGGCGTTTCCGTACTTACGCAGGCACTCGTCGTAGAAACCGTACACCTGCGTGATCTGGCGCGACTCGTGGTTTCCGCGCAAGATGGTGATCCTTTGCGGGTAGCGGATCTTGAGAGCTACCAGCAATGTCACCGTCTCGACGGAGTAGTAGCCACGGTCGACGTAGTCGCCTGTGGTGGGCATTAGAGACCTGGAACAGACCTAAAAACAGAAGACCTAAAAAAAGAGAGAGGCCAGATAGGAGGAAGCCTTACCCATAAAGAGGTAGTTGGTATCGGGGTTCGGGCCGCCAATCTTGAACAGCTCCATCAGATCATGAAACTGGCCGTGGATATCACCGCACACCGTGACCGGGCACTTGACCGGCTGAACATTGGACTCGTCTTGAAGGACCTCCCGAGCCTGGTTGCCCCGTCGTTGTTAGTATGATGTAAAATCTGCACGCGGGGTTTGCAGCGTCCGCGTTCGTTGGGACACACCTTCTCGCACAGTCTCTGGACATCAAGCTCGCTCAGCTGCTTGCAGTTCATCAGATTCTCGATCCAGCCGTCCACCGTGGGAACCGTCGTTGGCTCCAGGGCCGGAGGCGGCGTAAGGTCTACGGGACCGCGTCCGACGTCTTCCATATTCGTGTCCATGATGGTTTCTAGGCAGACGGTTGACGGAGGGGTATCGATTTGGGGCGAAGCAACGACTATTGAGAATGACGCGCGTGTAGTAACAAATCAATCGCGGATCGTCGAGTCTGCGCGGTCGCGTGCGAAGATGAGAAAATCGTTCTTGTTTTTGTCGTATCGTCGATCAAGAGACGGTATTGATTAGGCGTAGCGTCAAGGTCGTTCGAGGGGCGTCAATCGATGCGAAACTGAATACAATGCAATGGACGTTTGCAGGTCCTGGAATGCTGTTCGGATGCGAGAGCCAGTTAGACGGGGTTGAAAGGTCGATTGGTGATCAAAAGGGGGCTGAGAGGGGGGTTTGCCACTGGGAACCATGCAGATTGCGATGGCGTTTCGTAGGACTTTGGGCCACATACAGAGGACTACAAGCAATGGAGCGAGCGCGTGTCGGCGGACAATGAGCGCAGTGAGGCTGTCGCGGTGGAGATGAGCGTGGTCGGCTTCGTCGTGGGGTTGTGGTTGTCGTCTGAACGTGATGAGGGTCGATGGCGAGGGGTGGGGGGGAGGCTTGTATGGATGCTGTCGGTGAGATTGCGAGCTTTGTTTTGCGTTTTCCGACTTCATAGTTTCCTAGGGATTGTTCGCCCATCCTGGAGGCGGGTGGCGCACGTGACGGGGCCCGTGCTTTGGCAACGTATGTACTCTTACACGCATATTGTTTGCGGAGGTACCTCACACTATGACAAGCTCAGTTGGTGGCGGTGGTGGGGCGAAAGCTGTCAGGAACATGAACATCATAGCAGTTGCCACCAACTACGGGCTCTACTGCGCCATATTGTACTCAGTAAAGCTCATCACTATAGCTGGTTTACGACCGGCTCAACATCTGATTCCACGATGATAGACTTGGATCATGTTTTCATACACTGATAAAACAGATATACCTGCTCTGAAAATGACGCCAAAATGTACAAAGGTCGTAGGCCCAAGAAAGAAAATAAAGAGGCAAAGGAAGAAATGTAAAATAAGGTCCGGAGAAAAGAAACGACCAAATACACGGAATTGAAATAGAAATATGTGGTATCACGACAAGCCAAGACCAACTGGTCCGCTTGGTACTTTGGGAGCGGCAGGTGTCCGTGTGGGTGGCTCATGACCAACGAGGTTGCGGAAGTCAAGGCCGACGTCGGACAGCATGCGGGCGTGCTCGTGTGCCTGGTCCATACACCTCCGCCAGGCCTCGCCTTCACGCTCTGTGCTGCTCAGCTGCCGCGCCAGTATGCGGTTGAAGGCCTCGACCTCCTCCTTGGCCCACTTGACGCACGCACTCATCATCGGCGGTGGGAAGCAGCTCTGGAAGCAGCTGACGGTGTTGCGAATAATGGAAAAGTACACAAACGAGAGCTCCCAGATGTAGAGGTGGAGGTCGCCTTGGAAGATGCATTGCCTGGAAGGTCAGCAGAGAGAATCGACAGGCATTGGGAAGCAATGGGAAGGAGAAGAGGCTTACCTGGACCGCTTCTGGATCATGCTGCTGCGGGCCTCGAGGTAGGCTTCGCGCGCCCGGTCTTCAAAACCCAGGCGCGTCAACCACGAGACGTTGCGGCGCATCTTGCGCTGTTCGTTGTGTGTGTCAATCAACTCGCGAATGATGAGCGCTGCAAGGCGTGCCGAGCGCTCTTCTACCTTGAACTCGATAAAGTCCTGCGCCACGGCGTTGTTCTTCAACCCCCGCGCCAGCCCCTGCATCTTCTCGACACGCGCGACAGAAGGCTCAAACTGCTGCAGGGCAATGTCAATGTCCAGCTCGTCCATCTGGCTCTCGACCCACCGGAGATTCTGCTGCTTGCCATCGACTTCAATGAGCATGTCTTTGATGTCGGACAGCGTCTCGAGAAGGTCCGTCTTTTGCAACAGACCCGGATCACGCGACGCAAAGTAGTTGATTGTCTCCTTGGCCTTGTTGTTGGCCTCCATTTCCGACTGGATGCCACGCCGCAGGTCTTCAACCACCTTGCGTATGTTGAGCATCAGTGCGGACTTCTCGGGGTCGTCCGGCTTTTCGGTCCGGTAGAGCACCGTTTCTTGGCCGACGCCACGCACCATAATGGCATCCGTCAGTTTGGACCGCACGGAGCCGGGGCCACTGCTGCTTCCAAGCGACGGCGACGTGACAGACTCGCCCGAGCCAGCCATGTCAATGACTTCAATGTCCAGCAGGGGCCAGCAGCGGTCGGCTACGAGCTTTAGCACCGGCCCACCACCGCTGCCCGGCCCGTCGGCTTTGCGCTTCTTACGCGAGGCCACCAGCAGATGGTCGTTGAGCAAGAAGATTTGCATGGCGCGTCGTGATTTGTAGGTGGCATTGTCCAACTCAATCCACTGGCCGGCATTCTGCACCACGTGGCGGCCAAGTGTCATGGGCAGAAACCGCTGTGAGCCCTCGACGTTCTTGTACAGGGCTTGCATCTGCGAGTTCCACAGTGCCGTCCGATCTGCCACCGAGCTGCGCTTGTCGCGCTTGCTGAGGCCCGTGGAAAAACCAACGCCACCGAGACCGCTTGCGTCGGCACCACCACGACCGCCGTCACCGCCAGACGAGGACTGGTTGGATATGGATGTCGACGAGGCGGAGCGCAGAGCGGTCGTGTTGGACTTGAGCTCAGCCATCAGGTTGCGCAGCGAGCGCATCTCGCCCTTGAGCTTCTCAGCCTCTTTGCTAATCTTGATGAACTGGGCCCGGTTTTGGTAGATGTTTTGCTGCAAATCGCCGGCCGCCCGTGACCGCAAATCTCGTAGTGCCTCCTCATAGCGAGCGATGTCCTCGTCGGACGCATCGCTCAGCATCGACGCCACATACTGGTCTGGGCTGAGCTTGGGGTCACGCAGCGCTTTGACGTCCACGGGTATCGGCGCTCCTGAGCCACCGCCCCCACTACCACCACGGCCCCCTCGGTCGTCCCCACCGCGCTGAATCGGCATATTGGCACCACCCGCTCCTGGCCGTCTGGCGGCCGACTCATACTGGTTGAAGGATGGCAAGGACGGTACTGGGGGTGCGAACTCGTTCTTGGGCAAGTCGTTGAAGCGTGCGGAGTAGCGTCGCTTGATATAATCTGACGTCTGAAGCAGAGCGTTAGAACCAGCATCACAGGGTCATCAGATTGTGGAAACGGGCGCGGCATACCTTTCCTCCGGGCTGCTGGGGTAGCTTTGGCCGTGATATCGGAGCGTCGCCGCCACCGGTCGGCCGCGGGCCATCATTGCGTGGTAGGGGCAAGCTGTTCTGGGTGGCAGGCCCAATTGGTGCTGAGATTTGCCTCGGCGCGCTGATGACAGGGCGGGCGCTTTTGTTCCGCTTCGGGCCGCTGCGAAGCGAGATCTTGAGCCTGTCTTCCGACATGGCTGCGGATTCTGTTTGCGACAACTGTGTAGTATGTGTGTATCTGGCGTATTGTCTGGGTACCCCCACAGTGTGTGCGTGAGAGTTGTTGATCTCGTCACGTCTCGATGTTGGCCATCAGGGAGGCGTCGTCTGAAACGGGGCCAGGCCTCTGGTATCTCTGCGTCTTGATTACACGCAACTGTAGTCCAGCCACAGTAACTTTTGTGTGAATCGGTAGTGGCAGTCTTTCGGATACGGGCGTGTAGTTGAATGAGTAACGAAGCCTTGGGGTCGGGCGTGTGTTTCGTAACCGGCTGTCGTGGCTTGCACGTACCTTCGAGTCCTGATGTTTCGAGTTACGTCGACAGCTCCAGGTTCCTCCCATAAGGAGACTGCCCGCGTTTCGGTGGGTACTTTAGTGAGGATCACGTGCACATTCCCACTATTGGCGGGCTGTGATTCCTGCTCAACGTGATTGGCCAATCAGCAGCCTGGAAGCTGCTTCTTGCGCGCTGTATTACGACGTATTTACAGTGGGTAATAGCGGGAAGGAGCCCCCCAAAACGATACCGCCACCTGCGTGCACGACCAACCAGGCTCGAGGCTAGGGCCATTTTCAGGGAACCACTAAAAAAGCAGGTGGGAGATGGGCATTTGGTGAAAGACCGAAAAGAAAAAAAAAATCAGGAACCTCATCATTACGATAGCCACCGAAAGGGCAGTTCTGAGCAACAAACAGAGGTAGCCGCACGAGGCCTTGACGACACAACCCGTAAAGCAGCAGACACACGACGCATTTAAACCAGTCTTCAGACGGAAACCAACGTACGTCGACTGCTCTCCCCACACGGCTATCGAACTCGGAAGATTCAGGACAACCGCCGACGCCCCGAATCAAATTTTCGTTGCTTCTCTATTTTTCTCCAACGGCACGTCACGACACATATAGTTGCACTCGGGCGCGCCCAGACTTTCCCCCTCTTCCACATACACACACGCCACAATGTCGCAGCAATCAATTATTGCAACGGCCTCTGTTGCCGCAGTAGCAACGGGTCTTGTTGGTGAGTTGGACTCCCTCGCTTCCTCACGGCCATGCGATTGCTTTGTCCCCTGGCTCTGGCATTGGCCACCGTACTTTGACCCGTGGTTAACGTTTTCCAGCCTACGCAATCTACTTCGACCACCGCAGACGCACGCAGCCCGAGTTCCGCCGCGATCTCCGGAGAAACGAGCGGCGGCAGGCCCGTGCCGAGAAGGAGCTCGCCCAGCAGGAGACCGTTAAACAGCGCGAGGTGATCAAGCTGGCTGTTGGGATGGCCAAGGCTGAGGGCTTCCCGACGAGCGTGGAGGAGAAGGAGGCGTTCTTTCTGGACCAGGTGTCCAAGGGCGAGGCCCTGGGCAGCGATCGTAAGTCTTTTTTTTTTTTTGAACAGGATGAATGGTCTCGCTCGCATATGATAGACACAGTACAGCTGACACGTTCTTTTAGCTTCGCAAGCCGTTGAGTCGGCCCTCCACTTCTACAAGGCACTCAAAGTGTACCCGACGCCCGGCGATCTGATTCGCATCTACGACCAGACAGTGTCCAAGGTACGAAGACCCCCCCTTGGTTTGTATGGAAGAAGGTCTCTGCCAACTAACAACACCCCTCTCCAGCCCATCCTCGACGTCCTTGCCGAGATGATTGCCGTTGACTCGGAACTGAACATCCGCGACATGGCGCCGGCGAACCCGGCGGACCTCTTCCCCCCGACCGTCGGCCTCGATTAAGCGTGTTCTTGAGAGAACGTAGCTCCCTCCCTTACCACTCTGCATGACCGTCATCTAGCATGCAAGATATACACGCAATCTGCACATACACGGTTTTATCAACACGAACTTTTCATCATGGTTCATCGACCACCCGCTCCACTCATTATATACACCGCGCAAAGCATATGTCAAGGAGGCATTTTGCCCTCGCTGGCAACCACCTCGTTGTTATGGACGACGACAAAAAAGGAAGCAAGAAACACGAAATTACGGTAGGAGGCGTCTCTTTCTCTTATTGGCGTGTTACAAGAATGAGGGCATTGAATGGTATGACGAGTCTGTTGCATCAAAACGGACGGTTCTGCTGTGTCGATGTCATTTGTTCCCGTTGATGATCTGCTGTTTTTATGGAATTTGGTGTCTTTTGGTTTTTGTTCATCTGTTCAACTCCCTATTTATTTTGGTACGTCGTCCGTTCCTCCTTTTTGATTCGGACATTATTACTGCGCCCTTTTCTTTCAAGTCTTGGGGGCACACTTTGGGTTGCATGGAAGCGGTCACTATTTAGATGGGAGATATCCAAATAAAAATTCATTTATAAAACGCGAGTGCGAAAGTGTCACACTGAGAGAGACAGAGAAGTTGATATATGAATAGAACGGGACATTCAAGTTTTCTGTTGTATTGCTAAATGACGACACAGCCTAATGGATACCAAGTTCCAGAACCCAGCACGTGCTGCACCACGTCTTCTACCGCTCAATGGGCCGTCCCTTGCGGTCGACACGTTGGTCGCGTGGGTCAAAGCCGCCCCGGCCCCAGGTGGCCCACTCGGCCGTCGGCGGGCCCATGTAGTCCTCGGGTGCAAAGTCGCCCTGGGGGCCCTTTTCGCGCAGCAGCGCAAAGAACTTGTCGTAGTCAATGACGGTGTGCCACTTGCCGTCGCGCTTGAAACGCTCGCTCGCCAGCAGCACGCAGCAGCTGTGGGCGTGCTCGGCGGCCAGGCCGTAGGCGAGGCCGCGGCTCTGCAGCTCCTTCTCGAGGGCCGTCACAAACTCGCACACCTCGTCGTAAAAGGGCACGTTGGCCATGGTGAGGCCGACGCCGGCGGACGTCGAGGTGCCGCAGAAGGTGACGCCCTTGACCTCGACAAAACAGGGCAGCGCCTGCTCGACCAGGTCGGCGTAGCCCTGCACCTCGTCGTCAATGTTGAACCCCTTGACGAGGGTCAGGCGGAACACGGTCCGTTGGCGGAAGCGGACCTCGCGCAGGATGGCGAGGCAGCGCTGGAAGCGCTCCCAAAAGTCGCGGTGCAGCGGACGGTCGATCTTGCGCAGCGTCTCGCGGTTGGAGGCGTCAATGGACACGTAGAGCTGGGTGACGTGGTGGAGGGCGGCGAGCTGGTCCGGATGTTGGGCGTTGCAGACGAGGAACGACGAGATGTTTTCGCTGTGCAGCATGCCCAGGAACTCGTTAATGTGCGGGTAGAAGATGGGCTCGCCAACGAGCGACAGTGCACAGTGGCGGATGCGCATGGCCTCGGCAAACCGCTCGGCGCGCACGCCAGGCACGCCGCGCATCATCTTGATCTTTTGGTAGTGGTTGGCCTTGACGCCGTCAAAGATGAGGTCGGGCGGGTCGACGACCCAGCGCCAGGTGGTGCCGACGGGGTTGGTGCCGTGGCGCCAGCAGAAGACGCATTTGTTGGAGCACGAGAGCGAGGGGGTGGTCTCCATGCACTGGTGAGAGTTGATACCGTAGAAGGAGTACTTGTAGCAGGAGCCGCGGCCACGGAGGGCGGACTTGGTCCAGCGGCAGATCTTGACGCCCGAGTGCGAGCCGACAATAGCGTAGCCCTGTTTGGTAAGAGACTTGTATGTCGGTGTATCCTTGGCGACCATTTCCTTTGGTGCAGGGGCAGCCGCTTTCCGGCCGGTGCGACGCGGACCACCGTTGGTGGTGCTGCTATCATTCGCGCCGTATGTCGTAAAGTCGATGGCAATGGGTGCCTTGTTGACGTTGGTGCCAGGCACCTCGGCGACGTCGTCAACCGCAGTGTCATCAACAGCGTCGTCCTCTTTGGAGCTCCGCAGCAGGCGGCCCAGGTCCTCGACGTCGTCGATGACGCCGGCCTTCTTCAGCCGTTTGACGTTGGCATTGCGCGCCGCATTGCCGCCAAACAGGACGTCGTCGTTGTCGTAGGCCGCGCCGTTGGCATCAGCAGCGCCGTCATCGTCGTTGCTGCCGTCGTCGTAGGCATCGCTACCGTCGTCGCTCGCCTCATCCTCGTCCTCATCGTCCGTCTCGACGGCATCGCCCGATCCCCGCACACCAGTGCCGAGACTGCCCGTGCGGGCGACAAGGCCCAGGACGTCGACAACGCCCTCGGACCACTCGGCCAGCCGCAGCATGGCGTCCGTCTTCGTGTTTCCGACGCCCATGGGAAAGGCACGCTTGCGACCTGTCAGCTTGGCCATCCACTTGTCGACCTCCTTGGCCTGGAAGCAAAAGCCCTCGTCCTCGGTGGGCCAGCCTTCGCGGTCGCCAAAGCCAAATACGGAGTAGCCCAGGAGGGGCGCGAGCGGTGCGGTGTCGATGCGGAAGTCATGGTGTGTCTCCTTGAGGTGCTCAAGGAAGGTGTCGTTGATGGAGTCAATGTTGTAGCTGGGGAGGAGGAAGAGGTACAGGTAGTCGGTGGTTCGGCCAGAGGCGGCGTCGGAGGCATCCTTGGGCGGCGAGATAAAGTATTCGTCCAGGTCTACCTCGGCAATGTCCAGAACCTCAACGGGCGCAAAGACGTTGCCCTTGCTGTCGCTGCCACCTTCCGGCTTCAGTTCGCCCAGCGTAGTGCTCAGCTCGGTGGCATAGTCACGCACAATCTTGGCCGTGGCACCCGTTATGGACGAGTAAAAGACAATTGTCTGGATGCGCGTGGGCACGCGAGCGACAGCAGCGGCACCGTTGCCCTTTGGAAGCTCGCCCTTGATACGGCGCGGGCCAGCCGCAGCCTTGGTGGTCGTGGAGGAAGGAGTGGTCGCATTCGCCGTCTTGGCAGTTGAGGATTTCTTGGTCGCGGTCGGGGTGATCGTCTTCTTGTCGCTCGTGGAGCCGGGGTAGGAGATGGTCTTGGTCTGCTGGAGCACGGCGATTTTGACGTCCTCTTGGACCGACGGCGGCTGTTCTTGTTGCTGCAGCTTCTTCTTCTCGTCGACGACGGTCGTGTTGTCGTAGATCTTGGGGAAGATGAGCAGACCTTCCCTATCGTCACCTGAGCCGGCCACGTGCAGGTAGATGCGCAGCGAGACGAGGGCAGCAAACGTGGCCAGAAGAATGGGAATGCGGTAGGCGTGCCATGCGTCGACGACCACTAGAAACAATATTTGTCAGTGTGTGTCCTTGGGGAAAGTCGTGGTAATAGGAATAGCCTCGTGCTTACCAATGAGCAAATCTCGTATGAACGGGCTGCTCGCCCGGGAAGTCGAGGCCATGGTGTGTTGGGAGGAGCGCAAAAGCGACTCAGTTCGGGGCGATTTGCGGTGTTCGCGGTCTGGCTCAAACTGCCGTGAAGCGCGACATTGGCAATGTCCACGGCTTCTTTTTTGAGTTGACACTTTTTTTTGGTGAGAGGCTAAATGCGGAGGAAATTTTGTAGTGCAACACCGATTGTCATAGAACCCCTCACAATTCGCCAAACCCGTCCAAAGTTAGTCATTCAAGGGCCCTGTAGACCGCGCCCCACATATGTTAGGCCCACTATATCCCTTATGTAAAGCGCCAATCTCCGTGTAAGTCAAATGCGGCAAGTCTCTCCAGGTGGTATTCAGTGCATCGGCAGAGCTCTGCGCATTGATGTGTGGTGTCATGTTGAATCATTAAATATTAACGTAAAAAATGGCCAAGGCTATCAGGTCTATCATGGTATAAAAATGCACTTTTCAACGACAATGCTCCTCATGCAAGTGTCAAATCATGAAAAGAAAACCGAAACATAAAACAGAACGAACGAAAAAAACAAACGCTGTGTGCCTTAAAGGCTGTTGGCAAAATGTGTTTTAAATGCGCGAACAATAAATCGACGAAAACTGCTGATGAACGGCAGGGCGAGTCGGGCCTACACCGTTCGTTTGCCGCCCGGCTGCTCCTCCTTGGGGTGCAGATCGCGCAGGCACGGCGCATAAAACATGTTGCCGCGGTAGACCATGATGGTGGTTTTGACGGCCACGAGAATCCACAGGCAAAACACCAGGGCTGAGAAGATCATGGTGATGACCTTGAAAAAGGTGCTCGACAGCTCTACGGCCAGCACGCCTGTGCAGCTCGTAAAGACGCCGAGCGGGAAGACAAAGCCCCACCAGCCCATGTTGAAGGGGAACGACTTGGTGGTCATGATGGAGATGATGGCAAACGCCAGCCAGCCGAGAGCGGCGCCCCACAAAAAGAACCCGGCGAGGATTCCAATCATGTAGAGCACGGTGGGGCCGTACAGGGCGGTGGCATCGAGGGCATTGGGGCTGGTGCCGTCAGGGATGGCGCCGTTGAACGCGCCGGTGGCGGGCAGAACCTGCATGGCGAGCTTGCCGAGCTGCTGGATCGCAAAGCCGCCCTGGCCCAGCGGACCGATGGGTAGGAAGACGGACACAATAACTTCGCGCGGCGGCAGGTCGTGGATTTGCAGGCGCAGAAAGTACACCGTCATGATAAAGAAGGAGAAGGTCTCGCCGAGGCCCCAGATGATGTAGGAGAGGACCAGGGTGGTGAGTTGGTGCGAGCGGTTCGGCAGGGCCTCGGCAATCACGCTGCCAGAGGCAGCCGCGACAATGACAGGCACGACAGGCAGGAGTAAGGCAGCGGTCATGTGAGAGAGCTGATTGCGATGGTGATGGATACTGGTGCTGTTAGAAACGAGAAGACAGACGACAAGACAGACGACAAGACATGGCCATGGCTGAGGAGCGGGCAACTCACATCACAAAAGGAATAATCAGGCTGCAGGCGCAGGAGCCAAAGACGTCGACCCACCAAAACGCCCAGATCAGATAGATTGCCCAGTTGCCCCATGTTGTGCAGACGAGGGCCATCATTGTGACAATGGCTGTGCTTGTTAGCAGGTGATGTGTGACAGCACAGACAGAAGCGTCAAGGGCATACGCACTCGAAAAGGCCATGGGAATGCACCCTAGGAAGAGCGACTGGGACGGGTGCTTAATCATGACATTCCAAATCTCCGGATACACGACGTAGCGCGTAATCGTGATGAGCGAAAAGGTGATGAACAGCAGAATGTTGAGGCAGAAGACGGCAACGGAAAGGTACCACACCCAGTGGGCGTTGTACGGCAGGTTGTGCAGCAAGATGGCGACGACGCCCGTGCCCATGCACACAGAGAACCACGACGGCGTAAAGTTGCGCACAATTTTGCGCCAGCCACGATTTTCCCTCTCGTTGGTGGCGACGACGGCGCCGCAGGGCAGGATCCGAATGTCGCTGTCGCCGGCGCCGGCGCAAGGTGTGTTTGCTGTCGGCAGTTCTGCCACGGCATTGCTGTGGCTGCGGCTGACGGGGTGGGAACCATTCTCGGCGCTGGCATTGATCGTGTCGTGGGAGGAGATGTTGCTGACGACCGGAACGGCTGGGCTGCTTTCGGCGTCCTTCTCGGGGTCACTCTCGCGCAAGGTGGGTGCAGCATCTGCAGTGGTGCCTGCAGAGCACGATGTGTTGTTCACATGGTCGGAGGTGTCCACGTTCTCCTCGCTGGCGTTGGCCTGGCGTAGAGTGTGGAAGAAGATGCCACTGCCATCAGGGGAGGCCGTCGAGAACTCAGGTATTAATGCAGACATGTCGATATAACGATGTCGGCAGGGATTGAATGAGACGGAGACAGGGCCAAAAAACGTCCCACGGATGGTCGAAGTACGAGCACCACTAGTCACGATAATGGGTAGATTGGATAGAAAATACCGCCAGATGGCATCGAGGGAGGTCAAGCCCAAGAGCATGAGAAGCACATATACGGGGTTCGCCTCCTCTTATTCCACCGCAGAAACAGGAAATCGGCATCAAGGGAGCAAACAAGAACCATTGCTGCAGGCAAGCCGTCCTTTCCGCCAATCACGGCTGGCGCTGCTGCGCTTAAGCAGGCCGCATAGCTCTTTCCCCAACCCATTTTCGTGTTCTCGATAATTTTTTGCCCTTCTTTTTTTTCCTAGCGTGATCGGCATGCAACAAGTTGAAATAGTCGGGGAAGGAAAGAGCACACTCCGCCTGGTGTTTCTTTCGCCGCCCACGTTGCCGAGATTTCCCCCTTCCAAACGGTCTGGTCTCACTGCGACTTAAATCGCACCTTCGTTAAGCGCACCTTCCTGACAAGATTTAACAGGCGGTTCTCGGTGCCGTTGGTAGACGGCCCGGTAACATGCCAAAACTGTCCAAAACTGTCCAAAACTTTGAGTATGACTAATGGCAAGCCTAAAAACACGAGACAGAGAACGCCCCGTTCCAACAGTACATGACTCAAACGAGCCTCGACCGTTGGCCGATGCCGACAGATGGACTGTTTCGAAGGGGGGGTTTTTTTTTAAAGAAACGGGAGTCGCATGTTCCTTCCTAGGCATAGATCGTGGAGTCTTATTCTGTCAGGTACAGCCCGGCGACTGCAGCACGGCACGGTTTGAACAAAACCCTGGCCCGGCAAGGCTCTGCTCTGGGCAGGGCTGAGGCGATTGTGGCCTGATTGTCGGATTCTGGCGTTTCTCGTATTGGCCTGGCTTCATTTCAGGCCACTCGCCGAAAACGGAGAGCCTCGTTTGCTTTCGCATAATATAAAAGAGCCGTCTCCCCATTTTGTTCGACAACACGACGTCCAGCCCCCCAACTATGCATCTTCTTGTTACGTCACGAGAAGCTAGGGACCGTGATGTATCGTGGCAGGTGACCAAAGCTATAACAATGGCAATCTTTGGGGGCGTCAAAAGCCACCACTACTCGCATTCGTGAGTTGTCGCCGTCCATTGGATCGTTGGCCCATGGGGGCATCTCTTGGGGTCCACCATGCAGTGCCGCACAGTGCCCGCGCCCTATGGTTGGCTGTAATTCACACTTTCTGGCCCTCCGGTACTAGCCGTCAGCGCTCACTCGCTGAGACTCTGACTGCATTTTTCACTCTTTACGTATTCGTACGTACGCTCGGCCTTACCGTTCCAGGACCCCGCCAGCCTGTTCCCAAGCACCGGTGTGCTGCCGGTGCGTGACTTCATTCTTCACCTTTGTCTGCCGCCGACGCTACCGCCTTCCCACAGCGGCCAAAAATGAGAAACTTATACGAAGCACCGTTTTCTTTCTTATCTTTGCACAGAACTTGCTCAAGGCCACTAAAGTCTTAGCCGCCTCCCCACTCACAGAGGTTCCCAAACGGCCCAAAAATGGCCACTGAAAAAGCACCAATGCGTCCCAGCGCCAGTCTCTTCGACTTTTCCACGACAACTTGCCTCGCAGAAGTGCCACTAAAGTACGCACAACAATGACATAGAAACACCTGGAAAAAAGGACAGTTTTACTTTTCAATTCTGTGCTCTCGAGTATCCCGCCGCTTCCTCTATCATGCTGCACGACCTGCACGACCTGCACGACGCATCCATACCCCCCGTTCGCATCCAGAGTCCACCGCCATTGGCGAACCAGGAGAACATCCGAGGAGAAGATCCACTCGTCGCCCAATATCCCACGCCGACACCCACGCTCGCCCACGTCGGGCCGTCCAATAGCAACGGCAACACGACGCACCGAGCCTGAGTGAAGCCGATGCTGCAGTCGGCCCCTCCAACCGTTTCTGCGCCTTGCAACCCGCGTCTCTCCTATCCACGGCCGGCAGTCGGCGAAGCCCCCCAAACCCGAGGTCGGCTTTTCCTTTCGTTTTGTTTTCGTTTTTCGTCCCTTCGTTGTCTTTGATTGACGACGGTTTCATTCCTTTGACCATTGAGAACGAACGACACAGTCTGCTGTCTGTCGTCGTTGCCGGCCATCATCCAACACGAGGAAAGGCCAAAAGAAGAAGGAGCCAGGCAGTTGCACCACAACAGCAAGAGCGAACTAGAGCCAGGTCGTTCGACAAGTCGTTCGGTCAAGTCATCTGACGCCGCCTCTTTCTCTCACTCTTTTTTCTGATTCCTTCTGTCGTTGCTTTCGATTTCCGTCTCACGCGGACATCCTTTTCCCCATCCGCCCTCTTCCCACCTTCCCTGTCCCTGCACTGTACGCTTGTACTGTCCGGCACTGCCCATTCCGCGTCAGGCGACGACCATTTCCCCCTCACTTGAGCGAGACTTTGTCGTCGACATAAAGAGGCGTTGTCCAGCCCTCATCCAACCCTCATCTCCCCCACCCCATCGTCCTGTCGACGTGTCCTAATCATCCTTCATCCTCCAATTCCCTAGAGCCCATCCATCCTAAGACGCATCCTAGCATCCCGACGCCCATCTCTTTCATCCTCTGAACAACATCCCTTGTCGTTGTCGACATCACACATCGTCGTCGTCGTTCTTTGTCATAATTTGTATCGCTTGTATCGACTGTTGTCATTGTCGTCGATTCGCATTACCGTCGCGATGGCCATTAGTGTTCTGCCCGTCAATGCCGGTGCATCCGCATCGCTCGATCGTGCTGACGATCGCGTCGAGGATGTGTCCCGCTTCGAGCTGCTCGTTAAGGCCCTCAAGCAGGCGCTGGGGCCCTCGTCTGGCCTGACGTCTGACGACGTCGACGTCAACCACCTAAGACGCCTCATGGAGGAGTACGATGCCAGCGACGAAGGCTGGATGCCGTACAACTTTGGCGACGCCAGCCGCGGCTACACTCGCAACCTAGTTGACGAGGGCAACGGCAAGAGCAATCTGCTCGTGCTGGTCTGGTCCCCGGGCAAGGGCAGCCCCATCCACGACCACGGCAACGCCCACTGCCTCATGAAGATCCTGCGCGGTGACCTGACCGAGACGCGCTATGCCTTCCCAGAGGACAACGCGTCCGGTACCAGCGAGCCCAAGCCGATGACTGTCACGTCCGAGAAGACGTACCACGAGAACGCCGTCGCCTACATGGCCGACGAGCTGGGTGTCCACAAGATCTGGAACAAGGGCAGCGACTTTGCTGTGTCCTTGCACTGTAGGTCCCTTCCCCTCCTCCCTCTTTTTCGTTTCCATGTACACCGACGCTGACCCGTCCCTCTTCTCCAGTGTACACGCCTCCCAACGTGGCCAAAGGCGGCTGCAACGTCTTCAACGAGAAGACGGGCAAATGCTCACACGTCAGCAAATGCGGCTACTACAGCGCATATGGCAAGCTGCTCAAGGAATCTGACTCTTGAACGGCAACACCAACCGCCCATTTTTTTTTTTTTTGGATTTCTTGTTTTTGTCCATGACATGACTGATGAGAGAAGAGACGGAGAAGAGAAGGGATGTGACCACATCTTGGAATAATAATGGACGAGAGGCAGAATGTCGACAGAAGGAGATGCGTTGACTTAGCTGTTTTTGATCTTCATCGTTGGCAACATGCAATATAATTTTTCATTCTCTCGACTCATGCCATGTCGTCTGCTGCCACCAATGACCGTGCACGATTTGCCTGGCAAGGCCTTGTCGCTTTCCACGTTTCCCATCTCGCTGGCGTCGTCTTGTCGTCTCCACAGTGTCTAGCAGGTTGGGACTGTTCTGTCGATGGGGTGCAAGGGTTTGGTCAGTGCAAAATCTTCGTAGGGGCCAAAATGATGAAATGAGGTCCAAAATGTCGAAACGGGTAAAAAGAGGAGAACAGAGAATGACAGAAGAGAGTTGAAATGAGAACCACAGGAAAATCTGGGGGAGAAACAAGCATAAAAGTATGCCAGCGAGCGAACTTGATGCTGGAAAACGGCAGAGGTCGGTCCGTCGCGCGCTGCGATTGGTCCGTTGGCGATTGCGTGATTGACTAGTTTCGCTCGTCGGTGCTACGAAGCGTCATTTGGAGGAGACGAGATGCCGCACCGACAGTCACATGACCGTACTAACTAGAGCTACGTTCTCTTCGCCTTGATGTCCCAACCCAAAACGCCAAACGACGGAGACGACACTGGCTGTAGTATGGACCGAGAGTATCGAGCGCCCGGAAGATGTGTAAAGGCTCGGGTGCCCTGCATGATTCGTCGATCGTGCTTTACTATTGACAACAAAATTTCACGAACGAGAGAGCCGTGAATGGTCAGCAAGGCGAGAGAGATCACGAGCGCGACGACGAGACCGGTTCGGTCCCGGGATACGCGGGCGCAGGATGAACACGTTACGACATTATTTACTATTCGACAAGGAGCTCGACTGTTTGTAACTGACGCGTCTTACATATATATATATTTGACATTTACGCGTGAAGCATACTCTAGCGAAAGGTTATGATATCCACCCCCCTCACACGATTCAACCACTCCCAGGCCACGACCCGTTACCGTCTCTTCCGCCGCTCTGCCCCTGGGATCGGACCAGGCACGGCCGCCTCCACTTGCTGCAACGGTTGGCCGGCATTCGGCGGGCCGACAAAGCTCCCCGCACCGCATGCCGCCTGAATCGCCGTGCATTTCTTGTCCCACACGTCGCAGTTGGCGTCGCCCGACGGCGGGGCGCTGCTGTAGCACGCCGCCTCCTGGTGGAAGCAGTTCTCAGAGGCATCCCAGCATCCGGCCTCGGTCGTGTAGCTCGGCACCTCGACGCCGCACCAGTTGGCATTCTTGATGAGGCACGCGCTTGGCACAAAAGCGACGCCGGCATGCTGGGCTGCCACGGCCAATTTGTTGGACTTGGACGATGCTGAGCAAGAGGACGAGGACGAGGCATCGATCCGGTTGTTGCCGGCTGCGTTGGCCTTTGCGTCGGACGCGTCGTCGGCCATCGGGAAAAACACCGCCGGGCCAGGCATCGGGTACGGGAAGGCGGGCGTGTAAATGTTGAACGTGACGGACGGGTCGCCCGCCTTGACATGGCCAGGAATGGTGGCCTCGTGGCCCTCGGGGATCGTGAGCAGCTGCCCGCTGCTTGTCCCCGCCACAAAGATCTGGGCGCACCCGACATAAAACTGCGGATCGCCCTTTTGTGCCTCGTGCAGGGCCAGCAGCTCCGGCCGAACAAGGTATGCACCCGCAGGCAGGCCGCTTGGGAGCGCCACCGAGAGAAGGCCGTTGGTGGTTATGAGCTTCTCGGTGCACCACTGATCCGTGCTGTTGTCGTAGCCGTCCTCGTAAATCTTGAACCAGCCAGTCGAGGAGGCGGGCGTCTCGGACGCCATATCGGACACCTGCCGGAGGTAGACAGCACAGGGACCTTTGTGTGACTTGTCGATGGCACCCGGAGCAGAGCCGTCTGGGTTTTCACGGAACTCAAATGTCAGCGTCGAGCCGGCGCCGACGGGGCAGGTAAACGCGACGGAAGCGAGCCCATTTCGGCCTGTAGAAAGACACACACGTTAGCTTTTGTTGATTCATCGTCCATAATTTATAGCAAATGCCAAAAGTATACTTACCACAAATCATGTCTGAGCTGGCCAGGTCCTCGACGGGGAACGTTGAGGTCTGGGGGTCGGTCGGCTGACGGACACAGGTGCCGTCGCCCTGGTCGACACCATTGACAAAGAGTGTCGTGAAGGAAGTGTGTGCCGTGGCAGTCGTGGCGAAAGCTACGGCCACGGCCAAGGCAAGGGTGTTGAGTTTGGGCATTGCGGCGACGTGTTTCGAGGGGTCCTATTGAGGCTCTGTTGATGTCGTGGTGATGAAGGGCTTTGAGAAGGTTTATCGGTTGTTTCTGTTGTTTGTTTATTTCGTTTGCTCACCAGGTCTCGTGATTTCAAGATTCAACAACGTGACTGAGCCTTGACACTTTGGGCGACAGTCGGACTACTTGGAGAAAATGGCAAATGAATGACAAAAAATGGAGAGGTGTGAAGACGTTTATAAATCAGAGTGAGTGTTGTGAACAAAGTCAGAGTGAGTGAACAAGTGTATGAATGAAATAATGCGTGAATAAAGGAGTGAAGATAAGCGCTGCTCAGAGCTGGCCACAATCAAAGGGAGAAAAAGGAACGACACTGAAGAAAGAACATCGAAGAAAAATTTATCTGAGAGTTTCCAGACTCAAAGCGATGATAAGGACGACGAAACGAATTGAAAGGGGGCGGGAACGACTTGTTATATACCGCTTCGAACCATCTCTATATTATGTTGGTTGCTTCGTAGACGCCCACGAACAACGGCTGACGACTTTGGCCAACCGTCTGCACACTCGCACCTGTAGCACCCAGGCACCAAATTTCCGAATCGTCACGGCGGCCGCTGTCGTGTCAAATAAAATATTCTGCGCCTTTGTGCGCCAAATTGTTCAGACCTGCGTCCTTCTGTAGACCGTTGATCCATGATTTGCGAATTCTTGGTTACCCGCAGCTGTTGCTTGAGAGGAGAGGGGATACGATCCATTACGCCATATGTGGAACAGGTACATGGATTGTGACAGAAAGTTTATCAGTTCTCGTCGGCTGGGATGTAAAAGCATAGGCAAGTTAATGTATGCCAGGTGCGCTACGTAAAACGCGGCGTGCTTGTGCGTCGACGTCCTTAAGCGTGTCCCGAGTCTCTTTCTGAGGACAGGAGAGAGCGATGTTCCACAATCAGGGGGTAAGAGCACAAAAATATACACGATTCTGACTACCACAGATGCTCCACCAAGGGAAGAAGACACCACAGACAGTATTAGTACGGAGACACAGGATGCACAACACGGCCCACGTATGTGGCGAGAAAAGACTGGACTGAGATCAGCTTCACACACTTTGTCGCAAAATAAACATGGGCGTCGTAACCCCTTGCATGTTCATAACCGCAAATATAACTCTCATGGCGAAGACCCTCCACGTGCCTATTTATGAAATGGGGTGCCAAGATGACGCTATCTGCTTTGGAGGTTGTGAACATAAATGAGCTGAGGATGTTTGTGTAGGGGCACGGCAGTTAAGTCGAAACGACAATTATACCCGTCGACAACATGGAAGTAGCGGATAAAGTAAACCAACCATCGGGGAAGACTCAATGCTGGTAAACGGGTTAAAAGGGATGCAGACAGAAACCAGGGAGTGCAAACCAATACAGCCCATGTCGGACTACAGCGGAGGATCTACGTTTAAGATTTTACCTTTCAAGTGCCGCTTTCATGAGGCGGGATAAAATCATGACCTGAAAAGCAAGAAGCGCCCAGGTCCCGGGAAAATCAAATAGAGTTTCCTCTCACTCCAGGATAACCGAGCACCAGATTTAAGATGTAAACGTCGAGGAAAAGAGAACTTGGACATGGATAATCACCATGCAGGTACATCACATATAGTGAGGAAGGCAAAAGTCAAGCGGCAGGCATAAATATTGGTCGTTTACATCTACCGAGAGACCCATTTCGTCTGTAGGTTTCGCCGAATTGTATACGTACAGTATAGGGACGGCAGGTTCTCTTCTGGGCACCGCTAGCCATGGGCGAAACGCTGTAGCTGAATGTCAGGTTGTCTTCATCTATTCGAAACGGCAGGCCGCATTTGGTTGGTTGGCCGGGATTGTAAAATAGACGCGCCCAGGAAGGATGCTGGCGTGCCTCGGGTCGGACAGAAACTACCTTTTTAAAACCTTCCTGTCTAATCGATGCATCCTCAGAGACAGTCGACTGGTTGCTGTACTCGAATGTGTGAGTGGAGATGGATTTGTTTTCTATCTAAAATTCGTCCCCGTCTTTGAAACTGGGCTTGTTCGCTTTTCGTCCCCTCTTCCGCTGCGCTTCTATTCAATACATGATATGGTTGTACAAAAAGCAGGCAAAAAAGGTGGGCATAAATCTTTCATTCACATCATGTTCCCTCCCTATTCGCTGTCCTTTTTGTATAGTCCTTTAGGTAGAGAGGGTCCGTATTTTGTAATGTTTTTTAATATGTTGGTACAAATGGTGTTCAAGCGAGAGTGGAAGCAGGGCCATGCACAAGAAGAGACAAAGCAGGGCGGACAAAAGGGATTGAGGAGATCCAGACCACATACGGGTGGACAGCCTCTCCCTCGACCGTTCTTCTCGCCTTGGTCCTTTCTGATACGACGACCTCATCACTCCAACGCCCTGAAGCGCTCAAGTCCGTGAGCACAGAGAGCCGCTTGTTTTTTTCTTTTCTTTTGTTTCTTTCTTTTTTTTTTTGGTCTCGAAAATAGGGCGAGCGTGACCATGCCTTCTTTTCTTTGGTAATTTTTTTTATGGAATTTGTATATGGTGTGGATCTCGGGCTAGAACAACGTGTTTTACTCGTTGATCTTGGCAAGGATCCTAGAATTGGTCAGCACGCTCTGTCGGTATCCCTCATGTCTTTCTCGTTCGAATCTCCCGGTGTGACTTACTCGCTGTCGCGGAACAGGTGGTACTCCTCGTCGCCCACCTTGATCGGGCTGCCGCCGTATTGCGGGATCAGGACCTTGTCGCCGGCGGCAACGCCCATGGGCGTCCGCTTGCCGTCCTTGTCGAGGTTGCCGGGGCCGACGGCCAGAACGTGCGCCTCGTTGAGGTCCTTGACACTCGACTCGGGCAAGAAGATGCCGCTGGCGGTCTTGGTCTCGGACTTGGCGCGCTGCACCAGCACGCGGTCCAGGAGGGGGACGAGGGACTTGATCGAGCGGAGGCCAGACTGGGAGGGGGGAAAGAGGACAACTGTTAAAACTTGCTCTTGTGGAAAGGGGGCATGGCCGGTTCGCGTGGCTCGGCCTAACAGCACTGCCCGCGAACGAGAGGTTGTGCCGAAGCAGTTGGGAGGTGCTGTTGTTTACTCACCATTGTGGAGGTTTGGGTGTGTCGAAAGAGCTGTGTGAGAGTAAGAAAAGGAAATACCGGTCGAGAAGAGGCAAATTGGCAAGAGGTCTGAATCCGGGGTAGCGGTTGTACGTTACGAATTGAGGGGATGACGAGAGAGAAGAAGTGTTAAAGCTGCTTTTGCGCCAGCCGGCCGGAAGGTTTTTTTGCGGGTTGCCGAAGAAAAATCCAAGAGCTTCTAAGAGCATCTACGCTCTCCATACGCATAGGCGCAAGCCCAATCCCAGCTACTGGAATAGCCGACTGGCTTGCTGACCTGACCGTCAGGCGAATTGGAGCAACCCCATATGTTTTCTGGGGCCGTTTGGGCCCGGCACAACAGATTTTCCGGCGCCGCCTTAGGCCTCGACCATCGGCTTACAGCGGGTCTACAGCGGTCTTTCTAGCGACCTAGACAGGGGCCAGCCATATAGAGTTATGGATATTCAGAAGACCATGATCTCACGGTCCAAGCTGCCTGATGCCAACAGCGTTTGTGTTGTTGGAAATATACTGTATTATATAACTCTAGACATTTTCAATCTATCAGCACGCCATTACCCAAGGACTGGTCCCCATTCAGAAATCTAGCCTATTCCCAGCAACCCTGGCGAAACCCATTCGCTGATGGTTTCACAGTCATCAAAGATATGTGCCTTTTCAACCCGAGCCCTCGACGAATGTTTTATGAGATGATGTTTGAAAAAAGAAGAAAACATGGTAAAGAACAATGATGTAATAAACATAAACGGCTAGAAATTCAAAACAGACACTCAAAACAGTGTGGATAGGATGGAAACAGAGGGTCAATATAAATGGAGTGTGAAACAGGAAAGGCAAAAGTGCAAACGCAAATAAATCCGAAGTAGAATATAAAACAACACAAGTATATCCAGACGACCCTAGTAAACCGTTAGAAAAAGCACGCTCCATAAACTTCCGTTTTTCTTTCGGCCTGAAACATAAGTTGGCCTTGCATTCGCTCAGCGAAGATCAGGTTGATCGATTATAAAAAGCTTCTACTTCACGACTGGGGTCGGTTGTTCGAGTATATGCGTGTGCGTACTAGAGCGGATGATCCTGCCGGGTTCAATCTGTCGGCAAATCACAGTGTCAGCGACCCACGGGTCCTTGATCAGATCCGCCATCTTGATTCGGTCCTTGGGGTCAATGGCCAGCATGCTGCCGATGACAACACGGCTCTCCCGGGGAAGGAGCCGAAGAATGCGCCACGGGCCGCGAATGACCTCGCGCTTTTCTGCTGGCTTGTCTGCGGCCTTGCTAGACTCTGCCGACTTGTCGACCGCCTCCTTCACATCGTCCTTTTTGTCGGCCTTGTCGGTAAGACCGTCGTTGTTGGTCTTTTCGGCGGCCTCGGGTTTGATATTTGTCTCGGTCACTTTAACCTTCTCCTCCGCGACGTCTTTCTTTTCACTGATCTCCTTGGCCTGCTGCTCAGGCTGCTCAACCTTTTCCTTCTCTGCAGCCTCCACGAGAGGTTCCTCGTCCGCCCTCGCTGAGCTGCCAAGGCGGCCAGCCATTGCCAGCTTCTTGGGATCGTGGCCCGGGGTTGGCTCGGCTGCAAACAACTTGTAGGAATTGTCGGACAAGCGAGGGACCTTCCACGGAAACCTTCTAAGCGTCATGCAACAGAATATGATGGCAAGAGACCAAATGTCCACCGCCGTAGGGTCGTATTTTCGTTCGTCGTAGACTTCAGGGGCCAGGTACGGGTCGGATCCAACAATACCTAAGCGACAGCATCAGTAAGGATTCAACAAAGGGGGGAAAGAAAATGTTGAGTAGGGAGCTACCACGAACCTGAAGCCATCACGACACCACTCTCGAATGGATACTTGAAGACATGTGCACTACCAAAATCGATAATCTTCATAATGCCGTGTTCACTGACAACGACGTTGTCGAGCTTCAAGTCACGGTGGGCAAGGCCCATGCTGTGCAGGTACGTCACGCCGCTCACAATCTGCAAGAAACAGCAGGCAACCTCAGCCCTTGTCATCTGGCCAGTCATGACGATGGCGAAAAGGTCGTACGGCGCGTACTCCATAACCTCGTACCACTTTTGTTTCTCACGAATGATGTCGAGTGTCTCAATGATATTGCCATGATGAAGGGATGAGCCAATGCAGTATTCAGCAGTGAGCTTCTTAACGTAGTCCTTTTCGTTCTCATAGGCATGACGAGCGCGGAACTCTTTCACTGCGAAAACAGTGTTGTCTTCACTTCGCTTCATCAGACGAACAGAACCTCCGGCACCGGCTCCCAGCACCTTGCCGAGCTTTCCGTATTTGGATGTCAAGCTGTGCTCGTCTCCAAACGGAATCTGCGTGGATGATTTTGATCCGGGGAGCTTGGCTGAGCGTATAGACATAGCTGGTGACACCGCCCGCTTGATCTTGTGGTGATGGGATGGACCAAGCTTGAAGAAGCGCTTCAAGTCAGACATAGAGCTTTGGCGACTGTGCGTGATCTGGCTGTCCTCCTGAGCGGCGTCATCGTGGTTTTTCTTGTGTTGGTGATTCCCGAACAGGCCTGAGTGGCGTTTCTCGTCCTTGTGTTTTGGGATTGAAATTGTCGACGCGGTCGGTGAAGGGTCCTTGCGTTTCGACAGCCGGGAAAACATGAAGCGCGGCTCGATCTTGTTCTGAGGTTGGCGCTTATTGGCAGCGTACGGGTCATGGGAGTCGCCGGACGGTGTAAACGGCCGAGTGTAGAACTGCGCGGCAGAGTTGTTTCTCGAGGGACTAACTTCACGGGATACCGGGAGCGACTTTCCGCCGCCGGCACTGCCACTGGAACCGCTAACGGTGGGGCCGATGCTAAACATGCCCTTCCGGTGGTTGCCGTCGAGGACCTGGTCGTGGATGCCGGATGAGGAGACGGGGCGGCGGGACGTGTCGCCGGACGTTGCAGGTCGATTATCGGCGACTGCTAGGTTGGCCTTGGATGCCGGTGGCGATGCATCTTTCGAGGACTCCTGTGGGGTAATAACACCATGGCGCGGGCCTTGTGAAGAAGCGACGTCGGTCGGCACAAGAGGTGATTTTCTCTCGGCGTCAAGGTAGGGCGTACCGGATGGCGTCAATGGCGGCGACTGTATCTCGTGGGCTGCTGCACTGAGCATGGGAGAGCCGCCCGAAGCGGGCGTCTGCTGGCCACTAGCGTGACGGGAATCGTCGTCGTGGGATACAGTCTAGACAATGAGTTAGAAACGTCCGATTACGGATGCACCGGTGACACAGGGACCACTGGAAGAAGGCGAATGCGGAAAAGCATGAAAACATACTCTAGAAGCTGGCAACGACATGGGCTCATAGGCGAAATTGGCGACACGCAGTCCTTGTAAGCGTGCGGCACCGAGGGAGGTTGTGAGGTCCCTCAACTGCTCCGGGGTGACGTTAGCATCGACGACGCCTGGCTGGAAGCCTGCCGCCGGCTGGCCCTTTGTTGCGAAATCTGTGTCCTCGATCTGGTGCTGGAAACGGATAGATGACCCGGGCCGTCCATCGCTGGTCGAGCCGGGCGTTCCGGCCGCGTTGGGCGCATCGTGGACCTGCTTCTGCGCCGGGGCGAGACCTGTCATGGCGGCAATCTTGCGTTAGCAAACGATGCTATGCGACTTGTATTTTGCCGAGGGTCCTGGGGCCTCGCCGGTTGCGAAGCTCCTGCGTCCGTCGAAAGAAAGAGACGGAGGACAATTGGAGGTGCAAGATGGTAAATAGGAAGAAATGGTATCTCGTCCGACTGCCAATGCTTTCGTTGCGTTGCGGTGCTGGCCGAGGAGTTTTGGTTTTGTGACATTCGGCGGGGTAAGTCAAATCGTAATCACAATCTTACATTCGGGCAGTGAATCCTCCGCACCAGCCATTTTCACGCTCGCTAAATGATCGTCAAGCTCTTTTGCCAATTGACAGGAATAAATTCGCCGCGTTTTCTGTGATAGGGCAATCCACAGAAGTCGCGACAGTGGCGAAAAGTGATCAGCAAGTTGTGAAAGGAAGAACAAAGACAAAAAAAACCGAAACCAAAGAGGGCGTCAGATGCTGGCGTGGGACGAATGAGATTTGGAGAAACAGGCAAACGACAACGGGCGATAAGGACTGCTATGAAGCCGAGGCGTAGAGACGACGTAGGGTAGGGCCCGCTCGGCGGAGGACGAGTAAGGAATATAAAGGAAGAATGGACGTCCAAACGAGGCGGAAAAGAATGTCAGTTTGATCGCAACGGTATGGACGAAGACGCGCCAAGGGGAAACGAAAAAAAGAGTAAGAGAAAGAAAAAATCATGCAAGGGCGCGGAGAGCGCGAGGAAAGTGGCCAACACTCAGCAGAGCCGATGGCCGCCACTCAAACAGAAGGAGCGAAAAGAAGCGCGAGAAAATTTGGGAGAGGAAAGACGGACCAATGTTTGCTGTCAGAAACGACGTAAACCGCAATTGCACTGGACATGTGGTAGCACCACTAACTGAGCTCAGCAGCTTCAAAAGATCTGTCTGGCGGGGCAGTCGCGACCCACGGGTACAAAGCAGAAGCGGCGGTTTGCTCGGCTTTTCATGTACCCACGCCTGCCATAGATAGACCTTCTAATACGCATCCAGTTCCTTCCCGCCCGACTGTGTGGAGCAGGAAGGAACAGACAACTTACAGAGCAAACGGGACACATCGCCGTTTCATTTTAAAAACTTTGCAACCAGAATTTATGTCAGGTCTCGTACGAGTTCTGGCAGGTATATTTCTAGGCCCTTGCCTCCCATCTCACATATGTCCAGGTATGGTGTAAATACCTGTGGTTGACGCCCATCTGTTAGGCCAACGGTAGCCAACAACACCCCGCTGAAGAGTGATGTAAGGGGAAATGGGAGGCCGTTTTGTAAAAATAAAACAGCCCTTTCACAGCGCCCAAAATAAACAAGTGAGACTGAATCTTACAGAAGATAGGAATGGGTTATGGGCCTGATGTAAGGAGCTTGGACCCCGAAACAGTTGCCTCGTTTGTGGTTGAAGTCCTGAAATAGAAAGAGGGAGATGGTTAAGAAAATGCGAAAAGACCCGCTGCATTTTCGAGAAGAAAGCAACCAAGAACGGTGACGAGTTTGTTGTCACCAAATCTCCATAGGTTTAACGGCTGTATTGTCCCTGTCCTTCCCGACCGCGCGGCCCTTGATAGTGGGTCTTACCGTTGCGCTGAGCACCTGCCTCACAGCAGCCCTCTCACGACTGGGTTCGTTCTGGAAGCTCTACTGGAATTCATTGGGTCGAAGCTGTATTTGAGCAAGGGGACACAACAACCATCCAATTCCTTCCCTTTGCCATCATTTTATAAAATTCGCTTCTTATTTAATAATCTCCGTGGTGTAAGGATAAACAGCAACGGCCTCGAACACCCCACGCCCCAAATCCGAACTATATCGTCCGGTACCAATGTTAAAAACCGTATGTGTCTGCACATGATGATACTCTCGGAACCTGACTTCTATCTAGAGAGCGTGTGAGGAAGACCTGTCATTCATTTTGGAAAAATAAGCATACGCTGCAGTCTTGTCATAGTAATCTGAAAATGAATGATTGTATCCCCTCGTATGAGCGTGAGAAGGAGAGCGTGAGAAGGAGAGGCTTATGAAGCCAAATGCTGCTCACGTCTGTCTTCTTTAAGAGCTCTTTAGCCCAATTCATATACATGGAGAGTTTCTATGTCAATGCTCCTCAGACGACAACACGGAAAGTCCCACTTCCGCTACTTTGGCAGTTTGAGAGGAAGCAGGGTGACCATGGCTCCCTTGGTTTATAAAGTCAGAATGATTGAGAAAAAAGTCAGAATGATTGGATTTCCTTAATCCAGATTTTCTGTAGCAAATTAGCGATCACATGCAAGGTGCAGTGAAAGTCGTTTCCCAGTTGTGCCGCGCAGAAAGATTTAACAAAACTAAATTTAAAAAGAACCAAAAGCTGTTCTCAATCAATCAAATTAATTGTGAAAGTCTTTGTTCTTTTTTTGGCGTAGTTGTTTGCGAGTTGCTTGTTTGCTGCGTGTTGAGTTGCATCGCATTGGCGAATGGTCTACGTCATGTCGATGATTGGCTAGAAAAGTGCGCCCTTTGGGTACGATCCAAATAGATGACATCATGGCCAACAGGAGTGGGCGACTTTGCCATAGAGTACAAACATACCCTACACGCAAGATATAAAAGAACTCAAGCCCGTGAATTTAAGCGAATAAAGATATTTACTTCAAAAGTCACCGCGAAATACAAACTCTACCAAAAAAATCTCATCTTTTGTTTTCTTTCTCATTCGTCCGCAAATCTTCAACATGTCGTTCCTCACAGAGAGCATTTTCCGCCGCGTGGCGACGGCCGCCCCGAGAATCTCGGCCACCACCTTGGCGCCCCGTGTTGCTACTGCTTCGTTCATCCACAGCCGGCACCTGTCCAGCACCGCGCCTCAGCGCAAGACCGTCACCGAGGCCGCCAAGGACACGCTGAAGTCGGTCGACCGTGCCGTCTCGGACAAACTTGTTGACGGCATCAACATTGGCTGTAAGTGAAAGTCGTGCTACAGTATTTTGAAGATCACATAGCACAGAGGACTGACAGATTAGCCGCCGTTGCCGACAAGGCCAAGGAGGCCAGCAAGGACATTACCGGCGGCCGGGTTGCGGATAAGGCGGAGGAGCTACGCGACGACCTTGCGTCCAAGGCCAAGCACGCAAAGAACGACGCCGCATACAAAGCCGGGGAGCTGCGCGACGACCTTACGTCCAAGGCCAAGCACGCAAAGAACGAAGCTTCATACAAGGCCGATGAGCTGCGCGACGACCTTGCGTCCAAGGCCAAGCACGCCAATAACGAAGCCGCTTACAAGGCGGACGAGTTTACAAAGGAGAGATGAAGCATCGGGTGAAGAATTCTACATTCCGGAAATATATGTCATTTTGATTTGATGGGCGTTCTCATTGCATTTGCGTCGAGGCTTGACCTTCGAGTATGGAGTATACAACAATACAAATGAAAACTTAAATAAAAATCCGAGATATCAAGCAAAGGACAGGAGATCAAGACGGCGAATGCATCTATCATGGTGTCTAGTATTCAGGAGTGCCACTAGCGAAACGTTGGAAGGACGTTGGAAGGTGTGCCCTCCGTGTCTGGGAGCTAAGTGTTGCCCCGTGACCCGAAAGACCGGGCGGCACCTGCGAGTTGCGCCGGACTTTGCGCAAAATCAATACATATTCGGACAACACGGGCTGCCCCTTCCTCGCCAGCTTGTGGATGGTTGACTTTGTTTTTTCGAAGGGCAGGTGCGAATGACTGTGGCAAATGCAGGGATAAACAAGAAAAAGAGGGTGCTTGGTGGACATGTGCTTGGTGGACATGTGCTTGGTTTGTTTTGGCCGACTTGAGTCAAGCTGACCGCGCAAGCTTGCTCAAGACGGGTGACCCCCCTTTGCTTCTACTCCACCCAGCCAACTTTCGTTGTCTACTTCATTCCAAATACGGGCAGGCATCGGACTCCCTTTGCATACCACTGGACCTTATTTGTTCCGGTTACAGTACTTTACTCTTGGTCCGCCCGCTCAACTTTTACATTTTCTTTCTTTTCTTTTTTCTTTTTGGACATCACCGTTTATTGCATTGATACTTGACTATCTTGCTGAACAAGAACCCCGTTCCCATCGCCAATCTCCACTCCGTGTCGGACATCGTCATCATGCCTGACTCGCTTGTTCTCCGCCTGCAAAACACCTCGCCCGACGAGGTCTATGCCTATGTCACCGGTCTCGACATCAAGAAAAACTCACGCCGTGTCCTCGTCGCGGCTGACGGCCACTCGCTGTACTACCCGGTCGACCCGCCAGCTATTCTGCAGCCCCTCCAGGCCGATGTAGCTATTCCGCTCGGCAAAAACGGCGCTGTGACCGATGTCACCATCCCGCAGATTGCCGGCGGTCGCATCTGGTTCAGCCGCGGGTCCAAAAAGCTGACATTCTTGTTGAACCCCTCCAACAACCCCGTAGCCGGCCCCGCGCTGGTTGAGCCGTCGGTGCTCAACCCGTCGGACCCCAATGCGGCCGTGGATTTTTCGTTCTGCGAGTTCACCCTCAACTCCGACCAGCTGTTTGCCAACATCTCGTACGTGGACTTTGTCGGCCGCCTGCCTATAGCGCTGACCCTGCAGCGTCAGGGCGGCAGCAAGGAGGTCCAACATGTGTCCGGCATGCGCGCCGAGGCGTTTGCTACCGTCTGTGACCAGCTGCGTGCCCAGGCCAAGCGCGATGGCAAACCATGGGACAAGCTGATTGTCATGCCGCCCAATGCCGGCCCCAACGACCAGCCCCTGCGGGTGCTGAACCCGACGCACGGTGATGCTGTCGGTGGCAGCTTTGCGGGCTACTACGAGCCGTATGTTGATCAGGTGTGGAAGCAGTATGCTGGCGGTAGCAAGCTTAGCATCAACACCCAGACCGACCTCGGCGTTATCGACGGAACAATTAGTAATGGCCAGCTTGTGTTTGATGGAGAAGGGTTTAACAAGCCGACGACCGACGACATTCTGGGCTGCAATTCGGGTCCCTTTACGACAGGGTCGAGCCGGGTCCGCAACGCCATTATTCCCCGTCTGGCGGCTGCCTTCCAGCGTAGTACGCTTCTCACTGACGCGATCCAGCCCTCGGCCAATACGCAGGGGTTCTACACGGTCGATCCCACAAACCACTACTGCCGCATTGTGCACGCTGCCAACCTCGATGGGAAGGGCTATACCTTTGCATACGACGATGTCCAGGCAGACGGGGGCGCCGACCAGAGCGGCAAGGTCAATGCTGGCGATCCAGAAATGTTCATGGTGTCTGTTGGTGGCTATAATGTGTACACCGGCGACCGGTTGCCGTAGGGCTGTGGCCGTTCAATCCGGGTAGTCCCGACCGGCCGTGATGGAGAGAACGAGGCCGCTCGCGCGGGCAATTTATTTGAGGATGAGGGTAGGGAAGGCGGTGAAGGTACAGGCGGGGACGGGGACGGCGGCAGCGAATACCCAAATATAAGGGACATCAGCACAGCTGACGATGATTCGGGGGCCAACATAATTGACGACGAGGAGAGAGAAGCTGCCTCCATCGGCCCGGGAAATGGATCTCGTGGGGACGATAGTGGTGGTGTACAGGCTGAGGGACCAGAACACCCAGCCGCAAAGAACAAGGGCCGCAAGTTGGACCGGGGTTGTTTTAATGCGCTTTATGTGTTTATTTTCGGTAAGAAAACCGAAGGAGGGTGAACTGACGGACGAAGTCCAGCCAATTTTTCTTGTGTATTGAAAGTCGTTGCTGGTATTATTTCCGATACGAGATAGACAACTAGAAATATGAAATATACTATGAAACAGAATTGAACAACACAATCAAAAGAACAAGGCAGGCCACGATTTCATAATGTGACTCGCACTTCGAGGTATAAAAACTTAGCAGTTGCCACCATTTCCGTCCTTCCCACTTTCACTTCTACTGCTTCTTGCCGCCTCCAAACAGGCCGCCTACGGCACCGCCGACTGACTTCACACCGCCGCTGACAGCGCCTGCAGCACTCTTGCCGCCGTCCGCCACGGCCTCGGCGCCGCTGCTAATGGTTGCCGGCGTGCCCGACGGCAGGTATTTACCCTTGTCGTCCTTGCCGTTGCGCTCGGCCCTGTTCACGCCCTCCTTGGACGCCCAGTCGCCCACCGGCTGCGCCAGCCCGCCCTGGCCCAGCTGACCCGCCACGAGCCCGTTGACGCCGTCCTGCAGCGTGTCCACCTGCTTGATGCCCGTCACCTTGGTCTTGGCCAGCGTGTCTTCGGTCGCGTAGCTGGCCTTGTTGTGGCGTGTAAAGTAACGAAGGTACACGTCCTCGGCCCAGGGCGCCCAGCTCTCGTAGAGTTCGTTGTATTTGCCGTAGGCGGCGCCAGACCAGGTCTGCTGCTTCTGGTCTTGGTTATTCTTGTCGTTCTTGTTGGCCGAGGCCAACGATTGCGGCGAGGACTGTGTGTCGGACATTGTGGGTTTTGGTAAGAGTTTTTTGTTTCCTAGAACGTTGCTTGGATGAATGCGCTCGTCAAAAAAGGGAATTTGTTTGGTAAGAGTAAGACTTGTTGAACAAGGAGAAGAACGTGTCGAGGCGATCTGTGCTGTGATCGGCAGCATCACTTCTTTATATTCACAAACCGTAGTAATGACTCCACATCTCCCCTACGTTAACCACGTTTTCTGGGATCCTTCTCCTATTGTTTACTCGTTCTTACGTCGTTGCACGACAATTGCGTCGTCTTGTGGCGAGTTTTGCTGTAGTTGGCTTGATATCGATATTGGTTGTGGGGATCGCAGACTAGGCGCCTCCGACGTCATTTTTCTGCACCCTGGTTAAAAAGGATGCATCCTGGACATCGGCGCACACCCAAACCTCATGCACTGATGTAAGAATAGCACATTCATAGGCTATTTCAGATCTCCATCCACACCTTTCATTCCTTAGGAAGGCTTGCCAGCCAGCCATCCAGCGCAGCAAACGTGCGATCTCATTTTCCATTCCCAATCGAACAAACCTTGGTTTTTGATGTAACCCTCTTTTTCGGCCATCCTTGCGAGGAGGTCCTAGCCACTTGTGCAACGGAGATCTCACAACGCTAGGATGACGCTTCTCGAAAGAAGATTGCAACATGCTGCCTCGCTGCATTTGGACCTAAAACTGAAGACTGCTATTTTCTGACCCCATAGACAAAGATGTGCGTCATTCTACACTGTCAGATGCACCGCATGAACAGAAGTCGTTAAAAAAAAATGCAGAATGCTAAATACCAAGAAAAGCAAGAAGTCGTTATAGCGCCATTTTCCTTTTAATCCCAGTTTTATCCATGGTGTCATAAAATGCACGTACATGCCATAATACTCCCATAATGCGAGTAGCGATATCCGAAACGAGGCGCGGTACATAACCACGAGGAATGAAAGAATGAAAGAATGACAAGAAACAAAACAAAACAAAAGAAACTCAAGAAAACGAAACTGAAAGAAGGAGTGTCGTCGAAGCGTCGGGGTATCCGCGAAAGGTGAAAATGCTGCCAGGAAATAGAGAAAATATAGAAAGCAAAGCGATTAAACAAAAAAGAGGGACAAGATCATTGCTCATGTCAATGTGGTCTGGCAGAGGAGGGTGCGATGAAGGCGTTGAAAGAGTGACGCGCTCCAGCCGGCCTGGTCGTCGGTCAACGGCGGGGTGGGTGGCCGTGCCGCTGGTGACGTTCGCACATAGAGTGCAACACCATCAACAGTGCCAAAGTTGTGAGGGTCGCGAGGAAAGTCAAACTCGGCGTAGTCTGCCTCAATCATCTGCTGGACACGCGACGATGCAGGATCGGACAAGCCGCCCATGTCATCCACCAAGACGGATGAGGGCCGTGCACCAGCTGCAGCCGCAGCACCTTCGTCCACGACGCGACCCCAGATCATTGCGGCTGGGCGCGCAATGTCGGTCACAATTTGGCGCACAGGCACGCTCGGCGCGACGGAAATCACAACGGTCGTCTCATCCACGGCCAGGAAGCCGTATGGATCCTCAAGCACGGAAACGCCTTCCATGGCGAGTACGGCTCGGTCGGCCGCATCGTACGCGGGATCTTGCGCAAAACAATCCACAGTAACCGGCTGTGGCGCTTCCCGAGTTGTCGCTGCTTTCACGGCTATTCCGTCTGTTTCCGAATCGGTCTCCGAGTCGCTGTCCAGCTGTGTTTCCACGCCGCCCCCTGCGTCTGTTTGGATCTGCTCCAACACATCACGCACTGTCAGCATCATGGCATGTTGCACAGCGTGGCGTGCACTGCCGCCCTCTCGCTCTTCGGTCATGGACGAGCACGCAAAGGCCACAATCTTGCGGACAATCGCTCGCCCACGCGGCACCAGTTGCGGTGCAAGGCTCGCAAAGAGTGTTTCGCGAAGCTGGTGGCAGGCGTCGCTTGCTTCCCACGTGTCTCGATGTCGCCGGAACGCAGCCTGCAATTCGTCGACGTTGAGTCGTGCTCGTGGCGCAGGAACCGTTGCTGGAGATGGCTTTGCTTCTGTATTCGAGAGAGACATGGACGCAAGGCCGCTCGCCAGTTCTGCCACCGTGCTGCTGCCACTGCTGCTGATGGTGCCGTTCGCATCACGGTACCGGGCCTCCTGGATGTGGCTTATGCGCAGTGGAAGAAAAGCCCTTGTTGGGTCAAACCGCCGAATGTGCCACAAGGCGTTGCCCGTAAGCTTTTCAATGTTCCAGTAATCGATCTGGGGTTTCACGCTGCAAAAGACAGGCGTTAGAAAAGAACACGTTCTTAATGGCCGTACAAGAGCAAGGCGAATGGGGCACAGCGACATGCACCTCGTCTCTTCATAGCATGCTGCCGTCGTGGCAGACAACGTACTTTACCAGAACAATGTCAGGGTGCACGGCAGTAGCAGACACGGCGCCCGACTGTGTGGTCAACCGCACCCTGCGGCCGTCCATGCCACAAACAGTGACTGTGGCATTCCTGTCGCCGGACCGGACGCCAGCGCTATGGTCAAGCTGCAGCCCCAGTTGGCGAAGCGCGCCACGCGTGAATAAGGGGACACCAGCGTCGTAGAGAGCCATGACCCGGCTGGCCATGGCCGCCATTTCGGCACGACGCTGCTTCAATTCGGCAAACTCATCCACGTCTGAGTTGCTGCCGTCGGAGCTAGCGTCGGTCTTGCTGTCCTTGGTGGGCTCGGGTGCATCCGCCACGAACGTCGATGCGTTTGTCAAAGTCGTCAAAGCGCCTAATGTCGTCGACGACGTCGAACGCGAGATCGCACGCAACGGCGAGGACAGACGGTCCGGAGACCGCCGACGCGGTGTGACGCAGCCCATATTTCCCAAGTCGAGCTGGATGTCAAGCCAGCATCGAAATCCGTCGACAAGGAGGGCGTTTCGAGGCGGTTTGGATTGGTCTTTTAGAGGTCCATAGACATGGATGAGGCCATTGTGCACGTATCTGGAGTGGGACAAAGAGGAAGAAAGGGTAGAACCAAAGTAAAAGAGAGGTAGCACGGAAAGGTAGCAACGACAGCAACCAGGGAGGGGTGTGAGAAGGTTAAAAGGGAGACTCAATGATAAAAGGAAAAGATGTGCAGTGCTGTCGAGCATACTACGAAGTAGTGTCCGGGGCGGATGTGTGTAATCCAAATCCACTTGTCGTACCTCACAGTGGAGGGCTCGGTCGCCCCAACCGAAACAAAAAATCGGCCGAGATCTTGAAGGATCGCCGTTGCAAGGTAAGATTTACGTCCAGCTGGCTAATACACAGCCAGCCGGAGAGGACTTTGGTCCGGATAGTGCCTTCCTTCCTTTCACCCACCAATTTGGACCAATTCTGGCCCCTGGCCCAATCACACCAAAACAGGTCGATCTAGGAAGGAGCTCTTGAGAGGGACAAGCAGGTGCGACCAACACACGGAAGGAAAAAAAAGCCACCGTCTGTGCTCTTCGTTGGCTTTTCTCCCCGAATACGACAGCAGGGGTATTGCGAGGTTGCAGCAGTCCCGCCAGAGAGGCAAGCGCAACGGAGGGAATCGAACGAGGCCGGCCAATGCAGAGAGGCAGGCAAGGGCGGCTGGAAAAGGGCGTAAAGAAAGTTTGTGTAGAAAGTGCACAGTCGATCGATCTTGCCGCGCTTGCCAATTACTTTGCGCTTTCTCATTTCGGACATTTTTCATCGTTTGTTTTGAAAGCCGTTTCAACTGGGTGGGAGCTTACTTTTTTTATTTATTTTTGGCCCCCTTTTGAAAGGTCGTTGTTGCGTTTTGTCTACCGAGGATTTCGAACGCAATGAGATGCCTCGCATGTCGCACGCACAAGTTTGGCCATCCTTGCCTCTCTTTCTTTTACTAATTTGATTTTCTTTCCCGCTCGCCCGCGTCGACCAGGGTGCATCGGCCCCCTGTTGTACCGGCTCCATCACACCTTCTCGTACGAGAGACTGGCCCTGGCCATTTCGTCCTTAGCTCCGTAGCTTCCGCCATCTGACGAAAAATACAACTTAAATAGCGTTCAATTGTCCATTGCTTTTTCCTCCCATACGCTCGCAGTGAGAGCAGCGTCTTGCTACAGTCAACCCTGTGCGTCATTCTGCTGATCTGGATTCGTTCTGTCTACACAATAGACAAAAATCTTCAACGTTCCTTCCTTTCGTGTCCCTCAACACTCTCGCCAGGCGCCATACGATGTATGCATTCATCCCCATTCACGATAGTAAATTCCCAAACGAGGCAAGATGCTCCGTTAGCGGTTCCGGTGGTTGGTTCAAGTTTCCGTTGGTGCATTAGGCCCTTGTAGCTCCCCCGAAGCGCCCTTGTCTAGGGGCTTGCATAAAGATCCAGTCGCTCGCAGGTAGGCAGGCAGGCTAGGTGAGGCTTCTCACAGGCGCTAGATCGTAGGGGCTGGGAGAGCGCTAAAACGGGGAAGACCTCCGTAACAAGAATGCTGGAAGCGTAAATGACCAGCAAAAGTCCCTGAACCTGCACCCCCACGGAAGACCAAATGGGACATCGCCGTCTCCGACTCGTTTTGCAGCGGAGTAATTATTCGCCAACCCAATTGCAACGGTTCAGACTGTCCCGATGCCGATGGGTCCGCGACAATCACCGCCACCGTCTGTGCACACTGTCGTGGGACGTTTGTCTTGGCATAGTGGTAACGAAAGCTTGTCGAAATCCGGGTTCGTGACCGTCAACGTGATCGGACATCTGCTGACATATCTTGGGCTTTTGGAAAGGTGTAGACAAAGCCATGCTTACATACGCAGTGCATCTGCGACCCATCGGTGAAGCTCCACCCAAGAAAAGCTCTCCACTCACGTCCCAAACCTGCTTCGCGGAACCACGGCCAAACCGCGACGGCCATCGGCCGTCTACGGCGGTCACTGGTTCTTTATTCTCGGGAAAACACCGCAAACCGCAGTTTATTGACTCAATTTTCTGCCAGAACGTAGGAACACTGCGAAATATAAGGGGGGAAACCTCCGATTGTTGTACATAGAGGCGACAATATAGGCTAAATGCGATGGGACTCCCCTCGCCAACGTTAGCCAGGGAAACAGAGGGGTAGCTTCTGGGCACCATGCCGTCCCAAGCCACATAAATTCGGCCTTCCTCGTGGTTTTGTTTGTCTGTCAAATATACAAGAAAAGAATATAAACAAGCAAGGCACCTATCGACGACTTTGAGAAAACCGTAACACGCCCCAACTTTGCTCCAATACACACAGACAACCGCCGTCGACCTACGTCATGGACGGCTCCGCATTTACCTTCCTTGCGCGCGGCGCCATTATCCAGCACTTTGAGATCCACGGCATCGACATTGTCCAGGGATTCCCGACCACCGAGCTGTACGCATCGCACAACTCGCCATACTTTGGCGAGACAATCGGCCGTTTTGCCAACCGCATCGGAGGCGCGGCCATCAAGGTTCCAGGCGGCCTCAACGGCAAAGAGTCCTACCCCTTGGCTGCCAACAACGGCGTCAATGCGCTGCACGGTGGAGTCGATGGCTGGGGCAAGCGGACGTGGGATGGCCCCTCACCGGTGGGCGTGAACCGCGAGGTGCCTGGCCTGAGCCCCTCGACCCTCGACAAGGGCGGCGAGACCGTCCAGTTCACCCTGGTCAGCCCCGACGGCGACGAGGGCTACCCGGGCACGGTCAACGTGTCGGTCAAGTACTCGGTGGGCAAGCAGAAGCTGCCCGAGAAGGACGGCGTTGAGGCCACGGTGCTGGTCATTGAGTATGAGGCTGAGCTGGTGGACGGTGCCGAGGAGACGGTCATCAACATGACCAACCACTCCTACTTCAACCTGGGCAACCTGCCCACGATCGAGGGCACCGTTGTCGAACTCGGAAGCACCAAGTACCTGCCCGTCGACGATGGCGGTATTCCCACTGCCGGCCCCTCGACCTTTGAAGGTGTGGACACCGCAAAGCCGTTTACCCTGGGGGCGACGGACCCGGACGTTGACGACTGCTTCATTGTCAACGACAAGCCTACCTCGGTCCCGATCGACACGCGCGGCGAGCCGCTCACGCGCCATCTGGCCGCGCACCACCCCAACACGGGCATCCACCTGGAGGTCCTGAGCACGGAGCCAGCCTTCCAGTTTTACACCGGCAAGTACATTGACGTGCCGGCCGTTGGCGGTCTACCCGCCCGAGTTGCACGCAGCGCTTTCTGCCTTGAGCCCAGCCGCTATGTCAACGCCTCCAACGTTGCGGACTGGAAGGACATGGTCCTGCTGAAGAAGGGTGGTCCGAAGTACGGCTCCCGCATCGTCTACCGCGCATGGAAGGAGTAGATGCGGGGAGAACAGCTGAAAACTGATGGACCACAATAGCTTGAATGTGCAAGAATAATGAAAACATAGATGGTCTACTACTTTCTGGAGATCTATTCCTCTTCCTCGGCGTCTTTAAATGTGTCGCCGGCCTTGTCTGGAGCACGAGCATCTTGCTTTCGGTAGAGACCTGCAAGGAACTCGCTGGTGCTCGCTTCATCGATGCCTTTGTCCTCCCGCTTGCGTAGAAATCGCGGGAAGCGAAGGCTAAGTCCACGACTCTCGTTGACAAGCCCAATGGCCGCTGTGTAGACTGGACTTAGTGTGATATCTGCAAACGCCATCTCCCACACTTCTTGTGGCTCGAACCAGACGTCTGGTTCTGGGCCATAGTATTCGACAAAGCTGGGCTTTTGTGTGCGCGTATTGTTTGTCTTCTTCGTCTCCTGTTCGCCTGTTGATCCGTGCCCCATGCCGTCCTTACCTTCATTCTCATGGTCGTCATCGCCATCATCTGCGTCACCGTCATGCCCATTGTCGTAAAACGCCCGGTTAGCTTTATAGAAAGCATCCGTAAATCCCGATATGCATTTTGTGACGGCCTCCAAGGAACCCGTCTCCTCGTTCCGCACGGCCATGAGGATTGGCGACCACCACTTGGCCTTGCGCCCCATGCCATGCCATGCAGCGATCGGAATCAAATCGAGTGTGTCAAACGTCGAGCCGTAATCCTTCTTCACCTTGAGCCACGAGTCGAGCCGCTTGTCCGGCTCGTATGTGGCAAGAAGAGGTTTCCGACGGCCGCTTGTCTTTTTTTCGGCGCCGTTGTCGCCTCCGTTCTGCGCAGCATTGGCAGTTGCTTTTGATTTTGGCTTTTTCTTCACAGGTGCCACAGGAGGGACCACCCGCGCCATTGCTTCGTCGTCCTCGTCGTCACCGTCGCCGGTATAAGCCAGATCTGGTAAGTTGTCCAGAATCTTGACCATGATACCCTCGCACTTGGCATCGGTGGCGCTCTTGAAAAAGGCTGACACCGCCTCACCATCCTCGGACGTCGCATCCATGCTTTTCACCCACGTAAAATGGTGTGGGATCTCGACAAAGAGTGATCGCAACAACTCCCTCCGTTCACGCAAGGGCCGGTCCAACAGCGGCTGGCCATTGAGGAACATAAGATCAAAAGCGAACAAGCAAACGTCAATGGTGATGCTACCTATGGCCACATCTTTTCGTGCACGGTTCGTAAGCGCTTGGAAAGTACGCAACTCACCCGATTCGCGGTCCACAGCGACCACTTCACCCTCGAGAATGAAGCTTTCGACGCCCTCCCCACGGATGCGTGGCACTAATGATACGAGATCAGGATACTTGTCCGTCATCACCTCGAGATGACGTGAAAAGATGGACACTTTTCCGTCGCGATCACAATGCACCTGTGCGCGTTGACCGTCATATTTGTACTCGCAAGTAAACGCACGCCCCTGAAGTTTGCCAAGCATCTCGCCCAGGTCACGCGTGATGGACCCCAGCATCGGCCGCAGGGGAATGTGCAGCGCCAGCCCGCAGCGCAGCAGCAGTTCGTCCGTGACACCAATCTCCAGCAGGACGGGCACCAAGTCGTTGTAGTTTGGCCGCCGCGCAAAGCATGCCTTGACGGTTTCTTCTGCGCGGGCCCAAACTTCCGCTAGCTCTTCCTTTTTCATTGCGGCGAGCAATTTTGGGTCCTGCAGCGCGGCGTAAGAAAAGCCGTCCACAGCACCATCACGCTGAGGTGGCTTTGAGAGCAAAAAGGCTCGTGAGAGCGCAATCAGCATCGTCGTCTTTACCGCACCAATGCGCAGATGCTGGCACAATGTCCGCACAATATAGCGGCTCTCATCGCCGCCTCGTGCGTCCTGCAGCAGCCGGTCGACGATGCGCTGCTTCGCCTCCACGCTGCCGGGGCCCTGGCTGTTGGCCACTTTCACCAGGGACAGGTAGACGCCTCGGATCGTCAGCGGTTGAGGCCGTCGTAGGGTGAACGCCTGCTTCTTCTTGGCCTCAAAGGCAACATCGCCGGGGTCCCCGTATTTATGGAAGAGGGACCTGAGGCTGCGTGCGTCGAGGCCGCACACCTGCTTGAGTGCCTTGCCAATGGCAGAGCCGCCCAGGCCAAGTTCGAGCGAGATATATGGTGGACTGATGGCGTTGGTGGCCAGCCACACGGCAGGCAACAAGCTCTCCGGATCCGCCTCGATCAAGAGACGAAGACAGTTGACCAAAGTATCCACAATCTTGATCCGGCTCTGTGTGGCGTTGACGAGGACGAAACAACGCGTCAAAAGTGCATAGGAAGCGTCGCCACTGGTTGCGCCGCCTGGTTTTGCCACCGCCCACTGCCTTTTCAATGCCGGGATGTACTTGGAAGGCTCAAAGACCAACGGACTTTCATCGAGCGGGATCAGGGCCGCCACGGCATCCTCTGCGGTCGTCACGGACTGAAGCGAGAGTGTGTTCTTTGAGGACGGAGGTGGCGGAGATAGAGGCGACACAGCTTCTTGTTGGGGCCCCCCAGTGTCAGGTACATCCGGTACGACGTCCTCTGATGCCGTCAAAATGGGGAGACTCTGTTGTTCTCGCCTAGTCTCCTCGTCCCATTCTGCTTGGAGCTTTCTGGCGAGCTCCTCGTCGGTCATCTCCGTTCCGGTGAACTCAGCGCCATTGCTGGACGAGGCCGCGACATCGGTTTCATCCTCGTTGCTGATAGTCGCTGGAACGCTTAAGCTCCCCGTCTGTCTCTGCTTGGAAAAGAAATACTCCAGACCCCGAGGCTGTGTGCCTTTTGCATTTTCAGCATTGAGCTTTCTCTTCTTTGCTGGGCTCGGCATAGTACCCGTAGGTTCTCCAAAACCGGAGCCGCCAGTTCCTCTAGTATGCGTGGTTCATTGTGCAGTCTCTCCCATTGCTTGCCCAGTTGGCGTGGTAGTTGAAGGATGCAAAAGGTTGACAAATGACCAACATGGTGAGCAAACGCATCGCGGTGGAGCTCTTTGATGTTCAGCGCCTTCTTGACGTGACCACGGCCACTACAGCAGGCGTTGGCTGCCTGAATGGCGGCGACTTCCAGAAACGGGTGAGCACGTGACAGTAACTTGTGGAGAAAGGGGAAGAATTGCCCTGTGGGCCCCTGCTTCTTTCGTGCCAAATGTGGCGCTAGTCCCGTTTCAGCCACCGCTCTTCACAAAAAATGGCATCGCGAAAACTGAACAAATCCTTTTCTGCCCCGCGGCCGCACAAGAAAACGACGACACTGTCCTCGATCGCACCCACCCCCACCAGCCGACCCATCATTGTCTCGCAACACCCGTATCGTCACCGTCTTCCATCGACCATCCACATCGCATTCACGTTGCCCAGCATGAGCAGCGAAGACCCAGCGGAGCGGCCGGAGCAGATCGCTGCCATCATCAACGGTCTCGAGCGTTACAACCCCGAGGCCGTCGGCAGCCTGGAGGCGTACCTGACACAGCAATGCGAGGACCGGTTCACGGACTGCAATGCTAACCGGACACTACTGAAGCTGTATGTTTTTTGATCGTTGCCGGAGGTGTCCTCGTTTTTGGCGAACACCCTGGTTGTCGCATATTCCCTTTGCCAATGCCCCGTCTCCTGTCATGTGTGTGGCCTCATCCACTGCCGACTTTGATGATGACTATATAAACGTTTCCTATTACCTGACAATATTTGCTTGATGTCAAATTGTGTGAATTTCTGATTTTACGAGACAAAATACCTTTTTGTTACAAATTTTTGAAGAGCATATACGTCTTCAATGGACTCGGGCTGACATATCAACCTTCTCTTTTTTTCTTTGTTGCCCTTTAGCTACCAACTCAACCCCGACCGTATCAAGGACGAGGTGATCACCAACATTCTGGTCAAGGCGATGACAGAATTCCCCAGCCCGCAGTTCAACCTGGCCATGCACCTACTGAGCCCCTCCGTGGCATCACCCGCTGCCGCCGCCGCCTCTAACAACACCGTCTCATCAGAGCTCGCCGAGGCCGTGTCCAAGCTGCGCGCGCTCAACGCCCTGCTGGAGGGTGCACAGTTTGCCCGCTTCTGGGCGACGATGGACTCGGACGACCTGTACGCCGACCTGACGACCGATATTGAAGGCTTCGAGGAGGGCGTGCGCGTGCGCATTGCACAGCTGATCAGCCATGCGTTCCGCGAGATCCAGGTACCCATCCTGGAGCAATGGCTGGGTCTGAGCGAGGACGCCGTGCGCCAGTTTGTGACGGGCACGTGCGGCTGGAAGGTGGACGGCGCGACGGTGCAGATTCCCAAGAACGCCGAGAACGAGGCCAAGAAGACTGAGATCCGGGAGGATGTCAACATTGAGATGTTTTCGCGCGTCATTCGGAGATCGTGGGAGGAGACTGCATAGAAAGAGACAGAGAGCGCTTGTGCGGTCTGGGTATGATGAAGTCATGGGTTATTTAGGCGACAAAAAATATCTGGGATGCGGGAATCCTTCTTTTTGTGGTAGAGAAAAAAAACGAAAAAGAGCGGCTGGCATATCCGTTTTGTTTGTACAGGCGTTACTTGAGTCCTATTAATACAAATATATTATTGCGCAATAAAGTAAGAAGTGTCGTAGATTATACCTTTCACCCGAGTGATCTTTATAATGAACTACATGAAAATGAAACGCTTTTAACAAGTAACCTAATGCCTTCCGTTAATTGAATATACACTCTCTACCGCCGTTGGGCCTCCAGATCCTCCCACTGCACACCCGCCCACTCCTCTAGGTAGCTCGCCTCGCCGGCCGGCGTCGCTTGTACCTGGCAGTCTTTCTCGCACACAGCCACTAGGACCGTACCCCAGTCCATGCCCTCCAATCCCAGCTCATCCGCCTCCAGCAGGTCAATGGCGTGCGGCATCAGCTGCACCTCAAACACGCGCCGGCTGCGGCAGTTGGGGCAAGGCGGCAGACGGCCCGAGGTCGATGCCAGGATGGTAGATATGCTGCCACCAGCAGGGTTCTGGCCCCAGATGCCGGCGACCGCATCGTCCTTGTTGTAGAAGAGAGGCAGGCCATTGAACTCGTACCGAATTACCTGGTCCGGGTTCTGGGCCACACGGTCGGCGAACTTTTGGAAAGCAGCGTCCATGCTGGACTCAAAGACAAATTTGTCCTCCTTTCCACCACCGCTGCCGCCAGCCAACTCGCCCTCCACCTCCATCGTCTCCGTAACAACACCAGGGATCGCGGCCGGCGTCGGGTCGAGCGTCTCATACTCGGCGTCTGCAATCCAGCTGACAGGGTATGCAGCGGGCCAAGAGTTGGCTGGCGGCCAAGGCTCGGGAGGCGCGGCTGTCGTGACTGCGGTCGTTTCTGACTTGTCGTCGTTGATCGCAAGTGTCTCTGCAAAGGTCTTGGGCAGGTCTTTTGCCGCGTCGTCGGTCGACTGTTGTGTCTTTTCGGAAGGGGATGTCGGCAGTTTTGCCGTTGGGGCTTTGGCTGCCGGTGCGGATGCTGCGCCTCCGAGACTGAAGGGATTCGATGTGCCGCTTATAGACGGAGATGCCGAGCCCCCGAGGGAGAAAGGGTTTGCGTTGTTGCTGCTTGTGCCACCAGCCGAGAACGGGTTCGCCGCACCAAAGAGGGAGTTGCCCAGCATTGGAGCCGCGCCGACGGTCTTGCTCGCCTGTGTGGTCTCGGCCTTCTTCACTTTTGCCGCCTTCTCAGCAGCGGCGGCTTCTGCCACCGCGGCATCCACGCGCACACCACGAATAACACGCACACTCCCTGGCTTGCGCCGACATGCCTTGTTACGGCAGGCCAGCACATACAACCGACGCTCGTGGCCTGGAAACCGGTCGGGGAGTTCACCGTTGAGCTGGAGGAGCAGAACGAGTAGTGCCTTGCACACAAGGCAGCGTGCCAGGCCCGCAGAGGGCGGTGCTTTGCCCCCAGAAATCCAGTCCGGGCGGCCACCGAGGCGGCTTACAGTCTCATTGTTTTCGGCAGCATCGTCTTCGGCGTCTTGGTCCTCAGGATCGGCATAGCCGAGAAGCACGTTGGTCTCGGTGTAGTTTCGAGTGCCGACATCCTCGTCGTCGGACGAGTCGCTGTCGTAGGGAGCCATTTTGATCAAAATCAACTAGCAAATCGAAATTGTTGCAAAAGAACAAATTGGGCTGCGACGGAAGTTAGGAGAGGCCAGATGGACGTCGCGATGTATTCTGCCCCTCTATTGACTTTTTTTTGCCTTATCAGCCGATAAGACTTTTTTTGGTCCAGGAAAAGGGACGTCGCCTCCAACATTGGGTCACGTGCAATCAATCAACTCCAAATTCACATGGACGACCCATTCCTTTGCTCAAATGTAAGAACCATTGTATTTTTAAGCCACGTCTACAAAGAGAAACGCCTACCTGTCTTTTTTTCGATGTTAGGTATTTGCAGCTATTCATACAGCATCTTTAGATTGTAGCTTTACTCTCCCACCGCTTTTTTTTCTAGGTCTCGCCCTCCCTATTACTCTTGTCCCGTCATTGGACCATCCATGCCGGGTCCAGGACCGCCTTGCCGGCCCATCTGGCGAGCCTTGAGCAGCTCGTCGCAGAGCAACAGGTTGGATGCGATGCCGGCACTCGAAGCAATGCAGTTGCGCAGCACACGGAACGAATCGTAGACACCCTCCAGCTCGGGGTCCATGGGTTCACCAGTCGTCAGGTCGATACCGACGACATTGCCCTCGGAGAGCTCGTCTTGGAGACCGGCCACTAAATAATTAGCATAGAGTACGCAAAACAAAAATAGAGAGAGATGGGGGGACTGCGTGGCTGGGCACGTACAGGCATCCTGGATATCGAGACCAGCGTTGGCAGCCAGCGTCTTGGGAATGATGAGCAGGGCATCAGCAAAGGCCTCAACACCCCACTTGGCCTTGCCCTTGACCGTCTTGGCAAAGGCGTCCGACTTGAGGTGGGCGGCACAGGCCACCTGGAAGGCACCGGCACCGGGAACAACACTCTTGTCGACAATCATGTTGTAGACACTGCGCAGGCCGTCGCGGACGGCGTCGGTGATCTGCGTAATGGTGTGCTGATTGGGGCCCTTGATCATGAGCGTGACCGACTTTGGGTCCTTGACCTCCTCGACAAACGTGTACTTCTCCTCGCCAAGCTGCTGCTCGTAGACCACGCCCGCCCAGCCCAGAATGTCAGGCGTCAGGTCGTCCACGCTGTTCTGGGAGACGCCGCCGCACACCAGCTGCAGGCGCTCCATGTTGCGGCGCTTGGCGCGGCGCAGCGCAAAGATGCCGTTCTTCGCCAGCACATCGAGCGACAGCGGGTCAATGCCCTTTTGGTTGATGAGCACAAAGCCCTTGTTGGGGTCGTTGCCGCACACCTGCTTCTTGAGCTCCACAATCTTCTTGAGCTTGGCGTCCACAAAGCGGCGCTCGCTGTCGACCAGCTTGTCGCGCTGCTCGGCGCTCGAGTAGAAGAAGCTCGAGTTGATCTCCGTCTTCTCGTACTCGAGGCTGACGTTGAGCGTCAGGATCGAGGCGTTCTCGACGCGCTTGGGCATATCCGGGTGGCGCGCACCGTGGTCGAGCGCCAGACCGCGAATCAGCTGCGTCTCGGACGCTGTGCGGTGCTGCATCTTCATAATCTCCACCATGTGCAGGTCGGGCTTGGCCGGCGCCTGGTAGATGGCGAGTACGGCGTCGACAATGTCCGGCGTCAGCTTGTTGGCGAGGGTGGCGTTGAGCTTTGTGGCCAGCGATGTCCGGGCGACGGACAGCAGCAGCTCGCGGTCGACCTCCTTGGGCAGCTTGAACTTGTCGAGAAACGCGAGCGCCTCGGCCTTGCCAATCTCAAAGCCGTCGGTGATGATGCGCGGGTGCAGGCCCTCGGAGATGTAGCGGTTGGCCTGCTTCAGCAGCTCGCCAACCAGCAGCACGACGGACGTGGTGCCGTCGCCACAAATGTCGTCTTGTGCGGTGGCCGCGCGGGCAATCATGACGGCCGTGGGGTTCTGTATTTGCATCTCGCGGAGCAGAACGTTGCCGTCCTTTGTGAGCTTGATCTGGCCGGAGCCATCGACGAGCCTGTGTGCAAAGCAAACAGATTAGCCTTTGCACATAAAAAAGAACCGAGGTGAAGCGACAAAGGGGGAAAGATCCTACATCTTAATGGTGCCCCAGCGGGCCCAGATTTGACTTGAGCACATCCTGCAGGCCCTCGCCGGCGGCGATGTTCACAGCCAATGCCTCACCGCGCCTCTGTGGTCAATTGTTAGCACTGTCATCAGGCCGAACGAACGGTATTACGATCCGACAAGAGCTTCTCGAGCTGAAGCCTGGATAAAAAGCATTGTCCCCAAAGAAGATAGGGGCAAAGGCGGCGCAAATGGGGGACGTACTCTCGACTCGGCTTTGGGGTTGAGAAGCTGTGCGGCCGACATGGTCTGGGAAGGATCAGAAGAGGAGTTTCGGGTGGTGGTATAGGAGGGTGGAACGGAGGAGCGTGTCGAAATCGGCCGGTGTGCTGGTATCGACGCGAGTCCAGAGGTCGTGATGCTTTTCACCGAATTTGACCTTGGTGGGGGAGGTTCGAAAGGAGCAAGCCCGTGGCGGCTTTTGGCGGTGCCTGCTACTCCTATTTTTCTGCCTTTCTGGCTGCTTCTTTATTTTTTCGGTGGTGCTAGCTTTCTTTTACTAATTATTTTTGTAATTCTTTTAATTGCTGGTGCCGTTGCGCCTTTGCAGGTGCCTGCGTGAAGGCTACAGCGGACCCCACGTAGTTGGGCCCTGGTGTGGAGCCTGTGGGCTGACTAACACAGATTTTTGAAGCTCAAACCAACCACCCACTGAAGTTTAATACAGTCCAGTTGAAAACCGCCCTGATTTAGTTTGGTTTGTTTACAACTCTGCAACGCTCTCGATACGACCTCCTGGAGGAGAATAACAGTGAACTACGAAAATTGTGAAAATAAAACGTGTCAGTAAATGCCCAGAATCATCCTCACATAGTCGGATTCAATAGCCAGCGTAGCCATTATAGAGTCCCTTTGGAGAAGCTCTACTCAACGGCTATCTGCTATTTCAATAAAAGGCATGAAATCACGACTCTGTTAATGAACCACTATATCAAGCAGCCTGTGATGCAAATTGAACTTATATATAAGGAAATCACGATACTTTGGCACCGATCTCATTTATTCTTGCTGAGTCGTTCGTCTTGAGTTTCACGATAAGTGTTGCTTTTATAACGAAACACATGTTCACCGTGATTATATCTTAGCACGATGTAACTCGGCCCCCAAGTAACTTTTGTTTTGATCGCATCTTCTATTTCGGTTCATAATATATTACCTACGGGAATTAGAAACAAGGCTCTTTCCGAGAGGGACCATGTGCTCGCTTCTTCCCATATTAACTGTTCATGCTTTCCACGCATATGGGATTCGACATGGAGGCCTACATCGGCCTATTACTTTTTTTTATCAAAATATTATTTTTCCTGCATAACGAACAAATGCCTCTGAAAACGGGCTACCGGGCCTGGGCCCGAGTGTGGCTTAGGTTAAAAGAGCCAGATTTGTGTTCAGAGGCGGCTCGGTGACATGACAAAAGGACCGAGGCCCTCGACTTTCGGCGACGATGTGGGAGGAAAATGCACCCAAGAAACGCCATTAACGTTGTCTGCTGTTATGCTTTTCCTGGTTTGTGTGTATTGTGGCTAAAGGAGGGGAACGGCATGCGATGCAAGCGAGCCGTGTTGCTTCGACTGGGATGCCGATCTTTTACTTATTTACGCACTTTTTTTCTCGACTTTCTTTGGGACAAAATATCGCACTACCATCGACCCAATGATATGCAATGACTGGACGGCACAACCAATCCACCCTCTTCACCCCTAACCAGGTCCAAGCGAAGGGATGCCATATGAGCACACACACAAGCAAGTGTCTTCTGACGAGAACCTGGAAATCTGATCAGGCTTAATCTGTGCGGACATTTTTTAATCCTTGGTGCACTAATACGCTGATTCCCATATCGCGACCATTTTTGTTCGGGAGATGAATAAAGTTTCACAAATCCCAACACATTTCCGGCCCCAAAATACTGTATTTGCTCCAAAAGTGTATTCCCCTTTACTTGTCATTTTGCCTTCCTTGTCCTGCCTCGCTCGTCATTATTTTGACTTAGGCGCCCCGCATCCTCAGCTTCCCAAAAGGGTGCGCCCGTTCGCCATGCCGTCTTGCTGTATGTCGTACTGGCTGTTTCATGCGAACCAGCTTTTAAATGCATTTGGTACATACATGTGGTGCATATCCAGGTCACATTGGGACAAGCCAAAGGACCCGAGACTCTTTTGCCTGTTCAACATCAAGTGCGCTTTGTTCGGGCACCATCTCTGCAGCAGACGTATTCTAGCAAGCAGGTAATTGGTAGACCTCAAAGTCCGCGATAGGATGTGAACTGACAATGGACCCCACTTGCTTATACGCACCATCGCCGAAATGCACCTACATGCCGCTTTTTGCAGGAGCCCCTACTCTGAAAGACAACACATTGCACACTATCTTCTACCGCTCTTATGTGGCTCCAACTATTGCATATCGTGCTTCGTTTTCGGGTACATGTAGTTGCAAGCGAGAAAACCTTAAAATGTGTGTTGTAGTCTCATAGGCTGCGCCGTTCGTGACTAGCCTCCTTTGGCCTACGTGTGGTCATCCATCATGACCACATGTGCCGCCGTACCATCTGGCCACCTTCTTGACAGCCGCTGCCACTCTTTCCATACGCTCCACTATTATTGGTGCCTTGCCTGGCGTGTGAGCGAGGAAAACAAGCTACTGCAAGAGACATTCCACACTCCGCAGGACCTGGTATTATGAAACCAAGTGAAGTGCAGACGCACGAAGGACTATGTTTGTTCTATTGGGGGCCGATGGACTTCCATGATGTTAGCCCTCATATCTTTTTTTGGGTTGTTAGGTGAGTTATCGTATTGGTGCGTACAGCGTCGTTTTCAACCAAATCTACAGCATCAATGGGCCTCAGCTCGCAAGATGAAGATCTTCGTACGACGTAGCTTCAGCACGACCAGACAGCTTGGCGAGCTTGGAGAAGTGGAAGAGGCCCATGATGTCAAAGAGAAGAAAAGATGCCTTGATCCTAACCAAACTACGAGTACCAGTGGCGACTCCACGTGGGAAGAGAGGGGGAGTGACGACGAGAAAAGGGGAGGGAGGAACGAGCAAGCGATGTGGATCAGGATATGGCTCGCCGTCTCATTGTAGGCTGCCTGCTGTCTGCTGGAACTGGCGGATGATGCGGAACAATGAAAAATAGAAACGAAAAAAAAGAGAAAGAAAGTCAAGACGGGCCAAAAGAGGATAGTCTGGGGTATCCAAGCAATACCTTCTTTGGTAGACCTGACCCCATGCCTTGCCATTGGCAACCATCGTCGACAAACGTGTGCATCACGACTAAGCCTCTTTGACATGCACAGGGCCAAAGATGAGGTCAGGAACGAAAACAGGACGAGAAAGAAGGAGGGCGGGTGCAACATCCCAGGATCGACGCAAGGCACGCCGTGTAAGCAGGATGCAAGTCGTGTTCGTGCATAGGAAAGCGAGGAAATAAAACAAATAATAGCAATTTGTAAAACAAATGTGAACGGCAGACTCGGAGACGTCAGCTCGAGAAGAGAGAAAGTGTTGGAAGTGAGAGATTCTGTACATATATAAGGAGACGGATATCACGACAGACCTTGCCTATGCCAGACGCCGACGATGTGCTATTGTTACTGTTTGCTTCTTGGAGAGTATCTCTTATTTTATCTACTTCCAACTACCAGGACATCCTACTCATTGTGACATACAATGGCAGCCCGCTTCTTTCAGCTACTCTTTGTGGCCTTGCTGGCCAGCTTGACTCTGGCCTCGCCTCTTCCGGGTGACGAACTACAGGTGTTGCAGCCAAGACAGTCGTGCAACACGGCGGGCAACCGGCAGTGCTGGTCGTCTGGGTACGACATCACCACCGACTATGAGACGAGCACACCCGTAACGGGTCATACGCAGACGTATACGTTCACGATAAGTGAAGTGAACAATTATGTCGGCGGCGATGGCGTGGTCAAAACCAAGGCGATGCTTGTGAATGGAATTTTCCCTGGTACGTGTTCTCCTGTCGTCCTTGATACGATACTCTTTTATTTGTCAATACTAACAAGACAAGGCCCAACCATTACTGCCAGTATGTCAAGCCCCTTCCTTTTTTCTTGGTGCTGTGCTATATATTTTTCTGACCTCCAGACTGGGGTGACCGCATCAACGTGACGATCATCAACAACTTGGTGACGAACGGGTAAGCAATTCCTCTCTCCCTGTTGTAATTCTCCCAGCTAACCATGTAGTACTTCTATCCATTGGCACGGCATCCGCCAGCTCAACTCCAACCAAAACGACGGCACCAGTGGCATCACCGAGTGTCCCGTGAAGCCTGGAGGGAGCAAGACGTACTCGTTCCTTGCCACGCAGTACGGAACGTCGTGGTACCACTCACACTTCTCGGCCCAGTACGGCAACGGCGTACTGGGCGCCATTGTGATCAACGGGCCGGCGTCGGCCAATTACGACGTTGATCTCGGTCCGCTGCTCATCTCCGACTGGTATTATGCGCCCGTCGACACCACACTGGCACGCGTCAACAACCCCAACAATCCCTTTATTCCGGGCTTCCCAGGATCCACGCCGCCCAGCGACAATATCTTGTTCAACGGCAAGAACATCAACCCCAAGGGCAGCGGCGGCAGCTACCAGACGATCGCTCTCACGCCCAACAAGGCCCATTTGCTGCGCATTGTCAACCCGTCCGTCGAGAACACGTACACTGTCTCGCTCGTCGGCCACTCGTTTACGATTGTGGCCACCGACCTGGTGCCCGTGCAGCCCAAGACCGTGACCAGCCTCTACGTCGCCGTCGGCCAGCGCTACGATGTCATCATCAATGCCACCGCGGCCTCGGGTCTCTACTGGCTCAACGTGACCATGCCCACCGGCCCCTGCGGTATCAGCAACAACCCGCGCCCGGCCGCCATCGTGTCGTATGTGGGTGCGACGCCTCCCAAGCCGACACCCACCAGTGCCGGCACAGCGCCACCGGACCCGAGCTGCGCCGACCCGCCGGCGTCCTTCTTCACGCCCATCGTGTCGCGCACGGCCCCCGGCGCATCCACCTTCTCGCCCAACTCGGGCGACACCCTCAACACCAACATGATTCTCAGCCAGAACGGCGTTGCACGCGTCTTCTGGCCCGTTAACAACTCGCCCATGAACGTCTCGTGGAACCAGCCCACGCTGCAGTACGTCCTGAACGGCACGACCGGCAGCATGCCGACCCCCGAGAACGTCGTGTCCGTGCCCTCCGCGGGCGTCACTACGTACTGGCTCATCCAAAACAACTCGCCCATTCCGCACCCCGTGCACCTGCACGGCCACGACATCATGGTCCTGGGCGCGTCGCCGGCGCTGGCCCAGCCGCTGCGCCCGGGCTACACGCTGCGCCCGTACAACCCGGCCACGGACGCCGTCAACCTGCGCGGAAACAACCCGACGCGGCGGGACACGACGATGCTGCCGGCCTGGGGCTGGCTGGTGGTTGCGTTCCAGACGAACAACCCGGGCGCGTGGCTGTTCCACTGCCACGTGGCCTGGCACGTCTCGCAGGGGCTCAGCGTACAATTCCTGGAACAGCTGGGCGCGATTCCGCAAAAGGTCGACTTGAGCAACATCAACAGCCAGTGCAGCACATGGGGCGCGTACTATCCAGCCAACGACCCATTCCGTCAGGACGACTCTGGTGTGTAGTAGACAGGAGCGGGGGAAAGAGCGATGGTGTGCCAATGGCAAGTGAGGAAGGAGCGACTTTTATCAAATCTGGAAGGAGAGGTCTGGGTGTGTCGTGATGCGATTCTTGTGTACAATTTTCCAGATTTGAACAGATCACAAACCAAATTTAATTATTCAAAGTTTGGTAATCGGGGGTCACATGTCGACAGTGATAATGCTCCATTATATAATTGTCACAATACAATATGGATGAAAATAAAAACACCGAGTCCCAAAATCCAATTCATAAGGATGGAATAACGACAAAATGGATAGCAGATCCGGTCTGCGGCATATCTGTCGTAAAATCGTAACCCACCGCTCGCTTCACGAGAGATGCGCCCGCGGCGGCGGGTGAAGTCCGAGCTCTAGATCATCTTCGCTCCCATGATTATGATTAGTGCTGCTTCCACTCGAGCTGCTCACATCTGCGTCCCTATTTGTGTCCACGGCCGTTGCTGTAGATGCGTTCGAGACGGTCCGGCCCCGAGAAAGATATGCGGCAGAGGCTTGCGGCGTGGTGTCCTTGCTCTCGTTGCCCGGCGCGGTGTTTTCGGCAGTGTTGTCGGTGCATTCCTTGGCACTTTCGGCAAATGCTTCCTCTTGGTCGTCAAAGTCACCCCGGTCGAGCTCCTCCTCGGAGATCCAGAACTCGGTCCGCTTCTCGATAACACCCACACCGGCTGGCATGCCGCTGTTTTCACCAGCAGACGCCGTTGCTTCCACTTCCACGGTTGAGGGCCATGGTCTTGCAGCAGCTGCGCCGCCGCCGTATGGATGCTGTTTGCTCAGGTGGTGGTGATAGTAGAGACTGCTGCGCCGACGGCTGGCCACCGTGGTGCTGCTGCTGATGCTTCTACCGTCCCGTGTGTAGCTTCGCGCTTCCCCACGATCGAGCGCACGTCCGCGACCTCTTGTAACGACACCCGCCGAAGAGTCATTGCCGCGCTGGCCAGCACCCTCGCTATTTCGAGCGACGACACCATCTTCCAGGGTGGTTATGCTTCCGCTATGACTTTGCATTGGCATCACTCCAACGACCATCATTTTCCCCTTGTCGTGGGACATCGAGGGCGTCTCCTTTTCTGTGCTTGGATCGTTCGTTGAGTGTATCGATTGAGGTCTCCAAAACAACACCCTACTACAAACAAACGACCTGAGCCGTCTTGTTATGTGTGAGAGATGTGCAGCAGACGTACTCCCCCCCGTTGCGGGGGTTGCCTCCGAGGTCGCCGTCTGAGAGCGTGATCCGTTTAAGCCAGGTATTCGACTTGGCGAGTAGGATGACTGGCGACGGAAGATATGGTGTCGTTCCAGACTGCCTGTGTGGCTGCTGATATTGTTTCGATTCCTTCCATATCGCCAGCTTCGGTGTCTCCAGGACCACGGCAGGTGAAGGTTGCTCAAGATTGCCAGGCCATGAGGAGAGCCGTGCGACTGGGAGCCGTAAAAGCTCCAATGTTGACTCGATGTACCTCGAGGACCACTGCCGCGGCCACTTCCGGCTCTGCCATTGTGTGCCGCATTGCCTCCACCGCTACCTCCACCGCCTCCGCTCCCACTGTGAGCTGAACGGTCGTCTTCGAAAAAATAGACATAGAAGGAGCGAGACAAGGCAAGATTGGCTGCGATGGTGCCAACGAAGAGCTCGCAATTGGCCCAGATCTCTGTTATGCAAAAGGCCCCTGTCGAGGTATCAGCTGGCAGTCGCTTGACGTTCTAAAGCAATGAGCGTTCTGGAAAAACCTACAGGTAAAGTCCGTTGTCATGATACTGAGAGAGACGGCTCGCCCAATACCGCAGCCGGTTGCGAGCAGCCCCAGACTCATGAGCCCACAGACGAGCATCTTCGACTTGAGCGGAATGCGAACTCTCCAGATGACCACGAGCGGCAGACAGGAACAAAGCAGGTCCGTTAGGACGGCGTACCCAATCGTCAGGTAGATGCTAAACACACGCACCCGCGGGTCCCAGCATGCGCCCATGTTGTTCCAATACTCGTCGACCGGACGACACTCGGCGAGCAGGATGATCACCACGCCGCCGTTGGTCGCCAGCAATCCGGCCACCATCCCATAAATCAGCCACCGCAGCCACCGCTCGTTCTTGATCCGCAGAAGCAGTAAGCAGATCGAAATCTTCATAAGGCAAATGGCCACGAAGAAGAGCAGCAGCGCGTACCACCCGAATCGGTTGGCTGTTTGGTAATCACTGGCGTCAATGTAGCTCCGGTGGCGGCCGTCGCCAAAGTGCACCTGCGCAATCTGGCATCCGAGACGCGTGGCGGAGAGGATGGCGACGAGTGCAATGGTCAGGTCGTCCCAGCCGAGCATGCGGTTTCGGGCGCGGACGAGAAGCCGAAGCGTCGTGGTCACAAAAACGAGAAACATGAGGACGGACGACGTGACGACAAGCGTGGGACCAACGTTTTCGTCTGGGGGACTGATGACGTCCATGGCGGAGAGATCGGGCTCGGTCACGGCTTGCATAAATGAAGACCCCATGGAGGCCATGGCCGGAAAAGCGACCATGACGAGAGATGCCAAAGAAGGCTCAACAATGGTGATGGTAACGTGGGCGCCGATGAGCCATCAGTAATGTAGGACGCTGAACCTGTGTGATCGCGTCGTTGCAATGACTATACGGCTTTTGAATAAGAGAAACGGTAAGCGTGGCGGCTTTCATAGCGATTCTATACGTTGGAGGACCCGGACGACGTTGTAAACAGTATCGCTGGTGGAAGTAAGTTGAAAGGTGTCAAGATAATTTGATTTACTGCTTCACAGAGCATGTCAGGAGAGAGGCAAACCATATTATAAATGCAGAACCGAACGACAAAAAGGTCCGTAAAACACGGTCACACGCAAGCAGGTGCGTACGATCAGACCCGTCGGAGAAGACAGACGCGACAAGCAGAAACATGGTTGGCAAATCCCCCAGAGAGGGATGGAGCGAATCCCACCTTGTGTGCTTCGAGAAGGGAAAAGAGCGAGAAAAGAAGACGAAATAGGGACGAGACTGAAATAAGTAGATACGGATAGACTTGGCAGGATTCTTCGATGCCGAGCACATCAATCACGAGAACCAGCAAGCCATCACTTGCATCTTGTATTGCCAAGACATCATTTTCAAGGGCGTCCAGGTACCACTGATACGTGTCTTTCGTGTCTATGTGTCTCCGTATAGTCGATGTGCATGTGGTGGGGGCCTTCAGTATAATTGCACAAAAAAATTACAAGCTGTGAGAAGAAAGGTTGAAAAGGTGTGAAGTTCTGTGAGAACGGATTTATTATGAAACGGGCGAGGCTTCGCATGAATGGTCGATCGCACACGCCAGGACCACATCCCCCCATGGCACGACCAAGAAGCAGAACAATGCGAAATCGAGATAAGGAGCAGGCAGACGAAAACAGTAGACCAGAAATATGACAGATCAACAAATGGTATAACTTGAACTAACATGGCCACGCACGCAAGGCATGCCTCCCGGGACTTCCTGCTTGTTGTTTAATCTTCATTGGCGATCAATGTTTGGCTGTATCGGCTCAGCACTGCCGAGCCGACAATAGGGAAAGAAAAATGTACCACGCAGATGGACGAGGAGAACGATGCGCAAAAAGGAACAACGGATTTTTACGAATAAGAAAAATTTCTTCCTAATGAGAGACGGCGAAGGTTTTCGGCAACGACTGCCGTGCATGCAGGACTGTGAGAAAATCATCTGTACTTTCACGTGTCGAGGTCTGAACTGGTGTAGACCTTCATAACTGTGTGACATATAAATAGGAATAATGATACATACTTGCCCCAGCCAAACAGGTTCCCAGAAATTGCCAGCGTAACTCGAGTGGGAGTTGCAGCTCTGGAACTTGCCAAACCGGGACAGCTCTCGAACCACTCCCCGCAAGCTCTTTAGAAGATATTTCCGCCGGACAAAGCCGTCCGCGATGACCACTTGACCTTCCTCTTTTCGCCAGACTCGAGGGCTTCGTTTGCCCGGTTCCGCTTATCCATGAACCGGTTAATTTCCTCCGCGTTCTCCCACGCCACAACGCCCTCGCGGGCGTCCCGCAGCCGCCGCTTCTGCCCCAGTTCGCCCGCGCGGCCCAAAACACCCGCAATCAGGGCCGCCGACCGCAGACTGTCGTCGTTGGCCGGGATCGGATACGAAACGCGGCCTGGGTCGGCGTCCGTGTCGATCACGCCAATCGTCGGCACCGTCGCACCCGCACACTCCCGCAGCAGCACAAAGTTCTCCATCGGGTTGAGAACCACCACGAGGTCGGGAATCAGCGGCCGCCGCCGCAACAGGTGCGACCGGAAGCCCTCGTCCGAGATGTCACGGTCCTGCTCGTCGACGATGCGCTGCTTGCTGCGGAAGAGCATCTGGTCGCGGTTCGTAATCGTGCCGCCCTGCCATCGGTCAAAGACATGGCAGCCGCCCGCCAGCTCGGCCGCGCGCACGACAATGTCGGCCTGGCCCTTGCGGGTGCCGACAAAGAGAATGATGCCGCCATGGTAGGCGACCTCCTCGACGACGCGGGCGGCGCGGCGGAGGTACAGCGCGGTCTGCTCGAGCGAGATAATGTGGATGCCGGTGCGTATGCCGTGGATGTAGCGGGAGTTGGCCGGGTTCCACAGAGATGTGTTGTGGCCGAGGTGCGTCTGGGACGCCATGAGAAGCTCGAGAGTGACGTCCTTGGGGTAGGGCGGGTTGCGGATCAGTTCGTCGGGTACGTAGAGACGCTCAACCGAGGAACCGAGGCCCGCCGTTTTGCGCTTCGCCTTTCCCTTGGCGACGAACTTGGCTGCAAGATGGCTGGTCATCTCCGGGCGCAAGGCCAATGGGACGCGTTTTGTGCCATACGGTTGAGGCGCAGTGTTCGGCCGTGACGGTTGCGTACTTGTTGTCGGCGGTGTCGTCTGTGATGGTATGGACGTCGTTGTCGAGTCTGTAGAGAGGAAGGCACGGCGGCAGATCTGGCTGAGCTGGCTGCTGATCGGGGCCGGCGGTGTGACGAGCGCTCCCCGGCCTGGTAAAAGAACGTTAGTGAAAGTTTGCAAACGTCGCTGTCCTCGACCGGATGGAGACGTACTCTGCCGGAGCACGGCCCGTCCAATCATGGTTGTCGCAGTCAATGAACCGATTCAGGTGCAATTTCGGTCTGTCGCTGGGTGGAGAGTCAACGCGCAATTTGCCTCCGTCCAAGACGTCTCCTGTTGACTGTCGTGTGGCACGTTTCTGAAGCATCACGAAAATTGAAGCTCAGCCTATTTTTTCGGCGCTAAGGAATTACCAGAACGGCCCCATATTTATTCAACTGCATTCTGTGATTGGCTAGTGTAGCTACACTCCAAAGCCTCGCCTAACAATCGTTCCCGAACTACGACCAACTTCACAGGCTTTCTTATTTCTGAGTATGTCACACAAAACATTATCGCATAGTGAGCGGCGTAGTGTTTCAAGACATCGCGTGCATTGCTGGTGGCGCCCTTTTCTATGAAGAAAAAGGAATATAAAACAGAAAAGTGGAGAAGACTGAGACGGCCTTTATTTGCGTAAAAAGAAAAAGGAACAATGAGAAAAGGACACATACCAAAAGGAGACGGTAAGTTAAAAAGAAGGTTTGACAAGAATATAAAAAACCAACCAGGAAACATTTAAATCATCTCGTCAACCGTGAAATCGTAAAGACACCCAGGATTACCACCGACAGGGTCACAATGGCACCCGGCAACAGCAGGTCGTTGGGCACACCCTGGATCAGCTGCTCGTCGGTGCCGGCACCAAAACTGTTGGCCGCAAACTCGCCAAAAGCCTTGCTGGCGGCGCCAACGCTCTCGGCAGCGCTGCCAATGCTGCCCTTGCTGCGGTTGTTGTTTCGCCGGGCGCGGCGGGCCTTGGTCTTTTGTTTGCGCACGTACGCCGAGTCATCCGAGTCTTCGTCCTCGTCGTCATCCTCGTCCTCATCGTCACCCGACGACCGGTGGATGCCGCGCCGGCTGCGCACGCCCGACGTGGCACGGTCCGAAGAGGCCGGCGTCGGAAGAGCAGGGGTGGCGGCAGCGGCAACGGGCGGCTTGGACGGGTCGTGTACAAATAGATCGACCTTCTCCAGGTGGCCGTGGCGGGCCAACAGCACAGCCTCAACCAGGTCCTGGTCAGCCGTGATGGACACCGAATCACCTTCGTCGTCCAGGTAGCTAATGGCAAACCCGGCGCCGGTAACCTTGCCGTCGGCTACGGCAGGGACGCCGCCAATGGTGTCGGCCTCGGCACCCAGCTTGGACGCAACATTCTCGACAAAGACAGCAACGCCTTGGGCGGCAATCACCTGGAGGCGGTGTACACGACCGCTCGGGGCCTTAAACTTGAAGGGGAATGGAACCTCGCTGGGCGGAAGCTCGGGTGTGATGGGCGCCACGGCCGAGTGCGGCGGAGACTCGACGCCGACATGGGAGGCCGAATCGCCCGGCGCGACGCTATCGACGCGGCCGTGGAGGATGTTGCCGTGGGCGTCGCGGGACAGCTCGGGCGACATCATGCGCGACGAGGTCATGTGGGTGTGGTGGTGGCTGCCGTCGCCCGAGACCATGGACTCGGTCTCGTGGTCGAGGGAGAGCCAGAACTTGTTCCAGGCGGGGCCTTCGCTGTCGCCGCTCGACATGGTGTTGATTTGCTCAAGGGTGGCGTAGGTCAGCTTGAGGACGTCGACCATACCGACGATCTCACCACTGTCGTTCATGACGGGGAGGTTGAGGTAGTGGCCGTCTAACGGTACGGCATGTTAGTAAAGGAAGGAAAGGGCAATGGCATATTCTGGGGCAACCCAACATACCGTGCATCTTGCGCAGCGCCGCCTGGATGCTCATATCCATCGGCGCAAAGTCGGGGTGCGGCGTCATGACGCGCACAACGCTGCAGTTGGCCGGGTCCAGGCCGGGTGCAATCACACGAAGAACAACATCCTTGCTCGTGAAAATGCCCGTGATGGCGCCCTGGTCCTGGACCAGCACGGCCGTCGTGTGGTTGTCCTTCATCAGCTGGGCGGCCTCTTTGACCGAGGTGCGCACGCTGACGGTGGTCGGCGGCAGGCCATTGAGGACAGACTCGAGCGTGGGTCCCGACATCTTGGACCGCAGCGCCTCGACGTACTGGATGATCTGCTGCGGCTGGCTGGCGCCGAGCTCGGACTGCACACCCTCGAGGGCGTCGTAAAGCTTGCGCGACGAGGAGTAAGCGCGCTCTAGCTTCTCCATGGCGTCGTAGAAGCACTTTGTGATGTCCAGAATACCCGAAATATCCTGGTTCTCGTCCATGACGGGGAGATGGCGGAAGCCCTTGCGCACCATGAGATCGAGGGCGTCCGTGGCGCTGGTATCGGTGCGGGCACACAGGGGGTTCTTGGTCATGATCTCGGCAATGGTGGCGGTGTTAGCCTTGAGACCGGCACCGACCACACGGAACGCCAGATCCTTGGCGGTGAAGATGCCGGCAATGCGGTCGTCGTCGTCGGTAACCAGCACGCAGTCCTCACGCTTGGCGGCCATCAGTTGGGCGGCCTCGGCCACTGTGGTGGCGGGCTTGATCTGCAGAGCAGGGCTCGGCTTGAGGGCCAGGACGGTGCCTGGCGGGGCCTTCCGGGAGTGGCGGGCGCGGCCAGGCGCGTTCGGCTTCTTCTTGTTCAGATCGCTCTCGAGTTTGCGGCGGATGGCCTGGAGAGAGACGTGGGGGTTAGTGGGATGTTGACCAATGCTATGATATGCCACGACATATGGTCAGAACAAAATATAAGTTGCTCACCTCGTCCCGCTTTGACTGCTTCTGCCGACTGGCGCTGACCGACGAAGCAGCACCGCCACCACCACCGCCGGCGGCGGCACCGCCATCGGAGCCGATGTGGCTGTGGTTGTCGAGTACAGGCCGCGGTATACTCGAGTTGGCGGCCGGGCTGTTGTTGAACGGAATGGCGCCGCGGGCTTGGCCACGGTTCGGCGTGCCGCGCACAGTATTACCGGACATGGTTACCGAGGTCGTGATCGTAGAAGGGTCGAGAGAGGGACGAGAGGGATGAGAGGGGGTGAAGGACGAGACAGGACGGTGTCGTATAGAGCCCCTTGTCAATAGTAGACAGGAAGAGGTGAGCGGTAGACCAGATCACCAACACGAGAGGCGGGAAGGGGAGGGAGAACACGCAAAAGCACAGGAGCGCAGAAAGGTCGTCCAATGTCCGCTATTTCGCTCTCCTGTTTCTGTCGTTTAATTTGTGGTTTTTTTCTTCTTCCCGAACGTTGCCTTGCGTTTTCTTCGACTGGCTGCAGACTGGCGGCCCAATGAACGTCGCGGGGCAGACAGGGGAGCACACAGGCCACTGGCACGTTTCTGGCAATTGAAGGTGGGTTGATTTCCACTTGCCCTACTCCAGTAGAAATGGAACAGAAGTGGGCAGGGACTTTTCGGTTGACTGTGGCGTGGGGAGACCTGCATGTGTATTTGGCGGTGTCGCAGCGTTTGTTGTCTTGGAGATGCACGGACCAGCTGGAGGAGGGGGAAGATGGCTGCTGCTACATGTTAGGGGACCAAACACAAAATGCCAACTGACGAGCCAGGGGAAAGTGGGGCTCTGGCCGCTAAAACGGACGGCACAAGGCATTTTAGTGCCCTGTAGCAGTGTAGCCGTACTCGGTTTGGCGTATTTCTTGGTTCGCGTTGGTGATTTTGCACTTAACGGGGCTGTTTACTTACCCCCGCAGTTATCGACGCGTTTACTTCATCCTTTTTGATAACAAAGGCCATGCGATACTACAAAGCAACAATGACGTGCAGAGCAAGACTAATCTGCATCGTGGTGTTGACATTGCAGTTTTCTTCTGCCAAAGGAGTCCTTTTCTAGTCCAATTAAGCCACCTTCGCTTTCCTCTTGTGGCCACGATCACAGTAAAGTCGAAGTAAATAAACAATCGAAATAATGTTTTTGGATTGTTGACTTTAGCCTCATGGAAGTAGTGGTAAGGCAAATGGAGAACTTGGGGGGGTTCTAGTTGGCCTTGTGTTCTTTTTCTTTCTTTCTTTTTCACATTTTTGGACAATATCCCAAAAAATAGACAGAGAGAAAAGAGAGAAAAAAACCAGCACGATGGACTTTGCGCACTGATGGAGAACATCATATGTCACTACCCTTGTCACAACCCCGGACGCGGGTGCCTTGCATGAACACCTAAAGTAATATCGGGGCCGGGCTATTGGGATTCGAGAGTGCACCTCGCCGTGTCGAAGTCTGATGTTCTGCTGTTTGTTTGTTCTTGTAGCTTCGCGACGACCGTTGCAAAACAAACAATCTTCAAAGTCAACAACGGTGACATCGGCTACGCAGCAGTAAGCCATTCCCGTCTGCATACCCGAGATGTCCGAGTTGTCTCTCGATCTAGCGGCACACCTCGATGCTCCTTCTCTAGGTAGATGTCTAAGTCAACAGTTCCTTGTCTGCATTAGAGTCGGCAGCTGCACTGGGGTGGTACGTAGGTCAGAGAACAAACTGCCTTCGTCCTCAATCCATTCGGGTATTACCACAGTTTTCTTCTGTGTTTTCTTTTTTCTGTCTATTTACTTTCCTTTCTTTTCCCGCATCCAACGACAATCACCGAGGACACGCCACCAGAGACATGACATAGAGCGGCCGGCCACGCGGCCTGCAACGGCGACGAGACGAATTCCCCCAAATAAATCATGCGCTCCTGTATCTTGTCCTGTCTTCTGTTGCCCCGGTTGAAGCGAGGGAAGTCGGCACATTCCTGTCGTAGCGGGCAATCGCGAGGCATGTACGACATAGGCTTGTCCGTCGTGGCAATCTCATATCGCCCAATTTGGGCAAGATCTGTGCCAAGCAGGGAGCGCACCCATCCGAATGTCCGTGCTGTGTGAGACAAAAGAACAAGAAAAGTCATGATGTCCTGCTTTTGAACCGGGAATAGGAACACATGTTCCGTTTTTCCTTCTTCGAGCGTGGTGGGAGAGTCGTGAAATCCCCGATAGTGAGGCTTGGCAACTGCCGCCATTCCTGGTCGGTTGATCCGATGACAGGATAATACTTAACAATCCTCCTGGCTCCAACCGTCACAATCGACGAGTTTGCTGGTTCTTGATGCAGATTGCGATAATGCAGTCCACTCGTGCAGCATTGCCGGATACACAGCGATGCTACCACACTCCATCTCCGAATACAACTATAACACCATCTGACAGACTCGGTCCAAGACATACATAGGACTGCCTGGCAGTGACAACTGGATTGCCGAAAACCGAGAGTCCAATGCACTTGTAGCATTGGGCGTACATTGACGTACCGATCAAAATAATGTAGAAAACGAATTGCAGATAACTTGTTAGTACCACCTAGCCCCAATTGCCGGCATTGTCATGAGCCCAGACCCTCTCTGTGCAGATATACGAGAAAAGGAGCACTGTTTGATGGCAATACGTCGTACGATACGAGGCAATACTTCTTCACGGGCGTAGGTACAACAAAGGCGGAAAGTAGCCATGGAGACGTACGGTGAATAGAGATTTTCTCATCTACTAACTGTCTTACGGAAAGTATCAAGCAAATAGAAAAAATAACCGGATATGGAAATCGTCCTTGTTGGAGGGTGAGGAAACAAACTGGCCAATTTGAAAGAGCCCAGGAAGACGTTACGACCTGAAACCATTATTCGCCGTCGTCCTGCCAAAGCAGCCAGTAATACTATCCAGTGCCATCCGAGTCAATCGAGCGAGGTAAATGTGGCGCTGGACGCAAAACACAAGAAAAATAAAGCACAATAGTACTAGAAAACATTGCTGGAAGACAAACAGAGAAGCAATAAAAGCAAACGACGACTTTCAACGGATTGTTTAATTTCATATTGCTTTTGACGCGGATTTGAACAACGCAGGACATCTGAAATTATAATTAGACGAGATACAACAAAAGGTAATTAGACAAACGCAAGGGCGATGAGGAATAAAAAGTAAAAGGGGCCGAAGCAAGGAAATTTCCACAGAAACGAGACGCCGGGGTTTTCTGTACATGTATTAATGGGTGCTATTTTCAGCTGTTACCGATGAGCATCCCTAGCTGTTGGCTAATTGCTTTGGTGGAGCATCGGCCGTCCTTCAAAGATGTCGCAGGGAATCAACAGAAGCAACCATTTGACATCGAAAAGCGCACAAACATCGTTTCAACAAATCATTCAGACGTGCCTCCTTCAAAGCAAATTACCAGAGTATTTCAAATAAGGCCCCGAACCCAATTCCACCAGTCTCTTGTCGCCAGACGATTCTGAAACGTCGTAGTTGCGGTTTCCTGCCTCGGCCGTTCGACAAACAGCGCATTGTCGCTCCTGCCATTTTCGTATTATCATCTGTGCTTCAATCTCGTCTGCCCTCCCCTTTCCTTCCGAAGTGGCAGCCTTCCTTGCGGCGCCAGTCGAAATTGAAGAGCTGAGGGCGTGTGCAGCTTCCAATCTGGAAGGCGAAAGGGGGGGCGTATGTATGGAAACGACAACCAGCGAAAGTAAAGGAAAGAGCGACGGATGACAGTGGATTCGGTCGTAAAACAAGCCCAAAAGTATGGATTAATTCGCTCCCAGCTTGGCAGGTGCCGCCCAGCCTACCGTCACTCGCGCCTGCATGAAAACGCCCAAAAGCCCACTACGTTCACACCCTAAACGTCGGTTGCTAGGCAACGCCAGTCAACAACCAAAGTCCACGACCTCCCATCGTCAAACACACCTGCATCATACGGCTCCATTATTTCCATTGTGCTCTGGCCTGGTTACTCTCGCCGGCATTCCAATAAAACTTCATACGTTTTCTCTACTCTCATCCTTTCATACTCTCTCCCTCCTCCTCATCCACCTCTTTCCTTGTTACTCTTCTCTTTCTGATATCCAACCCAAACCAAATTGAAATCCAACAAGCATCTAGTACCTTTCTTTGCTTCTCGTCTTCTTTTTCGAAAGAGGATTAGAAAGTAAAGAAAGACCTCAAACAGACCAAACAGCTTTCTTCTTGCCAAAGGACTAAGAGAGCTTACCCAGACCCAGAGAGGACTTCGGTTCTCGCATCTCCATCTCCTTCGAACTCCTTTCAACTTCTACCGATTTGTGCTATTGACAATCCAGTCACCCTTGACTGAGCACGACCTCGGGATCCTCCTTTCGCCTGGCCATCTGGCTTGCCCCCTGCGTGAGGTGAGTTCTCAGGGATCATGATTCTGAGAATCAAAGGCAAGCAACTAACATGGCGGACAGTTTCGGAACCTACCTTTTCGATATAGGTACGCTTAATTGCGACAACTTTTTCGACAAACGACAACGACAAAAATCGACGACGACGATAGCAACTACGACAACCGACGACAACAATTCGACAAATTTCGACAATATCGACATCGACACGAACGGCCAATTTTCACGACAATTCCGACGATTTTTACTTTCCGAACTCAATCTCGCAGACTCTTTTGTCCTCTGCCAATCTCCCACACAGGAGTTACAACCATGCTGTCCACACCCATCAACAACACACAGAGCAGCGCTCTTCAGACTCGCCAACGGCTTCACCGGAGACAAAAGTCTACCCCGGTAGCCGCGTTCGAGGCGATGAAGATGAGCGGGTCCTCGCCGCCGCCCTCCAAACAGCAGCAAGCCGCTGCCGCCGCTGCCGCTGCCACCATGCAGCAATCTGCTCAATTACAAGCGTATCCTCAGTCTCAAGCACTTTCACAAGCACAATTACAGAAACAGCAAGTATCTCGCCAGGTTGGACACCGCCGGGGTCTGAGCCTCGATACGAGACGGCAACAGCTGCAGCAGCGCCACCAGAGACAACAGCAGATCCAGCAATTGCAGAACCAGCAGAAGCTAGAGCAGAAGCAGCTGCAGCAGCAGCATCAACAGCAGCAGCAGCAGCTCATGGCAGCAGCGGCCGCGGCGGCATCCGCAACCACTAACCAAGGACAATCCACAGCACAGCATGTTATGCAAGATACGCAGCAGCAACGCACAGTACGCCAGGGCATCGAAGCCCAACAATTTGCGAAGCAGTCCCGTGAGCAAGCTATTCTCTTCGCGCAACAGCAACAGCAACAGCAGCAACAACAACAACGGCAGCACCAGCAGGACTGCGCTGATGCTTCCTTCGACTTCTACAATGGGCCCACTGCCGCCATGATGAGAAAGTCGCTCTCCGGCGGTGGCCTGCCCATGCAACAGCAAGATTTCCAGCTCTTTGCAAACTCCGGCCACCATGGTCTCCAGTCTCCCACAGCATTCATGAACTTCCAACATGCCAGCAATACTGCAGGCTTCCCCCCGTCGGCTACCTCTCCGCAAGGTTGGGCGTCCGAAGACGATACCTCTAGCACACGCCGTTCTTCGCGGAGAGTCAGCAACGGAATCCTGGATCGGGTGTCCAAATTCGAGGGCATGGCCATGGAGATGCAAAGACCAGCTACGCCTCCCCACCAGAATGAAAATAGTGAGTTGCCATGTTTTCCCCGGAGACACCAGTGCTGTGGCCCATTGGCTAACATCGACTAGAATATTTCCCGCCGACGCCGACGGAAACTCCCCTCGAAAGAATGGAGAAGCACCAGGGCGCTCCTCGTCTCGACCGGTTCGCAGACCACTATGACGAGTCTATGGAGGAGACCCTGAAGCCACAGCGGAACCGAGGACACCACTCGAACCGTTCGTCCGGTGTCTTTGATGACCTGCGCCAACAAGCCGAGGCCATGGCTTTGGCCACGCCGCCTCGGTCCAACATGATCCGGATGCCCATGACTCCGGCTGACTTCATGGGTATGAACATGCAGAATGGCGGCTTTGTTGCTATGCCCGTTCCAGCGGACATGCAGCACCTGTCCCCACCCCAATCCCAGCACCCAACACCTGCCACGATCCAGGGCGTGTTTGACAGCAACATGGTGGGCAACCCCGATGTCTTTGCGAAGTCCGATCTGTGGGCCACCGAGTACGACTCGCAGTCCACCGTCTCGCCGTTTGGCTCGGGCCGCCCTGCTTCGCCCTCGCAATCCGAGACCCCCGGGCCGTCCCGCCACAGAGCACCCCATAAGCGTAACGAGTCGATAGCCAGCATCGCGAGTGCCGCCAGCATTGCGAGCATCAACATCGACGAGACCCGGACAGAGACTGGTGTTACTCTTGACGACATTGCCATCTACATCGAAGGACCCAACCCTGCCGATGGCAAATGGCGGTGCCTGTACGAGAACTGCGACAAACGCTTTGGTCGCAAGGAGAACATCAAGTCCCACGTTCAGACGCATCTCAATGACCGCCAGTACCAGTGCCCGCACTGCCAAAAGTGCTTTGTTCGCCAGCATGACCTGAAACGCCACGCCAAGATTCACACTGGTGTGAAGCCATACCCATGCGAGTGCGGCAATAATTTTGCCCGCCACGACGCCCTCACGCGCCATCGTCAGCGTGGCATGTGTATTGGTGCTTTTGACGGTGCTGTTCGCAAGATTGGCAAGCGCGGTCGCCCTCGCAAGTCCCGCCCCAGTCTGGATGCGCGCCGCGACAAGTCGTCTCGCACTCGGTCCAAGAACAAGGCTTCTGGCATGGGTGGTTCGGCATCCCCTGATCGCTCGTCGCACTCTGGTTACTCTGACAACTCAGCGGGTAATTCACCTCGAAGCGATGGCTCGGAAAGCCCCTTCGACGACGATCTATTTGATGGTATGGACAACCATACTATGGATATGGGCTTTGCCTCTGGTGTCCCCTCCTCGGGATCTGTTTCGAAAAGCACAATGAACCCCAGTGCTCTCGTAGTGTCCTCGGCTCCCATGCCCGGTGCCGGCATTTCTGCACAGGAAATGGTCAACATTATGCCTGTCGTGTCGCCAGCTGAGCAAGCCGCCGCGATTGCTGCGTCGCCGTCCGCTATGAGCCACTACTCGCATGTGTCCCGCGCATCTCTTCCCGGCAGCAGCAACGACGCAGAGCCTGATGAATTCTTACCGACCAACTTACCGACTTCCCCAACCAAGAGCGTGGCTAGCCACTACTCCCACCATCCCGGAACCCCTCCTGAACTGTCAGCGTCGAGCTCGCCGCCGCAGTCTTCTGCTCGCTTCTTCGAGTTGGACCCCAACTCAAGCTGTGCAGACGAAGACGCGATTGGTCTGAGTGCTCCTTTGACAGGTAGCTGTGGTCCTCTCGAAATGGATGTGGGTAACGTCTCGACCGGCACCATCGATGGAGACATCTTGTTGATGAAGGCCTATAGCGCTGATGACGTGCTCGTTCAACTTGACGACTCCGGTCTCAGCATGCTGAACACGAGCAAATTTGATGACGAGTACGGCATGTTCACTAACAACGATGACGTCTTCTTCGGTAACAACTGAGGGGAAGTATGTTTTGTTGTCTTTGCTTTCCTTTCTACCTTGTTCTTGTGTACTATATCAGATGTCGCCTTTGGATGAGTTCACGACGACAAGGCCGCGTTTCGGTTTCTCCTTTAATTTCGCCTCCTTTCTTGTTTTTCGGATTTGCGTACGACATGATCTGTAAATTAGAGGAGGACAGAGCAGAGACGATTGCTTTGGGTTGCTTTGCGTTGGGCTGCCTATTCTGTTCATATAGATATCTGGCCAGGACATTTTCCGATTTGTTATCATGTTTCTTGATGTTTTTCATGCGTTTGATTTCATCGGCGGAACGTTTTTGGGTATTCTGAATTGCGCGGGCAAGGATCTGGAGTCAGTCAGGACATCAAGAGCGAAGACGGGGAGACGTCAATATCGCGCAGGGATGGACGGGCATATATGCGTCCTCAGTCTCTCTTTAATGTTTGCTCTTTTTTGTTTCTTTTTTTGCATGACGGCTGGCTCGATGTCCACCTCGCAATGAGTCTTTGATTTATTTTTCGGAATACTCGCTCTGCCAGCTTCCATAGTTACTTAATCGAGCAACGTTTGGCGGGATTTGTCTGTAAAGGTAAAAGTTGTAAACCGCACCGTGAGTAGAAGGAAAGCCCCTTTGCCTCTTGAAATTTTTTGTTGGGTGTGTATTTTGCTATGCTATCGTAAATTTAACCATAGCCGCATCTCTGGGTTCTAAATCGAACGCTGTTTGTATCTCGCTTTATATGAGCCCCCATTCGTATATTTGTCCGACCGTTTAAACTTCACCAATTTGAAATTGTCTCCAATAACTCTTTTCTTCTGAATGAGAGTTTAAGGAGAACCGAATAGAACGCACAACTCGAAAACAAACGATCTAAATCATCCCATACTCAATCGCTAGCCCTTGCGTATTTCACGACCCATCCATCATGGTATCGACTGTCGTTGGTGCAGAGAGTGTATACGACGACGCTGACGCCGACGCCGACATGCCACGCCGGTGCTGGTCCCATGCTTGCCGGCAAACAGACCGCATCAGTCGCTTCGGTGCGGTTCGGTCCGTCATCAGCTCAAACGCTTCAATGGCCATCTCGCTGACGACCTCGAGGCCGTCCACAATGACCCACGCCGGGTTGACCGTGTCACGGAGGTTTTGTATTTGGGCCACAAGAGGCGTAATAAGTGGTTCATAAGCGAGCTAAAGGGGAGTCGGTGAGTACTAGCACATAGAAGGGAAATGAATCCAAGACGGGGGTGACTGCAATACCCACCTCAACAACGACACCACCTGTCGGGCTGTTGAGCCACTGGCGCGGCATTTCGAACCCAGCTGCTGGACTTCCGTCGGTGTTGACCACGGGCACACACGAAACAATCATAGTAGGTTGTTGGAACTCGGCGGGCCAGGGGTCGGATTTCGAGGTCAGCACATGGCACAGCTTATTGCTACCGGTACCGGAAGTGCCGTTCTTGGCGGCTTGCAGCGGCTGGTTCTGGCCCTGGTTCTGCGCCCAGTTGTCAAAGTGCGTGGCCACATCGACGGCGTTTTGGGGCGTCCGGTTGTAAATAAAAATATGCCGGCAGCCAAGCCGGATGAGCGCATAGATGGCGGCACGTGCCATGCCTCCTGCACCAATGACGAGGGCCGTCGTCCGGGACGGTTGCACCACGTTGCGCGGGCTCAGAGCGCGCTGGATACACTTGTACATGGAGCTCCAGTCGGTGTTGTCGCCGTAAAACTCGTTGCATGCGCCAGCCTTGTTGCGCGCTTTAACGTGATCGATGACGGCGTCGCTGTGGCCACGCATGGGCAGAATGACGTTTACTGCGCCAATGGCGGACGCGTGCTTGCTCTCCAGCTTGAGATACGGCCGAATTGTAATCTTGAATGGCGAGGCCAGTGTTGCACCGCCGAACGTGCTGTTGCCGCTGCTCGTCATTGACAAAAACAAGTTCTTTAGGTCATCAATCGTGCTACACTCGACAGCTTGAAACTTGTGAGACATGTTCCAGAACGAATACGCCGCAGTGTGTAGTGCCGGTGTGATGGAGTAGGCGATATGAGAGCCGATGGTGTAAAAGTTGAGCGCGTCCACTTTGCCAAGTTGAAACTGCATTAGCATGGCCGACTGGTTGGTGGCGACAGACGCCAAGTGATCGCGGCGGTTCGGCAGATTGGGATGTTTGACCGGGTTAAGAATGCGGCCCTGCAGCGGCAAGCGAACACCAAGCAAAGAATAGTCGTACGCCACGAGTGGCGGTTTAGGATTCGGTACCGTCTGAGCAATCCGGCTCTTGAATACGAGGGGTTCGTCCGGCGAGGCGCCGCCCGTACAGAAGCGTACAATGCGCACGACGTTACAATTCAGACGCTTGGCCCGTTCGTAGTCCTGGACGAGGGTGAACGATGACCATTGCGGGGATGTCAGACCTGGGTACCAGAAGTTGCCGATAATGCTTGTGCGGCCCCGCCGGGCAAGAACGTGTTGTACAAGGTCGTTGTTTCGTTGAAGGTCAAGACTGAGGTACTCGACATTGAGCCGGAGGCCGAGCTCGAGCAGCTCCGTGTCTACACGGTCACGCTCCTCCGGCGGCCTGCTGCGCTCCTCGCGCGGCTTCTCTTCGACATTGTAGATGATCGGTACGGCAAGCTTACGGCGAATCAGAGCGACTTGCCGGGCAATGACACTTAGCAAATCATCTGGCCAATGGTCAATGATCAGCTCCACGCAGTCGCCGCGAGCTTCGAATTCCTCCCATTCCATATCCATGTCGAGTAGGTCGGACAGCCGGAGGCGTAGTGTGTATGAGTAGGCGCGGAATTCGGGTGGGAGTGCATTAATCGAAAACGGGCTCTCAGCCCATTGTTTTCGCCAGGGCTGCTCCTGGAGCAAGTCGAGGAAGCGCGTGAAGTCTTCCTTGGCGTAGAATAGACGTGACGATGAACCGGCGAGCGGGCTGTTCTTGCCGCTCACAGCACCACTACCGGCGCTGTTTGGCTGGTTTGGGTCCCAAGGACTGTTCGTGCCACTGGTGTTCACGGCAGATTCGCCAGATTCGCCATTGCTGCCGGTCGTCGAAGGCCGGCCACGGTACGGATCGTAAAGGTTGTAGTACTCGAGGTTGGCGCATTGGCGGTGGCTCTGGTCGGCGCGAAGGAGCTGGTCTGCGTCGGCCGCATCGAGAAACCGCAGGATCTGTTCGCGCTCCCGGTGCACGTAGATGATGGGATGTGTTTCTCCGTATGCGCACAATGCGACTTGCGCGTCCTTGGCCAGACTACTCATACCGCACTCGATGATACATCGTCGGGGGTTGGCGTCGAGCATCTGCCGGAACACCTCTGCATTGCGCCGCGCAAATGCCTCGCCGCCGTGGCGGGCCAGAAAATGGCCGCGCGAGACACCCGTGACCTGCTCAAAGTAGTGGTCCTCGGTGATGAGCCGTCGCCGCAGGTGCATGGCCCCGATGAAGCCAAGCGTCCGCTTACCCGCACCGCGGCAGCCGACCAGCACAATAGTGGCATCCGGATCGAAAAGCCGCTTATTGGGCGGCGGTGTCGAAAGAGGCGATGCCATGTGGTGGTGAGTTGCTTGCGACGTCGCAAAGAACAAACTAAAACTAAAAGTCTCGACAGGTTGGAGCTTGACGCTTGGTATGGAGCCGATATAGGCGGATGGTATATGCTGCCGGCTTTGGCAATCACCACGCTGCCGACAAGAGCTGCCGGTCGGTCGCAGTATGATCACCAGTCGTCTCCAATACCCCCGGGGTGCCTATGAGCAAGCGACATGAAGTGAGCCAGTAGCTGGGGTTGTGTTGTTCTCAAACAGCTCTGGTGGTCGTCTGCGCGCACACTGGCTTGTGGGTTGGACGGGGTTCGCGCTGTTAGCTTCCACCGCGTGTTGCGCCTGAATTTCTCAGTGGGAACGAGCGTCGGTATGGTCGGACTTCTCGGCTATGTGTTGTCTTCTTTGTCGCAAGGTTTGTTGATTTTCGTCGACGTGCGTCGACTTGCGTCGAGCTTCTCTCGCCTTCCGTCTCCAGCGTACAAATTGATGGAATGGCACGCGTGCACGGTGTCTTGTGTCGCTGGTGGGTTTTGCGAGGGAGATTCGCGCAAGCTGAGTTGTCTTGGTCGGCATAAGGGTATTGTTTGTGTCCAGGTCCAAAAGCAAAACTCCTTCGAATTTGAGAGATGTCCAGAAAACTGTTTCAAAAAAGACAACGAATGCGAGTGTGTAAAGAGGGGACGCACGACTGGGAGTTTGTCAATGGCCTTTTTGGGGAGGTACGGTGGGATACAAAAGACCAGTGCCGGCAGGAAGGTCCTTGCGGAATATCTGAAATGCCTTCGGCAGGTGTGATTTTGGTGAATATAGGCAAGACCGCGCACGGCAGTGAGAATGACAGCGCCAAATGCGGCCGAGGTGGAGCAAAACTGGAGCTGGCCGGCTTAACAAATCCCCCCTCCCCCATAGCCGCCGCTTCAGCGCACTAGTACTCTGGAGTCGCCCCTTCCACGAGCAGTAATTACGCAACAGTTTGAACTACATGATAGAAGGCAGCCTCGATGGTGAGGAGCCAATGAGCGGATTGAATCGACCGGTGGAGTACAACATAGAGGAGCAGCAAAGAGGAGCGCAAGACCACAACTGTCAAGAAAAGGAAAGTGCAACCAAAAAGAAAGCGCAAACAAGTGAGAGAATGTGCAGTTGGAGAGAACGAGCTTGTGGAGAAGGCCAGGCACAAGCCAGGAAAGCGCTAGCGACAGGCCGTTAGCGCAGCTGCCCAGCTCGCGCTCCAGCAGCCAATGGCAATGCTCCGAAAGAGCAATGTGGGGAATAATCCTGTCCGTGGAACAAAGCCGCACACTGAGAACAAGAGCAACGCAGTCCCACCCTTCCATTTTGTATGTTTCTTGCACGAGCCTTTCGAGCGGAGCCTCTTGGCCGCGAACCTAACGGGCCACACGAACACGCAGAAAGGGACTTCAAACGTTTAAAGGCCGTTGACCGCAGACACCATCCGACGAGTCAATTGGCGCAAGGGATGCGCAAGACAACCTCACCAGCCTCCAGGTTGCATACGAGTCAGCAATCGCAAACTTGATTGTGCTGCGCGATCTTCAGGGCATGGCATCAGACACATCGCGTCTTCGTCGGCGATATCTGCGGTGATAGGCCGGGGACACATTCTCATACTCACTCTCCATGTACGCGGACGCGCACCTCAGACACCCTCTTCTCACGCTGTCCCCGCTCTACATCCGGCTGGGATATGCCGGCGGCTACGCTCATGGACCCAAAAGAGGCGTCCGTCGGGGCGGTGGACGAATCCATCACCCCCAGTGAGACGACAGAAGGCTCTGCGTCGAATCCCCGCAAAAGGAAGAAGAGCTCCAGAGCGTACGTTCCATTGTGGAGGCTTCATGATGTTGCGCGGAATGTGTATCCTCCTCGTGCTGCCCTGTGCTGACGAACCTATGTTTAGGTGCGATTTTTGTCACATAAACCACCAGCCTTGCGATGTATGTTGCGGCTACAGCTATGACGCGCCATTTTCGTCACTCTTGCTTCCGCGCAGCTATGCTAACTGTCACGTTTAGAATGCAAAGCCAAGGTGCAGCTACTGCGAGAGGCACGGCAAGTCATGCTTGTATCTGCGCCCCCAGAAGAAGCGCGGGCCAGCACAGGGCTACCGAAGCGCGCTGCACTCCATGCGCGAGAGTGCTGCGGCATGGGGCGCTGCGCTCAACTTGATACCCAGCCTCGGCCCCGTCATCGAAGGCTATCTTCAAAAAGAGGAGGGGAAACGACTTATCCGAGCGATAAAGGATCCCCAGCAACAGGAGTTCTTTATCCAGTCCTGGCAGCAAAGCTCAGTCTTTAAGTCGTTCTTTGGCGACGACGAATCCATAGACAGCGGCGAGGTAGGCGGAGAGGCAGCGGACGCACCTTATGCGCCTCCTGAGCCCTCGTCCAACCCGGCAGAGAGCACTGCCACGAGCAGTGCAGAGACCATCGTGGCCTCGGGCCAACCGCCGTACGTCCCAGCGCCGCCGCCCACTGCGACAGGGACAGATGAAAACCCTCCTCTTGATCTGTTCAATATATCTCTACAACAACCGCCACCACCATTGCCGCATTCCTCCTCTTCCCTCTCATACGCACCACATCAACATCCTCCACAGCAAGATCATCATCAGCCGACATCAGTACCGTATGATGCAAAACTAGAGTCTTTACTCCATCCTCATTCCGGCGAGCTCCTACAACCACATGGCCACTCCATATTGTCATCTCCAGATGGTATGGGAAGTAGCCTCAACGACATGCACACCTCCTTGTCCGACATTGTGGCCCGAGATGCAGCGAGAGCGTAAGTTGAATCCAAGATAAGCCGACGGAGCGAAAGCTTCTTGCACACTGCTAACACCGACCTTAGGACAACAAGCTTCTCTCAGACACTCGGATCACTTGGCTTTGGCCCGGAAGAAACGTTTAACGACTTCCTGAATATCAGTTACAACCTCGACCCAACAGATACGACAGCAGATCAAGATCCGTTGCTAGGCAGCGAGCTAGACCAGAAAGCATACTATGAGCTTCTCATGGGACGACAATTCACATAAAAGGTAGTCGTCTCAAGCATGGTTCCTCACACCAGTCGCCGCAGACCATACTACGATCGAGCTTTAGGACCCGCAGCGATTGTGTAATGGCCACCTGCGACGAACTTTGTACCTCGCCGAGCACGACGACATGGTCGAAAATCATAGTCTCCAAGAGCAGGCACCTTGGGAGACGTCTTTTTTTGCCAAAGCCGGCCTTGTACCGTTTGGTGACACGAACGTACACCAGTCCAATACAGACATTCGTCAACAGCGACTATGCGGACAATATGTTGCTGTTGGCGATTCTGCTTGCTGCAGCCAGCACGTACGGAAGACAGTTTTGGCTTAATTACGGAGTTTTTGGACAATATTTTGGATACTCTATTTTAACTAGCGTTCAAACCTGGAAAATTCGATTGGTTTTTACTGGATGCGCTCCGGAATGCGCTCTCTTTGCCCATGAATGTCAGATCTAACATTACGAGGACAAAACATGACAAAAAAGATGCTGCCACCGTTTACCCTGTGACACTGTTTCAGGTATCAAGATAATCGATACCAACATCTCAACTCTGCAAAATCACCAAACCCCGATTGAGTCTAGGTCTTATTTGAGAGAACGGTATCTACATTTCGTGACTCATTTGCTGTGACACACAGCGGCTTTCACGGCTCCTCCCGCATTTTTGACCTGTTGTGCAACGGATTACTCTGACATTTAACCTCCTTTCCCACCACCTCCTCCACCTTTTCTCACGTCGGCATTTTCGTCTTTGTGTGACCTGGGATCTGACAAGAGCGAATGCATGACACTTGGTGTTCGCCATCGTCAACGGCCGCATTGTTTCTTGCAGGACAACATTCTGTGTGTCACGTTTCTTTCCCAGCTGGTGTTACAGAAAGAAGAGAGCCTGACCTCCAATCTGGATTGCCTCACCTACCACGATCCGACCATGTCCAGCCAAGACCAGAAGCAGCTCATCAGCTCGGGGTCGGCCTTTGAGGCGCAGATTGGCTACTCGCGTGCCGTCGTCTGCGGCGACTGGGTTTTTGTTTCGGGGTGCACGGGGTACGACTATGCGACCGGCCAGCTCAAGGCCGGTGTCGCCGACCAGGCCGACCAGACCCTGCACAATATAGCGGCTGCGCTCGCCGACGTGAAGCCGGACGACGAGGGACAATACGGCGTGCCGACCATGGCCGATGTGGTGCGCGTGCGGTACATCCTGCCGGACCGGGCGCTCTTTCCGGCGACATGGCCCGTGCTGCAAAAGTGGTTTGGCGGACCGCAAGGCGCGCGGCCTGCAGCAACCATGATCCAGGCCGGGTTGTTGGAGGAGGCGATGCTCATTGAGATTGAGGTGACGGCACGGCGGCCGCGGACGACGACGGCAGCGCAGGGCGGCGATCATATGCCGCCGTCTTAGACAGTTGAAGGCATTAGTACTTACTTGATCGTGCAGAATGGAACAAACAGAGTTCAAAGACAACTGTTACAGGTGGTTTTCTGTATTACTACTCAGGAATCTAACGTAAAGTCATACGTAACAAGGTCTCTTGGCTAAATCGGAGACAAGGATGGTAAAACAAATAAGACAAAATAAAAGGCGCCTTTAGTATCATACAAAAACGCCATTCAGCCGTTTTTCTACAAAAGAAGAGCGACCAGACCGCCACCAACAAAGGCTGAGGCCATGGTGATGTAGCTGGATATCGAAAACAGCGACATGCCGCTGATGCCGTGACCGGACGTGCAGCCGCCGGCAACGCGCGAGCCGATGGCCATGGTGAAGCCGCCCAGGGCAGCCGTCGCCGGCGAGATGGCACTGGACGCGGCGACCGACGACGGCGACACGCCAAATTGGGGCGCGAGCAGCGCAAACGCCCAGGCGCCGGCGTAGATGGCGAGCGAAAGGGTAATGGAGTTGACGGCAGGGATCTTCGTGGGCGCCGTCGCATCGTCGTTCTTCGTCTTGTCGGAGGAGGACGACGTCGCATAGTACAGCAGCCAGTCGCCGACGTCCTCGTAGACGGTCGAGACGCCCAGCAAGGACTTGCGCGCGGCCACGGAGAACAGCTGCACGAGTCCAATGATCAGGCCGCCGACGACGGGTGAGATCTTGGCATCCGGGCCGGGGCCGTAGGTGGCCAGGGAGGCACCGACAATGGCGGCGAACGTGACCTCGAGGCCCACGAGAGCCGTGGCCGTGGAGACGCCAGCCAAGGCCTGGATGGTCACGGGCGGCGACGGCGTGGGCTTCTCGGTCTTGGCCAAGCGGGCCTTCTTTGCGCTGTCGATCCGTGGCCGCAGAATAGCCGCCCAGACGGTGCCGCCGAGGAGCCCACCGCCGAGGGCATAGTATCCGGAGCGGATGCCCAGGGCCACCTGGGCCAGCACAGTGCCGGGGCATGCGCCGGACAAGGCCATGCCGGCACCGAGCGCCAGACCACCGACCACATTGCCGTCGTAGGGCGCGAACCAGCCGCGGTCGGCGTATGAGCGTGGAGAGAACTTGGCGTAGTTGATCTTCTGGGCCGTTGTCGTGATAATGGCGCTGGCGGCCGTGGCTGTCAGGAAAGCCTGGAGCATGTGGCAGTTCTCCCACTTGAGCTGGTCGAGGATGACAGCGGGCAGATAGACACCGGACGCGACAAAGGCGGCGCCAAAGGCGGCGCCCGTCACGGCAGTGGCAGCGGCCATTTTGCGCGTGTGTGAGAAAGTTGCAGGAAAGTTGTGATCGGAGTATGGCTCAACACTCAAACCAATGTTATGATGTCACCCAAAGTAGGAAAAAAGAGCTGGACGTGCCTTCCGAGACGGTAAAATAGAACCGGGTTAGGGGAAGGCCACAGAAAGGCGGAACATGATATAAGCGCAACAGCCTAACAAGAAACACAAAGATGTCAAATAGTAAGATACGAACTGGGATGAATCTTGGGGGCTTTTCAAACGCGAAGAGGCTTTGGCTATTTGAATGCCTCTCGTCGTTCTGCGGGGGGGACACTCCCAGTATCGTGGTGTGCGCGGTTGTGTGTGTCGACTAATTAGAGCCTTGCTCTGTCCGATCCACCAGGACGGCGAGGTGCCAAAGAAGGCAGGGGTCATTTTACAGGGAAAGGGACGTGCGCGAAGGGATCAAGCCTAATTGTATCTGACAGGGGCACGTCATCTCCAGACGCAGAAGTTGCCCGCCGAAAGGAGAAACGACTCTGAAGAGACCTGAAAGGAAAGCCGGCGTTGACAAGAAAAGGCGTGAAAGCATTGTGTGATGCACAGGCAGGCCACCAGCGGAAAAGAGCTAGCAGTAAAATATTTTGGCGCGGAACGATCCTGTTTTGGGACTGGCACGGTCTCTCTGCCCTTCTTTTTTTGTTCTTCTCCCGTTTGTCTTGGTCGCTGGACGGACTCGACCCCCGCCCACGAGTACTTCACACGCTTGCCACCCTGCTTTCGTTGGCAGTCTGTCCCTTGCTAGAATTGCGCGATCCGGATCCGCGATTGCTGGCCTAGCCTCGAGGGAAAGGCGGCGAAATGGCGAGTCTGGACGGGCGATGGAGGCCAAACGACGGTTATCGGTGCCGGAGGAGAGATGGCGTGTTACTGTGCAATTAAGCAAGGAGACAGCCGGCAGCGACGATCCAGGAGGCATCACACAGACCAACACTGTTGAACAAGCAACTGTTCTGCAGGTCAGACTCCGTAAGAGGGTGAAAAGAGCAGTCAAAAGGAATCCCTTGCCTTCACAGGCAGGCTGGAGTCTGTTGTCGGTGTGTAGCCTTCTCGGCAGGCACTGACAGGTGGCCCACCGACGATTATCCCGTCGCCGCTATGCAGTCTCTGCAGGGCACATTCCTAGTGCGCTTCATACTCTTGCGTGTATTTGTGTTCGTTTGTGCAAGGGTGGTGTTCGGCGACCATCCGGGATTAGCGGGGAACATATGAAGAGGACGTTTCGACGTATGGCGCTACCCTTGCTTTAGGATATGTTATCTCGTTTTGCATGTCCGCCATGTAGTAGTGAAAAATACCACATAGCAAACAAACGGATGCATTCAACGACGAGAATTAGACCAAAAGGAAGTCAATCCAATGTTTCATGGTGGCGGCAATAGTCAAGCAAACGCGCGGCTGGATCTCTCGCCAGATTGGAGATGTAAAAGACAATGAAGAGTCACATTCAACAAACCAACGAGGACCGATATCCGAAATGCACAAAGTCTTGTTCCTGGGAGGATATTACCAGGTCTACCACTCGGCCTAGGCCGTCTGCTGCATAAGCTTTGGGAAAGGTTGAGGCGAGATAAAATGAGACGAGAAACGATAACATCAAGCCGGGGGTCTCAAAACACGCAAAGTCCATCTGACATGAACGGCCGAGTCTCAGTCTATTGTGTGTCATATGCCTGCCAAGTTGAAGCGGCGCATAAATCAATGACAAAGGCCACTGCTGCCAAAGCTCAGTGCCTGTCGTGTCGGCGAGGTCGTGCTTGTACTCCGCTCTCGGAAACGACATCCTAGCGTATGAACGGCGTATGGTCAAGAAGGGCCAAAGTGGCCGTTGCAACATAAAAGCCGTTCGTATCTCGTGGTGATCAGATCGAATCGAGCAGCACCACGACTGTGGCGTCTCGCCTTGACGACGGCATCGGCGAGCTGATCCCAGCGGCTCCCAGCCCGGTTTCAGCCTTGCCGATTCACATCGATTGGACACCCAGGCTCATGAAAACGCCACAACGGACAACTTTGTGCCTTGCATCAACCGCAGATGGCTGGCACTGGGTGGGTGCTAAGCTTGCTGGACCAAAACTCTCGCCCTACAACGACGCACCTTGTCTATTACGAAGCATAACCGACCCGTCACGGAGATGTGCCTGCGATAATGCGGAGAGGGCCGCAATGGTGATGATGACAAACCTAGCATGTCGGGACGGCTTTGATTCTGTCATTTTGTGTTCCATTCGCTGGATTTGCCCGCAACTCGATTGCCTGTGGTCTCGTGTTTCGGCCTCCGAATGCACTCGCGCTTGTCTTGCGTTGGACTACGTCGTATCTTTGTCTTGCAATGAACCTGGCGCCCAATAGCACGCCTTCAGCCGTCTCATCGCTTTCGTAACAGGGTTTGTGAAGGCTTTACCGAGGTTGATGATAATTGCTGTTGGGCAACAAATGCGGGGAACAATGTTCGGCCCGCTGCTCGACGGTGCGTCAGCGGCCGTAGTTGCCCAGCCTTGTGCCATTGGCCCGGCTCAAAGCTCTGTAAGCTTGCTTCGCAGTAATACAGTAATATGGCATTGGAGCATTCGGTCTGACCCCAATGGCAACAGGCAGTCATCAATGGCTTGCATACAGCATCAAGTGTCAAACAAAATAACCCCAAGATTGAAAAGAACCTTTTTAAACCCACCTGCCTCGCGAACTTCGCGTCGTCTCCATTGCTCTTTCCATAGTCAACATACTCCCTCTGCTTCCCCAAAATCTCCCAAATCGCCCAAATCGCCCAGAATGCCTCTTTCCCTCATTATCGAGAAGGTCGATGGCAAGCCCGGCCAGGTGCACTACCCGTAGGTGCCCCCCCCTCCTGATTCTTGGCATGTTTCCAGTGGTCATTTGTACTCATTGTTTCCACTCAGCCTCAAGCTCAAGGAGGTATCCAAGCCCACGGCGGGTCCCGGTGAGTTGTTGGTGCGCATCCGTGCCGCCGCCCTGAACCACCGTGATGTGTTCATCCGTCAGAATCTGTACCCCGGCATCTCGTTTGAGAACCCGCTGTTTGCCGATGGCTGTGGCGTCGTCGAGGCGGTCGGTTCTGGCTGCAAGCGCGCCGAGGTCGCCCAGGTCGGCGCTGCCGTCGTGATGGCCCCCTGCCGCGGCTGGACGTCGGACCCTGATGGCCCGGAGGAGTACAACAAATTCTCCGCCCTGGGCGGCGCTGTGGGCGTCGATGCCGGCATGGGTACCGAGTACCTGAGCGTGCCGGAGGACGAGCTCGAGCTGGCCCCCGCGCACCTGTCGCCTGCCGAGGTCGCTGCGATGCCGCTGGTCGGCTTGACGGCCTGGCGCGCGCTGGTCACCAAGAGCAACGTTGTCAGCACGGCGCAGCCCGCGGGCGGCCGCAACGTGCTGGTCACGGGCATCGGCGGTGGCGTCGCCATTGCCGCGACGCAGCTGGCCATGGCCCACGGTTGCCGCGTGTACGTGACGTCGGGCGACCCGGCCAAGCTGCAGCGTGCACAGAACGAGCTGGGTGTGGCGGGCGGTGTGAACTACAAGGACGCCGACTGGGACAAGCAGCTGCTCAAGCTGCTGCCCACGGAGCGCCCGCAATTCGATGCCATCATTGACGGCGCTGGCGGCGACATTATCAAGCGCGCAGTGCGTCTGCTGCGGCCCGGCGGCGTCGTGTCGTCGTACGGCATGACGGTGAGCCCCAAGATGGACTGGTTGATGTCGGCAGTGCTGCGCAACATTGAGCTCAAGGGCTCGACAATGGGCTCGCGCGACGAGTTCCGCGCCATGGTGGCATTTGTGCGCGAGCACAAGATCCGGCCCATTGTCAGCCGCATCGTGTATGGTGGCCTGTCAGAGGCCAACCTGCCGGCCATTGACGGCCTCTTTGACGACATCAAGGAGGGCCGGCAGTTTGGCAAGGTGGTGTTGTCGTTTGACCAGGAGGCCTCGACCTCGGGACGGGATTCGCCGTCTAAGCTGTAGAGCGACTTGCACACGTGAAACGGCACCAATGTATATGCTGAAGGAAAGAATAAAGAATGTATAAACAGGATGCCTTTGAAATGATTCTCGCATAGTATAAAATTTATGAACGACCTAAATAGAAAATGAGGAGAAAAAGTATACCGTAAGACACCACAGGAATATATGCAAAACACCGCGTGGCAAATGGCTCTGCCAGGGGAGGGAAACAAAGTCAAAGACAAATGAAAAATGAAGAAAAAAAATGACGCTCATGATCTATGCATGCCCTCTCAATCCTCGTCGGCCGGCTCGACCTCCTTAGTCTTCCGCTTCTTCTTCTTCCGCTTCTCGTCACCCTCCTCTGGTGGCACAAAGTCGCGCTCGCGCTCGCGCTTCTTCTCCTTTTTCCGCTCCTGCGCCTGCTCTTGCCGCTCCGTCTCCGCCGCCCGCTGCTTGGCCTGCTTGCTGAGAAAGTACTCGCCCGACTCGATCTGCAGGTCCACCTTGCTCTTCTCCGGCGCCGGCGGGAACGCCGTGTACGTCTTCTTGGCCTTGTCCGTGACGTGGTGCGGCACGCGCCGCTTGCTCAGCACGCGCTTCTTGAAGTTGGGCAGGAACCGGTCCCAGCTCTCGTTGGCCAGTGCCGGGTCCTTGGCCAGCTCGCGCTTGATCATGAGCTCCTTGATCATGTAGATGGGGTGGATGTTGTTCATGCAGTCTTCCACCACGCGCCGCACCTCCTTGAGGCCCTTGTAGGGCCCCATGACGGACACCGTGCCGCCCTGCACCAGAATGTAGGTTTCCGTCAAGATCTCGAGCGCCTTGAGCGTCGAGCCGTGCGGGCCCAGGATCCGCTGCCGCCGCTTCACGAACCGCTCCTTGTTGCGCACGAGGCTGCGGATTTTGATAATGTCGGCCGCCACGCCGTCCTCGAGGATGCGCAGCGCCTGCGGCGCGGGTACAGACCGCGACAGCAAACGGATCAGGTCGCGCGCATTCAGGATCGCCGCCGGGTCGTAGGTGCGGCGGGTGGTCTTGACCGTCATGGTACCCGTGACCAAGTCGAGTTCGCAGGCAATGCCGCGCGCCTGCAGTGCTCGCGTGATGCCCGCCCAAGCCTCCCGCAGGTACACTTCGCGGTACTTGGGGAAGAGGACGGCAAACGACGACTCCTCGAGAAAGCTGCCCGCCTTGTTGTCCTCGGGCTTGAAGGCATCCTCCTTCCACTTGTCAATGTCATCCGTGTCCCACGGCTTGTCCTTGTTCTGGGTCGACGGCATTTTCAGAGGTAGGTAACGAGAGTCGGCGGAGAGTCGGTAGATATGTATAGGTGGGAAATATTGGCCGGAGTACTGGGGAGACTCGACGTTGGCGAACTTGGGCCCTGGTTGTCAACAGACTAGACGGTGAACTGTCGCAACTTGCGGTTGGAGATGGTATTAAAATGCTGGCACAAAGATGAAAGGTCGCTGGGCAAACCAGAAAAAAAGAGTATCGATAACGATTAGAGGGACCTGTTCCGCTTTTTTTTGTATTCTTTTTGGAGCTTTCCCTTTTTAGGAAGACTGCAATTCGTCCAATGAGAGGCGTATCTGCTTATACAGTATTTATATAGTGTTAAGACAGTGTGTACACTGTATGAAAATTTCTCTTACTCGAGACAGGCTGAAGGTTCTGATAGCATCGATATTTCTTCAAGGTCCACCGATAAGCCTGTTAAGGCGGAAGACATCGGCGATTCTAGAGGCCCTTTTATCGATAATGATTATCTAGGCGTTCCTGGCAACAGTTGGAGATGTTGGAGTAGATACAGAAATGCTGTCTGAAGGCCCTTTGTAAATCTATTCTTTTCGAGTGCACACTTTGACTGAACGCACCTTCCGTGCTGGAGGGCACATGCCAATAAGAATCGAGCGATTTCTCGCCTGTTATGGAAAAGAGCCAATCGCATACGCTACGAATGCAAAGTATCACTCTGCCGAATGTATGTCATACGTGCGGCTTGACGGGCAGGGCAAGTGACAGAGTACTCTCTGCACGGAGGGAGAAGCCGCTTGATGTCCACACCGGGTGGAGCGCCCTGCAGAGATACCATGCGCTGTGATTGAGCCGATGGGCCGATAGACAATTCCTTTCACTTTTGAAAGACCAATGGGTCGTGCCAGCATACCGTATCGGACTGCGATTGTCTACCGAGCTGCCCACGGATGAAAACGTGGTCACCCCGGTCACATTTTTTCGCATTAGTTCTGGACGTATCTCGCACTCTGTAGTCGCCTCTCAAGTTGCCTCATGTTTCTGCACCGTATCTTATCATGTACTGTCAAGGAAGCTCCTTCCTTCTTCGCATCGGCATTGGCCCCGTCATCTCTCCGTAGCGAGTCATGTACGCTCTCGCTGCTGACTGTCCGGCGCATTTACCTCCCTGGAACTAGCAGTTGCGACCGCTAAACATCGAAAAAGGTGCTAACCCGCAAGCACGCGGGACTTGGCCGTGTGCTTGGACAGAGGCCGCATTTCTTTATTTTCAGCGCTCTTGGGTACTCGGTACACCACTGCCTTATCATTTCCCACCCACACCAGCCCCACTTTTCCATCCCCCCGACTAAAAAAATAGTAAAAAAATTCTAATCCACATTGTGTAATCTCATATCGGCTCGAGCGATAAAGGTTTTTCATGGGCCTCCCTTATCATCTGGCCGCTGTCTACCACCACCATCGCAATAACACCCCCCTTTAGATGCGCAACTGGCTCCTTATCCTCTCGCATGCCCGTTGAACACGAAAAATCCGATAAAATACGCATCGCAAGTACCAACGACACTACGACAACATACATTTCGACAGAAAATACATACATTTAAAGCACAATGGCGACCATGGCGAACCACGATCGCGAGACATCGCTTCCAATATGCCAGAACTGCTCGACGTCGACAACGCCGCTATGGCGACGCGACGAGATGGGCTCCGTGCTGTGCAATGCCTGCGGTCTCTTCCTCAAGCTGCACGGCCGCCCGCGGCCGATATCCCTCAAGACCGATGTGATCAAGAGCCGGAACCGCGTCAAGACGTCGATGCGCCCGGACATGCTGAAGAAAAAGGTTGGTGCTTTTTGTTGTTTTGGTTCGTTATTTTCCGAGGGGCTACACCGTCGGATAAGGGATCGAGATATCGCGCCTCGGTGCAAACTGGCGGAGCAAACTCGAGGCGCATGCGCGCGCTGTCTTTCGCACCGCAGGACGATTGTTTTGTCTTTGATTTTTTTTGTGCTGTCTACATGCTCATACGGGATTTCTTTCTCCCACAAACAGAATAATGCCGCTGCTGCAGCCGCTGCAGCCGCAGCCGCCGCCGCGACCATGGTCGGCGATCCGAACGGCGTCGTCGACCTCCAGAGCCATGCCTATGCCGCCACTGCCGCCCTCTCGCGACGCACACCCCAGAAGGGCGCTAACGGCCACCACCTTGACACCGACTCGCCCATGTCCGGCGCCGGCACCCCCAGCATATACAACGCCCATGCCTCCTCCTCCTACCCCATCCTCGACGACGGCAACTACCAGGGCCAACACCTGCAGGCGTTTGCCACGGCCGGCGACGGGTCCGGCCAGCACGATGCGAACGGCGACGGCGGCCCCCAGACGTCGGATCAACTGGCTGCGACAAATTCCAGCTTGAAGACGCGGGTCGCCGAGCTCGAGGTCATCAACGACTTTATCACGCGACGCCTAGGCCACTACGAACCTGTGTACGGCAGCGGTGCCGGCCAGGACGGCCAGGACGGTGCTCAGCAGGGCGACGAGACGCAGCTGCGGTCGCAAATCGAGCTCTTGACGCAGTCGGAGCGGCAACTGCGCACCGATCTGGAGGAGGGCCACCGCCGCGAGAATATGATGAAGCGCCGCCTTGACGAGCTCGAGCAGGAGCTCAAGGAGGCCAAGGATGCCCTCAGTGTCTACGAGGGCGACCGCGCAAAACGGCCCCGCCTTGGCGAGGCTTCCACTTCCCTGTCGGGAACGGCAGCCGACGCATTGACTGCTGCTGCTGCTGTTGCTGCCGATGCCGGCGATTCATCTGAGGCTGCGGCGCCGACGGCGGACGGTGTGACCGCCGCTGCAACTGCCGCTGCTGTGGCTGCTGCCGTTACTGCCGCGGCATCCACGGAAGCGGCGGCCGAGACTACCACACCGGCCGTCGCCGACGAGGCCAAGCCGGAGCCTGTCGCGGCGGACACCAACGATGCCAGCGCATTAGATGCTGAGGCCGCCTCTACGGCGCTTGCTGCACTAACGGCCGCCACGGCAGACAATGCGCTGGAGAACGCGTCGGCACAAGATGTGGCCGCTGCTGCTGCTGCGGTCGCTGCTGTGGCCAGCGATGCGGCGCGGAACGCCACTGAAGGTCCCACGTCGCCGAAGCCATAGGGGGCGGGGGTCGTACTAGAAAACCGCACGCATCAACAAAGCTACTTCTAGCCTACCCCTATGATTTGCAATACTCGTTTGCTCCCGTCTTACGTCCTTCACACACTGTGTCTTTTGTCTGCTTTTTTTTCGCGGTTTGTCTTTTCAACTTGCTTTTTGATTCCCTTGATAAATCACGACGAATGCTTTTATTTCTTTTAGCAACAAACGAAACATCTCATAATCGATCAACAAACTTGGGTGTTGCTACAAAAAAGCACGACGGGGGAGCGGCAGCCGTACTGTCTCTCCCACTCTGTCCTTCTGTGTCCTACCTCTGTTGATTTTTTTTTCGGCTTTTCAGTCTCATTTGTATTATACACATACCTAACTTGGAGGGGCGGTTTCCAATGATGTTCTTTATTTTTTTGTCATGCGCTGTTGGTGTTTTTTAGGTTGCCTCATACGACCCGTTTTCATTTTGCTTTTATGGCTGTCGTTTTTTTCTTCTTTTTTTTCAATTTCTTTTCTTGGAACGTTTCCTATTTACCACAAGCTGGAAAGTGCACAAAAAGGAGTGGTGTTTATTTACTGTGTTGACTTGTTGCATGTTCTTTACAACATATTTTGAAAAGGAGGGAATAGAAAAAAAGGCTAGGTTTACTTCAAAAAGGGGAGATGGTTGTGTCTGCTTTGTATCGTATGCACCGTGTAGCTTTGGTTTCCTTTTATACCACTTAAAACAAAATGTTTATTCTCGGACTCAAAAGGTTTCAATAATATTTCTCAATGAATAGACGAGGGTGTCGTATGTTGTATCCTTGGGCATATCAGCTAATGCCCGCGGCTGTCTGTTTCCTCATAAATGCGCCAGCAAATACAGTACCAAATATAAAAATACATGTCGCAATATCGGGTTCCCTCCTCCGCCAAAAATCATGACCCATTATCCACCAAGTCTCTCTATCTCTCGGAAGATATTTATTGTAAGAGTCAGAGCCCACGACACTAGTCCAATCAGCTCGAAGGCACCCAGTGCCCTGAGCAGGCCCTGGCTGGATGTGGTGTTAAAAAAGACCATGGCTTCGAACCCGAGTGCCGTACTCGCCGACTTGAATATGATAAAGAACAAGTCGGTAAGAATGAGTCGGATACGCGCCTGTGGGGGACGCAGGCCCAGCGGCTTGCCCGTATAGTCATCAAAGGTAATGTATCCAATGTATGGGATGGCCACGACGTCAACGACGATCGCGACGATGATCTGGTTTCGTTCTTGCTGCATGTTCGCCAGCCACACACTGTTAAAGTCTGTACTTGTCCGGTCGCCTTCGCCGAATAAACGCCCGAGCCGCTCGCGCTTGAAGATGGTGATGGCGATGATAAGAGCAACCAGGGATGTGGACAGAACGACCAGACGGCAGGCGAGCGGTCCCAGTGGGTGGTGCAGCAGCGTCTGCCAGATTCGCACATAAAACGCTTTGTCCGAGTACTTGGATCGGCGGTTGTTGTGGTGGAAGTGCCCGTCACCGTCGCCAACCTTAGGCGGCAGGTGAACGTTGTAGCCAAAGTCAGGGTTGAGCCGGGCCATCTCCTCATCGTCTATGACTTCCGACTTCTCATTCGGCGAGTGTGGGTAGCGCGACGACTCGATGAAGCTGCGCCATTGCGTCTCAGGGTTGTACCACCACGCATGTCTGGTCCTTGTCGTTGACGACTGTTTCTGTGGTGTCGGTATGGCGTGTGGCGACGCGCCCGAAGCCGTGGCCGATGGTGTGGCTGCGGTCGAGGCGGGCCGTAAAGCTGCTGCCGCCGCTGTTGGTGGGGTCAAGGACGCAGCCTCCGCCGCGATGACATCTGCTTCGAGCTCTTCTCTCCCTACCTGGATCGTTCCATCGCTGTGAATCCTCTCCACCCTTGGCTGCCTCATACTGTCTCTGTAGGGCTCGTCTGCGTCCTCACTCTGGCCGTAATTTATAGGGCCGTTGACGACATGAAACTGAGGCACGATAACTGGTTCCGAAGACCGAAGATGGTCCCATTTACGGCCTTCTTTGCTCTGGAACAGATGAGACAAGCGATGCCCTATGCCCCGGTCATGGTTCTCTTCTTTGCCTGTTATCGCCTTGCCCGCCGTGTCTGCTGTGTGTGCCGCGCCGTCTACTGCCCGGTGGCCGCCTGCAGCGGCTCCGCTCATCACCGGGTTGTCGTCATTTCGCTCACGGTCATTGTTTTCGTCAATATGGTCCCGGGTCGCCCCGCTGCGTCTATGTCGTGGGTCGGACGGCGCGTGGTTATGCTGTGGATGAAGAGACTCTGGTGGCCGTTGAATGACCCAAGCTAAACAAGCAAAGCGAATATACCACGCGTCAGCCTTCTCCAAATCATGGCTTGTTTTTCTACTCCGCGCGAGCGCTTACTGGCTCCGACTGAAGGCTGCAGGGATCATAACAAGTACGACAGAAACTTACGAGGAATGGTCCTCACAGTCCCTGGAGCCATGGGGCAGACGAGGCGACCGATCGTCAGACCGAGACGCCAGGAACGTTGAAGGCTGAGAACTTGAAGCCGATATCGCCGGATGGATCGCCGCTGACGAATTGTGAAAGATGGCGATGATGATGCGTGCGCGGCGAAAGAAAGAGGTCGGTTCGCCTCGTGTTAGCCGAGGGCACACGTCCTCGTAAACAAACGACGTCAACGGACAGGCCAAATGAGACAGCTAGGGCAAAGACAGGGCGGCAGGCTGGTGTGCTGTGCGACGTAGAGCGCCGTGCGGACGGCGCGAAAATCGTATGCACGATCAAAGACAAATCTGGGGTAACAAAGAAGGAAAAGGACGAGGAGAAAGGAACAACGGCGACAGAAGCCTAGCCTTCCGAAACTGGGTGAATTTCTCCAATCCAAGTAAGAACTGCTTTTGCAAAGCACTTTCCCTTTTTGATGGTTTTTTTTTTTTTTGGCAGCATGCGCCTACCTCGTCATGATAATATATTTAGTCTAGCGGGCGGGTCTGTCACCTGGAGAGGTCGTCGCACAGGAGAACTGTCTCCGGTTAGGCCTACATGCCGAGCTTGGCACGATAAACTGTGGCCTGTAATATGGCCTAGCGCCACAGAGCTGGCCAGGCCCGTGCTAGGCTGCATGGTGCACAAACTGCTGCGAAGATGACCTGAAATCTAGCGTACGGCGGATCTCGATTGCGGCAACAGGCGAGGAAAAAGCAACTGCAGCCTGTGCCAGGACAGTACTGGTGTAGATGCGTGGCAAGACAAAATTCTAGAATGCGGTCTTACATGTTGCCTTTCTGATTCAACGAAGATCTCGTACATAAGCGGCCAAAATAGAAAAGCGATGCAAGTACTTCATATTACTACTGTAAAATGCTGACTGGTGCCCTAAGCCAGGATTAAGCAATGCCTAAGAGGAAGCTACTCGGACTTAATACTGCTGGGAAGGTTGCAAAAGGATTACCACCACAGAGGGGGGCCCCGCAGCAAGCTCAAGGATGCCCAAATGGACCACTCACAGGCCACAGCTAGCCAACATGTCGTCATGCTTTGCGGCTGGAACGCGGTCGCGGCCAGACGGCGAGTGGCATGCGGAGCGTGCTGGGAAGATGACGCCGGACAGGTCAGGCCAACTTTATTCCCAAACCAAGCTTCAACCTCTTATATCGATTATGAGAAAATTTTCGACGCGCAACAAGAAATCAAACAACGACTAATTGGGCCAACAGAACAAAAGACCAACCATAGAAGAGCGCGGAACGGAACGAGAATCAGCTTTTTGTGAAGCCAAAAGGCAAAAAAGCGTAAAAGCAGGTTACATTTGCCGTCTTTTTCGTCGTCTCGACCAACCTTTCGCCCTACCTTGAGAGAGGGCACGGAGCTAACGGGTGTCAATTGGGGTCCCGTTTGAGCTCGATCCGGCCGCCATTGTCCGAACCGGGAGTGCGGACAAGCAAACGAAGAGCTTCCACAATTGGTAGCATTGGCAGGACTTGGCCTTGGTCGTCCTACCCAGCAAGACACGGCTCCCGCCTTGGCCCAAGCCTCAGACACCGCGACACTACCCCAGGCGCAACCTCCGGCGCAACCCCAGACGCCGCTACAATGCGCCTCTTCCTCCTTCCAATCTCTACGCGGCGCACGCTGTTCTATTGCGAGCGCCTGACCGAGCCGCTCCCTCACCAGATGTCCCTCATGGACAAGGTCCAAAACCGGGCCGCCAAGATGTGGTCCGGCTGGGAGAAGAAGCCACCGGGCAGCCTGATGCACCGCATTGTGTCCTCGGGCAACGCCGGTCTACGACGCATTGCCTTTGAGGAGTGGGGGCTCAAGTCGGTGCCGCCTCACTCGGCACGGAAGCGGATGGAAGAAGCGGCCGCTCGGGCGATCGAGGAGGACAAGGAGAACAAGAAGAATACGAATGCGGACGGGGTGGATACAAAGGACACCAAAACGGCCGTCGTCAAAGGCTTCGACTCAAAATCGGTCCAAGTTGTCTATCCGTCATCCGTCATTCCCTCGACGTCTGTGGAGGCGCTGCTGACCAGGCTGGGCACCGAGCGCGAGGATTTGCACCGGAAGCGGCTGATCTGGTGCTTTGTCGGCATGCCCATCACGGCGCCGTTTGTCCTCGTCCCCGTCATCCCCAATATTCCCTTCTTCTACCTGGCCTACCGCGCGTGGTCACACTGGCGGGCGCTCTCCGGCAGCAAACACATCCAGCACCTACTGGCGAACAAGGGCCTCGTCTATACGTCCTCGCCGATTCTCGACGCCATCTACGACAAGGAGAAGTCCGTTATGGGGGAGACAAAGCCAGTCGGAACGCAGATACGCCGGGAGGCCGACAGCAACGGGAGTGCGGTGAGCCACGACGAAGCAGAGCCGGAACGACTGCTCCTATCGAACCCGAGCGGCAGCAAAGGCATTGCGGACGCGTTCAACGCGCCGTCCCTCGAGCTCGAGCTAGAGCGGGCCATTTGGCAGGTAGAGACAGCCCTAGCGAAGGAGCGCGGGGTGAAGGGGAAGAATGAGGAGGAGACGAAGCAAGAAGGACCGGACGCAAACGCAAATGTGGGGATCGAGACAACAAAACGACAAACCATACCAGAGAAGCAACAGCCGACACCAGAACAGTGGGCCGGGCCACCAGATGCACCAGCAAAGGGAAAGGACAAGGCCAACTGATTCGAGACGGCATTGGAGGGGCCGGTGATGTGGGCTGAGACAAAAGACGAGGCGCAATTTCCGTTGGGAACACGATATGGACTATATGATACTATTTTGATTTTGCGTCTTGGACGGACTGCGTTGTCGTTTCATACATAGACTGGATCGGAGAGCGGATACATGAGGGACATAGACTCCTCTCGGCAAACTTGCACATACACAAGATATACTCACCTACATATACAACATACACACCGTACAACAATGGCCGAAAACGTGACACGAAATCATGCCCGGCCAGACCGGAAGGACTGGGAGCGCCGGCACTCTTGCAATTGGAGGTGGATCGGCGGTCGGTAGTTCAACTTGACCGACCGGTCGGGTCTATGGTTGAGAGCTTTTTACGGAGTACATTGCCTACCTCGTTTTCGTTTTTGTCAATTTTGGACGCCGTCCGGGCCACTTTCTGTAACAGAGTGGGCCCGGGGGCCCCATCTACTCGGTACAAAGTATCCAGTTATCTTTATGGAGGGAGAGAAGGACATCGAGAGAGGCGGAAGGATTTTCATGATACGGGGCAATTGCAATGGAGTAATTACAACATATTCTGCCCGCGTAGCCTCTCTCGTTAAACACCCTGGCTCTGGACCAGAAATCCGAAGCACGACGTTCTTGAAATTGGACTATCTACGGAGTAGGCGCGGTACGGAGTTCAACTAAACCAATACCGGTAATCTGTCTGTGTAGACAACATACCGTACGAGCCTCAGAGCTAGCATTTTCACTATACTGCGCAAGTCCCGACTCTTCCGCTCGTCGATCCCGATCTCCAGCAAAACGCAACACTAACACGGACATTCTCGGTTTGAGCGACTCGCTTAAAAATCCGTTACGGCCTTCGTGGTCACCTCGCAACGTTTGTACCAAGTCTGGCTTTGGAGAGAATCTGTTTCGGCCAGAAGAATGAAGCCAGGACTACAGACTACGGGGACGCATCAAATACGACTTTGCAAATAGGCCTCCTTCGGGGTGTGAAGGAGCTGGTGTGCACACAAAGTCGGCCCAGGTCATTGTTTTCATCGATTTGGCAGTACTTTCGATAGTGCGGCCGGTGCGTCGTGCATTGGTCCTTTCAATTGTCACTTGTGCCATCAGCCTTGCAAGAGCTACGATTTGAGGAACTTGGAACCGCACCTGATTCGCTTAACTGATTAACAGTTAAAGGCAAGAGACTCGTGCCTTCCTCGACTGTAGCATCGATGCTGTACGGGTTATGTCTCCATGTTTGGCTTCTCGTTCGAGGCAGGTACATTGGGCACCTCCGTTAACAGCAGAAGAGGCGCCATAAGACTGAAAGTGTCCGAACGTTGGAAAGGGCAGGAGCAGATCAAATGGCTATTTTGGCCGCCGGGGCCGAAAGTTGGCGGCCCAAGCTCTGAAACCCACCACCTGAGCAATAACCAGAACAAGTATAAAAACAACCGTCTTTCGGGGACAAATGCTGGCAAAGACTTGAGGACCCGACTCGAAGGCTGTTTTCGGAAGTAACAAAAGAATACCTGGCCAGAACATGAATTTCAGACACATGGGCATCGCATCTTCCGTGGCCTTTGTGCCCAGCGGAAGGAGAATATCCCAAATCAGAGTCGCTTCTACTGGTCAATCTCGAATCAGCTGTATTCTATCGCTGTCAAACTAGAGGAAAACAGTGAATCACATGGAAATTTCTTACATCGGTCCCGGCCACGGTGTTGTGCGATCCTGCGCTAGTCCCTATTTTCTCGCCCGCTGCGGAGTAACACATATCACCGTACGACATGCGGCGTGCTACGACTAGACCGGCTTCAGGCAGTGTCTTTCGTAGGCCCACACTTTTCCTCCATCTTGGCCTGAACGCCCCTTTCAACCACAATGGCCTGGCCTGGCGCTTACGCCGCATCTGTGCCCTTTCCCCCTCCTTCCATTTCAAATTCCTTGCACTGGCTTGAGCACCTCTCGGGGCCTCTCCTCCACTAAAACCCCATTCCCCCATCGCGGCTGCCTTGGCTGCGGCGTTAGCAGCCCACGAAAAAGTTGCCCGGTGTACTTCGTACAGAGTATTACGTCGTAATTAATACTTCCACGTACTGAGGCGCTCGCCGTGTGCTCTGTTCCTATTTGCAAGCACTCGTGCGCTTAGCAGTGCAAAATACTTCGTGCAAGTACTTGATTTCGCGGAGAACGCAACGACTACACGGCGAAGATAAAACGCAAACAATATTTTCGGACTTGTGCCTCGAGGTAATCTGCTTTTGTCATAACTCGCGTCGTTCTTTCCCCGTCCAAAAGGTCCAACCCGTTTCACGCCACCACGAGGCAGGAACTTTTTGCACTTGTATTGCAGCAGCATACGTCGCAAAGAGACGGAAGGAGCCAACGAACTAGCACCGGCTTTGACTTTTCATCTCCCTTCTCCATCGTCGATGCCCCGCCGCGATTCTGTCTTTTGCCCTTCTTCTTGCTCACTAGCTTCATTCAATCCGCTGCTCGGTGCACTTCGTCATTTTTTCCCTCTCCGTCATTCTTCTTTCTTCTGCTTTCAGGCACACCCCTGTTTCGATATCCAGGGTTCTTTTGAGTAGATACTCAACTGGTGTTCTTGTTGTCTCTCCTCCACCCTCACCCTCCTGTCCTTCATCGGAACACTTGAAGTTGCACCCATCGACACCTTCACAGTCGGCATTTTGCCGACCTTGATGCCTTGACTATTTGCGCAGTGTCCATCTCCGCCCCTTTTGCGTCCTTCCTCCAGATTCGACGCCCACTTCATCACCCACGGCGAGTCAGCACTTGTCCCACCTGTCGCATTTCCACGGTGTATTGCTCTCCTTGCAGCCAGCGTCCAGCTTGCAGCACGTGTCGCAAGCGGTACCTTTCCTCGCCTGCTACTGCTCCGAGACGTCCGCGACGCACCGGTTTCGACCCGGCAACGGGGTACTAAGAAAAGGCCGTACTCGTCCGTACTCATCCGGATAGGGCAACATCCAAACGACGGCTGCAACATCGACTCCCGCGTACCATCTCGTGGCCATTGTAGGACGACGACTGCTTTCGTCCGAGACAATCGACGTTTCGTTCCTCCCCACATCTCATTCATACCAGCAACGTATTTGACGGCCTCCCTTCTATCAAATCATTCGTACAACCGCCCATCACCAAAGCTCCTTACCGACGACATCGACCTAGAGTTTGGATCACGTCGGCACTATGGAGATCGATTCGCCCATGGAAGACGGTGCGCAGTCGCAGCAGGGGCAGCAGGCGCCGTCATCACCCTCCAGACAGGGCTTTGCTGCGACTGAAGCGAACAACCAACAGGGCGCACAGTCGGCACAGGACCAGTCTTCGAACCAGTCGGGAGCCAACCATCTCAGCTTCAGAAGGTAAGGATTGCATTCTTTGTCTCGTATTGTTATTATGGTTCTAGAGTGTTATGGTCATCCGTTCCAGTACCCAACTTTTGTAAAACGTCGCAGAGCGCGAAGACGTCTTTTGGCTATGGCCTAGCGGTCGTGGTCATCACTGCAGGTCTTGGGTGTCGAGCCTGCTTCTGCATGATAAGGAGGGTGACAAAGCTCGAAATCAGATGGAAACAAATGGTGGTAAAGAGAAATGACCATTTTCTAACACGGTTTCTTCCGCAGGCAACGAGCATCGAGAGCATGTGAGGTTCGTTTTCCCCAGATTTTCCCTTTCGACTCTTTTTCTTTTCTTCTTTTTCGCTCCAATCCCGGACTTCATCACACTATTATATTTGCGGCCTGTTGCGAGCCGGCTTGGAGCTGCCCTCCTTCACGTCGGTTATTGATGACCTCCATCTGAGCCGAGGCAACGTCTTTTACGATCCTCCTTCAGTCTCACACTCCAAACTCCGATGCCTCTCATTCGCTACCACAACCCCTTCTCTCCGCAAGCACGCGCCTCCTACCCCCCCTCACTCCTCCCCGTATCTCGGGATCGTCCTTGTTATCCTGACTTATGCCCAAATGCTTGCAATTTGGCCCCTTGGCACAACCTCTGTCATTTCCTAATGACGTTTGACTACTTCGCAAATTAGAAGTTCCATGCTGACGATACCTCGTGACAGACATGCCATGCGAGAAAGGTACGAATACCACACGGCAGATGCGCCACAACACTCCTTACGTCCAGTGCACTCCCGAGGCACATATCAGATCCACATAGATCTTGACGTCAATGAGAGATTGCAAATGGGAACTCGGAGCTTGACCTGGGCCCTCGATCCGATTTCATTCCTCCGTCTTTTATCGACACTCTTGTGATGCAAGAACATCTTGATCTTGAGAAAATCCTAACATTGTGCCATCATATAGGTTCGATGTGATGCCGCCAGTCTCGGTATCCCTTGCACAAACTGTGTCGCGTTCAACATCGAGTGCAGAATTCCAGCTCCGAAACGCAAGAAGGCAGCCACTCAAGCGACCCCATCAACGGGTAGATCAGCGTCAAAGGACTCAGACAGGTGTGTTTATAAAGCGCTTTCTGCATAGAGCGATACCTGTAGCACGTTTGATGTCTCTTGTAAGAGTATCCTATTCTGACGATGTCCATTTAGCGAACGCGGCGACCCTACCGACGACAGATCGCCGCAAGCAAGTAGTGTTGCAGCATCCAATGCATCGGGAATTACACCGACCACCAACGCCACTCTTGGGAACTTCCGTCCGCCGGCCATTTACCACACCGCTGAAGGCACCCCGTCGAGTGCCGTGACGGAGCTTCAAGCGAAGCAGCAAGAAGCCGATAATAGCACATACGTCAACATTCTTATGAAGCCCCGGTTCACGAGAGCGCCCATCACGGAGGCCGGCCGTGTTGCCTATCTCGGCGAGTCGTCCAACTTGACCTTGCTGGTACACGACCAGGCTGGCTCGAGCGATGTCGTCCACTACCCGCTGCCTGAGAATGTGCGCGGTTCGCGTGCACGTCTCACCGAGTTAGACAATGTTGAGATTGATATATTGCACCAACGGGGCGCATTCTTGCTCCCTCCACGCGACCTGTGCGACGAGCTGATCGATGCCTACTTCAAGTGGGTGCACCCGATCGTTCCGGCCATCAACCGTACACGTTTTATGCGCCAGTATCGCGACACAAACAACCCTCCCTCCCTCCTGCTGCTCCAAGCCGTCCTCCTCGCCGGCTCACGCGTTTGCAAGAATCCGAAACTTATGGATGCCAACGGCTCCACGACACCGGCCGCCCTGACGTTTTACAAGCGCGCCAAAGCTCTCTACGACGCCAACTACGAAGACGACCGTGTTACCATTGTGCAATCGCTACTTCTGATGGGCTGGTACTGGGAAGGCCCGGAAGACGTCACCAAGAACGTTTTCTACTGGAGCCGCGTCGCCACCATTGTGGCGCAGGGCTCTGGTATGCACCGAAGTGTAGAAGACTCGCAACTGAGCACGACTGACAAGCGCTTATGGAAGCGTATCTGGTGGACGCTCTTTACGCGCGATCGCTCGGTTGCTGTTGCTCTGGGCCGCCCCGTGCACATCAACCTGGAGGACTCGGACGTCGAGATGCTCGTCGAAGAGGACTTTAACGAAGACGAGCCGGATCAGCCGAGCGAGTACAAAACGGACCCTCTCCAAGCTCAATTCTTCATGCAGTACGTCAAGTTGTGTGAGATTATGGGCTTGGTGCTCTCCCAGCAATATTCGGTTGCCTCCAAGGGCCGTCAGAAGAGCCCCATGGACCTAGCGCACAGTGACATGGCGCTGGCCGACTGGCTGCAGAACTGTCCGCCGATTGTGTGCTGGAATTCTGCCAGTCGCAACTTCTGGTCGGGCCTCTTGTTCTCGACCTACTACACCACGCTGTGTCTCCTGCATCGTGCCTATATGCCCCCCGGGTCTTCCAGTCGCTTTGGTGATGAGTCTGCTATGTACCCATCTCGCACGATCGCGTTCCAGGCCGCAAACAACATTTCTCACATCATCGACTACATGAACAGCTCTGATCAATTGCGGTTCTGCCCGGCATTTATCGTCTACAGTCTCTTCTCTGCCCTCATCATGCATGTCTACCAGATGCGGTCGCCCATCCCGTCGATTCAGATGGTCACACAAGACAACCTGCAGATCTGCATGAACGGCCTGAAGGAGGTGTCCAAAGTGTGGCTCGTCGGCAAAATGGTCTATGCACTCTTCGAGTCCATCCTGGGCAACAGAACGTACGAAGACCGCCTTAGACGAGCTGCCGGTCAGAGGCATCATAAGATGCAACAAGTCTTCACGGGCCTCGAGCAACAAGCTGCCGCTCAGCAACAGTCTCAGCAACAGTCCAACAGGCAGGCTCAGCAGCAGGCTCAGCAACAGGCCCAGCAGCAGGTTCAGCATCAGCAGCAGCAGCAGCAGCAGCAGGCCCAACAACAACAGCAGGCTCAGCAGCAACAACAATATGATCTGTCGAAGCGCAAGTACGACGACATGGCCATCGACTTCAGCGTTAACACGCCACAGCCGCAGGAGTCCTATGAGCGGTCCAGACCACAGACGCCAAGTCTTGCGAATGCAAAGGCTGAGTCGGGTACGGGCACCGCGATGCCACCTCCATCAGCGATCACGTCGCCGCCCACAAAGCAAACTGGCGACGCGTTCATGGGTGGAAACGGGCCGTCCAATGCAGCCGGTGGTACGGCATCCCGGCCACAGACGCGTCCGCACACGCCATTTAACCCCTCTTACTCGGTCCCATCGACCCCGCCAGACCTGTACCTGGTCACGCGCAACTCGCCGATTTTGTCGCAATCTGTCTGGGAAAACTTCCAACCAGACCAGCTGTTCCCTGACGGCACCGGCTTCTCGACCATGTTCCCGCCGACCATGTCCCCGGGTGGCACGACACAGACACTGGACCCCAACATGATCAACACTGGTATGCCTCAGACACAGCAGCAGCAGCCTCAGCAAAGTCCTTTCGTCCAACATGCCGCCCCTGTCTCCACTGCTGATGCCAGCAACAACAGCGGTATTGGTGGCACCAGTGCGAGCCCCATGCAAAACCCGAGCATGTTGGCACCCGGCATACCTGGTTTCCAACAGGGGAATGGCGGTCAGCAGCAGCAGGGCTGGAACGCTAAGACAGATGCTGCAATGCACGACGGCCAGAGCCCGAGCGATAGCTGGAGTACGGGTTCCGTTGGTGGGCAGCCCGTGCCGTCGACTCTCAATGTTGAAGATTGGTATGTCTTTTCCCATCTCGTTTTGTTCTCCTTTGTTTCTTACCTTTTCCAAAGTACTAACCAAGCATCCAATTTAGGTTCCAATTCTTTGGCATCAACGGTGACGCCAGCGCCATGAACCTAGATCTTTCGTCCCTTACATAATAGTAAACGGGAACGAAACACCGCCGATGCTTATGGGAGTTTACAGCCTCAGTTTTTCTGATTAGAAGATTGATATTTTAAGTTGTTGAGAGAGAGGAAATTCGGAGTGTTTTATGGGTATTATGATTAAACATGGAGCAGGAACTGGGGGTTTTACGTATGGAAGTATTGTATATTGGTCTTGAGTGGTTTTACTCTCCTGTCTTTTTTATGTGTCGGGTATAATGATTCAATTCACGACGGTATTCTCCATAAAAGCATTATCAACTTGGTTATTAAAGAAAATGTTTAAATCATATAACAGGGGTGAATCACCACACCGATCTATCTAATCATTCTCATATTCTTATTCAAATTGCAACGAACAAATTTGATTAAAAGCTGTTTATTCTCTTATAACAAAGGCTTAGTCGTGACACGTAAAATGTATTAAATATCCAAATAAATAAAAAAATAGGATTTATATGCAACCCCAGTCTGATATTAGAAAAATATAAAATTTTTCAACAAGACAACGCAAATATGCCCATTACGAAAACCATTCGTGCTTGGCTGACCCTTTGCTAAGTATGGTATGCAAATATGCCTGAAAACTAAAATGCCAAACAAGATGCAGTGATCCAAAACCATTGTTTCAATAAATCATTGCTACGTCAGATTATGGCAAGAGCATCACTTTGGAGCCGACAGAGCGTGACGGCGCATGCTTCGATACCGGCTCCTGTTTCTTCTCGGTCGTCTCATCCTCGGACTTCTCAACCAGAGATACTTGCTCAAATTCGGCCTGTGCTTCCTTGGGCGGCTCAGGCGGTGGCGGGCTAGCATCTTTGGCATCCTGGCCCTGCACATTCTCGCTGGTTCCGTTGGTCGTCACATCGGCTGTCGAGTCATCTGGTGAGGAGAACAGCACCTCTCTCGGTGCAATGTCTTTGGGCGGGACATCCTTGGGTGGGAGGTCCTTGGGCGGGAGGTCCTTGGGCGGCGGCCGGATGGGGCGCTCCTCGTCAAGGTTGCGGACGATGAGATCGGGAGGGAAATCGTGAAGCGAGTCGTGGCCGCTCATGGATCGACCGGAAGCCGAGGTAAATGTAGCTGGCGTATGCACGGACGGCGTGGCCGGCAGCACCTTGTCGTTGGTGTCGCTCGTGCCGGTCATAAAGGACGAGACAGACATGCGCAGGCCTCGCTCCGACGACGCATCGGACGTTGTACTGCTCATTGTGTTGCGGTTGCCTCGGCGGGCGCTGCCGAGCAAACTCCAGCTGCCGCTGCCACCGACGGCGGGGCTGGTCATCCCGCTGCCGTTGCTGCCGCTGTTGCTGCCGTTGTTGGTTGCACTGCCGTTGCTCGCAGAACTGAGAGCGCCGGACATCCGGCCCCAGCCGGTGTTTTTGCGCTTTTCGCCAGCCCAGGAGGCCCAGCTGCTCATGTAGGCAGTCGCCCGTGCGCCGGCAGCCTGGACGGTCTGCTGTGCTTTGGACAGGTCGACACCGCCCACGCCGACAACTCCGTGTTTGGCTTCGCCGTTCGGGTAGCTGCCGCCGTTGACGCCAGGGTGGTCACCGTTGCTGTTGGCTTGGGCCTTTTCCGACTGCTGCTGTTGCCGCGCCTCTTCGGCCCGTCGCCGTTGTGACTCGCGGAGCGTCTCCATGTCCGCGTACAGCTTGTTGAAAAGAGTGGACGCCTTCTCGCGACCAGCCGCAATGTTGCGCCCGAGCACCTCTCTGCCTTGGGCAAAACGCTCGTCCAGGTGGAGATCCTGCACCTGCTGGGCAATGCGGCGCTGCACGTCGTCTATCGACAATCCGCCCGCACAGGGATGCTTTGGCTCCACAAATTCAAAGATGTGAGAGTCTGTATTCGCGCTCCAGAGCTTGTAGTTCTCGGTGTGGGACCAGTACTCCACAAACTCGACGCCAAAGTCGGTAGAAGGATCACCCTCAATGTGTTGCAGGGGTGGTGCCGGCACACGTCCTGTACGGCTGTTGGGGGTGGTCGTATAGTTGTGGTACTTGACGGAAGAGATGAGAGACAGCAGGTATTCTTCAAACTGGAGTCGGATAAACTCCTCGCTGCCGACATAGCCCATCGTCTTGGGGCGGCCGGGGTTGGCTTCGTCCCAGGTGTCGTTTACTTCCTGTGTGATGAAATCAATCCAGCGGCGATCGGACACCGAGAGCTGCAGAGCAGCGCGGAGGGAGGTCGACGTGATGTTGACAGTCTTGTCGTCGAGGTTGATGAGAATGTCCGAGTAGCGGTCACGCTGTTGCAGGAGCAGCGAGTTGGTGCTGCCGACAACGTAGGACTTTGTACCAACGTCGGCCAATACGTCAAGCTGCTGGAGGGGTGTATATGGGCCAAACAAGCTTCCCTTTCCAAAGATCTGCAGCGGGAGGCCCATATAGGTCAACAAGGAGCTGCGATCGCTTGTCCGGAGGGTTGTTGGCTTTGTAAGCTTCTCAGAGTAGCTGTTCAGTTCGGGGCCGGCACAGTCTTGCAGATTTCGAAGGAGCCCGGGGATCAGAGAGACGAGAGAGAACTGAATCATGCAGAGGTGTTCGCAGCGAGAGCCGAAAAAGAGCATCTGGGCAGGTTAGCGGGACATACGGAAACGGAAAAACGATGTATAAAGGAAAAGGGTATGCCATACCTTGGGCTGCAGCAGGCAGCACTTGAACAAGACAAGCGTCTGCCAACGGAACTCGTGAACCAGCTCGCGCAAGCTCATACCAAGGTACTGGTCCCGGTCCTCGTCGTCGCTTGGCAACTGCGGCGACCGACTACCACTTGCACTGCTCTTGAGACCACCGCCACCCAGGGCACCACGGGACTTCTCCTCTGCCAGCGACTCCTGGAACCGGCGCAAAATGTCCACGTCGGTGAACTCGCGCTGGTCGAACCAGGCTTTTGTGACGATGCTCAGTCGCTCCTTGAGCATGCCAAAGAACTGGGGGCTGTCGGCAATGACCACAACAGCCTTCTGGACAGTCGAACGGGTGACTTCGGCGGGGCGGTTGCGCAGTTGGGCGGCGTCGATTTGCCGCGTGCAGGAAATGCCAAAGAGGGACGTGGCAGGTGTACTGGGACTGGAGGATGTGTCAGGGGTGGCGGGCTTCAGGAGCGTAAAGTAGGAGAAGTCTTCGGTCGAGGCGTGGGCGCCGTCGCTGAGGGCCATGAACGGCAGCAAGGGCCAGTCGTACTGGACGGCGGGATCTTCTGCGGACAGGGGCACGCCAAACCACATCTCAACCTCCGGACCACGGGCATGGTGGAAGTCGACGACGCAGAGCAGCGGGGTGAAGCCCGGCGCCAATGATGCGGGCGACCGTGGTGCTGCAGATGCGCTCGGGGTCAGAGGCGGTAAATACGTGCTCAGAGCTGCTGCACCCGTCGTGTCGATTGGCGTTACAGAGGGTTGCAGATGGTTCGCTGATGTTGTCGCTGTCGCTGTCGGCTGTGGCACTGGCGAAACTGTTTCGTCTGTAGATATTGCTGCATCTCCGGGTGCAGCCACAGCTGCAGGTGCGGGTGCATCCGTTGCAACATCCACGCCGGACTCAACGCCTCCCGTGTGGTCGTCCGCCTCCGGCGGCATTGGTGCTGACGTCGTGTCCATAATGTGTCCTGGCCCCCAAGACCTCGTCTTGCTGTTTCACTCCCCAGCACCGTGCAAACACTTGAGACGTCTACCCAGTACGATGGCGTGTAGACTTTGATTGTAGCTTGGTCGAGACGTTTGCTCTCTTTCGACGAGATCGGGGACGGCCGAGTCTAAGCAGGGAGGGCAAATGCCGATTCAGGGGAAACGGGCCTAGGTAGTTGCGGATTGTACCTGACCCGTAGGCTGTCTACTTCTTCGCGACGTCGAAGGAAAAGTCAGGAATCGTGAGCCACAACGTCGGTGAGTAGAGAGGCAAAATCAAATTGTCGAGGAGGTCGAGAAGGAAACGCGTCAAAGTTGGAGGAACAGATGGACGAAAAAAAAGAGGGGAGGAAAAGTCATGAAAAGTGGGAGCTGCTATTGCACGCACACCTGTACCTTGACTACTGCGTCTCCAATGCGACGTGGTGTTGTCAGACAGGGTGGAAATGCAAAAGCACCCTTTTCATGAAGACGCCGGGCGAGACAGATGCGAAGCCAAGAAAGAGAGAATAAAAAGGGAGTGAAGAGCACGAATGGGGAGAAACCCGAACAGACACCCAAAAGGCGGTGTTGAAGTCGTTCGCTCCTTCTTCGCCTTTTGCTTTAACCTGTGTTAAGCTTCTCCGTACGGAAACGGAATACAGCAAATTGGAGTCCCATAAAATACGGTGCGTAGGGCGGGCATTTTCTCACCATAAGGGTCAAGGGCCACCTCCCACTGGCTCACGGCTTTTGAGAATCCCAGACTCTTAGCGCCGTTTCCCAGTTACAATCAACCCAAAGGCACCTTCCGCTCTCAGTTCCGCAGGCCACAATTACAGCAATTGGTATGCACTAAAACCTTCTGATTCTCTACTTTTTTCCAAGTGCCGCTTTCCTGACGTATTAATCCATCGTCAAAAATTATCGCGCGATGCGACCGGAAACTGTCAACAACAGTCTCATAGTCCCAGCAAGACCAAATAGCGACAGGCTATAAGGCTATATCAAGCATAGACGATCCCTTATTTTACGCTGATATAACGTTGCTGAGACTTCAGGTAAAATCTTAACAGGAACAAAAAGGCATGGGGTTTTCCGGCGTAAGATCGGCATGGCCGCTCTGTATCTTACAAGGACAGAATTTCACCCCGAAAATCGTTTGACAGATATGTAGCAGATATCGATTTAGCAAAAATCTAAAAAAAAAAAAGCCATAACAAAAGGGGGAGGGAAAAGATCAGATGAAGATCATGTACCAAAGAAAGGACAGCGTGGAAAGGGAAACTTGCTGGGGGAGGGGCGAAAGATAAGAGTGCCAAGACGGCGTATCGTATGTGATGGAGGGCCAGGTGTGCGAATGCGATCCTGAGCAATTGCAAAAGAAACCGGAATCAACAAAAGCATTGTCGAGAAGATCCATTGTTGGTGCGGAGCAAAGACGAGATCGAGGACACGATACCAAACAATTCGCTGTGGGCGCATTGGGCATACACAGCAAATGCCACTACGCAGTCACCACGCATGCACGTCTATGGAAGGATATTGGCGACGGCACATAGAGTTTATGGCCATGCGACAAAACATGTAAAGGATGCATCTGATACGGGTGCCAGCGTGTCTTGCATATGTAGCTGCCCGTCATCCATCCTCCTTCCCACAAGGCAGAGAGGTAGAGCAGCCATGTCAATGAGCACTATCGCCAGCTATAGCAGGTGGCTGAACAAAGTAGGGTGCACGGCGATAGGTTGCTTAACTACGTTGTTGCGATCATGTGGGCTTGAATTAGATGTGTGAAATGGCAAATATTCCGTTACCGTGGCAAAGCAGGATCGAGAAGAGGAGACAGGCTGTCGCAGCCCACGTGTCCAAGGAAGCGCAAAAAAAGTGGCAAGTAGTAGGATACGCATATTGAGAGTGAAATATGAATGCAAAAAGAAAACAAAGGCCGTAAAACATAGAAGCTCGCATTACACTCGCATTACTCCAGTACTTTCGTGGCGCTGTCGTAGCGCCGCCCTCCCAGGCACTGTGGTGGGTTTTGATTGCGTCCGCCGTCATGGCCAACTGGGTGCGCTTTACCGTCCGTTGCTCCTGGTCTTCGGCATCTCTCTCAGTCTCTTTGTTCTGTTGTTTTGTGCCCTCGTATCTTCCTCCAGCAAGTATACCAGACCGGCCCCGTAATACACGAATGCCTCATCGCCTCGCTGCGGCCGCACAGAGTACAACATCTTGCCTTTTAGAAGACAATGCCATTGACACAGCAAAACAACAGGACAGCAACACAAAGCCGTTTGTCCAACCAAAAACCCACCGCTCACCAGTCCGTGTTCCAAAGGGATAGTGATAAAGACAAAAGACAAAATGAAAAAGGAAGGAATCCCAAGGGAGTGTGCGCTTGAATGGGTATCGGGGTCGCATCAGCCTTTATTGGGCAGCGACGAACTCGCCCTCGACCTGAGCGGCGCCTGCGTCGGGTTCGACGTTGTGGTAGTCCAGGATCTCCGAGTACATCATAATCTTCCACGTGTCGACAGGAAGATCGGCGTCGTTGAAGCTCCAGTCGAACTTCTCGTCGGCGACCGGCTCGTCGGTGGGGTCGTGGTACGGCGCCAGGTACTCGTGGGCAAGGGCCTCGGTAGCCGTTATTCTCTTCTTGGGGTCAAACACCAGCATCCGCTCGAGCATATCAATGGCTGAACACCTGTCAGTACAAAGGGAAATTTCGTTCGAGAGGGGGGGGAAGGGGGACAAACTCACCCGAATCATCGGCGTTGGTAAACTTGTTCCGCAGGGGCAGGCGTTCCCGCTTCGGCAGAGACTTGACAAACCGCAACGTATTCTCGCTAGCAATCGTGTTGATGACGTCGTCTGGGGGGGTGCCCAGGAGCTCGGTGATGATGGAGAACTGGTTGACGTGGTCCTTGCCGGGGAAGAGGGGTTTACCCTCCAGCATCTCAGCAAAGATGCAGCCAGCGCTCCAGATGTCGACCTCGACGTCGTACTTTTGCCATGTGAGCATGATCTCGGGGGCTCTGTAGTAGCGTGTTGAGACGTAGCCGGTCATCTGGGGGTCCTGGATGCGGGCCAGGCCGAAGTCGCAAATCTTCAGGTCGCAGTTCTCGTTCACCAGAATGTTGCTGGGCTTGAGATCTCGGTGCACAACACCGGCGGAGTGGACATATTTCAGTCCACGCTAGATGTGAGAATCTGTTAGCATGTGAGGCACGCCCCCATTCGGCTTTCCTTTGCAGCCATTGGAACGTACCATGATCTGGTAGAGGAAGTACTGGATGAACTGCTTCTCTAGTGGCCGCGAGGTGAGCAGCCGGTGCAAATCTGTGCCGAGAAGTTCCGTGACAAAGTAGCTGCGCAACACGTGTTAGAAGCAAAAGAATGTCGAAAAGAGAGGAGCGAGAGGCGGCCCAAAGAACGTACATGTCCTCAAGAGGAGAGATAAAAATGTCGGAGAGAGAGATGACGTTCTCATGCCGTAAGTGTTTGAGCAGCTTGAGCTCACGGTAGGTCCGCTTGGCGAGGACGGGCGTACTGAACGGCTTCATGATCTTCTTGATGGCGACATTTTGGTTTGTGAGTTGATCGCGGGCAGAGCTGTAGAGGGGTCGTACAAGTTAGCAACTTGCTCAAAAGGCGTTCAGGCCGGCGTTGACAGTTTGCCGGCAAAAACGAAGGGCAAAAGAAAAGAAAACATACCAAACGAGGCCGAAAGCGCCCATGCCAACAGGTTGGAGATCGGAGTATCTAAAAAGGAGAGACGAGAGCGTACAGTTAGCTACTGTAAGGAACACAAAAAAAAGCCAAGGACGTCCGCACCGAGCGCAGAGCATGGACCACGGGAAGCACATCGCAAAGAAGAAGGACGGCGGGAGCGGGAGTGCGGGGGTGCAATTCTTTACCTAGACGTGATCTCAAACGTCGTTCCAAAAATCTGGGTGCGAATGAACTCGGCCATGATGTGGGTTTGCTGTCGCGGGGGAATGACGACGATAAAAAACGAGTTCTCAAGAGCAGGGAGAAAGTCAATGAGTCGAGGAGCTTTCTCGGGCGGGGCTCAGTTGTGAAGAGGAAGGTCGGTTACGCTCGACAGCAAAGTAGCGAATGTCAATGGAGAGACAAGGGAATGGAGTGGAGTAGAAGCGAAAGCGAGAAGACAAGAGTTGAATTCTAGGGAGAGGAAAGAAAGAGAGGATGAAGAAGGAAGAAACCCGATGTTGAGTCCGTCAGAAAGCCAGAAAGGACGACTAGGTTCAAGCCAGTAAACACGCGGTGCAGGGCCGTGACAATGGTTTGGTTTCTTGGGCTGAGCCGGCCTGAGGTCACAGTTGCTTCTGGGGATGTTGCTGAGAACGGACTGTCTCAGGTCTCTATTGGGAGGACGAGTTTGTGGGGTTGGTGTTTTGAAGGCGTGTCGTTACAGCCGGGTGGTCAAATAGTTGTATGGCCAGCTGGGGCAGTTGTATCGTGCGCGGGGTCGAAGGCAGATGCTCCTTGTTCGCTTTGTGGAGAGCAAAGGGAAGCTGTGCAAAAGATGCGAATAAGGTACAAGAGGGAGCGAAAAGAGGGATGTCGGCTTTGGAGATCGACAATTAGGGAGATGCGTTCTTCTCGGCTCGATTTTGGCCTTTTCTGTTTCGGAAGTTGCGACGAAGAACGACGACTGGGCCGCTGACAGTGGGAAGGTGCGCAAATTGAGACCTAAAAGCAACTTTGCTCGACTGTGTCGCGCCTGCTGTTTCTGGTCGATATCTCGGCCTATGAGCTTAGCTTCGCCGATTCGTTTTATTTTTGACAATGTCGCCTGCGCTATTGCTTAGTGGCGCAACTGGAGGGGGGGGACGAGCGGTGAAAAAGGGGCGCCTGGGGCGATGGACAGCGAAGGCTCGGGCTTGGGAGAGGGATGCTGTTTGCTTGGACTTGTACAAATGCGATTGGACAATCTGAAGGGCAAGCGACGATGAGAGAACAACGAAAAGCGCTGATGGACGACGAAGCGATGTAAAAAGGGAGGGCGACGGCAGTTTTTAAACTAAATGAAGCAAATCCAGGAAAGGTAAAATAACGGAATTGCAGGGGAATTAACCGCCTTTTCTTCGGGTCGCTCTCTGTTTTTCTGCGTGCTTCCACGCCGTCGTGTCGTTGCGCCGGAAAGGGTTACAGGCTATAGTATAGTGATCGAGATCCAAAGCGACAATCAGCAACAAGGCCAATGTGTTGTCTGTCCCGCGTTTTCTCGATGCAAAGCGGACGGCGGTAGCAGGCCCTAAAACTGAGAAAGTGGGGCGGCTCTCCACTGTGGGTGAGGAGGGGTCCCTGGACTGCACCTCGCCCGAGGAAGAGAAAACGAGAGCTTCAGGGCCCACGGCAGGATACTAGTCAACGCCTGGCCTCGCTACAACATAGTTTTGCATGTTTGCTCATTTTACTCGGCCGGACAAAGCCTCACGATCTCGTGGTGTACGAAGTACTCTTCCACCAGGTCCGACTCAGGTCGAGCTTCTGGTCGGCTCTCATATATCGTGTAGGAGCCACCTTCTTCCTTTTTGGTTTTTGTGTCCCCTTTCCTAAATGTGTGGTGCATTATTGGCAAAGCTCTCGGAAAGTGCGAATTTTATGCTCCCTTAGCTACCTTTCCGCGATATAGTTGCTGCAAGCAAATATGCCGAGGGCGACCGTCGTCGCGGCGCCCACCTTTGGGCGGTCGCTAAGTGAAATTAAACGGATAGAAAATAGCTAATATCTATAGAAGGAAAGGAGCAGTGTCTCCGGTCAACCCCACCTGTCTCGCCTGTATTTTTGCCTTTGTAAAGCCATCACTGTCAGAGCCGTTTCTTAGTGCTCCAGTGCCTTAGTTTATTAGAAGCTTTTAATTCAGTATTCCTAAATATACTGCTAATAATGAACCAAACTTCATAAATACTAATATTACTAGGTTGAGATCTCTGCCGTTCAATCTTCCTTACCGTCAGAAACCTTTCTCGGCGCTTCTCACTGGTTTCTCTATCTTTTCAGCCAACCTGAACAGCAGAAAATTCCCTCCCTTGTCCAAATGACGTCAGTGATACTGATCCATCGTGAGCACAGACGGCAGCCGCCAAACTCTATTCGCTTGTGTTTCTTCTCTCCTGTTCCAGAGCCACTGGATCCCGTTCAACGCAACGCACCATCCCCTGGCAGTGCCACACCACGACACTTCCCTCGTTGGTATCGTCATGTTTCCCCCGCCCACCTCAAAGTGATGTTTCTGGACCGCCTTCGTGCATCCCGAAAACAAGCATGCATTGATGACGCCGACGTTTTTCTTTCGTTTCTTCAACACCACGAGGACTCTCGGGATCCAACCTCCCACACGGCATTGTCGCCGTATTATCGGATACGTTGGTGTTCGGCCAGGCCGTGTATTCTGTATAGTATGCACATATCGTTCGATCGTAGGAGACATGGAAGACAGCACACGATCTCGCTTCCCTGCAAACTAATGCCAGTCTGACAGGTGCTCCCGTATTTACCCACAAAAGTAGAAAATAAAAATAAGAAAATAAAAATAAATCAATCTGTGAAAGGCACGCGAAAGGGACCGCCCGGGGCACCCAGTCGCGTCATTGAGCACAACAGGGTCCCTGATTCCATGGTCCCCTGTTCTCGGCTACCTTTCAAAGACGGTTTAGACCCAACATTGTATGAGGATATGAGATAAGACGCAAACACCGTCGGATCGTTCCTTGTGGCGTCTTGTCGTGTGGCGCTTTCCGATCTTGTGGACAAACAGGAGCGACAATAGAGAGGAAGCGTAGGTCTGCCTCTGATGTTTCAAAGACATTGAAAGTGTGTATGATCTAGTTTCATTTCTAAAGAGTTTTGTTGGCTGACGCCATGAGCGCAGAGCTCAGTACTACACAACCGTACTTTCTGCGACTCAACAAATTTGATACGGCCATCTCTCTTGCTGCTCGCCCTTGCCGCGTAGAAAATGCGAAAATTTCACAAAGGTCCCGCTTTGTCCACTTTCTTCTTTCGTCTTCTGTGTTTTTTGTTTTTCTATTTTTTGAGATGCAATTCGTACTGCTCCCGTTCTGGCCACGAGCCACGCTCACAATCACACCCGCAGCAGAAACGGCTGGGTGGGGGAGTTACGTTACCTCACCGGCTCCAAACCATGCACAATGACATCATCGAGTCCGATTCCTACAGCGCTATTTCCGTCCAATGTCATGGAATGCCAACACAGCAAACACAAGCGCAGCGAGACCACCTCCAGGATGTATGGACACCGACAGCCACGATACCTATCCTCCTCTCATACAGAGTAATTTACGCAGCAACTTGAATAGGAATGGCCAAGCATGTCCAGGTCCTCAGCTCCTCCACCCCTCCTCCTCTCCCATGCAGGCAATCCCGCCCCCAAAAATGTGTGGCCCGTATTCCCGACAACGGTTTTCTTCTCGGTTGCTATTTTTTTTTTGTTATCTTTCGACCAAAACGCCTCTGTAGTCTTCTGTAACTGTGCATTTTGATCATGAGACCACGTCAAAGAACGCCACAAAGTGAAAGGCAGGACAGGGCTTTTGTACAAGAGAACGTCATGAATGAGATGAAAAGGTATGATATGGTGGGATTCGGCTCAATGTCACATAATGGACATTGCCGTTAGTACAGGCTATGAACTAGGAAGGAAGCACTTTAGTGATGAGCATTCGATCGTATGCAATAAACAAAAGGTACCAAAAACCGTAAGATTAAAACGAGAACGAAAAACAGGGCCCAATACGTTAAAAGAAAAGAAACGAAAACACAAATATAGCCAGTCCCTGTGTCTTGTGATCGTGCTGACGTAAAACACAACGAGCTTATAGCTCACCCTCGGCCACGCCACCGCTCGTCTCGGGCTGCAGAGGTTCGACATTCCAAATCGCCTCGGCGTACTCGTTGATACAACGATCGCTGCTGAAGAAACCCATGCGTGCCACGCTCGTGATGCACTTGGTGATCCAGAGCTCCTGGTCAGCATACGACTTGTCGACAAGCTCCTGGGTCTCCAGGTAGCTGTGGAAGTCATCCGAGACAAGGTAGAAATCGCCGTGCTCGCGAACGGCAGCGACCATGCCCGAAAAGTCCTGTGGGTTGCCAAAGGTGCCGCTCTGGATGGCCTGGAAGACCTTGTCGAGGCTAGGGTCGATTTTGTGGTCCTGGCCGTAGGTGTGGTGGTGGCGCAGATCATCAACGTCCTCGGCAAGGTTGCCGAACAGGAAGATGTTCTCCTCGCCGATCTCGCGGGTGATTTCGATCTAAAATACGTGTCAGAATTTTTGTACAAGTGGACAATAACAAAGTGTGGGGGGTGTTATCGCGTGTATGCTTACGTTGGCACCGTCGCAAGTTCCGATAATCAGACCGCCGTTCAGGACAAACTTCATGTTGCTTGTGCCCGAAGCCCTGGGGATACCGGTTAGCTTTGGAAGGGTCATTTGGGTTATTTGGTAGCCCGCGAATGCAAAAAGGGGACGTACTCTGTTCCGGCTGTGGAAATGTGTTCGCTGATGTCCGAGGCCGGGATGATGATCTCAGCCTTGCTGACATTGTAATCTTCAAGGAAAATCACCTTGAGTGCGTCGCCAATCTCTGGGTCGTTGTTGACTACGGTGCCCACGCTGTTGATGAGGTGGATGATCTGCTTGGCCATCCAGTAGCCGGGAGCCGCCTTGCCACCGAAGATGGACACGCGAGGGAGGACCTGCTTGCGCTGCTCGGGCGACATCGACCTGAGGACCAGGTAGCGGTGGATGACACCAAAGATGTTCATCTGCTGGCGCTTGTACTCGTGGATACGCTTCACCTGCACATCAAAGAGCGCCGTCGGGCTGACAACGATGCCCGTCGTGGTCTTGATGTAATCGGCCAGGCGCTGCTTGTTGGCCAGCTTGATCTCGGCCCACGCCTTGCGGAACGCCGCGTCGTTGACAAACAGCTCAATCTTGTTGAGCAAAGTCAGGTCCTTGAGGAAATGCTCGGGGCCGCCCGCCTTGGAGGCAATCAGGGCCGACAGTTTGGGGTTGGCCTGGTGCAGCCAGCGGCGGGGCGTAATGCCGTTGGTGACGTTGACGAACTTGTCCGGGCCGAAGACGGTGACAAAGTCCTTGAAGATGGTGGTGCGGATGAGATCCGAGTGCAGCTCGGCGACGCCGTTGACCTTGTGGGAGCCGACAATGGCCAGGTAGGCCATACGGATCATCTTGGGCTGCGACTCCTCAATAATGGAAACGCGGCTCAGCATATCGCGGTCCTTGGGGAAGTTGCGCTCCACCATCTGCAGGAAGAAGAGGTTGATGTCGTAGATGATCTGGAGGTGGCGCGGCAGAAGGTGCTGGAAGAGGCCGACAGACCACTTCTCAAGCGCCTCGGGAAGCACGGTATGGTTGGTATAGCCGAACGTCTGCTGCACAATGTTCCAGGCATCGTCCCAGTCAAGACCTTCGAGATCAATGAGAATGCGCTGCAGCTCGACAATGGCCAGTGTCGGGTGGGTATCGTTGAGCTGGATGGCGACCTGGTCGGGGAATTCGCGCCAGGCGCGCTTGGTCTTCTTGAAACGACGCACAATGTCGTAGAGCGAAGCGGCCACCCAGAAGTACTGCTGCTTCAGGCGCAGCTCCTTTCCGCGGTCGAGGTTGTCGTTGGGGTACAGCACGGCGCTGATGGTCTCGGCGCGCTGCTGATCGGCCACGGAGCTCTCGTAGTCGCCGTTGTTGAACTTTTGGAAGTCAAACTCGCCGCCAGACGCCTGGCTGGACCACAGACGTAGGTTGTTGGTGGAGGGAGTGGCGTAGCCGGGAATGGGCACGTCGTAGGCCACAGCGCGAACCACCTCGCCACCCTCCCAGTGGGCAGTGACCTTGCCGGAGTCGTCGGTCGTCTTGTTGACGTTGCCATAGAATTGGATCTTCAGGATTTGTTAGTACAAGAACAAAAGAGACCTCCAATTTATGAGTGGGAGAGGGAAAGCATACATCCACAGTCACATCGTGACGGGGGAACTCCCACGGGTTGAAGTCCAGCCAATAGTCGGGCACCTCCACTTGGTAGCCGTCAATGATCTCCTGCTTAAAAATGCCGTAGCGGTAGCGCAGACCGTAGCCCCAAGCAGGGTAGTTGAGCGACGCGAGACTGTCGAGGAAGCAGGCAGCTAGGCGACCAAGGCCGCCATTGCCCAGCGCAGCATCGTGCTCTTGCTGGATGATGTCCTCGACGCGGAAACCAAGCTCGGACAGACCAGCTGCTTTTGTTAGCACGCCTGGGGCGCTGGGAAACGTATACAAGTAAGAAACACATCACATACTCTGGGCAATCTCCTTCCCGCCAATGTTGAGCATGGCGTTGTCGAGGGCACGACCCATCAGGAACTCGAGACTCAGGTAGTATACGCGCTTCGAGTCGGCAAACGTCTGGCGCTGCTGGGTGCGGTTCCACTCAATAATCAGGCGGTCGCGGAATGCCAGGCTGGTGGCGGCGTAGGCGGCAGTCTCGTCGCAGTTGAACATGCTCCGGGCCAAGGTGGTCTCGATATGGCGGACGACCTCCTTCTCGAACTGGTCCTTGTCCTTGAAACCAGAAACCTGGTTCTTCAGCCATGCCTCGCGCTGGGGCTCGGGGATGGAAGCTGGGGGGGAGGGGGAGAATGTTAGCTAGTTTCCGGCAGCGGAGGCCATCGAGGCACAAGAAAGAGCCTCACCTTCAACACCCTTGATCTCCTGAGCACCGAAGCCGGTAAAGGTACGCTTGTGCTTGGGGCGGGTGATGCCAGCGGGGCTGACAGAGCCCTGAATGTCGACAATCGGAGCACTGGCCGAGGGACGGCGCTCGCGCGTGGGAAGCTGCTGCGCAGACATGACGATCTGTCGGTTCGAAACGGTTGATCGTGGCAGATGGTGGGGAGGGGATCGTGGCAAGGAGATAAGAGGCCGAGATAAGAGCTATCCAAAGAGGTCTGGAAGAAAGGACAGGGTGATGTCAACGGTGACAAGAAAACTAGGCACAAGCAACCAAAAACAGAAAACAGAATCCAAAAAAGATCACGACAAAAGACAATGATGAAAAGCACAACCACAATCGTCTGTCAGAAAGACAAGGAAAAGGGGGAAAGACAAGAAAGAAGGGGGGAATGGAGTAGATGACAGGAGGTGAGCAGGGCGGGGGAGCTTAAGAAGAAAACAGGATGGGGTAACCGGTCTCAGCGTCTAGATGGGGAGGTAAAGAGGGCAGGTACGATGCACTATAATTAAAAAGTGGGCATTCTGCTGCTTGGAGCTTAGGAGCTGCAACTTTTTTGCCTCTACGGGTCCGGAATGCGTCTATTGTACGAGGAAGGACCGACCGTGCTGTGCCAGCGACAGATATTTTCAACTTCTAATGGAGCGATTGGATCTGAGCCGCTGCACGCAGCTGCACGAGAGGGGCAGAACAGGAAGGGTTGGGATACAAGAGCTTCGAAGATGACACCACCATGGATCCCACCCTCGTACAGGAAATGGGAAAACAGAAACACAACCACATTCTGCAAGCTGTCTACCGGCCACTTTCCTCGCGTTGCAAAAGACAGAGACGCATATGAACGACCCAGCACTACTTGCAGCCAACCGCATATCTCTGGCAAGGCCAATTTGAATGGGAGCAGATGGGAGAGCGGGACGGGATGGTGAGGCCGTTGATGGGCTGTCCGACAGTTCGTTAGCAGAAGTAAGAAAAGACGCGGAGCTCGCGCCATATGATATCAGAGATAAGGAATGCCGCGTGCAAAGAGAGACCTTGGCGCATTCGGGTGGTGAATTGGTGGCAACAAACAGATGGCAACAAACAGCAACGGACAGGCTCGACGTGGGTAGCTTCAGTGAGGGTGGGGTAGATGAGAGGGACGAAAGAAAGGAGCGGTGCTGTTGGGGTGTCTGTCCATGGCAACTTGGAACCGCGTGAGGAAGGATGTCGATCGCATGCGTGGACAGAAGCAGTGCAGAATGCAGCGACCAAGTGACTGAGACACTTTGATCGGGAATGTGTCAGTGACAGAGGACCAGGTTCGATACGATGGCCGCATGGAAGCGAGCTGCCAGCCTACCGTCTCCACCGATGCAGTCATAACGACGGGGCCATTGTCTCACGCCAGGTACAGGTCCGGTAAGTAATGATGAGAAATGGGAACCAAAGAGAGTGCCGAGTTTTGTGGACGAAACGCAGTTACTTCGCTGTTTTTTTGCGTTGCTTTCGCTGGTACCTTTTGACACAGCTCTCACACGAGCTGCCAGCCGTTCTACCTTCAGAGTACAGCTGTCGCGTTAGCATGTGATCCCTGATTCAGGCTTCCTTCCGCTTTCGTCTTACACGATTGCAGCTGGGGCAGACGGAATCACACGACGACGTACTGAAGACCGAGTTCAATCAACGTACAATGGGAAATATCATCGAGCAGGATACTCGCAGCCATTCGCACGACGTACGCGGGATTAATTGACAGAGCTTGTCTGATGGCCAGTGGCGAAAAAGGTAGCACGACGCAGCCAGGAACCCCGCCATACAAAACGACAGCTCCCCTGGATTGAGTGCAAGTCGGTGTCCTTGCCTGAGCTGTTGCCCTGACTTCCCCTGGCCTTTGACGCACGGCGCAAGTCCTTTCGACTCGCTCGTTTTTACTCTTTGTAACGTCCTTTATATTCATTCATCCATTCATCAGATTGTGGTTTTTGATTTTCCCCTTCCCCTTCGCCTTCCCCTTTCTATCGGAAGTGGTTACTTCGTTTCTGCTCGTGGCTTAGTTTTGGGCTTTCTTCTGCTCTCAGTCAGCGCGATGCCGAGAAAGAAAACGCTTCTTAGCACTATGGAGTACGGCCGTAACCAAGACTCCGGAGACCCGAGGTGCATAAGGTTCACGGTTTGGTGACTTGAAACAACGACGACGAGAAAAAGGCCGAACACACCGCCTCACCTGTCCCTCGAATAGTTGTTCGGAACGGGCATCGAGGAGGTTGTTCTGTCCAGAGCACGGCCACCCACGAGACCCATATGATTGGACCAGCAGCCTTGCTGGGTGAGGACAAAGAAAATGGAACGAAATGGGACCAACTCCACATTTTCTTTCTCGGTACGTCGTAGCTTCAGTTGCATTACCGTTAGTGCTCTGTATAAAGACCATGAACGGCCTTAAGGGCCAGGCACGGTTCAGAGGAGCTCTGAACACAGAGCAATTACCTCAAACTCGGGCACCAGCTTTTGCGTAAACGCCGTGCCAGCATTCCGCTACAGTACGACAGCTCTTGGATACGTGATTGTTGGCTGTTTTACTGACTTATTACATCTGGAAGCCATCAATCGAAAACACTCGGTTAAAACCACTTAATATGCCGGCGCGTGGTATTTGAATTGTAAAATTTGCAAATAAAACGCAGACGAGGTATGTTGCAATAGGGTAACGAAACAAGCCAGAGAACTTGGCAGACTATTTGTCCGAATAAATATCAAAAAATACCAAACATCAAAATAGAGTGTGCCCACCCTCCAAATCATCAAAACAAAAGGCCCGTCGTTCAAAAACGCTCAGAAAACGCCTCGCAAAGCAGTCATAAAATCGGAAGAGGACTTAAGAGACTGTGCTCCAACTTTCCTTGTGAACCATTCAACGCCGTAAGTCATGCAAATGAGAAAGATAAAAGCAGGACCAAATAAAAAAGGCAAAGCAAAAATTGCCAAAACCGAGCATCGCACAGAACGTGAGCGTTCCGCTTTGTCCAATGCGCGAAAAGGCGGGCATGTGCTTCTGGGAGTCGACGCCGGCGAAGCGATCGGCGTCGGTCATTAGTCTTGGGTCGTCGGTCGTCGGTCGTCGGCCGTCGTTTGTCCGCTAAATGAAATATGGCTTCTTCGGTTCGTCTTTTTATAGGATACCGGAATCTTTGAGAGCGTTGTTGAGTATCGTCTCCTTCACCGCCGCAAAAACTAGGCGAATGTTGGACGTATCGGTAGCTTGGGTCAAACTGAGAGTGGCATGTTAGCTTCCTGCCACCGGTTGGCACAAAGGGCGCAAATCGGGACCATACGTACTGAGGATATAAGTTGAGGTGTGCCCGATTCACCTGATTGAACCGCCAGAGCAGGTACTTTGCTGCCTTATTGGCATCGTCACCGCCAGAGTAGTCAGGGAAGTAGTTGCCCAGAGGTGACCGGCCGAGCTTCTGCTTGAAGATATCAACCTTGTTCAGGAACAGGATGATGCTCGTCCGCATGAACCATCTCGAGTTGACAACAGAGTCGAATAGCAGCAAACTCTCCATCATTCGGTTCTGACTGCTTTCCTCGAGCAGAACTTGATCGTACTCACTCAGAGCCACGCAAAAGATAATAGATGTGACATCCTCAAAGCAGTGAATCCACTTCTTCCGTTCGCTTCTCTGGCCACCAACATCGAACATGCTGTTATGTGGTTAGCTTTGCAGCCTCAATATGAGGGTCTTCAAGGCGCTGAACTTACTGGATGCTCAGTGGGCCCATCTGGAAGCGTGTTTCGTAGATACCGGTTGTTTTTGTTCTGGCGCGCAGAACGTCCATCTCGTTCGGGATATAGTCTGGGTGAACAATCCGCCTCACCTCGTCGAAAAAACTGTTTCGTTAGCAGAATACTTATGTTTGATGGTACTGGCCGTGATCATTGCGCCACTTACTATCCTGCCGAGTCCATGAGGTAGAACTCCGTCTGCCGCTCCATGAGCTGGCCCCGGACAGGGTCCTCCCAAAGAGCCAGGACAGCCTCGCCAACTTTGGGGTCGATGCTTGGCTGTGGACCAGATCCGATTGAATAATCGAGCAAAAAGTCGCAGTACGCACGGATCTCATCGCTCTCTAGCTCAATCTCAAACTGGCGCATAGCGTTGATCACGGCCTTGGCGCATTCGAGGAGGTTCTTGAACACGGTTGGCCGGTAGCTGAAGAGTTCATCCTCCGAGTAGCCCTTCAAATGGATAATCTTCATTTGTTTGACGATTGTCGACTTTCCTGATTCCCCCGAGCCTAGAGTACCGCGCTGTTAGCTTGCAAGAAAATGGCTTCAGACAGGACAAGGGCAAAAGCGTAAACGAGTGCAAACACTCACCTAGCAGTAGAATCTTGCATTCTCGCCGTAACCGCTTCGAATCTTCCTCGAGGTCTTTGTCGATCTTCTGACTCCTCTTCTTCTGCTCCACCTCCTCACTATTTGAACTCATGCAAGCCCCCATGATAACCATTAGGTCAAGTGGACCGGATGCGTGTCTAAGACTGGCGATTGTATATTTTCGGCGTGCAGCTCCTTCTGCTCCTGCCGGATATCTTGTCCACAGTTTCGTTTCTTTTCAAGTCGTCCAAGGTCGCCTATTCGGGAGACACGAAAAACGGCACGAGTGAAAACCCGAGACTGTTGACGAGTCAAAAACACGGGCTATATCGAGACGACGATTTTTCCGCGGTGAGGTCCTCTCGCTACACGCGGCAGAAGCCCGTGGATAGTGGCCCGCCTGCGATTTCGGTTGATGAGCGATCAATCGCTTTGCGGTCTCTAATCTGCTGTCTCGTTGGAGGATGTCGTTCAGTTGCGTCCTCGCTATCCTGCAGCGCGATGTGAAAGGGCCCACAATTGGGAAATGAAGGATTCGATTGAGAAATGGTCAAGTCGGGAGAAGACAAGCTACTTGTTCCGTATATGGGAGAAAAGGACGGTATGTCGAACAGCAGAACGGGAAACGGCGGGTACGGGTCAAATGGAGCTGACGATTAGGCTGGCTGGCCTCGAAGTATGGTTGGCTTTGAGGGTTTACGCGGGGAGGCAAAGACGGCTCAAAGCAAATAGCGCAGGGCAGGTGACAAGAGGGTTGCGTCGAAAATGATGTCGCGCGCTTGAATTATCGTCGTAGAATAGAAGACAGGGTGGATATTGAGGATCCTAGGAATTGTCGCACATGGACGAGTAGCGAAGAGGCTCCGGAAGCGAGTTCGGCGATAAACAGCGCTGGGGTTGATTTTGAGCTGAGAGTGCTGGCGAAACGACTAGCGGGGAAGATGACGAGAGGGTGATGTGGGTTAAGAGGGTTGTCGAAATGTCGAAAGAGAAGCGTACGACGACAGAATGCAAGATGTCGCTGTGAGACTGTTGTTGAAGAGTTTCGTTCGTCGAGTCGCCGAGGGTAGTAACGAGAGAATGAGGAGGTGGAGGAGGAGGAGGAGGCGGCGACGGAGTAAGAAGGAAAGTAGAGACTAAACGGTTAGCTTGGGTAGCATTTTATTTATTTTATCCATTTGCATTTTGTCATGGGGCGTGGCTGTATTACACTGTACCGAATGCCTCTTCCAGGCGAGCGGACAGGGAAGACGAAAATGAACAGAAAAGAAGAGTGAAAGACAGAGGCCAGCAAATAACGAAAAAGAAGAAGACGAAAATAGAGGTGTTGAAAATGACAGCCTAAAAAAAAGGACAGAATGAATATGGACTTGGCGAAAGACGTAGCACAGGGAAATTGGTTAGACGGGAAGGGGAAAGTAACGGCGAGATGAAGGCTGACGAGCAACATGCGAATGGCGGAAACAAGGGAGTAGCAAAAGTGAATTGGAAGACGAGAAGGACAAAAACGAAGCAAAAGAGAGGGGAAGTCAAGAAGGCAAGATGTTCACAACACACAAAAAGACGACAAGAGAGGCCATAGGCGGGCCGGGACACCAAGACAGTTTGTGAAGGAGACACCGAATGAGAAACAGCGGAGACGACGAAACTCTTTGAAAACTCACAAATAGTGTCTGATGCGCGGCCGGCAGAGCTTGCCCAGAGACAAAATGGCGGATAGAGCCAGTAAAATGTGTTTGCAGAAGCTAAATGGGACCGAACGTCCGTGCGACTGGAAGGGTGCGGAGGTAGGGTGACAACACCACGCGCAGAAAGAGGAGATGTCGTTCGCCAAGTGGGAAGAGTAGGATGCCAGCCATTCGTTGGGGAGAGGGCGACAAAATAGACGGGAGCTGTCAACGATGTTAAGGTGGGAGAAGGACAAGGGAAGTCTTGAGAATGGAATACGCAAAGTGTGAAAAGTCAAAAAGAAAGGGAAAGAGAGAGGTTAGAGCAATCACTACATAGAGGCCGCAGGAACGACACATGAATACAATAGGAAGGAGCGATGCGCCGCAATGGTGTACTCTCCTAGTCGGGCTTCAGAGGGAAGGAGCGGTGGGATTGTGTCGAACGGACCAACAGACAGAACAAGCGGCAAAGCGCTGTAGGGCAAGAGCGGCGAACCAGGGTCTCTGAAAGAGAAAGAGCTACGCAGGTGTGGGGAACCAGCAAGGCGCAAATGGCGCATGGCGTCGAGATGCAGAGCAACGTATACTTTTCACAGGCGGCTGCTTCGGGCACATACCTACAAAATGCATCCCATGCAACCCACACAAATGCTTTGCCATCGCTTGCCTGGGGAATAGAATAGTTGGATGTGCAGGTATGTGTGACACGCCCAACAGGGCCAGATTGATTTGGCAAAGTCCTTGTTGACGGAGAATGGGGCCACAGAGTTGAGGACGCGCCAGGGAAACAACGATGGAACAGGCAGAGACGGCAGGCGCGACCTTCGCAAGTGACGCCCCACCATTGCCTTTCTCATGCTGTTGTTCAAGGACTCGCAGGTGCGGTCGCCGTCCAACGGAACTTGCTTCTATGAACAATATTTTTACGAACTTCGCAAAATACATCATTTGGACAACGAGTGTGTGAGGACAATACGAACGAAGCCGTCAGCCACACCCAATGAAACCGAAAACCTGTCGATCAGTTGCGCCTTACCTTAAGCCTAGCATACCGAAGAAGAAAAAGGAAGCCGCGTTAGAATCTTCGACACAGAGGCTGAAAGGCTCTCTAGCAGGCTCTCTTTCCTAACCCCAGTCTATCCGGTTTTCATTGCTTGTGCCCGTCTCTAGCTCTACCCTGTGCGACGAATAGCAGACCGGTGACTTCTTTTGGAACAGGAATCTGCCAGGTTAGTAATAATGCTCACAGTCATGATCTGCTGAGAGCCGTCGCCACGTCGCCACCTTGACATCAACGGCTCGCTCGGCATACAGAAAGACGCTCGGTGTCCTGCTAGCGGCCCACCCTTTCTGTACCATTTACCGGGGCGGGAGGCGGCAGTTTGAAGCTCGAAACTCTCGAGGTTATCCCTTTCTATTGGGAGCCGGACCAGAGCACGCGATAGGAAATGCGAAGGTATGTGGTGAATCTGACCAGGCTCGGCTTGGAAGACAAAGGGACGAAAGATGCGAGAAGGGCATCGTGCAAGCACATGTGCAGCCTAACTACGGCGCACCATTGAGCAACATACTCGTGCCCAGAACACTGATTTGAACCTCGGTATACGTGCACACAAAAAGGACAAGGAAAAAGGGATATGGAAGGCCAGTCGTCCCAAATCGCCATTATCGGCTCGTCTTCTGTGATGACGACCTAGCTACGCTATACGCAGGCACGGTCGCTCACAGAAAAACGGTGTCAAGTGGCAGAGAGCCGCTGCTCACACCATATCTTAGTGATATCAAGTGGCACGTGGCAACAACCTACATAGCTGTAGGATTCGACAGCATCTTACACAGCAATCGATTCGGACAGCGTGCCTGGCGCTCTGATTCGCGAAATCACCCCCCCTCTTGGAATGGAGGCTGGCAAAGAGACTCTCCCCGTCCGCTCTCAAACTTGGAAAGACATCGTGAAGGGAGAAGTGGTGCTGGGGCTGACCAACATGCAGTGGGCCCAAGACCACTAACACGGGCGTGCCCGTATGTATCCCTTAAAGTTGCCACATTCCACATCAATGACAGTAGCGCAAGGTGCAGTACTTTTGTCCTTCATACGGACGGAGTTCGATGTGGAGGGGTTCGTGGTAAAGTCATCAACGGCACAAAATTTATCCAATATAAAAGCTTCAAGTCTCGCGGCCGACAGTATCAGTAACCATGTAGCTAGGCTAACTACATCCACCGCTCATTGTCTCCGTTGCTGCATGATTCGAATTTCAAATACTTCACGGCGCATTTCAACAGCTCTCGAATTTTGTCCCTGGTTCAGACAAATCCTGGCCACGCCAAAGATGGAATGGCGTCGCGCACAAGGCGCCCCTCCTCATATTTTCGGTGGCGCAGGGGTGTCCTGAAAAGGCCAACAGAACAAGGATACGCCAAAATATGTAATACTCTGCAATACTGCGCGAACCTGCTGCGAGTGCCTGTAACACTGATGAACCCGGCCAAACCGCCTATGACTACTTTTTTGTGGACCACCGGTGAAGGAAATATCAGAGTGGGAGATGCCAGAAAACGACCTACGATGTAGTAACTAACCCCTTTGTCAAACAGCAGCGAAAGAGGAAGAGAGAACCAAATCGACTGGTGAGGTACTGCTCCGCAAGTGCTCAAGTGCTCCACATCCGTTGACATTTCTGGACAGGGGCTGAGGTCCGAATCAAACGAGGGTGCAGTTTGCGTCGAGAGGAGAGTGTCAGAGATTGGGGAGTGGGCGAGGAGGAGAGCACAGACGGGGAGAGAGATGAGAAGCAAAACCGCCCATTCCGTTGATTGAGCATTGTTGCTAAGCGACAACAAGAGCACGGATGGAGCTTCGAGGTTAGACAGTCGCAAGTCACCCAGTGGTCCGCGCTTCTTGATATTGCCATCCATCACGCGATTTTCAGCTGGAGCGTAATAGGGGGCTAAAAACACCGACAGAAACGTATCACAGAATATGGAAGGATTTGCATCACAGCCAGTGCTTACGACGTATCTCACTTGACTTGAATTATATGCATCGTACGCACAAACCTGTTTCCCTCGCGTGGCCAGCGTCCATTCTGGCTTTCTGGAAGCCCTGTTCTCTGGCTTTCAGGCTCGCTCGGCTTGCTTGGCTCTCTTTTTGTTTTCATTTTCAAACTCTCGCACTGCCCTTTTGGTAGCCATGCTCCCTGTGATGACGGATCACAATCCTACGTGTTCATCCCCGATCGAACGTTGCAAGGGAAATTCAATAATAATACGAAAAAGTACGGAGTAATTACGTATACGTTGTGGTTTGGACTGCCGAGTTGCCGTCCCTCGTTCATTTCCTATTTCTTGGTTCCGTGATACCCTCCCCTTCATTTTCCACGTGTCGTTCGCGTGCAGGACGGGCGGCTCAAGGGGGAACAGAAAGGGGGTGAAAACGTCCGGCGGTGGGTGGAGTTGTGAAGGAAAGCAAACCCGTTTTCTGTGCTTGCCGACGTCGTATGCAGCTTCTGTTTTCTTTTCATGTCTCATCGACGAGCATTTCCTTCTTTTCGTCCTGAAACCGTGGGTTGCATCTAAAGCAGGCACAATCAATAACGCTGCATAACGAGAAAAAGAAAAAGTACCCGGGAAATGATATAACAAAAGGAGTAATTACCTGCCTGCACACAGCGCAACTGAGTAATACTCCCATCCAATCCGAAGGATATTGCAACCATGGTATGGGTCGCCCGCTATCACAAACGACAGGGACGATAAAACCGCAGAACGTTGCCGAGGATATCGAACGCAGAGTCGGATGGGGAAATATGCACAGGCGGTTTTACAAGAACAGAACAACGACGTGCAACAGGAAAAACCTCTGGCTACCGCGCACCGGGAGAGAGATGTTGTCCTCCTGCAAGTATGGGAAGGAAGCGTAGGAAATTATGTGAATAAAAACCCGTGATTTTGTCCGACTTACGATTTGTTTTATGGGCTTTGCACCAAGACGATGGAAGCAAAAGAAGCCCCGGCACAAACACGAAAAACTAGAGAACTGTGGCTCAGTGTTCCAACCCCGCATGTACATGCGATCCGGAGGGTTCCATGCCATGAGAAAATCACGCTCGTGTCGGGGAAAGGGGATGCGTCTATTGGGCAGTGGTGTGCAAACTCCTCGAGGCGAACTCCAGACCAGACGATGATCGCCGCCTGACCGTCTCAACGTCCGGAACCAGATACCGGTTTTCACGTACAGACTACACGCTCTCGCATTCAGATAACTGCCTAAATCGCGAACCGAGAATCGTCATGGACGGTAACAGGTTCACTTGCGTGTCAGTACCTGATCGTCCGGGATTCGTACCTTTTTCAGGCGCTGGTCATTAGACCGAGATGTGAAATGCGCAGATGTCAAATGCTCAACAGCAGTGACCTTCTGACAGACACCGCAACTGGTAGGCCTTAGCATGCAGTGGTTATAAGACGATGCAAGTTTACGTACTGGAGTATGTGTCATAATAGTTGACTCTTCAATGACCCTCAAGTCTGCCCGAGTATGAACCAAGTCGACAGCGCTTTAGCGCACAAAAGAGACGGAAGACGGGAAAAGGCTTTCTCAGCTCCTTTGGAATCGGCATAAAAAGCGAACTATTTTTATATCCTGGTCACAGCTTGGGAACAAGCTGCTGATGGTGTAGACCAGAAGACAGTCGTCACCTTTCACCACATGGTGGAACTGATCTGTCCGTGTTACTAGTATCGTACCGAAGCAGAGTTGAAACCGTGCGATGGCAAGACGACACGGCAAGTTTCGCTCGGAGGCGTCCCGGGACGAAGTAGCTAGCACGTCCCTCCTTGCTGCCGGTTTCCCAACCTTCGATAGCCTCTGTCCCATTTTTGGTATTTTCGTTTCCTCGCCTCATGCTGTAGAAAGAGCTGTCTTCTGTGAATAAGCACTACACAACTCATCCCCGTCCTCCGCTTGCGCCTTTTACCCTGCAGACGAAGGAAGAGGAATCTTTCTAGAACGATTTGGAAAAAAAAACCGGCAATCACATGTCTCCTCCTGTCACTTGTGTCCCCATTACTTGAGCCTTTTTCTCGTCCCTCATTTCCCTCATACGCCGCACAATTTCTTCTTTTTGTCTTCCTCGCATCCTGCCCTTCTCGACTGCTGTACGTAACGCAGTAGTGCAACTACAAAGTAGAAAATGGTGGGCCAAGAATGTTGCTTGAGGGAAATTGCTGCTTTCTCCTCGCCAAAGCAGGACAAGCATGCCCGAAGCTGATAAGTTATGTCGTACAAATAGGGAGGTTATGGCTCCCCAAATAGGAAGGAGCCTAGCCAGGGCCTATTCAGCGGTTCGGCCGTGATCTGTTCAACTTTTATTTCAGCTTCATAGTCCATAGTCCTGTCTGATCTCCGCCTGCCGAAGCGGCACCCAACCTTGTTGCGCATCTGGCCTCTTTCCTCATTCTCACTACGCCTGCTTGGCGTCCTGGGCCGATCCACCAAAAGCTTCCTTCCAAGGCCTTGGTGGGTACAGGATGAGCTGTTGTTATCTTGTGGGTCATATTACAACATTCTATGGCGAGAACGACTTTGGACGACAACGCGATAAGAACAGGAACCAGAGGGTCTAGTATCGTTTTTGAAGGCTTGGATGGTATGGGTCGCAGCGCAAGGGGGAAACATGTTATACACGTGGCTGCAGGATAACAATCATGAGCGACTTCTTCTGAAAATGCGCCGAGTCCTGTTCCTTTGGGTTGTGAAAGGCCGAGATACGGGACGAGAAAGGCCAATACGGAAGCCTTCAGAGGCCTCATCGTGCCGCGTCAGATGCAAAAGAAGAAGCTGAAACCAACATGATAGTCGATAATCTGATCGCTCGCAAAAGTGAATCTATCGTATAGCTGTACAAAACGACTGTCTTTACCTCCCAATTGCCCAACCGGCTCGCCAAAAGGCACTGAAAAACAAACCAGGCATCCGACCGAACCGCCTCCGCCGTAACAAAAACACATGGCAAAGCTAGATATTGGGCATCAAAACGCAAACAAAGAGGGGAAATGGGTATTATTCCACTGCTCCGGCCAACGTATGGGTACTAACAAAGGAACGCAAGCTCACATGAAATGGGGGGAGGGAGGCAATTAAAAAATTGAGCAAGATGAGGCGAAAATGCATCAATATAACAACACAAGGCTCACGAAAAAGCAAGATCAACACGAAGAACGTGGCCCAAGTGGCATGGCAGCCTCCGCTCATGCCAGCCGCATCCGTTCACGGTAGGCCATGAACTTGCGAACGTCCATGTCGTGGTTGGAGCACGACACCGACCACACCGCGCGCACTTCTGCGTCTTGCTCCATCCAGTCCAGGTAGCGGTTGATGCCGTCGTTGTCGCCGTCTGCGGAATCGAGCCAGCCGAAATCGCCGTCACGCGTCTCAATGTCGTGGCGACGCGCCTGGAAGTGGTCGACATACAAGCTATTGAAGGCGGTCCACTCAAGCATGTAGTGGCGGAATTCGGTCACGTATTTGTCCCACGCCGCAGCCGTCGGCTGCAGGCCGGGCACGCCCAAAGCGGCCGGCGGGTGCGGTGCGACGGGCGCTTTGGGGAACGTAATGTTTTTGCGCGATCGGCTGCGGCTACGAGCAACGCGTGCGGCGCTGCTGCCGCCGCCCTGCATCGAGGAGGGAGGAACCGGAACCGCGGCCGACGCCGCCTTGCTCTCAAATGGCAAGTTGCTTTGGAGGTCGCCAAAGGATCCGAGACCCGTCCCGGCATAGCCCTGGATGCCTGGCGCATTTTCCGCAAACGGCTCAACTTTGTGAATGTCCGACAACGTGGCGCGGAACTCCTCAGAATCTTCAGAGCCACGAACGTGGTCGGCGCCAGCGTTCGGGACTGGTCTCGGGGCGGAGGCTGTGCCAGCACTGGCTGCGGCGGCATCAGCAGCAGCAGCAGCTGTTGAAGCGGTGCCAGGCTTGTTCACATCCCCCGCCCTCCATTCGGGACGTGTAGGCTCCACAGGAATTTTCCGGGCGCCTTCCACGTGTGGGTTAGGGCTCGAGAGAGGAGCACCTCCAGCCGTATCGGTCCCCGACGACGCGACTCCCGATCTCCGCTCCCCAGGACCTGCCTCATGAAAGGTAGTTTCCGTTGCCGGGGGAGAGTCAATGTCCATGGCGGTCGGACTGGCAAAGCCACTGACGTCTGCCTCTACTTCAATAGGCTGCTGTTGGCTCTGCTGCTGGGTCTTATGGCCTACATCATTTTCCGCTGTGGACCCGCCGCCCTCTTCATCGTCGTCGTCGTCGGGAATGACAATGTATTCGCGAGGCGCAGTCGTGTTGGACCGCTGAATCGGTTTGGGCTTCTTGATAGGACGCGCCCGTTGCTGAGTGGGGGTGGACTGCCGCGGCGGCAGGTTGGGCGGCTGTTGTGCAGTCCATGGCACAAAGTGTTCCGAGCCAATCTGCTCGGCCCATCGTCCGGCATTGAAGTAGTTGGTCGTCGTTGTCGTATTGCCTTTGGTACCAGTGGTGGCGTCGTTCGTCTTGCCAGAGTCCCCATCGGCCGTGCCAATGGTGGAAGACACTGGGCTTGGGTCTTGTGACGTAGGAACCTGTTGTGGCCGTGGGGGTGGGGGAGGCGGTTGGGGTGCGCTACCATCTGGCTTCGGAATCGAGTTACCTTTTCCGGGCGACCGCCGGCCAAGACGGCTGCCGGACTGCGAGCGGCGGACCCGGGACGGGAAATCTCCGTACGACTCGCCCTCGCTGCCTCCGGCGCTAAATGCCCAGGCTGCATTGGCCTTCTCGCCTGAGACAAAGCGCGTATTGATATCTTCGACACTACTGCGCGTGAACGGATTGGTCCGCTCTTGGTCGGACGGCGTACTAGGCACACTGAAAACGTCATCGTCGAGGGAAAGGTTGGAGCTGAAAGTACGGGTTGCACCGTTAGCATGAATAGGACGATAAAGATCACTAGTGAAAAATTGGACTTGGGGGAGACTGCAGCTTGGGACAGGTGCATTCAAAAATCGGTTGCGACCGCCATCTTCCGGCAGTCCATATTCCCTGCCTACTGCCGCCGCTTTTCTCGGTACTGCATGGCCTGCCGACTTCGCATGACCGGCCTTGGACTCGGACTTGGAGTCTCGGGACGAAGGCTTGTACACCTCGACGTTGTCGACGAGGCCCTGAATAATGTTGAATTGTTTTGCTTCAAAAGCGTTCATGCCTGCCATGTAGCCACTATTGAAGGATTTGCTGTCGTTCTTGCTCGGGTCTCCACTGGAAGACTCCGTAGGGTGAGAGGCTCGCCGCTTCGGCTCAGGCCAGTCAGATTCAGGAGGTGTGTGGCTGTTGAAATGAAACCAGCTTATTATATGCTTTCTGGATGCCATTTGCCGCTGGGCATTGGCAATTCCATCACTGCATGCCCTGCTAGGTACGTTTTTTGCTGACATATACGATGCTTGCTTGGGGTCCTGGGAGAAAGGAGGGGTGGCATACAAAATAGGTTTGCTTTTGTCGTTCTGTGGGGTGTTGATGTTATGTGGGTTGCCTGTTCAAAAGAAAGCACATGTTAGTTCCCTGCAAAGCGGCTCTCGGGGATATGGAGGTGTTGACTGCGACTCACCAGTGTTTTGTGCGGCATTGTTGTTAACCGACGCAAAGTGATTGGACCGTTGTTCCTGTTGCTCCTGCTGTTGCTGCTGTTGGTCCCCCTGCATTCTCTGGTATTGCTCCTCAAACTGGGGCATCTGTGAAGACGTCGCGGGACGAGAGGCCTTTGATGTGGGGCCTGACCGTGACCGGGCGCTCGACCGAGGAACACCAGTATTGGCGCTATTGGCTGACGGCGAGTGCGAGGCCGCTGCTGCCTCGTATGCGACTCCTGCCGCAACCCCAGCCGCCGCACCAGCAGCTGCCGCCGATGTCGTCGCGCCCGTTCCGCCGCCGGCTGCTCTCTTCTTCGCAGAGGCCGCAGCCTTGGTGGCATTGTCTGATTCGTCGGGAAGACTTGAGCTTCGGCGGCGAAAGTCGGGTCTTGCTGCCTGCGGGTTGACGGAGCGGTAGCTCTTCGTCCGGTTCAGATCCGCCGTCATACGTACACCGTCAAACGGATTGAACTTCTCGCCGCCGTGGGTTTGATATGGTGTGCTCTGGCGAGAGTCAAAGAGAGACTCGTCGGACAGGTTCCGGGGCTCAGGCTTCGCTGGCTCTGATGCAGCCGAGGCGGATGCTCTTCGCGGCTCGGGGGTGGGATGGTCGGTGCTTGACGGCGGATCTGGCTGCTCGCCAAAAAAGTATCCCCGGCTCGTGTGTGTCCGATTGGTAAAGTAGTTGTTCGTGTTTGCAGCTGGCGGTTCGTCGCCCATCTGTGACTGCGGGTGGAAGCCCGTGGGTCGCCTGGTACTGGTACCAAACGAAGCGTTCGCTTTCTGCCTTTGCGAAGCCGTGCGTGCGGGCATCGGTGTCTGGGGCTGGGGGGGATGAGGTGGAGGCGGTGGTGGCATAGAAGACGAGGCAGGATTTGCGTTTGCCTTTCTGCTCGTGTTGGCGGCCGACCCGGAATTGGCAGCGGCATATGCGGCGCTGGCACTTTGGCCAGGGCGGCCCTTAGCTGCATTTGGCCGCATGTTCTTCCACGCATTGTATCTTGAGTCGAGGTCTTCCTTGCTGGTCTTTGCAGATGGTGGGACGTTGAAGCTAGAATAGCGATGTGAAGACGAGGCCGAGGAGGAGGATGGCCCCGACGACGACGCATGGGTGTTGCGCGCGGCCGAGGTCGGGGCCTGGCCAGGCCTACGGGGTGGCACGGGGTATTGGGACGAGACATCCTGCCATGGGTTGCCCCGAACGCCCGAGGCGCCTGGGTAGCGGGAGGCATTTCGACTGCGGTGGCTGTCGTACTTGGACTTTTGTTCGGGGCTGGTCAAGATCTCGTGGGCGGCTTGGATGGTTTGGAACTTGGCGTTGACTTCGGCCTCCTTGCCAGGATTGCGGTCCGGGTGGTATTTTAAAGCTAAAAAGCAAGAGACAATACGCGTCAGTTTTCAGTATTTAGTATTCTCGGCGTTGCACGAAGAAGAAAGTGTGTAGGTCAGGCGTAGAGGACAAACGCACCAAGCTTTCGAAACTGCTTCTTGATCTCGTTGACATCCGCGGATGCAGGAAGCTCCAAGTCGGCGTAGTAGTCCCTACTGTAGTCTGCTTTCGCCATGGCAGCGGTAGTGTACCGCTGCTACTGCAGCAGAGAGCAGAAAACCTGTCTCTGGCTTCTCGCTCGGACTCGTTTCTTTCTTGTATGGACTCTTCTGCTGCAAAGCCGTCTTTGCGGCAATTTAGCACGCCTTCTCGCGTCGAAATGCGTCGCGCTGATCGTAGGAGTCGTGTCGTTCATGCGGCCGTGTCGAGTTTGCTTGGACAGAAGAGGCGTCGTGATCAGTGGGGATAGAGAGATATATCGTATGTGCAATCTTGAGAGGTTGAAAACAAAGACCAGTATCTAACGAAGGTCGTCACAGCGTCAAAAGTGGGCTGGAGCTAGTCGTGTTGTAGTGACTAGCCTTGCTTTTTAGCTGCGATGGGCGGTCAGTATTTGGTTCGGATAGCAACACAATACACCACAAAGCACAAAGAAACACAAAGACCCCAACAGCAAGGCTGTGTATGGGAATAAGAAGCTCTGCAGCGCGAAAATACAGTGACAGGAACAAGGTGTGTGCAATCCTTGCCGAAAGCGACCGCGAGCCGTCGTTCCGTTTGGTACGAAGGACATACGGAGTATTGCAGGACAAAGACAGAGGGTAAATAGAGGGCAAGGGTGCTGTTTAGGGGCGAGGAAAGTGTGGGAGGACGTGTACAAGTTGGGCCTGCGGGCCAGTGACGAAAACAAGGTATTCTGTGCCGAGGTGGGATATGAGTTTAGAACGAGGGGAAGACAGGGCAGAGGAGATAGGCAGACCCTCATGAAGTCTAGTGAAATAGACAAATGAAACGCAGCTGAAGAGTGACTGCTTGGTTGGTGCGAGCTTTTGCTTACCGGTATGCGTCTCTGTTCGGGGTTGTGTTTTGGTATGGTGCTATGAACAAGTGAGACGACAACGCTGGAGGAGGATGTCGTGAGAAAAGAGAACAGTCAAAATGCAAGTCTGCGATCAACGACGAGGAATATGTCGTAAATGTTGAGGAAGGAACACAATAGGTAGTCAGCAGGCAAGTGCACGCCAGGCCGCAGGTACGCAGGAAGGACACTCAGAAGGTTCGACCTGTCAGCCTCACTGTCGCACTGGTTTGGGAAGTGTGCAAGATTCTGTCTCGGCAGCGCCGTTGGTCGCCGTTCCTCCCAACTTTGTAAGGTTTTGTTTGTGAGAATCGATGTTTTTTTTTCGTTTTCTTTTTTTCCCTCTTCTCAATCTTAAAGACGCAAATGGGCACTCTGTGGCGGTGTTCTGCGTCGACGAGTAAAAAGGCACAGCGTAGAAAGAGGGGTGTTTATCCTTTCTTGTTTGTTTGTTCTCGAATAATTCTCGGGCTTTTGTTTTGGGGCCCTCTTTGTTCGCCTCAGCCCAACCTGAGCTAGGCCTCAGCGTCGCCTGAAAACGCGACAACCTTGTTGATCCTCGAGGCTGCTACGCTGGCTCACTGGGGAGGCACCAAAACAAATGACCCCACAACTAGAACCTAGCCGCTGGCGGTCCTCGGGCAAGCCCTGTGGTTCATGGCTGTGTGGGGCACACCAGACCGCAAATTGTGGTTGGCTCTATTGACATCTGCTTCTCTCCGCCTACGACATCAGAAAATTGAAGCAATATTCTGTACAATCCCCGCTTCGGCGACGGGCGATGCCCGGTTGTCAAAATACAATAAAACACGAAGCGGACCAAAAAAAAAAAGGGAAAAAAATAAGCACTTCGCAGGGACGCTGCTCCCTTCTCAATGCTGTCTTTTTCTTGTTTTGCTTCGCCGCTGTGCGTCAACAAAACAGGGCCACAGCGGCTCGTCGCCGTACACTCTACTGTGCGTTACTTTCACGTGCGCCTCTTGGTGTTGGCTCTACCCACTGTACTACTGCAGCCAAAGCCGCCTTTTGTCGCCAAGGCCAAGCCGGTTCCGAAACCTTGGATGTCGGGCAGGCATCAGTCCGTTTTGTTCGCCGAACCTTTCTGCTGCCGTCTGTCGCTGTACTTTCTTTTGCTTGGCTCCGTCACGATGCATAGGGGAATGTGAGGTTATGACGTAGTGACCTGAAGGGAGGCCCAGACCGCCTCGTCGCCTAAACAATACCCTCCCAATAACTGCCACAATAGGAGGAGCCGATTCAGAGGAATTTCCCAGAGGAACTGTGTCCAGCTTGTCGCCAGCCTTGTTTGAGAGTTTTCTTTTCAATAACCCATACATCCAAGACCAAGGCGTCTCATCATTCGGGACATTCACGAAGGCTGAAGTTCCTTTCTCTTTGCGACGCCATGTGTCTGTATTCAAAGAGCATGGTGGACACCCTGCTGTCCATATTGGCCCCTATGGAATAACAACGAATGCCAGTGTCTCGCGCCGACACGGGCCTCTTGATAACCAAACTGTGTAAGGGGCGGCACAACCAGGTAAATATATCAAAATAAAATACAAGCAAAAAGACCCCTGACAAAATGCAACCCAAACAAACGCCTAACCTTGTGCCAATTTTGCCCAGCAGCTGCTGCCGTCCTTCGCCTTATACAATCACACCCTCGTCTGCGAGTACGGCACACTCGCCTTACAACATATCCTTGCCCAGCTCATAGGACCAGCCGCCCTCACGACGAATCTTGTCGCGTGCAGCAAGATCTTTCCTAATGTCGTCATCTGTGAGACGGTCAATACCGCTCCAGTTGGCGCTGCTGCCACGCGCACGGAACTTGTGCCAACGGTCCTTGCTCTTGTTGAACACCTCTTCCATGTTAAGGGGACCAGGCGGGCCGAACACCTGGAAGGGATCGACCGTCTCCTGCCGCATGAGTGCCCGGCGCAGATCCGGCGAGTCTGCCCACGGCGCCGCGTTAACAACCTCCTCCTCGCTGTCTTCGTCATCTGTCTGGATGTCAGGCAGCTCAATGGCATCACCGTTCGGGAAGCGGGGTGACGACTTCGCCGCAGACTTGCCAACAGACTTGGCGGCCGATTTCGCCGTCGACTTTCCTGCCTGCGGTGCGCCAGCCGGCCGTAGTGGTGTCTTGTGCGTGCCTTGCGAGGCTGCTGCCACTGCCACTGCCGCAGCAGCCGAAGTCGCGCCGTTGCCGCTAGGAGCAAAGGAGATCGCTGCCTTGGATACCTGTGCCATGTCCATTGGGTGAGCCGTCTTGGTCTGGTAATTATGCTGCGCAGTGACCGTAGATTTGAAGAGATCACGCGACACATTCGTCTGTGCCGTAGAGTAGCCGTTACCAAAGACTGGTTTGTTCGGCAAGTCCTATAAGCTTGTTAGAGACAAAACAGAAAAACAGAAAAGGGAGGGGAAAAAAAAGCAAAAGGCAAGAATGGCAGCGAGGTAGAAAGAAACAAACCTTCTTGAAACCTTGTGAAGGGCGGATCGGCGGGCCTTTGATGCTGGAGACGCGCACTGCATGGCCGCCCATCTCCAGCTCGTCCTCGTCGAACTCTTCACTCATCCGGATTCGCTTCGCATCCTTGTGCTGGTACGATGGCATGTTGCCGCCACCGCCATTGCCACCAGCGGTACCCGGACGACCGTGGTTTTGACTTTCGTAGGTGTCGGTACCAGGAAGAGGCCGCTTCGACATTGCCTTGCCTGTATGGGAAAGCACAGCATTGACCGGCCGGTGCTGCTCCTCCTGAGAGCGGTGCATGCTTGTGCCAGTTGCCGTAGCCAGGCGAGACTGCGGCCGGGGAGGCTGAGCTTCGCTTCTTCCATAGTCAGTCGAGGGCCCGCTGGGCAGCTGCGTACGCTGCACAGGAGGTGGCGCCCGTGTCTGCTTGGCCTTCTCAATGGCCGCTTGCCGCTTCTTGGCGGCCGCCGCCTCAGCCGCCGCCTGCTCGCGTTCGCGTTCCCGTTCTCTCTGCTTCTGTAGCTCCTGCTTCCGCTGCTCCTCTTGCTCTTGCAGAGCAGCCCGTTTCCGCTCTATCTCCGCCTTCGCATCACGCTTCCGTTGTGCCTCCCGCTCCTCAACCTCCTTGCGCTTGGCAGCTAGCTCCAGAGCTTTGGGGCGACCCGTCGAAGAAACAGAGCTCTTGAGACTCTGCAAGGATGGCTTCGTGTGGAGAGATGCGGTACTAGCCTTGTTCTTCAGCTGTGGCGGACCGACAAGAGTCTCGTGCAGGGATGCAGCAAGAATGCTGTTGGAAGGGTGGAACTGCGAAGACTGCTGCTGGTGCTGCTGTGAGCTGGATGTGTTGACACGGATGACCGTAGGGGCTTGCTTCGTCTTGGCGGGAGCATCCTTGGTTGGCTTGATCGGGCGCCGGATGGCTCGTGTACTTTGTGCCGACCGGGGAACCGACGAATTCGCAGTAACTGTGTTGTGGGCAGGAGGAGCAGGCGGGAGCATGCTAGCAGGGGCATCGGTCATGTCCACATCGTTGTCAGCCTGCTGCTGTTTGGCTTTGCGCGGGCTTGTCCGGGTGGGTTTCGCTGCCACGCGACTTGGAGAGCTCGACTCTGGCTTAGGCTTCGGCGGAGGTTGCTGCGACAGCTCGTCCATGTCGTCGTCCCTGTCGGCCACCGACTGTGGCAGTGACTTCGGCTGCTGCTGCGGTTGTGCCTGCTTGTGACCTCTCAGCTCTCTTTGCGCAGGCGTCTGCGCAGGATTCTCTACAGTAGCGGCGGCTTTTTCTTGCTCCTCCACAAACACACGAGCCTTCTCGCGCTCCTTTTCACGCATCTTCTCCAATTTGCCCATCTGCTCGGCCATCCGCTGCACCTCTTTGAGCTCCTTCTCGCGATGCTTCATCTCGCGGCGCTCTCTTTCTGTAGAAGCGCGAGTCTTGCGCGGCCGCGTCGGGCTCTCAGAACGAACTGGTGACTTCTCAGGACGCGCAGGTGATTCCTGGTTCGACGGCACGTCTGAGGGGGCCGAAGCTGCTGACGCAGACGACGTCGTCGACACGGTGGTGGTGGCTGACGTCTGCCGGGAAAGATCAGGGCGCGCAAGGTCGGCCGTGCTGTCATTGCGAGACTTGAAGGTGAGGCTGTCGGTTGACGGGCCCATAAGAAGCCCAAGACGAGTCGATGACGGAGAAAGCAGCGAGGACTTGCCCTCGGCACTCAATGCCGCGCTGCTAGCAAGAAGACCCTTGGACGTTTTGAGAATGGAAGACAGTTTGTTCTTCACGTGCTTGAGAGGACTGTCGCGGTAGTTGCGCGACGGGGATTTGGAAGGCGACGGTGGTCTGTCCTGCAGTTCAGAAAGTGCGCCAAGAACAACGTGGGCAGCATTGGCAGGATTGGAGACCGAGATAGGCTTTGTCGTAGTAAGAGCCGATGAATCAGACACTGGGAGCGAGGGCACAGAAACTGACTTCATGTGGCCGGTGACTGTACTGGTTGTTCTCTCAGGAATAATTGGTGCCTGCACCTTCTTAGGCGATGCAGGCCGAGACACATCCTGCAGGCGCTGCTTCGGAAGTACAAATTCGGTCTGGGCACCGGGAGTATCAGCGCCCTCTGTCGTGGGCGAGGGAACCATGGCGTGGGACTTGGCAGGGCTCGTACTGGCTGCCACAGCGTTTGCAGGAGGGACAATCCAGTCGTCATCGTCATCTTCCTCGTCTTCGGGAAATGCACCAGGCGCGGCAACTGAAGTAGCAGTTCTCTTCGGAGACAGCGACTTTTGCTGCTGGGCCTTTGTCTCCTGGTGATGGGCAAGGGCGGCCAGAGATTTGGAAGGGCGCGGCGCATTAGCCTGTGACTTGCCCAGCATGCTGATCCGATCGTGGAGTCGCTGAGCATATGTCTTGTTGTGTGCCGCCATGTCCTTTTCGCCAGAGGCTTCATTGTTCACTCCGGCGTTCCTTTCGTCGTCCTGGTCATCGTCGTTCTCCATTCGCACGTTTCCAATGCTCTTACCACCGGTGGGACGGTTATAATAGCTCGTCCGCGACTGGTCAACGCGAGCCAATCCTGCCCCAGCACCTCCAAGGCTCTTGTTCGAGGTGAAGGGAGCACGTGCAGGGAGAGAAGCAAAATTCATGCTGCTCTTGCGAACCATCGGCCGAACAGGGCTAGACGGGTCTGAAGGAGAACGCGCTGCAGTCTCTTCCTTAACTTCTTCCTCATCCTGCTCCTGCTCCTGCTCCTGCTCCCGTTCCTGTTCCTGTTCCTTTCGTGGCTGAAGAACACCCTCCTCAGCGACAGCATTGTCCTCAACCATATCATCATGTGCTTCCTCCTCGTAAACAACAACGTCCTCGACTTCCTTCCCAACCACCTCTTTATATTGCCAGGACGAAGCAATAGCAGCACGCTTCTCTGCAATGAAGGCCGGTACAGATGCCATTGGCGGGGTGGGAACAGCCGGTGGGACATTCACGAAGGCCTGTGCCGGTGATGCGACTGAGGCAGTGGGTGCAGAAGCACCCATGGCGGATAGAAGCTCACGAGGCGGTGGGCAGGCAGGTGTAGTTGACTGGAGGGGGGATGAAGGGGCAGGAACGGGTTTCCGTGTCGGTGACGCGACGGTTGGCGCCTTGACCGGGGACGCGGCCTTGGTCGGCCGCGCAGATGAAGGCGACTCGACAGGGCAGAATGGAGAGGATGATAAAACCTCGGTATCGGGAGACGGAGACCCAGGTTTGTCGGCAGGCGGAGCGGCTGGGGCCATCACTGCCGTCTGTTCTTCCTTGGCCGAGTGGAAAGTGGGTTCCACGGTGGGCTGTGTTGGGCTTGGGTGGTCTGCCATTACATCGGGAGACATGGCCAAGTCTGCTGCTGATGCTGCCGCGGTCGTTGTTGTGGCTGCACCCTTCTGCTTATCCAATACCTTGGCAGGAACGGGCTTACGAACGATGACTTCCGGCGTCACGGGACGTGTCGGTTGTGAGAAGGGCTGGGTAGACATGTCATCACCGGCCAGTTCGTCTTCGTCATCATCGTAGCCAAAGGCCACGTCCTGCGATTGACTTCCATGATATCCAGAGTCAATAAGCGAGGATGCTGCCTTTGTTGGTTTAGCAGCAACGGGTGCGACAGTTCTGGATGTTGCCTTCTTCGTGTTCTGCGATGACGCTGCCACTGTCTTCGCCTTTGCCGTTGCAGCGGCGGCTGTCTTGGCAGGGACAACGCGTTGCGGGCTCGGGCTCGGGCTCTTCCGGGGTGGCGCGGGCTTGTCCTCGGCGACTGTGAATGTAGGTGACTGGCGTCTTTGTTGCTGCTGGATCGATGTGAGTTTGGAAACGGCAAAAGGATTCGGGGCGCCCTTGGGTGTAGATGAAAAGACGTCGGTTAATGGCTTTTCCTGTTGTCAGTCGCGTTTCTTTTGCACTCATAGAAGCTGTATATCTGCGCTTTCTTGATGTCGAACTCACCGCCCGGATGTCTGCCTTGTTGGCTTTGCGTGCTGTGCGCGGCGTCTTTCCGCGTAACTTGCCGGGCGTCTTGAAGATGTCGGCGACATTTCTAATAAGAAGACACGCGTTAGAAATCTCCAACCCATCACTCCAAACCACTTCTACCAGGCAGCGAACGCACATTTGGTTCTCCGAAAAGATCTCGGCCATGTGCTCATTGAGCCAGTCCAGCTCGTTCTTGGCCGAGAACATAAACTCGTCCACCTCCGACTGGGCAATGTGCAGAGCTGTTGTCCGCTCCTCTGCGATCCAGGGCGCCGCCCCGATGGGGTGACGCGGTCCTCTCATCGCCATGGCGGGCGAAAAGGCGCGGCGAACCGAAATACAACCGGGAGTGAAAGAAGACGCGAATAAGAGGGCTGGCGAAAAATGGGAGTCGATTCGTGTCGAGAAAGGAATCGAAAGTCAGTGGTGGTCGATGACTGTCGATGTTGACTTTGTCGTGAATTGGAAAGAGAAGAGGGAAAACTAGAATCGACGTTTCAAGGAGAGGGGGCAGAAAGGTACAATGGGCAAGAGGGCAAGAGGGCAAAAACGTAAAGAAACAGGCAAGAGCCAGACGCCGGCAAGCAAGGAACGGTGGAGCTGGGGCCTTGAACTGTTTGTTTTGATTGTGATTGCTGTTTTGGGTAAGTGCGGCAACTGGATCATTGTTCTCCACACCCACGCCACAATCCACAAGCCACAAGCCACAAGTCACACACACAATACGCGTGTCGTGCATAGCGCTGTGAATGCAGGGATATAAAGCCAAGTCAACAGGCGATAGAGCAATCAGTACAAAGAACAACTGGAGGTCCTTATGAATACCGCTTACTTCTTTTCGCTAGCTGATCATGAGCAAAGGCAAAAGTGGTATTGTTTTAACCCTAAAGTGTAATGCGACAAAAGCCCGGTCAAGCAAATCCAGTGACGAAAAATTGGGGAGAAAAAGGACATAATATGGTTTAAAGAAAAGAAAACAAAACAAAATAGAAAACAAATTACCTCACATCCACAAACAATCTTTACTTTGTCACTGCTTTCATTTAATACACGCTTTTCAAAAATTCCGGTCCCATCCATTGTTTTTACCTAACAATATCGTACCAAACATGTCAAGGGTAGTTGGAAATACAGCCGTGGGAAAAGAAAGAAAAAAAGCAGAAGCAACACAGAAAAGATATGAGAGCATAGAAAGACATAAGTTGTGATACATGGATCCCATTATTCGGCCGGCGCGGCCACCCCAATGTCGCCGTTGTCCTCGACAGCCGGCACAAGGACACCCTCGGCAGGCTCGCCGTCGACGACCTTGCCGCCGCCCTCGTACGTGACGCGGTGCCAGCCGCAGGGCTCTCTCTTATCCTTGATCCACTCGACGGTAGGGAAGTAGTGTTCGTTTTTCTTCATGGTGGCCACCCACGGCACGCTGTCAAAGGTCATAGCCTTGAGGCGGAAGTCTAGGCGTGTTAGTGAGAAACACCACACAACAAAGAGGGGTACACCAAAGGGGGGGGAGGGAGGGACGGGGGTACTCACAAGTATTATCCGGAATCTGCTTGACGGCCGCCAAAAAGGCGTCCAGGTCGGGCGTTGGCTTGCCGTTGACGTGTGTGATAAAGTTGGTGGGCGCCAGGCCGTACTGGTACGACGGCGAGCCACGCGTACGCGCCGACACGTACACCTCACTAAACAGCTTGCTGATCTGCTGGCGCACGGCATGGTGCGGGCGGTGCAGGACGGCGCCGCAAAACGACACGGCGCGGTCGGTCTCGTGGTCGTCCGCGGCGACGGTCAGGAGGTCGAGCTTGATCTCCTGGCAGCCACGCACAATCGTGGCGTCGAGCACCTCGTGGTTGTACATAATGTCGAGCTCCGAGATACGGGTAATCAGGCGGCCGTTGAGCGTTAGCAGAATGTCGCCCTCCTTCAGGCCAATGGACCCGTTCTGGCTCTTGTCAAAGGTGCGCTCAAAGGTGCGCTTGGTCACCATGAACAGCTGATGCCGCGCCGTGTTGGCGGCCGACACTTTCTGGATCCATTCTTCGGACACACCCATCAGGCGCGCCTGCAGCATCTGGATGGCACGGAACTCGACGGGAAGCATGCGCAGCTTGGGCACGACGCCGCGCTGGATCTGCTCGATCACGGGCAGCAGCGTCGGCGTGGCCAGACCCAGGTGGTACTCCTCGTCGCGGTGCGTCGACGGTGAGCGCTCGCCCAGGTACGTCAGCCAGAGCGCGCGCACGGTGCCGTCGTCCGACGCAAGCACGGCGCTGCCGCACTGGCCGCTCAGGTTCGTATCCACGGTGATGGCGTCCACGTTGATGGCACGGTAGCGCGGTGCGCCAGGGTTGGCAGGGATGTTCACGGCGGACACTTCGGTGACAGTGGTGGCCGCATGGACTACCCGGTTAATTCGGTTGTAGCCGATAAAATTGGTGGGCGCGCCCTGCAACAGCTCCTCGGTGCTCAGACGCGCGCTCATAACAGGCGCGTCCACAAGCGACGGGTCGTACTGGATGATGGCGTAGTTCTGCAGCGGGTGCAAGAACACAACCTTGCCCTCGACGTCAATAGACTCGGCAATCGTAATGGTGATGTCGCACAGGTCGTAGGGCACAATCGCGCGCGAGATGACAACAAGGCCTTTCTCGGCGTCAATAACGAGGCCCATGCCCCCCCTGCGGTTCTTGGGGAAACCGTCCAGCTTCAGCGGCATGTAGCAGGTCACTTGAACAAAGCTGCGGACCAGATCGGCCACGCCAGAGTGCGGCATGTGCCCCATCTGAATAAAGGACGCTTTCCGCGGCACAGGCGGGAGGGCCGGGAGCGGGTCGCCAATGTCGGTAAAGTCCCACAGGCCGGACACGTCGTTGCGCACGGCCAGACGCATCTTGGACGACCAGTGGCGGTCCACGTAGATAATGGCGTTGTGCACGCTGTGGAGGTCGCGCAGGTGCTGGTACATGACCACGACGCGGGACTTGTCGGGAATCTTCTGGACGACCTGAATAAACGTCTCCAGATCCGGCGTCGCCTTGTTGTCGATCGACTGCACCATCAAGCCGCTGTCGGAGGTGTCGAAGCGGAAGGAGCCAGACGCCTCACAGACGTAGACACCCTTGCAGGCGACGCCGAAGAGACGCGCTTGCTGGTAGGAGAGATTGTGGAAGCTTGCGCCCGCCACAGAGACAAACCGGTCGGGGGTGATGCTGTGCAGATCGCCGACGGGGACGTTGACAATGACCGTCTCGCCGCCGCGCTGCAGCTCCAGCTTGACGTTCTGGCCCACGCTCGAGTCCAGAATGTCGTCGAGGCGGATGAACTGGGTCAACAGCTCGTCGTTGACCTTGACCAGCACGTCGCCTTCCTCGATCTTGCCGGCCGAGGGGCCCTGGGGAAGGACAATCTCGGCAACCAGCATGTTCGTCTCCGAGGGGAAGGCGGCGCGCATCTGGGCTTCGCAGGACGGGGTCAGGCCGAGACGCCGGCACTCGTCAAAGGGCTTGAGCAAAAACTGGCACTGGATGTCACCGCGCGTAATGGGCTTGCCCTCTTGCAGGCAGCGCAGGGCGCGCAGCGGGCGGTCGAGAGGCAAAAAGTAGTCGGTCGACGCACCATCGGCACGGCCGCCTGCCTGCAGGGCCACCGCCTTGCCGTCAATGTTGACCACGGGACTGCCAGAACTCCCGCCGCTCGCAGCCGCACTGGCCTGGTAGTAGCTTGTGTTGAAATCGCTGTAGCCCTCGCCGTATTCGGGCGCGTTGCGGTCCAGCCGGCTGATAACACCCGACAGGATACTCAGCTTCTCGCCAGCGTCGTTACCCACCACGCGGATCTCCACACCGACCTTGGCCAGGTCGGGGCTGAGCGGCAGGGACTCGATGGGCATGTACTTGATGGCAGACGGGTCGAACTTGAGGATGCCAAAGTCGTGGACGGGGTCGCGATACACGGGATAGGCGTCGACCTCCTCGTGGTTGTCGAATATGCAGTAACCCCAGAACGGGCCGGAGCCGACGACGTGGCGGTTGGTCAGGATGTAGCCGCGCTCGGCGTCAACAACAAAGCCCGTGGCCTCGCTCGTCAGCGCCGGGTCCGTGTCGAAGGAGCAGGTCTGGCAGAAGCGGATGGACACGACGTTGCGCACGACACGCTGGATCGTCTCCTGCCACTCGGCCGTCTCGGCGCTGCCCGGTGCTAACAGGACAGCCGGTGGCACCGAGGCCGAGAGCTGTTTTTGGAGCGTGACCTTGCTGTGGCGGCGGTGGCGGCCGTTGCTGCTGATGTTGTTCTCGTTGCTGCTGGGGTTGCTGTCAGCACCGTCTTCGGCGGCATCGGCCGCGGCCGTGCTGTCGTCGTCCCGGTAGCCATCCTCGTCGGTAGCCCAGCTACCGGCCTCATTCACTCCGTCAACGTCGCCCTCAAAGCCGCCATCAATCATGGGCTCGTCTTCGGCAACGTTTGATACAGGCACGCCAGCATATGCAGCAGTCGACCCGCTGCCGGTGGCAGACCGTGGCAGCTTGGGGGGTCTGTCCTGGTCGACGGTATAGGAGGTCTTGCGCTTTGGCCGAGAGACCGGCGCCGTGGATCCGTTCATATTGTCGGCCGGGGGCTCTGCTGAGCAAGAGGGCTCAGCGGAAGAAGAGAATGGGGTCGTGGCAGCGGGCGAGGACGCTCGTTGCTCGGCTGAGGTAGATGCGAATTGTACGGTAAACGGCAGGAGAGTGCTAGGCAATGGCCACAGCAGCTTCGCAGAGGGTGTCGTGGAGATGTGGAAGGGGCTGTGCTTCGGAGAAGAGGTCACGGGGCGAGTCGAGCAGGTCGAGAAGCGTGCCGAAGAAGGGCGAACAGAAGACGTGAAGACGGGTGACTGAGCTGAGCTTCTGCAAGTGCTGCGCAAAGTCGTAAGGCGCATGCACCTCATTCAGCTGGAGGCGGGTCGGCAACGGGGAAGAAGACGCTTCGGGGAGGAAGTTGAGCGGCGACAAGAGCTGAAGGACAAGGATGATGAGTGCGAGAAGGGTGAATGGCAGGTCGACATATGATATATAATGCGCCAGGATGCTTCTCGGACGGACGCCTGGGATGAATGCACAGCCCAAAGAAAATACGAAACAGACGAAAATGGAATATGAGCAGCCACACAATCGACGGCCTGGATGCAAAAACGGTGTCTGCCTGGGGGGACAAGGGAAGACGTAAGATCCAAGGGCCTTGGACAAGAAACGAGGCCAAAAAAGCAACCAATGTGAATGGAGGGACACTCCAGCGACAAGGCAGGTGCAAATACGCGAAAGTCAGAAAGCCAATGTTGCGCGAGCAGCCAATGAGAAGTCCGATCCGCATACGCTCTCCAATTTTCTAGGCCTTGAGGTAGAGATTTTTCTGTGGGGGCGACAGGTTTAGGCGCCTTATGTAATACAAGACGCCTGTCATCAACGGTCCAGGACAAAGCCAGCAGTCATGTTTTGATACACAGACAACGGCAGTTTATTTCGGGCACATGTATGTTGTAAGATCAGTCTCACAGGGTATTAACTTTCGGTGCGAGCCCTTTCACAGAATAATAAAATTGCAGGCCGTTGTTCTACAAGAAAGGCGCTTCCGCACCGACCTAAGTACGGATGTCTATTGATAGGAAACAGGAAACAACGCTCACAGGCCACTCCAAAGAATGAATGTATCAGAAAGATTAACACATCGAAATGATAAGTAATGTATCTTAAGCCTCTGCCCAAAACTATCGTCTAATGTAGTTTACCGGTGTGTACCTGTCCTTCAGCCCTTTCATCGTTTGTTTATGGCATGAGAAAATAGAAAATGAGATGGATATGGATGAATCAGGAGAGAAGGACAGATGAAAAAAGACAGGAACGAGGATGATAAGCAAACGGCCAAGTGTGACAATAGTGACAAGGTGTGGGGGGAAGAGGGGGAAAGAAAAAAAAACGGCAGAGGTCAAATAGCGATAGTAACCCTCGCCCTCTCTCTTTCTGCCCGGGAATATGATGCGACAGTCTGTACAAAATCGGGAACAAAGACTGCTGTGCTTTTGTCTAAAAAAAGCATCCTGTTTCCAGTCAAACACATTGCCCCCCCTCTTCTTTGCTCCGCCCCGGTGCGGTAAAGATATTCATACATGCGCCCGCAGGTGGGCAGCTAGAAATAGTCCTTTGGGTATGTCGTCGTCTAGAGTACCATAAAAGAGAACGCATGCCCCGCAACCCGTCACGCCCACCTTAAGCAAGGTAGCCGAGTTCGTCGTCGTCGAGACGCTCAAGGTATTCCTTGTCGAGAAGGATCTCGATGCATTTCTTGATGTCACCAACCTTGGGGTGGAAACGGCCCTTGATCTGCGCTATAGTCTCGCTGACAAGCTGGGCGTGCTTCATGCGTTTCCGTGCCTTCATAATACGAACAATGGCCGACTAGAGACGTTGTTAGCATGTTGATCAAAAATAGCAAGCACCTGAAAATGAAAGAGGCTACTTGTGCATACCTGAAGGAGAAGCTTGCGGTCCTCTTCAATCGTCTTATTCGTCTCGGCCTCCTCTTGCCGCTGCTCGGCCTTCATGCCGACATTGAGGTTAATGCGAATTTTCTTGTTCCGGAAGTCGTAGTTGAGACTGAACGTCTTGCCGGGGCCGACCTTGTCGCCAGCCTTCTCGCCATTCTCGTTGGTGACGAGCAGAACCTTGGCCTTCACGATGATGGCCAGGCTTGGATCGAGGAACTCGTTGCTGAGCTGCGTAGCCGATGCGATCTCTTCGTACGTGTGTGTGTCCTTGTCGTTGAAAAGCAGCAGGATGGCCATTTGGTACGCTGAGACCTGGAAAGTGTACGGCGTTTTGGAGCTCTTGCAGTAGCTCGTCTTAAGCTCGCCCTTGCACAGCTGCCAGAGCCATGTCAACTTCCGGCCCTCGTGCTTGTTCTTGTAGAAGCGATTGAACTTATCGCAATCGGCTTGAATGTCGGGTGGTGGCGCAAACGTCGTAGTCGGCGCCGACAACGGCCAAAAACCAGTACCCAAAACAGCGTATTGGCCGTCGAGCGAATTGCCCTCCAGGGCCTGGACGTGGTCCTTGAAGCCAGCGTTGAGATCCTTGGAAACATGCATGTCTTGGAACATCCGTTGTAGCCGATTGGTATACTCGAAGCCGCACGCTTCCTTGAGCTTGGAAATCATGCTTGCCTCGGCGTCGTCCGACGAGGTGCTCGTATGGACCAGGCGGCGAGCCAGCATCCGCGAGTAGAATTTCTGGAAAACATCCTTGTCCTCAATGTATTTGAACACCGTCATGATCTGTACCAGGCTAAGTTCCAGGTCGGCCTCTTCGACGCCTGCGCCGCTCTTCTTCAGCATGAAGTCGGCGTACTTGGCTAGCAGCTCAGGGCTCTTGTTAGAGCCGGCTTTGCACACTTCGTTGCGGTTGACGAACTCGCGGCACGCATTGTCCAAGGACCTGGTAAATTCCGGCTCATCCGTAAAGGCCCTCTTGACCAGGGCCTGGTACTGCGTGTGCGTCTCGAGCAGCGCGTCCACGTACACCTTGGGGTCGAGCTTCTCGGCGTCCGCAGCAACTTTGCTGACAGCCGACAATCCAGCATTGCGAACGTGCGTCTCAAACTTCTTCCGCAGAGGGTCCAGGCCGTCCGGTATTCTAGACAAAAGGTTGTACATGCGCGCCATGTCTTCCTCGCGGTTGTTATCGAGCAGTGCCTGGAATTCCTCGCGCAGCAGATTGGCGTGATCTGCTATAAGCGCCTGGTTGCAGCACCGCTTGAGAGGCCCGGCAATATCAGGGTGCAAAAAGAGCTCGACACGCTTTTCCTCTTCGGCCAACCGGCTCTCGGCCTTCTTCATGAACTCGACAACCGAGTTCTTGCCAACGAACTGGCTGCTCTCTTCTTGGTAGTACTTCTTCGTCGCCGCGATAAAGGGCCGCTCGAAATGATACCGGTACGTGTCCAGTGTCGTTTTGCTCGCATCATTTTCGTCAAGGCCAAGTGATACCATGGACTCAAGAACCTGCTTAATCTGGAGATACTCGATAGTTTCTCCGTTTCTCTGACGCTCCACCAGACTTAGAACTGCATCCATGACACTAGAAGAAATCTTGTCGAAGAGGATGCTGCGCCATTGCACCAAGTGCAGAATGTACACGTCGTACACGTTCCGTTTTCCTTCATCAATTTCGCGCTTAACCCAGTGACGGTTCAGATAGCGGAAAAGGTGGTGGATGTATTTGGCGGCGACAGTGTACCGATCCCATTCTCTAATATAGAACGCCAGGAGGGCTTCGCCGCTGTGGTGCTCGGCCTCTAAGCGAAGGCCTGTCAAATGGTCGGCGAGGTACTCTGTCAACTTTTCGTACAGGTCTTCTCCAAGCAGATGCGCTACATGACAAAAGGGAGCAGTTAGCGTACAAAGCTTAAGAGACAGGAACAGCTTGCAAGTTTGTTAAAATTTGGGGGGAAGAGGTAGAAGTGCTATACCTCCTCTAGAGTTTGCACCTGTGGCAGGGCTATTGTTTGTGGCTGCCTTTTGGGACGTGCAGAAGTTGTGAATGGCCCTGGAGAAATCGAAAAAGTTAACATCACAACTTAAATACAAGGACAGCCCTCTTGTCAGAGCCGAAGCGGTAGAGGGTGTGGAGAGTATGCTCACGTGTATGTTCCCATGTACTGAAATAAGAAAGAAAGAAACGGGTTAGTGTTAGGACATCATAAGAGAGCCGAGTCGACCCAGACAAAGGTGCTCTGCAAACCGCCACGGAAGTACACTTACGGTTTCCATCGTCATGCCTCCATCAAGGTTGACCATGATGCTGTTCACTCCATTCTTTAGATACTCCCAGGTGGCGTTAATATCCTCGTGGTTGGGTTGCGGCATCAGCGCCAATCCGCCGGGTCGAGCGTTAGCGACCGGGGGCATCTTGAGGTGGTGCTGCGTGATGCGGCCCCAGGTGGCTTTGCGATCAATGGCAGTTGTGCAGTTCCGGTGTTTCCGGCAGCAACGTTTCTCGAGAGCCGAGACAGATAATGTGATGGTATGCTGTTCCTGGGAAACAGCTTTGCTGAGAACGACTGATCTAGATGGCGATACGGGTGCACACGAGAAGGGAAAGATGTCGAGGGAAGGGTAACAAGGCCGACGATGCGCGTAAGCTATACAGAATAGAGGTAAATCGAAAGAAAGCGTCGGTTTAGGTGACAGTTCGCTGATAGGAAGACGGTCGAAGATAAAGCAAAGCAGTTGCCGCAAGAGCGTTAGAAGACAACGCGCGCGGCAGCCTCAGCAGGGGCACGGGGACGAATAGAAATAAGGCAGATGGATGTTCAACCGTGACGGGAGGCAGCAACAAGAAACTCGAGAATTCAAGCAATGCAGATGGACGAAAGGTCGAAAGGGAAAATGAAAAAGAAGGGAGCCTCGCGTTGGGCGTTTCGACCCGTATGCAAGGGGGCGAGCGAGGCAGCGGTCGGGCCGGCTGTTTGGCTGCGCGCGTGGGTGCTGCTCGCAGGGAACGAATGCACTGATGTCGAAAGCTGAGGCTAAGAGGGTGGCACAAAGCGAGATGGAAACGAGCCACGATTCTCCCGTAGTCGTGTCGATGCCGGTGTGTTGTTTGGGTAAAAAAATGCGGATCAAGAGATGTCCAGAAGGAGGTCCAAAAGGAAAGAAGGGGATAGAAGTGGTGATCATCGAACAGGGCAAGGGAAAGAGCGAAGGAGAAACAGTTCAAGCCTTGGACAGTGGGTGGAGAGGGGCGCGGCGGTGGCGGGATGGCGACGCTTTGGGGCAGATCTGACTAAGAGGTAAGTGGCCAATTGGCGGCATCGCTGCAAGGCAGCCTTTCGTTTGGTGCTCGTTGGGGCAAGAAGCGGTCGGCGCAATTACGCTACGCGCAGTGTATGATGGAGGGGATCTGTAGGCAGAAAGGCGCTGGAGTGCGGGGTGGAGAGAAGGCAGCACTGAAGGGAAACAGTGTGGAGCATTACAAGCGTACAGGGATCAAACAACGATGCTAGGCACCACCTCAAATATCTACGACGGGCTATGGGTAAGCAAACTAAAGGTCTCTCCTAAGCAGAGCATTTATTCACTCAGGGCCAACACCAACAAGACGAGCCGCACCGAAGGACCTTACGTGACAACAGTGTTTGCTTAACGGCAATGTTTACCTTGCCTACGGAGAATAGTGAAACAAACAAAAATCTCATACCACATTACAAGGTTTGAAAGCAAGCAGTTTCGTCACAATGAATGATGGAGATCTCCCCGTACAGGGTTATAAAGCGCCCATTTCGATTAACTAACTTACGACTGGGTCGGGGAGGATGAGCCAAAGAGAGCCCAGGAATATGGAGGTTCACGTTGTTTTAGACTCCAAGGAGACGCCGATGACGTCGGAGACAACGGAACAGTGACAGCCGGCTTTCGGTGTTGATATTCGTCGATAAACCGGCCAAAAGCCTCAACGTCGTCTTTAACCTTTATCACATCAAAACGAAGTATGTTCGACGGGTCCTAGGGCCAAAGAGGCCTCACTAGACCTCAGATCGGGTCAAAAGACGAAACGAAAGGGCATAGAAACAAGCGTTTGCCAAGGGTTCGATGCCGGTGCTGAGCAAGAGTAGACTCGCCGGATATAAATAAAACAAGACACAGGAAAGACCACCCCAGATTGCCATACCAATGTTCCCTTATTCTACTCGATCCTCCCGTTGGGAAGGAGAAAGGTCTCCATGTCAGTGGGATCTAGATCTCCAGGCGGTAGAGAAGTAGGAGTACAGTAGGTGGTATTATTTTGCGGGTGGTAGAGGATATCTACACCACCAACTTTTGAAAAACATGGCAATATCACATGTTCGACCCTACTGGGAAGGCATTAAAGACGTTGGTATCATGATAAAGCCTCGTCAATTATGGGGCATCTAACGACGCGAACTCATAGCACGCGACATTTTGCAAAACGACAGTAGTTCAAAACAAACAACTGGCAATGATGTATGTGCTTGTGTATATACATGTAATAAATCTAAGGAAATTCCAAGATGCAAACGCGAAAGGATTATGACGTATAAACTGTGCAAAACAAATAAGAAAAGGTCCTGCGGTCCTCTGCAAACCGTTACCGTACAACGTTCCTTGTGATATAATTTTTGGGGTGGGACTTAAGTTGCCCATCTTCATGTTGCTACTTATTTTTTTCTTTCTCATCAGCCGTCCGGCATGGCCGTCGTCATCGTTACTGCACAGCCTCTGCATGATGGTTGACCACCTCGACACCCGACACAAACAAGGCACTCACGCCCTCGAGGCCTGCGACAAAGGCACACAGCAGACTAGCAATGACAAAGTGGCTGATGGTGGAGCCAATCTCGAGCCAGGAGCCCTCGTCCTTGACGACCCAGAAAAAGTAGAGGGTGAGGACGTCGCTAATGGCCATGACAGCCATGAAGAGGGACGACGGCGCGACGCCGAGGCGCATGTTGAGGATGCCCAGGTTGGCGGAGATGAGAGCAAAGGGCACGAGCAGCTTGAGAGTGAGCATGGCGCCCTGGGAAAAGGGGTCAAAGACGGGCACAAGACGCTGGACGCTCTCGAGGCTGAAGGAGGAGACGGAGGCGACATTGCTGGCGCTGAAGAAGGCTGACTGGAGCAGGATGAAGAAGAAGAGCACGACACGGGCGTCGGCGACGGTCAGCGAGCGATAGGCAGATGCTGATGAAGACTCACTCACAGCCTTTGCTGAGCCGTTGGTGCCGTTGGCCTTGGCTGCCGCTGCCGTTTTCTTTGAGGGCTGCTTCTTTTGCGATGACTGGGACTGTTGCTTCGTCGTCTTGGGTTCCTCGGCGGTCTGCGACTTCTGGGATTGCACAGAATCCGCATAGACGGCGTGCTCCATGCGGACCCAGGCGAACAGCGTCGCACTAAAGGCCACGTAAAAGAGGCCCTCGTACGAAATGGTCAGGATGACAAACGTCGGGGCAAATGTCAAGAAGACAACCATCAGGCGGTACAGATAGTTGTTGCTAGGGCGCGAGCGGTGCAGGAGCGGCATGACCAGGATGGAGATGAAAAAGATGAGCAGGGCTACAATCTGGTTACCCCGGGGCAGACCGAGCTTGGCCTGCAGCGAGAGTGCGCTGGAGCGCGTCACCCACATGGACAGCACGATCAGGCCAATCTGGGCACCAAGCAGCGCCTCGCTGATGGGGTCCTTGGCGGCAGCCGCAGCGGCCGACTTGACCTTCTTCACTGCGGTAAAGTCGTTGAGAATGGTGTCCTCAAAGACAAGGTATGCGACGCCAATGATGACCATAAGGGTGCCTCCTAGCATGCTAAAGACAAATGTTAGTAAATTGACCCCACAAAGGCACTCTCATAAACCTCTTAAAACGTACATCAGTCCAATGTTCTCTGTCTTCATGGCCGGCAGGAGCGTAAACGTGCTCATGGACAAGCACGACACAAACCAAAACACCGCCAGGGTAAAGTGTTGCTGCAGGAAAGAAATGCCGTGGACGGCCGGCCAGAAGGCGCCCAGGACGAAGAGCAGCGTGAAAATCTCGCGGTAAATGTAGCCGAGGGCCAGCGACTCGATAATGGCAATATAGAGGGCAGCGTTGAAAATAAGCGACACAAAGCGAGCGTTGCGCGAACTGCCAGACGCGGTGGCGTCGAGGGTGCGAGCAAGCTGTTTGCGGCCGGCAGCAAGACTGGCACGGCGCGAATAGACGGCCTCCCAGAAGAAGACGGGGAAGAAGGCGTAGGCGTAGTACGAGAGCGGCGAGCTCGAGGCAAAGAAAGATGCATACAGAGCCAGGAGCGTCGACGGGAAGAAGATCGTGCCGGCCAGATCACGCGAGGGCAGCGGGCGTGTCGTGTCGTTGAGGACGTGGAGATCAATGACTGTCGTCAGCGCATAGGCCATCCAGCCCAGGTACCCGATGGTAATGAGGGCGCGCAGGAACAGCCAGTCGTAGGTCTGGAGGTAGCGTAGACCGGCCAGGCCAACCTTGAGCAGCGCGGCAGCCTCCTCAATCGCCTCCTCGTAGTGGCCGGCTTCGATCAACTGCTCTATGGCGGTAAAGCGTTGGTCGGTGCTGCTGCCGCCATCCTCGTTGCTGAGCAGCTTGTAGGGGCGGAAACGCAGCTGTGAGCGGCTCTTCTGTTCCTCCTTGACGCGATACATCTCGAGGATACCGCGCGCGTTGACCAGGGCTGCCTTGGCCTTCTCATCGATGGGAGCAGCCAGGTAGTCAAGAGGTAGCTCACCAACCGAGTTGGCGGGGAACTCGAGACCAACAAGGTAAGCCATGAGCGCAGCAACGTCAGCTTGGGCTACATCGTGGCGGTGGATGTGGCTGAGGCCCCAGCCGGATGAGTACTCGTCGTGGCCGGGCGCCAGGCCGGCCTCGACCGTGTCCTTGCCCTCGCCCTCAGGGTACACCAACGGCGGCGCCACGCCAGAACCCCACACAATAAGCGGGGTCCGCGTGTTGTCGGGGTGGCCGTCACCGTGGCTGCCGTAGTCACTCATACCGTGGTCGGCCGTAAACACAAACGCGGTCCGGTCGTCGTTGTAAAAGTCGTTAATCAGCTCAGTGATCTCCTTGACACCCTGGTCGACGACTTTGATGTTGTTCAGGTACTCGCTCGAGTAGGGGCGGAAGCCGTGGCCGGCCGTGTCGAGGCCGAGCAGGTGGAGGAAGAAGACAATCTTGTCCTGGCGCAGGCTGGCGGCCAAGGTCTCGTTGGTGCGGGCCTCGGCGAACATCTCCTTGACGTGGTCAAAGACCCAGTAGTCGAGGATGGTCGAGTCGGACGAAAAGTCCTCGTCGTCGGCGCTGTAGTGGTCGGCGTCGACACGGCCTGCCACGGCGCCTTGTTCGAACATGGGCAGGATGTCGGGACTGCCCCAGCTCCATGTGTGGCGGCTCCGGTTGAAGACGCTGTCAAAGTTGACGGGGTTGAGCTTCCAGCCCGTGGTGACGGCCGACACGTCTTCGTATAGGCCTGCAATAAGGGCGACATGACCGGGACGAGACTCGGTGGGAACGCGAGTGTGCGAGATGCCAAAGGTGCCGTGCTCGAGGACTCGGGAGCGGAGGAAAGGCGCGAGGTGGCGCGGAATCAGATCGTCGTCGTTCTTTGGGTAGGGCTCGGGAAGTGCTTGGAAGGCCTTGTCGGCGCGCAGGCCGTCACCTGGGAGCAAATCGTGTTAGAAACAACAGCAGGGGACATCTGCGGTCGGCGACCGTGGCCGTCGTAGAAGTACGTACCGACAAACAAGACCAGACGCTCTGCGGGGGCTTTGGCTTCGGCGGGACGGTCTACCTGGAACAGCCGCATGCCAGACACCACGGGGCTGACAAAGTAGATGTCGAAGATGGAGAAGATGTAGACGAAATGAAACACCATGGCAATCGCCAGGAACCGGAAGCGCGGGAAGCCCGCCATGGCTGCAGACTGGCAGGAATGGTTGATTCGTTGATAGTTGCTTTTCGAACTGCCGGATGTAAAAGGAAACGGTTGGTGGCCGGTCTATCGTGTCGTCGTCGGGACGGTCGCGTCGCCAGGCGTCGAGCGCACCGTATCAAGGTAGCGCCCAGGAGAGGCAGAAAGAGCAGTGCGCAAAAGCGTCAGGACGAGTGGAATCGGAAAATCAGATGAGGTCCATGCCCACGGACGTTTCGGAGTGAGGCGAAAGGAGCGACAAGAAAGAGATTAATTAGAAATTAAAAACGGGAATTATAAGCAACAAAAACGTGAAGAAAGGAACGGCGTAAAGAAAATGGAAGATGTGGGAATGGGAAAAGAAAAAGAAATGCTCCCCTTCGATAATCACGATGTCGACAATGAGTTCGTAATAAAAAGGTTGAACCACAACTTTTCTGGAAGTCAAAGCTCACAGTCGCGGCTGGCCATTCACATCGCAGGCGCGATCTGGCGTTTTAGGCTGGCGCGCCTTCTGTGGCTTGTTCCTGGGCGAACATGTTGTGGCCGGAGTGCAGGGGCGGCCCAAAGAAAGGGGTTGATCATGATTAGCGCGGTCCTTATGGTTGCCAATGGAAGAGGCTGCCAACGGCTGGCAAGGACGGCTCGAGAGCCACTGAAACAAGTAACGAAAACGTGCTACGATCCGAACAGCTTTACTGGAGATGTTGAGGGTCCACTTATTTAAAATCGGCGATGCACACAACAGTCAATTACACCGAAAGGGGAGATATTCCCAAAACAATGCCGCCGTTCGTAAAATTTTTGGGATTGAGTAAATTTGTATCCTGTTCACTATTATTTGTTTACGGGTGTCGAAATCTGTGGACGGACTTTAGGTTCTGTTCATGTTTATTTAGTTTTTGGCTGGAAATACTATTATTTTTGTAAACAAATATATATTGCATATCATGATGCAATCCTACAACAAGCTTGATTTTACGACCACTTAGGTTTTCTCCGCGAAAAGAATACCACAATAAAATAAAATAAAACCCCCAAAAAATAAATAAGCAAATAAATAAAAATTAAAAGAATTAACAAAATAAATCAACACAATACATGCAAGTGACTACACCACACCCGTCCGTGTCTCGTCGACAGATGATGACAAAGGCAGCTGCATGCGGGAGCTGTCTCACAGTTTCCCACGCTTTCCGCACCCCATCTTTCTTGTCGACCTAGTATACGGGTGGAAAGAAGGATGGACAGGATGGATAATTAGTCAAAAGTCGTGTGGGCACCATGAACCTGGCGGTCTGCCGAGTACACAAGTCGCACCGAATCCTGCTCCGTACACACTGTAGCACGCAGAACGCTGTATACCGTTCACCTGCACAGCATTTCTGCATCCCCACCGGCCTTACATCATATAGGACGAGTGTCCACCTCACTGCCCGGTCGTGGGACCCAGCGGCCGTCGGCCAGCACGCACGACATCCAAAAAAATAAACGTAGAAATAATAAATACTTTAGCATAAACAGCCGCGGTCACTACCGCCGGTGGCACAAGAAAATGCACAAGCAACGGTTCCCCAACCGAGGGCATCATGGGATTCATTGGAGGGAGCAGCGGGCTATCCCGACCTTCGATGGTCTTCGTTGAACAGGGCTGTCAACGCAGTGCGTTTGGTCAGAGGGGAGCTGGCACCAAACAATCCACGGGACTAGATCAGGGCACTGGTTTGGCAAGGGGTCACAAGGGCCAGACATTCTGCAGGCTTAGAACGGGTGAAATTTTTGAATATTTTTGGTGTTTCCGATACAGCGTCAACATATGAATCCGGCCTTCTCTTTATGACAGGGTCTTACCTGTCTCCACTGGACAGCCGCCGGGCACAGCAATATGAAAGCAAAAACGCACGGGATAAATGTAGTAAGCACGAAAGAAAACCTCAGAAAATGGACATCAACTGGATGAGAATATAGTAATGGACGACAAAGATGTACAATATAAAGAAGCAAGAGAAGATCAGGTGGGGGACCAGACTCCAAAACGCCAGCTCGACTTTGCTGATATAAAAACGGTCACAGAGACCACCTCCTTTTCTATGTATATATAAAAAACATCGCAAGCCAGAGGAATCCTTGAGCTTGATTCGATGACAATGACAACCGTGCGCCCTGGCAATGCTTTCATCTTCTGGGTTAGATCTTTCGGTTTTTTTTTTGTCGTGAAGTTGTGGCCTTGTAAAATTTTTTCTCTGATGTATCTTGGTATAAAATATTTGTCGCAATTCTTTCGTTGCGAAAGCTGCCTGTCGGAAGGAGAAGGGTGGAACCAAGACTGGTACTCCAGCAATACCAAAGGCGAGGGAAATGGTAATGTTGTTGATGGTAGCGAAGAGGCATAAAGGACCTCTCAGGAAGATACGGGGTTCATTGTTGGGCAGAAAGACGGTTTCGACTTTGACGGATGTCCAAAACGAACAAGAAAACCAAGGCGAGCCCGACAAAAAGTAAAATGAATGGCATGCACGCAAGAAACGCAAAAGGCGAGAAACGAAGAGAAAGGAACGCCCTTTTTTGGTGCCAAGATGGAAAGTGCGTGGTCGTGGTTATCGTTTTTGTGTGAATTCGCACAAAAAAATGAACGTTTGTGTTTCAATTTCGTGATAAAAGGCACTTTTTATTTTTATTTTCCCGCATAAATGTCGTCAGGTCGTATTGAGAAATGGTGTGCGAGGAAGAGCGCCTCGTCTGAGGTTGAAGATGATTATCGTTTGTACACACAAGCAAAATTTGTGGTGTTGGATTCGAGGTTCCGATTGGGGTTGTGGGAGAGCACAGGCCGCGAGGGCCAAATCAAGGAGTGGATGAAGCGCGGTGAAGGGAGCGAGAGACCCGCCAGCAAGATCTCCCGCGGGCAGCGTCCAGGGGAAAATTAAAAGGAAAGAAAAATAACAAAGATGAGCAAGAAACAATCGGCCGAGTGTCTATAAGATAACGCAACGGTTGCTCTTGGATCTCCGGTAGCGTTCTGAATCCGTCCGACGAGAGCTGCTTTCGCCACCTGCTGGGCGACGGGTGCCGCTCGAGGGAGCAACAGGGCGCGATGCCTGCTGGCGCTGCCGGCGCAATATGCGGACAACGTCGTAGAAGGCCTTTTCGACGTTAATGCAGTTTTTAGCTGAAGCCTCGACGAATTCACAGCCCAGCTCGCGGGCCAACGCATGACCTTCCTGGGTCGACACTTCGCGCTCGGTCACACGATCGCTCTTGTTGCCGACGAGCATGACAGGTACGGGTGCCTGGGAATTAGCGGCGGCCAGCGGTGAGCCAGGGTATGACGGCGAAGAGGCTGTTGACTCTTTGACCCGCTGGATTTGGTGGTGGAAACGTTTGATACGCGAGAACGACGAGCGCGACGAGATGCTGTATACGAGCACAAAGCCTTCGCCATCTCGGATCCATTGATCGCGTAGCGCTGTGTATTCCTCCTGGCCAGCTGTATCGAGAACCTCGAGCATGCATGCCTGGCCATCAATGACGACCTGCTTCCGGTACGAGTCTTCAATTGTGGGATCGTACTATTGGGAGGCGAAGAAAGCACAGCGTTAGCTTGGTATTCCCATGCAGATGTAAGTGAGATCAGTTACTTTGATCGGGTAGTAAAAGGCGGCGCAGGTGCCATGTTGTGGTTCGAGCGCGCCAGGACGAGGGTTCGGAGAGAAGGCTGAAATGTGTTGTAGAAGGTAGCTCCAAGATCGAGACAGTTTTCTCGAGGCACAGAGCCGCCAATTAGACATAATAGTATTTGAGTAACAAGAGTCAAGATGAGGAGGAGGAAGGGGCGTTGGCAGTAGATACAATTGCAAGTGGACAATACGGTGCCAATAAGGGACGTGGTGCGAATGGGAACGGAAACGGAGAACGTGGAGGTTCAGAAGATGTGCAGCAACTGCTCGGTTGCGTCTCAGAGCTTCGATGTGATTTGGCACGCGAGGTAGATGATACTTGGCAAGGCCAATAGAGAAGTGCCAGGATTGTGCACAACGAATGCGGAAATGGAGAAGCAAAGAAATGAGACAAGAGCAGAGATAGGCTACGAATAAGCTTTAGGAAAGCGTTGCATCGCGAACTTACAGTCTCGACGAAGTGTTGCAAGCATAATTGGATGGTCAGTGCTGTTTTTCCCACACCACCGTCTCCTAGTACCACCAGCTTATAGAGCACCATTTTGTTCGCCATTGTGAGATGAGAGAGGTGTCGCCGAACGACAACCGGATCGGATGCGTATGCGAATGCGGGAGTGTTGTCGTCTGAAGGAAGGGGGAGAATCGAGGCCGTGCCGTGCCGTGCTCTGAGTGAATCGAGTGGAAGCTGAAGACAAGGTCGAAATCGAGGCTTTTCGGGGGGTAAGGAGGATGAAGGTCTGGGAAGGAAAAGAGGCGCGAAAGGTGAATGGGGGACAAGCAAAAACAGTAGGAATGTGGGGAGGGGAGAGCGAGAAGAGGGGTGTTTCGACGGAAGAGATTGGTCGAGGCCGCCGTCGGAGATGGAAGAACAATAGATTAGAGATGTTCGCGTAGCTACAGCAGGCTAACAGTGTTGTTGCTGGCACTGGCAGGCAAGGGGGGGCGCGGGATGATCTGGTTTGGGTGATTTGGCGGCTTTGAAGGAGCTTTGTCGTACTAATAGTGTACTTTCCGAGAGGTCTTGGACCTTTTCGTTTTAGGTTTGCTGTGTGGCCCGAGTGTACTTTGAAGAGCAAAGAGGAACTAGAGGGACTAAGTATGCTTTTTTTGCTCTTTTTAGCGGAGGGGTTGAAAGAGGCGAGAAGGCTAGCACGTCGTAGCTCTAGAATTTCCCAGGATGGAGGTCCCAGTAAACGCGGCAAGCGGGATTAGGGCAGCTAAGCAGACGGACTGGGGTGATGCGTTCTTTTGTGTGGTATGGACAGAAGCGTTCGTTTGTGTTGCAGACCACAGTCGACCTCGAAAGCTCGGTCTGGTATGTGGATTTTCTCACGGAGCTGCCGATGGAAGGATTGATATTCAGGATTCCTGAGTCGACGTTGGGTGCTCGACGTTTAGGAGCCGAATAGCGAGGCGAGCGCAAACCGTTGAGGGCGCAGTTTGGCTGCCCAGAAGGTGAATGCCCACGGGGTTCTCGAGGTAACCAGGATTCGAGGATGGAGAGGAGACTGGGAGGACCAGAGATTGAGGAGGAGACGGGGCGGAAGCCGTATGTACACAAGGTTGACGGGTGGCGATGGAAAGCTCTCGACTGCCGTTGTTGCACAAGGCTGTGATATTTGGCAGCCAAACGAACAGAAGGGAAGAGGAGAACGGGCCTGGTGAGAGAGGGAGCAGGAAAGAATATGTAAGAACAACAGGAAAAGGGACTAGGAGTCGTTGGCGGTTGAGTGGGCAGAAAGTAGGTGGAGAGTAAGGAACGGTGATGACGGCTAGCGGACCTGAGCTTTCTTCCTTACTCTGTGGTTCCCGTCCGAGTGAGGAAAGCGCAAGTCAAATACAAACTAAATCACAAAACAAAGGCGCAAAAACAGAGGACTGTCTTGGGGCGAAGGGGACGGAAAATAAAGTGCAAGCGCGACTTTGAGAAGAGAATGGGACGGGAAGGAGCTGGGGTCAACACCACAAGCTCCGGAAAGCACGATCACTCAAATGCGCAAGTCCACCAGTCAAACAGCCAAGAACGGGGGGAGAGTATTACAGAGACTGCGAGGGAAGGTAAGATACGAATGGCCACTATCAAAGCCGATCTCAATGAGACCTGCTGGCCGTCAAGGACACGGCACGAGAGGCGGGCGCAGAAGGCGGTGACTAAGACGCAACACGCATTTTGTATCCTGGATGTATTCCTGGCGCATTCACGGGAAGCAGGAAGGTCGAGGAATCAATGAGAACCAGAAAAGCTTTGAAAAGGGATTGCTGAGGATAACATGATACCGGAAGCAGGGCTTCGTCAGCGCGCGGTCAAGAGCTTCCAGGGCCCGAAGTGGCGTTGGTGGCCCGGTATTACAGGGCACTGGGAATGCAAAGCATGGCGAAAAGGGCGACCGCGGGCAGGGCCAGATCAGGCCCCTGGCCTGAGCCAAGACAGGGCTCTCTACAGGGATCCCGAAAATGATCGCAAGGCCTGTCTGGCGTTGCATGTCAACTCGACCTGTTGTCCTACAAACCATGAAGGCACTTACGACGAATGCCTCTGATGCTGTCCTGTCTCGAAAGAGAGGGGATAGGCGAGGAAGCAGCTGCTACTGCATACTCTTCACCCGGTGCACTTGTGATAGTCGCACTACTTGGGCCGGAGCTTCACCAACCCATACGTGCAAAGTATGACGACGTGAGTACACAGTGGGGCTGTATTGCGAAAAAAAGGGGCGTTTGCTTCAAGGCGAAAAGCGGCCCATGCCAGCCGAAAGAAGGGCCAGTGTTTGGGCCCTGTCGTTTGACCAACATGTGCCTCTAATCCACTTTGTTGGCGGGCAACAGCAAATCCAGCCAAACACTGAGCGACCCAGCATGGACTGCGTAATACTGCGGCAAAGATGGCACAGCCGCCAGCGGAGCGCGCCCCAGCCGGGGTCGTGTGCTAATGTGTGCGAACCTGGACTAACTTGAGCTGAGGTCAACAGCTAGCGAGGAGGCCTAGAAGAGTTTGCCCACATAAAGGTCGACTGCCGGCAAGACTTTCGCCCTCCGGTATTCACACATGAGCCAGGAGTTTTTGGTCTGTTGCTTCCTGCGGAGCGTGACTTGCGTAGTCGCCGACCAGAAGAGGGCTGTTGATTACCATTGGACAAGGCGCAGATGGTACGGGTTACCGGACAAAAGCTGCCACGAGCCTGAACAAACAAGCGACAGCCTTGTGATCATGCTGGCGGTGCAAGTTCTTGACATCAGACGCTTGTAGCATGACATTGTAAGGTGGTGTGTAAATTGAGACAACTGCACACCCGCCGCTTTCCTCGTCCAACGCCATTGATAGTCTATCTCTCCTGCTAGGAAAGAGTCTCCCATGCTGTCAGTGAGACGACGCGGCGGGAATAGGATGGAGAGCAGATTCCACAAGAGCCGCGGATGCCAAGGGAGGCAAGGAAAGAGCAACACGAGCGAGATACACGAAAAGGGAGCAGAGATGGATAGGATGGGCAACAAGAGGCGACGAGCGCCGCGCATAATACATCGGCTCTCTGATTCCACCGGCTTCTGATGCCCATGGATTGAGATTGGCAAGGGGATGCTGGGGGGACACGCTGGAGACGATGGCAAGTTGGTGGCTAAAAGCAAATCCGCTGAACATCCAAGAACAGCTTGCGACTGGGTCCAAGGGGCAGCTTTCGTGTGTCATATTTTCTTTTTTCTTTTCCTTGTTCTTTCGCTCTGCCGTGTCCTCGTAGGTTCGTTGCTGCTGTGTGTGATATCTCCTCCTCCTCCCATTCACAATTATCACTCTTGCTTGCGGTACGGGAGACACAGCGGTGCGCGGTCGGATCAAGCCGCCAATGCATGAGACGTTTGTGCAAGATGTTCCCAGCCGGCGCCAAAGCATCATCTGCACTTTCGTCGATTTGCTCGTGCGTCGTTCTGCCGCTCAGCACACCAACCCCGTTCTCGATCGGCAGTCCAAGAGGTCCATGAGGTCCACTTTGCAGGCCGTCGTCTGCATTGGCCTTTCTTGATTCTTTTCCCACGCCTGCTGCCTTTTGTTTGGGTTTTTGAAACGAGGTGCCAACTCACAAGTTCCATACACTGGATAGCCCATAATTGAGAGCTTTGTGGGACACGCGAACAAAGCAGCCACGGCAGAGGACCGAGAGTGCCGCCCCTTGATATCGAAAATGCCTGGTGTGCCTGGCAAGGACAGGTACCCTCTGTTCGAACGGCAAGCCAGCTGACCAGGAAAGACGGAAAGTAAAACGACGTTCCAAGAGGAGACAACAACGTCCAACAAACAACAAGCAGCCTTTCTCCCCAGTATGCCCTTGCATCGTGCAGTTCCCCTTTTGGGACTGTACGTCAACGCCAACTGAGCAAAACGCAGCTCCCCCCTTTTGGCACGCATATCATGCCAAAAAGGTGCTTTCGGCTGAGTGGACAGCTCTTCTCGCATCCTCAGATGCCTCAGGTAAAATCCTTTTGCAGGTGGCAACGAGACACCGACGAGGTGCATTGCGCACGACGCCAAACAAGCAAGCTTGGACGCTACAACCGACAAGGCGGGGTGTGGTTTGGGATTGGTCTGTGCACAAGCTCACAAGCTCACAAGCTCTGCAATTTGTGGGCTTGCACAGTGGTGCAAGGGTGGTGCGGTTGGCTTCCTGGCAGCCAATGTGGTGTAAGCATTTTTGTGGCTTTTTGCTTCCACTTTGCGAGCCTTCGAAATGTTTTCGAACCACCACAAATCCAAGCCGCCGTTCATCTCGAGGACGTCGTCCCCAATTTGTCATTCCTCAGCTGCCACTGTCCCTTTGGATCTTGTCTCATGATTTACATCTGACGTGTGTTTGACGATCACCTGCTTTGACAGACGTAAGCCATCAGATCACAACGACACCTTTTGCACCAGACGCCAGAACGATGCGATCGGCTGAGAGTCTGTCCAAAGAGAGGTCAAAGCTGCTGAACTCTGCAGAGTACAGCAGAGAGGTGTCCTGCAAACTAAGCCGGCTAACAGAAAACCGGACTCCTTACCTAGGCGGTAAAAGTTGACGACCTTTCGGCTCTCCAACTGCGACGTATTATTTATATTTATATTTTGCTCTTTGACCCGTTTAGCTTTGCCTGGCCTTTGTTGCATAGTGTCTGTATGGAACATAGGCCCGTCGAGACACGATTAGCCAAGGAACGTGCAGGAACAAAAAAGAATGAAGACACCAGACGACAGGTACGCGAAATGCATGCATCACATAATGTGCACAGTGTAGCAGAGAATGAGACTATTGTTCCCTTTCTGCTCAGGTACTTTCATCGGCGAATGAGAGCATGCAATTTCCGTGTACGTCCATAACGTACCGCCATTGGAAAATGCAAACAGAAGCCTTTTCTAAACGACACAAAAAAGCAAGTCTGTTTCTTCGTCTTGCGGACGTAGTGACTTGGCCATGCGAAGCAGATGTTGAAACAGTGCATGATACAGTGCATGACACAGTATCAAGAAAAACAAAACTCAGGGCCCGCTAATTTTGCCAAAAAGGCAGAGACAGACGGCACTTTCCTTGCCCGGGGCGGTGATGGTGGGCAGGACCGCTTGCCGTCGCCCTGTTCAGGTCCTCATTTTCTCCATTTTGCCCATTTAGTGTTTCGTCCAGCAAACCTGCAAGGAGGTATTTGTGGCTCAGCCAAGGGAGCCACAGTCACATTCACAGGCCACCATGCATTCCACCTCCTTTGCTAAATCTGCACTCCAAACGAACTGCAGCTTCGCCGGTCACCTTCTTGTCGTTCCTACCCTCCCGTGTTTCTCTGTCCTTTGCCGGAGTCTTATGTGATTCAAACTCATTCCGTATTGCTCCGTACATCTACCATGAGCGGATTAGCACCGTACAGATAGAGCAATTTTCTTTCTTCGCCCAAAATGGCTACTGTCTCACAAACGTTGCAATTGCATGGCTTATCACCAGCCCTTCTCTCTACCTATCCACTATCCTCCATTCTTTTTTCTCGTTTACCCCTTTACTCAAACGCGCCGCCCACAAAAGACCCAAAACGGAGAGTTTCCGACTGGTTGCACCTCTCAAATCCAACTGACAGTGGGTATATGAAAGGTTGCAAAGTGACAAAATCAACAATTCTACAAAGTAAGATACTCCGTGCTCTTTCTACTCACAAACATCCACGCATATTTGCTGTCCCCAGCCACCTTCTCGTCCCAGAAAATTTTGAAAAGAAAAGAAAAGTTACCCTCCCCTTTCTGGAGCCAAATTTCCCAAACAGCTGCCTCACTCGGCATACCCTGCCATCCCATGGAGAACTTTTAATTCCCTATCACGGCCAGGTGGTAGTCTCCTTTCTGTATTGGTCGTTGTTGCCAAATGGCGGCAGGCACGCCGGCACTCACCACGTCAGGCATTGCAGCCCATACCCGGTGAGGAGAGCTCCGCCGGCATGCCCAAAGAGCCTGCATACCGTTCTCACCGTCCATGGTCTTTCCATCAAGGCTCAACCTTTGTAGTATTACACCTTACCTCGGCCAAGGCCAGCCGCCTGTTGTGACTGGCCCTCATATTTACTTCCAATATGCGAAGGGTTCAAGAGACATGCGCCGTCCTGTGGGATTTTCTATATTTTCTTTTATACGAAAAAAGTGTCTTTTGGCCTTTGGAGAGCCTCGTTGGCTGACGCTCTTGCTGACATGGATGATAACATCAGAGTCCTGAACGTGTTTCTAGCATCTCATTGGTTGAACGCTGTGGAAGCTGGAATGAAAGAAATCTGGGCAACAGATTTTAAAATGAGACTTTGCAATGTCTTTTTCAAAATCACACAAGCTGCTCACGCCTCAACCCAACGGTTGCTTTCCGTAATAACAAAATCAATCCAACATCGTAATTGGCCGGGAGCGAACGCGATCCTCCTTCCTTGCGTGACGGGCATTGCTTTTGGAACAGCTGTTGGAACACCGAGGACACAGACGGCAACAGACACAACTAGAGATTGGAAAGCGGTCGAACAGCACAGCAGAGGCCCCACGGAAGAAAATAAGAGATCGCTATCAGCAGGAGGTGAAGGCTAGGCTAGCCAGGCTAGCAGGCAAAGAGATGTAGATGCCGGCCCGTGGACAAAGAAAGCCATGGGCAGATGCGCGCCCATCCTACGCCTTTCTCATACGCTCGACGCCATCCGTTTTCGGTCCTTCGTTATGCCGGAGGCAGGCATTTTCCATTTATCATGCGTACTGATCGACGCACCTATCTGAGCAGGACATGTGTTTTCTGCTCCGTTCTTCGGTCGTCTCTCGTTTGCGTCACGCCCGCTGGAAAGACGTTATCCGACTGTGATGGGAGAAAAGGCAGGAGAACAAAGAAGTAAAAACAAACTCAGAGTCGTAGTCCCGAACACGATCCGCAACCGTTGGATGCAAGCACAGGAAATCCACTCTGAGTGAAAATCGTGGGGGTAGCCAACAAAAAAAAAAAAAAAAAAAGAAGCATATCAGGTCGGAGTGAAGTTGGGGGTCCATTCTAACATCTCACAAATGTGGACATGTGCGTCGCCGGTTCTTCGTTACGCTCTAGAAAGACTCCAAGAAACGAGGGGACAAAAAGTGTTACGTTGTATTATGTCGAGCGCAAAAGGAGGGTCGCATTTTGTTCGTTTCTTTTCCTTTGTTCCTCTACTCGCGTGTACCCTGGGTAGTACTGCCCGCGTATCACAGTGAAGCCACGGCGGGAGTGTCGATGCGGAGAGTGCTACAAGAAACATGGCGGTGAACAAAGACGCAACGATTTTCCATGTATGGCCCCTTGAGAGTTCTCTCCCGGTGACCAAACGTTCGTATGATGGTCAAGTCCACCACCCCACGCTCACCGCTTCCTCCCTTTGGGCTTGACAGGGCATGCGGTCGGCCGACTCCGATGCTGTTTTGGGCATATCACGCTGCCAGAAAGGTGTAAGGGTGCAGCTCGATACCAACTGGAGGAGGGGGGAAGCAAAATCGATAGGTTTTTCAGATGGGGATGTGCTGCCCCCACGCATGGGAACGCTCCTTAAACTTTAAAAAATCACCTGCTTTGTTGGTTAACCATGGGTGGTGGTTGTTCCTGACCTATGTGTCTCGAAACCGTGTTCTTAACTACTTTTTCTAACCAGCTAGACTTCCGTTGTTCCGTCGGTGCCGGCCTGGGAAGGGACGAGCCGTCGGTGAGGAACTACGGGGCAGCAAGAGAGGGAAGGGGTAAGATCTAGCCGGTGCGGCATACGAATAAACTCGTTACACAAACGCACGTGGGCGTCTTCATGGAATGGCGGCGATGCAGCAACATCCACAAAGACTGTCCTTCCTTTTCTACTTTCTTGACCGAAGCGTCAGTCTTTGCATGAACGGATGCGAGGCTGAGCATATCCATGTACCTGTCGCGGCGAGGCCGCTGCAATTGGATCGCATCACCCACTGCTATATGCAACGAACATGTGCATAGATACGAATTACAACGTTAGGACATTCACACCCGGCAAACCATCAAAAGAAACAGGAATTGCAGAAATTGTGTCATTTCGATTTCCACAAACAAAATCTCATATCCACGCTCTAAAATGTCGACGTGAGCAGACTGCAGAGGATGGACTTCGGTTCGTCGATGACCTCGTGACAGCTTCTCGTCATCGACATGTGTGATATATATCTCTTTACCTGTTGGGAAAGGTGTTGAAGAAAGTAAGATGGGGGGTGAAAAAAAGGAAGAAACCCGATTTTGTATCACTACTTGGGATACAAGGGGGTGACGAAGAAAGGAAGATAGACATAAAAACAGCAATGAAACAGAAAAAGAAACTGGCCATCCCATATAAAAAAGTAGTTGCACCATATATCCGTAAATCCCAGAACCAAAAAAAGAACAAAACGCGAGCACATGTTTACCTCACGGGGTATCTCTATCACCTCCCGACCTCTTTATGATTCTTTGTACATAAGATCGGGGCCGACGCTAAACGTTGACGCCTGTAACCTCTGTCACGTAGACGTAAAGGCTTTTAGACGTCATGCGTCGCGTTCTCGTCACCAAAGGGACTCCGTCCACGCTCCACAGATGTGGCGGTGGTGACCCTTTGGGACGCACGCCTTGTGGCCTCTTCAATGACGGCGCTCAGGCTACGGCCAGTTCGGCTGGAGCCACTTGGTGATGCGGGAGGGTCAGAGAAGGGGCCTTGGTCGGGGGTAGGAGAGTCTTCAATGATGGTCACGGCCTTTGACTCGTGGCCCGTCTTGGTCGAGGTTGCCGTTGAGGTCGAGAAGCGTTCCCGTACAGGAGAGATCAAAGAAACGCTTTCTCTGGCCTCCTGGTGAGTGGGAAGAATCTCGGTTTCAGAAGTGGTGGCGGTCACGCCGCCTGCAGCAGCACCGCTGCCCGAGCTCGACGGCTTCTTAGGACCGTTTCCAACGCGGACAACAACGGGGCGCGCTGGCATGGCGGTGGCTGCACTGGCGTTGTTGAGGAAGGTGGAGCCGACACTGAACGTGCTGTTGGCAGCGCTAACAGGCCGGAGGTTACTGCCGCTGATGTTGGCAGCGCCTTTATACTTCTCGTAGTCGACACTGGGCACAGGCGGGGCGACGAAGCCGTTCGGGCCAAGATTGCTCGGCGACTTGAGGTTCACCATAGTTGGCTTGATTCTCATGCCGGTCTGGGGTGGCGGCACAATCACGGCGTTCTTTCCGTAGATGGTCGAGGCGATGCTGGAGCGCGGGGCGTACGACGTCCGTGCGTACGACGTCCGGTCGGTGAAGCCAGAGTAACCAGAGTAGGTCGAGTCACGAAGGTCGCCAGGAACGAAGAAGTGCTGCTCTTCAGTGCCAGCGGGCGTGCTAGCCTGCGACGAGTTCGAAATTGCAATGGGGATGGGTGGGACGGGCGGAACGAGAACAGTCGGCGAGGTTGGCGACGGGCGGTTCATAACACCCGGAATGTATGCGATCTGGATGATGTTTGATGCCCGTGTGAGGACGGTCGAAGCAATTGAGTGGACGGTGTGCGTCGAGGCACGTTGGTTGCGGCGGGCGTTGAACGAGTCTTCGGCCTCGATGGATCGGTCAACCTGGCCGTCCTCCTCGGCCTTGGAGATGTGCTGTCTCTTGGCCTTGATACAGAATCGCCAGACGAGGTAGGTCACGATGGCAATGACGGCGACACCACCGACGACACCGCCGGCAATGGCACCGGTACTGGGAGAGGAGCCCGATTTCGGGCTCGCAGTCGGTGTGGATATGTCGGCGGCACAGTAGCTCCTGGGGCACTCCGTGCATGTCAGAGGCGCGGTCACCTGGCAGCTCTGTCCTGCTGGACAGCTAGGGCAGGTTGGTGCTACCTCGGGACATGATGCACAGGTGGTTTGTCTTGCAAAGACGTTTGCAACGGCTAGGAAAGCAACAAGATGTTAGTATTTCGTTTGTGGTTCCAGCAACGTCGTCGGAAGTAAAACGGACCTGCTGGCTCTTGCTCCGACGCCACTGTGGGTGTTCTGTCGAAAAGATCCATTGTGATCAACTGACGGAGATTTGGTTGTATCGCGGTCAGAGGAAGACTGAAGTGTACTCGAAAGAGAAAAAAATCAAATCGACGCGAAATGAACGGTATCCTAGATCGGCGGGAGGTGTCAAGATGGATCGGCTCCAAGGGCAGGCGAAAGGAGGCAGAAGTGAGGGGCCTGCTCTCTCTTCAGTTCGTATTGCTGAGGTTGGCGTCGAGTGTCCGCGAATGAGACGCAAGCTCGTATTTGACGGTAGCGAAGGGAAGTACAGAAGGAGGCGCAGTATTCATATGCAATCGTGAAGATGAAGAAGACGTTGACGCGATGGCGTAGAAAACGAGAGGGACGCGTATGTGAAAACTGAAAGGCGGTTCGAAAGGCAAGACGTGATAAGCGAAAAGACGTGAAGACGAGGCTTCGAAGCGACGGAATAAAAAGAAATCGAGCGAGTGAAGACCGCAAAGCAGCGGGAGCAAAGAAACGAACGAGTGGAAGGCGAGACTAGCTCAGATGAACAAATGGCGGACGAAGGAAAAGGGGGTGTTGGAAGAAGAAGAGAAAGAAGAGGCGGGTGTGTGTTGGACGGAAGCGGGAATGTTGTCAAAAGCCCATCACGATCATCAAAGACGTAAATGGGTTTGATTCCAACAGAAAGAGAGGGTGAAGAACAAAGGTCTGGTGGTGATGTGCGCCTTTGTTTTGTTTCCTGTGGAAAAAGAGAGGGAAGAGGAAAAGGTGAGACGACCGGTCGTTGGACAGAAAAGGAGGATGGGCGAAATGAGGGAAAGAGGATCCTCTGAAGAATTACGATGGGGAAGGAGGGTGTGGGCCAGATGCGAAAGTCGATGGCGAGACAGGGACGACAAAGGCAGAAAGAGGGAAGGAGGGACAGCAGACGCTAGGGATGGGGCGTGTATGGAGTAGTAAAGAGGTGGATGAGGTGAAAAGAGGGGCGTGGGCGGGCAAGTGCGAGGGGAACAAAAGTACGGAAGGGAGCAAAAAGAGGAAAGAACGGTAGGAACAGAAGCGGAAGGCGTGACGAAGAGGGAAATGCACTGAAGAAGACTGGGTTTCTACAGTGTATTTGCAATTCAGCAAGACTTTGTTGTCCTTGGAGCGACCAAGAGCGAGAAACGCATGCAGATGAGCATATTTCGGTGGACCACACAGGGGTCACGACAGGCCAGGAACATCTCTGGGCGCTGTGACCGGACAGGGGTTTGCGTTGCAGTCCAGCGCAGTGCACCCAAGGATCAATAAAGGCTACATGTAGCAGGAAACGAACGCGATGATAGGATTGCAGCAAAAGGGAGGAAACTGCGTTGGAAACTCGCGATGTCGGTTGGGGTCACAAAGGCACAAAGACACGACACGCGACGGCCTAAATGCGGATTCCACCATGCGAGCCGCTTTTAGTGAGTGCGACCGTCGATGGTCGATGGTGGCGACGTTAAAGAGAAGGAACGACTTGCAGAGCAGCACAAAGGGGGAAACCGCGCACCAGGGGCCACGACGAAAAGTCGTTTTTAGCGCATGGTAAGAAACAGACTAGGCCTAGGCCAGGGGTAAGGCGAGAAAAGGAAACGGCGGGTGGAGGAAATACAGGGCATCGAAGGTCTGGCCAGCCAGACAGAAAGACAGAAACGCGCTGGGCAGCAGTTGCTGAGGATGCCAGTCAAATTGAGTGCCAGGTCTCGACATTTTTAGCGAAACAACCCCCAGTGCACAGTAATCGTCGGGGGGAGGGACGCAGAATCCATACGGAGCATGGAGCACGGGCGTTGCGCAGCCCCAGGTACATGTGATTTCAACGCATTTTGGTGACCCATAGAAGTACACAATTTACATTCAACCGTTGCCATCGAGCGTCAAAAGGCAAGAACAACACAGTGTGGGTCTACAAGGGTCCCCATCCTCTTTTGCGACCCTGGACTCCACCTTTGCTTCCGCGACCTTTGCAACCCTTTGCCACTCTACGAATGTACATCGTCCTTTTTCTGTGGAAAGGAACGAAACTCAAGCCCAGCGGCTAAGACCTTGCCCCGTATTGTTTCTTTGTTCTCGTCCGTGAACCCAAAGGAGGTCCTTTGAGAGGGTCCTACTACCTAATAAAGTGCCCCTCTCCACCCGCCACGTAAATTGAGCCGTCATGAAAGGGCATTGGCTGTGTAATTTCGTGGTCGACCTCTGGCCAAGGCGCGGAACCACGCATTGAGCAATTGTGCATTTGCCCGATTGGGAATTATGAATCAAATGGCTGACAGCTGACGGCTGACGGTTGCCTGCTATTCAGAGAGCAAGAGAGGGAATGCGACCAATCTTGCGGCTGACGGCCGACGACTTGGCTCTCGCTGTCTGAACTGTGCTCTAGGCCTTTCGGTCGCTTCCCTGTTGTGTTCTCTTAGCATTATGGCTATTGACAGTCTGCGTGTCTCACTCGCCAAATCGCGGCTGCGCTGGTGGCACGCACAGGGGCATTGCCACGCGAGATATTGACACTATTTCGGTATGTCAGGAGGGACAAGCCTGGGCAGATTCTTCCGTTAACGAAGTCCAAACTTGATGTTGTATACGTCGCATCTGGTCTATCTTTAATTTACAACTCCAAGGCGTTGGTTGCTTTAAGTTACGAGACTGACCAGCGAGAGGTGACGAAATGATAAACGTGCAGTGATCTGCTCATCTCAGATCCCAGCCGGCCAGCAAGGCAGCCACACTCAGACACAGTGTTTCTTGTGGTGATCGACCTGATCTTCCTTTTTCCTTTCCAAGGTGGCAGATGAGCGGATAAAAATAAACTTGTGGAAGCCAAAGGAATGATTGACTGTTGAAGTAACCCACCTTTTGCTTTTGTTGCCTTTATGAGGGCATCACAACATGGTCGTTTTCTTCCGTTAATGTGCATTTTCGTGAGATCGTTAGGGAACAATACGATAAGTGGCAAAGACGTCGGCGACAGCCTGCATGTTTTGCATGCGGACAGCCGTTGCGAGTTCCTGCACGCGTCGCCTTGTCCATGGTCTTAAATTCTCGCTCTCCTTGTGCACTCTTCGCATGTCTTTCGTTGTTGAACTCGTACCTCCCGTAATATCTTGATTGACGGCAAGCCGAGAGTCTGAATTCGATCATTCTGACCCGGGCGCGGGAGACAATGTCACGAACGTAACGGGATGGCTGGAAAGGAAAAGATGAACCGAGAAAGTAGATAGACGAGACGCGGAAGCGGGAGCGGATCAAGGAAAAAAACACCAGCCGATAAGGGAGGTTGATATTACTTTAAATTTTTTCAAGGCAATCTCGAGATCGACGAGACGAACAACGCAGGGCGGATGATGGCCAGCGTTCCAGCATTGCATTTGAACACAAACACACGAATAGCAACCGCTCCACATTGGTTTTTGCAAGATCTTGGTTGCGATCTGCTGGAAGTTGCCAACAAGTTCGCAGGCTAAAGTGCATCAAGTTGCGAACCCCGTACGTAAATAGAATGTTTTCCGTCCAGGGACGACCAGTTGCAAGTTGTCCCAATGTATTGTTTGCTTTCGTCATTCATATCGTTGCCGCCTTGATTATAACGATCCCAACTCACATCAGCGGCGTTTTACTTTTTTTTTATGTGTGCAGGTTTGTCGTTGATGCGAGTTTGTTTTTCTCACAATACCTTGTTTTTCTGCCCTTCTTTTCCTTCCGAGTGTACAAAGTTAATATATGTTCGTACAACGAAGCATAGCAGCCCAACCGAACATGGACATCTGCAGCACCTCGCCTCGCCCGCTGGGTAAGGAATGCAGGTTTTGTTCTCGCCCCGTGGGCGGCTTGCCGCTTCCATACAACGTAGCTTCCGCAAATACATGAAGACACGAACACACGAACACACGAACACGACGAAACAAATATGGCGTCGCCGCCTTGAGATGCGAGACGCGGAAAAACGAGAAGACGTTGAGCCATGGCACAGACTACGTACGTGACACGTCGTCGAGAACATACGATGTGGCTAGACACCTCTCCCAAACTCCTAAACGCGGATCTCGCTGCACAGCACATTCCGAACCAAGCATCAAACGTGCAAAGTACAGCCTCAAAAAGAAAGCATGTGCGATCCTCGTGAGGCAGTGGTGCACATAACGAGGCACACTGTAAACTCGTTAAAACTACTGCAGATACCACGGCGCAGGGCGTCTTCAACAGCTGGGAAGTCACTAATGCAGGCGCGAGACAGGCCGCGTAAATCAGAAAGGGCGAGAAGACCAAAAAGGGAGACGGGGGAGCGCGTTTGCTGGCGCGGGATGGAGGAAACAATGAACGAAAGAAACTGAGACAAGGCAAGACACCGGAGATCGAAGCTAAAACCGAGCCCCCGTCGAGAAACAATACGACGAAGGCAACATGCACGACCCTGTGTGTGCTGCAGGGAATTACTAGTTGCAGTCGTCGCCGATGATCGATGCAGGGACAATCTGGAAAAGAACACGAGCACATGCGCAAAATGGCAAGGTGTACTGACGCGGACGTTGTTCGTCTGCACGCATCTCATGGCCTTGGCTGTTGAACGGACCCCTCGATGTGGCGTCCTCTCCGCCGTCGGTCATCCGTCGTCGCCGTCGGTCATCCGTCGTCGCCGTCGGTCATCCGTCGTCGCCGTCGGTCATCCGTCGTCGCCGTCGGTCATCCGTCGTCGCCGTCGGTCATCCGTCGTCGCCGTCGGTCATCCGTCGTCGCCGTCGGTCTCTGCTTTCCTGTCACCCGGTTTGTCGTGACTTGATACGCAGAGTATGCAATAAATACGCTGCAAGCCTTGTGATCTTACTCTTTTCAGACCCTCTTGCCATGACAAAAAAGACGTTGTAGTCGAGGAGATAATTTTGGGATAATTTCAAAGAGCGAAAGAGAGCTGCTTTCGTAGTGGTTTTGCTTAATGTTCCAAGGAAGTGGCATGGCATGTGCCGCTTCAACAAACAATCATCATGGTCCATCCTCTCGGAGACGAGGCGATGTATCGGTACCGGTGGCATCGCCCGACGGCGACTTCATCAGCTCCGTGTGCAACGACCAGCTCGCCTTCTGGCTCACAAGATCTCTACGTACGGCAGCATGACGAAGCTTGCCGGTGTTTTTAGACTGGACGTTGTTTTCATAGTGCTTAGCCACGGTCCATCTTATTACACAAGAAGGATGCGCAGACGAGCTCTATGATGCGATCCGGCCATGGATGTGATTTTGGATTGTGCCGCACCGGCACAGGGCTCAAGCGTGTTCGGCGATGATGCCAGCGAGGTCACTAAGATCTGCTGCGCCGGCAGCCGGGCCACGAAAGTGTGTCCGTGCCCGAGTCCGAATGTCTCGAAATGGACCCCATCCCGGTCTATGTTGGCGTCGGCCAGACGGCCGTGACTCTGCACTACCGAATCCCAGCCGTACACACGCACCATATATCAAGCGCAACAGTCATCCGCATCGACCAGATGTTGCCGCGGCCGAGCAGCCAGTCGGTGATGTCTATATGGATGCGTGCCAGAGCGTTGTCGAATAATGGAATGCTTGATTTGTGTGGTACAATGATTCTCTACTCATCTTGCAGGGATGTGTGTTTGAGCTGTCCACTTGCTTCTTTTACATGCATTGTTAAAAAGACGTCAAATGCCACCATCGCCCTCATGCTATATGCCCTTGTCAGACCGCAGTTTGCCTCGTTGCCGTGTTTACAAACCGAACGATGGCGTCGGCCACTGCGTCTGGAGCATCAATGGACGACAAGTGGCCTGCCCCGGCTACCACCTCAAGCCGGGCTCCGGGGATGCACGCCAGCACGCTAGACTTCACGCGGTCCAGTGGTTCCACAATGTCCTTTTCGGCCGCCAGCACGAGCACCGGTGGCGGCGGCGCGGCCAGGCTGCTCAAGGACGTCGCCGTCACATCCTCGCCCATGGCGTACGCCGGCCACGCCGCGCGGGCCGGGGGGTTGCCCCGCAGCATGTCCTCCACAACGAAGCCGGGCAAAGGCTTGCCTTCGTTGGCGCCTTGGAACGCGTGCGTCAGCACGTTGCGGGCCACAAACGACGCCGATTCGGGCGTGTCGTAGGCGTGCAGTTGCTGCTCCCGCATGTCGTTGGGCAGCTGGAGAGCCGTGGCCGGGGCGGGACTCGCCAGGATGACGGCTGCGACGGATGTCGGGTCCTTGGCGATCAGCCGGTAGGCCACCACCTGCGCGACCTTGGCCCCCATGGACACGCCGACGAGCACGACGCGGCGGCGCTGCAGGTTGAGTTTGGTCAGCACGGTCACCACGTCGTCGGCGAGCTGCGCGATGGAATAGGCGGCGGCATCCGCGGGGCCTGTCGACAAGCCCCAGCCCCGAAAGTCGATACTGGCCGTGCGGTAGCCAGCGGCGGCGGCAGCGACGCGTGCAGGCACGCTGGTCCAGGTACGCGTCGAGCCTCCCCAGAAGTGCAGAAAGACGACCGTCGGTGCCGACTCGGGCGGGGCCGGCGACGTCGTCTCGGACAGCGATACGTGGATGCATACACCCGGCTGTCCTGTCTCGATGAATTCGCTTCGAAAGGTGGCCATTGTTGGGCAATTGATGGGATGGAGCCGTTCGTTTGGGGGTGTTCGTGTCAATGGTATTCGGAGTAACGACTTGTCTTTCATTCAACGCGTGCCCTTGACTTGCATTTATATGGCTTGTCCCCGCCGCTGGGCCACATGGCGTTTCCCGTCTTTTCTCCGGACCTTGGCACTTGGCTCGGTGGTTGGTGGCGACCGTCCCGCTTGATTCCAAACCACCATTGCCCCGATTTGGGAGGCGGGCGCCGTACCCCGAAAATGGCGAGACACCGGCTAGCGCGTGACTCCTGTTTGCACACCATTGTTTCTGGCCTGCTGCCCGCCAAAACATTTACTCGAGGCTTTGTCCGCGGATCAGTAGTCTTTGCCCAGGCGCGCCCTCTTGTCACGTTGCCGTCCCGGATGGCCGTCCACTTCCCGCCGACGATCAGCCATGTACGCCATCATGACGCAGGATCCACGAGACACCAGCAATGAATGGCTGGCTGATTATTCTGTGATTGCAAGCGTTTTGGTTCTTGCTTGCACCAAGTAGTAACGTAGTTTCACGTGGTTGCCACTTTATTTGTCGTGATGATCTGAGATGGCCAACATCCATGTGACACTGGTCGCCGCCTTTCCATGCCAAAATTTTGTGCTATGGAACTACTTATAGACGATCAGCAACAGTAAATATCTGACCAGGGCACATATGCCAATTTTCATGAGGATGCATGGCAGCTTAAGGTCGAGCCGTAAATTGGAGACAATGAGTCTGATTTCTGGTCTCTGGTCTCTGGTCTCTGGTCTCCGGTCTCTGGTCTCCGGTCTCACGAATTTGAAAGCACATTGAACATCGGTTGTACGGAATCAAGCAAAGAAGAGATCCGGAACATGTATTTCCAAAGGCACTATTCAACTAAAGGCGACGAAGATGTTGACGTTGACGGAACGAGATTTGCATTTCGAAAGCACCTCATATTAACGCTCGGCTACCAAGTCTGCAATTGGGCCTTGACCCCAAGGCCACATCAAGGGGATAGATGGCCTGAATTTGCTTCAAGCAAACGCTCACGCTTGTCTGCGAACAAAGGTGCTGCCACCGTCGTCGTTACATGCCGCTGGTATGCGGGCCGTCCGTGATCACGTACAGGATGCATGCTGCCAGCATTACGCAGGCCAGCTGGGGCGGACCCCATCCCCTCCCCTTTCCTTGCCAGCCGTCCATCTGGCTACGACCATACGATGCTCGAAGCAAATGCATGCACGCACGTATGTCTGCACGTATGTCTGCACTATATCTGCACGCATATCTACAGACGGCGCCAGGGCTCGGTTTCCAGAAGTGTCTGTTCTTTTGCTTATGCGCGTTTGTGTTTCGGTGCATCGCCTTTTCTTTTCGCACATCGACTCTTTCTGGAGTTGTGCATATCTCCATCCTGTTCTTGCCCAAGTTCCCCGTTCGGATCCCTGAAGCCACGGCGCGCATATGCATAACGCAGGTCACATTCTGGCAGTTCCTGGGCAGTCATAGTCATAGTCTTTCCGTTGCTCTCGTCCTGCCAAGACGTACGACATACGGCATACATTTACCACCAAATGTCTGCGCCGCATATCCCGGCCCCCGCGATGAGCTCAACGAACACGACGAGCACGAGTTTACAACCACCGTATCAGCCTATCATCCAAGGAGGAAGGACTATCAGAGTGCCCAGGGACGAAGGAGGAGGGAGGGGGCCGATGACCCCTGCCTCTCACGTTCCCTGTCCCAGTCGGGCTTCTGATCCGTCGACTCTTCTTCACTCTCTCCCGCCTTTTGCCGTGTCCTCACTCATCATGTCGTTCTTCGTCCATTGGCACATGCCTCCTTTGTCCGCGACCGAATGCTCATCAGAGGGGAGGGCCTGTGTCGTTCTTTTGCCAGAAGAAGAAAGGGGCCGGGACGCAACGCATACGGAAAAGGGTATGCACGAAAGACGAGTTGACGTACATGTACAGACAAGGAGACAAACAACAGAAAAGGGAAAAAGGAAAAACACCGCAACAAGGGTCCTCCCTTCCTCCCTCGTTCTCACACGATGTTACCCTTGGAGTGACAGTAAAGACGGAGGACGACAGGGGCTTTTTCTTGGTGAAGAGGGATGTTGTTTTGTCGATGACTGGGACCACATGGGAGCGAGCACAGGACCTCCAGGCGAAGGGCTGGCTGTTGGTCTCGTCGGTCGCCCTTTTCATACGACATAACCGTTGTGGAGGGTCGCCTCTGCTCGCGTTCGATGTAGACTTTACGGCTCGTTAGATTTTATGTACATTTACGCTTACAAACAGCCACATGCGCGTTGTTTATGATGGATGTATGGATAGACCTCCAAAACGAAGTCTCTGTGAAAGCAAAAGTCCACTCGTCCACTCATGCATGCCCATTTTGGGCTGCTTGCATCCCATCATCCCCGCGGTCCCCTGTGCCCTGTTCGAAAGCGCTGCGGTCCGTCATGGAGCATGCGCATTATCTGCCGACAGGAGGCAAAAAGGTGACAACTAGTAGGAATATAAGAGGGGAAGGGGGACGAGGGAGGAGGGGGGGAAGGGTAAAAGAGTGAGGGATGGAGGGGGAGGGGGATCTCTGGCTGCAGGACGGGTATGTATGTACGCTGCAGACGCAGGTGATCTCCCACGCCGTGAACAGTGAGCCTGGCCCCGTCAACAAGCTGTACGCTGTATGTGTATGTACGGCGGGCCGGCGCTTTTGTGGCGGGGGGGTCTTGTCTAGGTGGTGCATTCGTGGTGCATTCGAGTGCGTTTTTGGTGCAAAATCGTGCATATGCCATCGGCTTCCCGAACAGTGCATGTCGTGTGGCGAACGTTTACTGTTGCTTTTGTTCATGTAAGATATATAGTCAGATGGATGGCCTTGCCGTTGATTCTCGCCTCGATTTTGCCGTTCTGGTAACATCGAGAACCCTTTCCTTGCCCACTTTTTGTCGCCTTTGTCAAATCATTGTGAAGAATGCTTGTAGCGGCCGCGTGCCATGAAACGGCTGACAGAGCCACTCTCTCTACTGCCGAGTCTCGACAGGACCAGGGTGAAGAGAGAGGGGGGCTAGGTGGCGGTGGCGGCCAGCCTAGACAGCCAGAACAACTGACCTCCTTTGGACCAGATCACTCAGGACTGAGGGGTGGGAAAGCCTCGCCGCTAGGTAGCCCCCGGGTTCAAGTTGCAAGAAGAAATATGCTTGCTGAACAGAAAGGTAGAATGAAAACACGAGACCCTGGACCACGGCAGAGACTGGGCTGCGCCGAAACGAACGCCACCTTACGATATCGTTTGAGATGATTCCCTTGTGCCCTTTGCAAAAGCTATTTTTCTTCCTTTGGAGTACGAATATGTTGTACGGACACGCATGTTGTATGTCGTAGATTTTTCTTGTATTTCCTCTTCGTCGGTTTTGTGCGTTCGGCCCCGTCCGTACAATCCTGTAGGACACAAGCCTTTTTGTTGACGGACGTGGGCGCGATGTGTATTACGCCGTGGAGCGGGAACAAGGTGAGTGGAGATGTGGAGATAGTTGAGAGGGAAAAAAAGAAGGTGGCTGGGACAGTCCGAGGCAAGAGGCAAAACGGCAGATTGTCCAAAGGAGCTAGGTAAAAACATCTCAATGATCCCTGCCGGTGAGAACAAGTGAGCGAGAGACGAAGAGAAGAGAAGAGAAAGAAAAAATAAGAAAAAAGGGAGAAGGGAGTCGAGAAAGGGAGCTGTTTGTCTGTTTGTTGGACAAACCGATCACCATGCTTGATCCGATGATCGATGTCGTTTTTCTGTTGTTTGCTGGCGTATGGCTGTGTTTGGCTGTCCACTTTGTCGTGCCAGTCAGCCACCCGCGGTTCCACGTGAATGGGGTGTGTGTGGGCAGAGAGATACTCACATCAGCCTCATGGAGAGCGCCCTTTTCAAGCAGCTCGCATGGCGTTTGCCAGTATTTGATATCAGCTGGCGCACAGATACAAACAAGGGAGAGACAGAGGGGGAGAATAAAAAAAGAGAGTCGGTCAAAGAACAGGGATTCCAGGATCCCCAACTCCGGCCTCCTTTTTCTGTCGTTTCTTTTTCTTCCTTGTGGCATTCTCTGCTGTCTCTTGTGACCCCTTTTGCAAGCCAAAAGGGAGAAGCCCGGAACAAAAGGCACCAAGGAGATACAGGGATACATGCTGAGTCTTTTCTTTCTTTATTTCTTTTTTGTATTTTTTTGTGTTTTTTTTTTTTCAGGTGACAAGGGTTGTTTTTAGACGGAGTGTGGCTCCTTTCGATTTCTCTTGTCTCAATGTGCAAAGAAACAAGTTGAAGCACTCAGGACAATGAGTTGGCAAACGATAAACATGAGGACAGCAGCCCATTTTCATGAGAATCCAGAAGCGTCGTTTTAAAAGTAAATATGTCGTTAACTTCCCGCGGATGAGAACAAAGAAACCGTGAAGTAAGTCAAAACTTAGCACATCTGCACTGCAAGGCCAGAATTTCCAGCTTCAGGCCGCATTTTCGCGGCCGCTGCTTGACCCGCGTTGCAGCTGTGTCCCCTTGTTAGCAGCTATGTATGAATACCCGGCAACTCCAGCTTTCCCTCTTTTTGTGGGACGGCTGGAAAGGGAGGGGAGGGGCGTGTGAAGTACAAGGGGCGTGCTGCTTTAAATAGAGTAAGGCGCGATTTTTCTTGCGTGTCTGTGCGCCCATCGTTCTTGTGTGTGCTGGGTGTTGGTTCTCTGATCCTCTGATGTGCTGCGCAGAAGAAGCGGTGTGTACAAAGGGGACTAGACCAAAAGGGGGGGGGGGGGCCTGGATGGATATCCCATAGCACGCTATGTCGAAGTTGACGTCTTTCCTTGGATGAGGCGAGACGGCGAATATTTTATTGTGATTTTATGTAGTGAATATATACATTTTAACCCTTTTTGATCAAGACGGATCATGAAAACGGAGACGGCGAGACGGGTCATACAGAGTGGCCACAGACGTGTTTGCACAGCACCTGGCAAGAGACGACGAAGACTGGTGATGTTGACAAGTCAACTGCCTTGCGATGCAAAGAATTGATCTGTTCACTGGATCTTCATCTCACTCTCGTGCTTCTCATACGTCCGATGCATCGTTGTGCTGCTTTCGTGCATTGCTCGTGCATCTCTCCGCAGCTTCTCGCAGCTGCTCGCAGCACCGGACACAGTCCTACGCCGTAGAAAAGATCCCGGGCTTCTGTTGCCCTTGCTTGCATGTCGTACTTGTACGTGAGCTGCTGCCGCTGCTGGTGGTTGTCGTGGCGCTTCGCCCGCCTTTGCAATGCTGCCTCATGCGTGCATACATGCATCGCATTTTGCGTCTTGGGGATGCACTGCATTTGGCCTCGCAAAGGACCCTTGACCTCTTGTTTCGCCACTGTCCGAGTACCTCAGTCCGCACGTTGTTATTGTGCTCCTGGACAGACAGAACAAACCGTGACAGAAGCACACCCACTTCTATGCACGCTGTTTCCTTGTCTGACGTGATAACCAGGCAAATCGACAGCTCTATCTATTTACGTTTTGAAAACAGACGACGAGGGGAGCTCCACCATCCACACACACACACACACACACACACACACACACACACACAAAAGAGGAGTCCTGCAAGCAATATGCGGGAGAAGGCGAGGCTAAACGGCAAGAAAGACGACAGCAGACGGCAGGCAGAGGCAACAAACACAAATAAAGTTTCGTGAGGCCATTTCATACGCGCAAAGAACGGCAGACCATGGAAACCCGGGTGGCAGACGCTTCTCTGTTTTTTTTTTTTGTTTCTTTCTTACGCGGGTGGTCTTACAGTACGTCGTGCTCCATATTGGCCTTTCTCAAAAATCCCGGCAATGGTGCACGAGGAAGAGAGGGCAGGACGGATGTCGTGCAGGAGGCAAAACTGGTCTAGCCACACATTGAGCCAGCTGTAATTAGCATATGGGTATCCCAACAGCTGAGAGCACGCCTGTTGACGACAAAGTACTGATACTTTGGACATTCTCGACACTTTCCTCTTGACTCTCGACTCTTCACTCGTCACTCGTCACTCTCACGTATTCGATCTTACAGCCACGCCCCCCTGTCGTGACCAAGACGGGAGACCATTCCCCCCATGGATTTTCCACTGTGGGTTTTCCTTGGTCGCTGCAACCCTGTGAAAGCTGGAGCCCCGAACAGGCCTGCGCCGTTTTCATTTTGTGGGATAAAGCCTTTCAATCTGTGACATGAAGGCCGCATGGCTTCTGTTGTCTTGAATAATGACGCTTTTCAGTATTTTCAGTTCAAAGCAACTTTCATAAAGGCATGTGTATTTTTTCTTTCTTTGGCCGATGAGCTGGTGAGCGCATACAGAGATAAGAGCTCGTGGCATATGCACAAACGAGGAGCGGGAAGACCAGAGACCAATGCCCACACCTGTTGCAACGCTCCGTCAATGTGCCCGCATCCCACACGCCCAAACGCGCTGAAAGATAGGCGCCGACACTGCATTGCGCTCCAGGGAAAACGGTCCGCCATGCACAAAGGACACACAACACAAAATGAGGAGTCCTTCTGGACCACAGCGTGGCCCGAGCGAATCAGAAAATAAACCAGAGTCGGCAGCAGGAAAAGGTGCCGCCCACAGAAAAAGGAGAAAGTAGGTTTGGTTGAGGCGGAAACAAAAATTAAAAATTAAAAATTAAAAAAAAAAATACAAATATAATTTGCCTCGACGCAGTAATACGTCTGGGCAAGCAGAAAACACAGCGAGGCGCGGGGGATGCCGTGCAGGACGCAGCCTGGGGACTGCAGTTCTTCTCAAGCTTGACCTTTATGGCATGCAATACGGCGTACGTTGCCGTTGTGCCTCCACCAAGCAAGTGTGTGTGCGGTGACGGAGACCCAGTTGTGCGTTGTTCGATTACGGCATGCTGAGAGTGTGGGAGAGTGGCGCCAGGCCGGGCAAACTAGGTCGGCAACGGGACACGGCGGCCGTGCCTATTGGGCAATAATATGCATTACGGAGCAAAAGAGTGTCGGTGAATTCAACAGGAGGCGAGAAGGCGAAAGGCGAGAACAAACGATAAACAAAAAGAACCATGGTAGCGCCAACCAAAGAAGCATAGGCGAAATAATCGACAGACTTCCAAGGTCACCCCCACTGCAACGCCCTCTTTTTTTGTTGTCGTCGTTGTTGTGGGTGTGGGTTCTTCGAGACGTGGTGGCCGGTGATTGGATGCTTTTATTTTCTTGTTTGAGAAAATACCATGAGGGAAGAGAGAGAGTGAGGGGTTCGTACTATCGGGCGCTTTTGTTCGGGTGGGAGGTGGACGGAGGACCAAGTACGGAGTACGTCGGAGCAAATTGTTGAGTGTTGACACTCATGTAAGATACCTGTTTATCTTGAATTTTGTTTACTTTTTTGGCGCTTTCCACTTTGCTAATTCAGTTGACACCGCTCTTTGCGTTGTCCACTCACTGCCGTCTATGGTTCCTTTCACCTGTCTGGGCGAGGGCCAGAAGACGAAAAGACGTTGGACGGAAAAGTCCAAACAACATAAAATATTCCAGCCAACAGATAGCAAAGGAATGAAACAAATGAACGAATTTTCTCTGTAGGACCTTCGCCATCTGTGCCCGCGGCGTAGGAAGCAATCCAATCCTTTAATTTGATTCTCTTTCGTTGAGCCGTCTGTAGCACAAAGAGTACGACAACGGCACACGTATCACAAATACGAGAGACGAGAGACGAGAGACCATGAAGCAAACGAAAAGCCCTGTACGCCGTAGCACGTGTCCCGCCACTGGACGGACAAGCACAGATGGACCGTACACCATCCACTTTGTACGGAGAACGGGGGAACGGGGGAACGGGAGCACGGGAGCACGGGAGCACGAGAGAAAACAAAAACACAATGTAATACGGAGCAACAACGTCGTACATGCAACAACGATCACGGCATGACCAGGCCAAGCGGCTGGCACGGAGGCCTTTATTTTGTGCCATCCACGCCCGTAGAACGTTAGATGGTCGTACGTTGTCTTAGTCGATTCCCGCTTTTGTGCTCCGTGACGTTTCTAGAACACCTAGAACACGGAGACGTCGTTTTAAACGTTCGGTTTCCTTCCTTGCATTTTCGTGTCGTCTTCCGCTCCCTCCCCCCTTGACTCGGCGGGACGGGATGCGGCAACGGGAATAAGAGCAACACCTGGTGAGAGACACGGCAAAAGAGGCGGACAGACAAAAGAAAAACAGAAGCACGCAATGGGGCGTCGGGCGGGAAAGGAAGAAGGGAATCGGCAATTCCAATCCTGGAACACGAAAGAAGGAAAGCAGAAGCGACAGAGCAAGTTGACAAGGAGTCTTGTTCTTCCCTGTCTCATATCATTTTTATGTTTTCTTTTGATCCTCGTCACGCGGTTACGTCCCCGGTCTCCCTTCCGGAGCAGCAACCCTTTCCAGAGTAGCTGTGGTTGAGTTGACTGGGGGTGAGTACGAGAGGGGAAGGGGATGTTGGGCTGATGTGACCACTGTCGATCACTGGGTTGGTCCAGTGGTATGTGTTTGGGAGAGTTATCAAAAGGCAACAACAAACGACGAAGACGGGCAAGGATAGAAAAAAAAAGAGAAAAATTAAACGAAAGCTGAGAAGAACGAACAGAACCAAAACATGGGAAATCATAGATTCAATTAATGGAGTAGAGCAGTACGAGTATGTCGTAGTATGTCTTGCCCCAGGACAAAGAAAGCAAACAACTAATGACTCGTTACATTTGTAGATAAACGAAGCGAGGCGAGGCGATAGCGCGATGCTGGCAATCACCCACCGCTTTTTGTCGGAGGCCAGGCCTGTGTTGTTTGTAAGATAGGAATGTCTCACAAAATCCCCATAAAAACAGAAAATTACCATCGCGGTAGTGACGGTCCCTGATCGGCAGCAGCAAGAGCCAGCCGGCCACGGGAACAAGGCGGAAGAAGTAAATATAATCGAAAATCATGAAAATCATGAAAATCGAAAAACATCGAAAATCGAATAAAAAAAGTGAAAACTGATCCAGGACATAGGTTGGCGACCCCCTTGCCTTTGACCCAGGAAAGAAACAACGAAACCGGGCGCCTTGGAAGGTCTTTCCAGCGGAGTGCACGCACCGTTTATACGACTACTGCAGGCTGGCTGTCAGCGTGTCCCCAGCACGCAGGGAGAAACGGCAGTTTTCAAACGGTGACGAAATGCGGCGTCAAAAGAACGGACACCAGAGACTGGCCCCAAAGACTTAGCATCCGCCCAGAAACCGGCTACAACACGCAGGGACTGCCCTGTCGTATGCAGCCAGAGGCAAGGTGCGTAGCCGCTGTGCATTCGCGCTCGGTTTCTCTTCCCTCTTTGCCATCCCCCTCTCTCCGTCCCTTGGGACCAACGGTGCCCAGTACTCCCCGTAGTGAGGTGGTCCCAGAGGTGAGTGGCCCTGCATACGGAGCGTAGGCAGGCTGGAGCTGCATAAGCCCTCCCGCGACGGTCTCGGGGGCAAGCTGGGAGAAGTGCAGGCGCAAAAATCGTCAGTCAGACAGGGAAAATCCCAGTGAGCCATTCCCAGGCCTACAACAGCTGCACCTCGTTTCAGCTGCGGCCAGGACCACAGACGGGATAGTCGATGTCTTGTTTATTTTCACGCCATATTGAAAGGGTTACGGACCAAGAAACAAAGGGTAAAAAAAAAGAAAATAAAGAAGATAAAACAATAGTGCTGAAAGACACAAAGGAATGCAGCCGCGGGGGATGACTATAGGGGGTACGAAGAAAAAGAAGGAGAGGAAGAACGCAACGTCCGTGTTTCGTTGACATTGAATTTGTCCGACAATCACCAACCACCCGCGCCACCAGCGAATTTTTGTAGTCCACGGCCTGGCCAGGCCACAGCTGGTCAATCTATTTTGATATCTCTTTTCCGTACGTTGCATCACCTCTTTCTTCTTCTTCTTTTATAGACGGCAAGACAGATGCTGTCTTTTTGTCCCCTGAGTTTGTTGTCTTTGTTCGCATCAAGCAGGTCAACGTACTGACTTGTACACTGGAAACAGCCGCGGTCGGTGATGCCCGCTGCCCTCTGCCTCCTCCCCCCTTTCCCTTCTTCCGTCGATATCTGTCCCTTACTCCGTGCTTTGTAACCAAAAATATGGCCTTGGTCCTGTTTAATTTCATGACGGTTGAGATCTTGCCCTATGACAGATAAACCATCATCTTGTTTCTTTCACCGTCGGCCTGCTGTGTCTCCCAGACGATCTGTGCCAAGCCGAAAGAAAAAAAGAAAAGAAAAGAAGGACACTAATGCACAAGTCCCCCGTGGAACAGGTGCAGCTGGGGCCGGCCATGGTTCTCAACCTCGTGGAGTACGTTTGTGTCTTACCAGCCGACCTTCTAGACCAAAAGAAATTGTGAATGGGGTCCTCCCCCTAGTCCAGTCGGGAGTGGGAGCAAGTCTCGGAGGCTGCTGCAAGACATTCCAACTTGGTAGAGGAACAGCGGGATCTCGTCTGGGCCACCACACCGCTCGAAAAGAAGGCGAGACAGCATAATTGGAGAGAGCGAGGAAGCGGTTCATGCCAGGGCGTCTGCAGATCACGTCGGACAGGTCTCTCTGCCCCCGTTTTTACTTTCCGTCGTGGCTCCCCTCCAACTTCGTACACATTCTCCGCTCTCCCGTCCTGATAAGCACGCCGTCGCCATTCTCTCGTCCCGACGTCTTGGGCCGCGATTGGACCAACAATCAGCTTGGCGTGCTCTTGGAAGATCCTCACTCAATGTGGTCAAAATGGGGCCGGGGAAGGGGGGGCAGGGGGGGGCAGACCAAGGAGCATGGGGGCAGTGAGGGTCCGCCCTTGCTTCGACTGGAGCCAGCCTCTTGTATTTCTTGACAAAAGGAGAAAAGGACATGCAGAGCCATTGCGAGAGAACACACTGGAAACCGACAAGTCTTGCCGTAACCGACGCCACGCAACAAAGACGTGGTTGGTGGTGGTTATTGTTGTTGTTGTCGTCGTTCGTGTGTGAGGTGTTATTATCTGACTCGCCAGGCGCTGGACGCGCGCTGGATCTGCATGGTGGACAGAGTTGGCGGCCAACCAACCACTAAAGGATAAGGCGATAGGCGCCAGAGGGAGGAATGGACGGCAGTTGGGGCCATCTGATTTGTTTCCTTTCGTTGGCGGCTTTGGGCTTCAAGGATTTACAACGGAGAAGGGGCTAGTGCTACGTACTTGGGGGCTTTGGGGGCGGGCGGCTCAGCACCGATGCCAACCAGTCCACATCAGCCACGACAGCAACAGGTTTCGAGCCAGCAGACATTCAGATGGCGTGCAGACAGATGATTTGTAGACTTTGAAATTGTTACCGCCCTGAGACCTGAGACAAGGAAAGTGAAAATAAAGCTCATAAAAGAAAAGGGGCGGGAACAACGGAAGACAAACGAAACAAACAAGTGGCTGGCGAGGTAGAAACGTTGAAAGCTAGTATTGGAAATTATGGAAGAGGAGAGAAAAAAAAGAAAAAAAAGAAAAAAAAAAAAAGAACGACGAAACAGAATAGGAAAAGACCGGCGGCCTTGGTCGAGCTGACGGGTCAAGGTCGTCCAGTCCCATTCACCAATGACATCGCAAACACCCAAAGGGATGACATCCTGGCCCTACTCCTTAATACACAAAGTAATTACGTCTTGGACGACGGAGTCTGTCTGCTGTCAGATCTTTTCTTCTAGCCTTTCTGCCATCAACGGGCACTTACCGGCAGTCGGCGACACTGGAGCTGAAGGACGACACTGCCGGCAGGTCCAAGCCGTGAAAGTCCACCTTTGACGGGAGAGGGAGCATCGAATATCAAAGACGATAGACACGACCGTTTCGTGTGCCTCCGAGGCGGCCAACAAGACGAGCACACAATCGGACCACGAGACAGGACACCGGTCGCTTTTGAGCCTCGTGGCGGCCATGGTTTCAGAGTGTTTTGCTTTTTGGTTGACGTTGAACAACTTTTATGGAGTAATTACGTCGTAGAGATCAGCCCGTCGTGATGGACCAGACAGTTGATACTACTGGCACCTTGCTCCTGTGCCCATCTGCCCCGAACATCACGCGAATGGAGCTGTGGAAGAGGCTGGACGCAAAAAAAAAAAAAAAGGAAAGGAAAGGAAAGGTGAGACACGTCTCTCGCTTCTTGTTTCCGTCTGCTCTGTGGTGCTAGTAGTGGGCCTCTGGCCTCTGGGCTTGCACGCTTTCCATACCTAGGCAGGATCTGACGTTTGCCACGACTCGCTGACCTTCCGAGGACTTCTGTCCCCATTTTCTCTCCCCATTATTTATTGCCCTGGAATGAACACGGTTGTGCCACTCCGTTTTCTGGTTTCCTTTGTCCCTATCAGTGCGCCGCACGTGCCCAACGCTTTTCCTTCTTCGGTCGACGGCACGCGTGGTACTGTTTCAAACCTTGAGGGAGCCGTTTTCTGCCAACAGCCAATACTCTCTTGCCCGGGCTTAACAAGTACGTCGTAATGGTCGCCGTACCAAACCTGTTGAAGCCTCGGCGAGCATTCGCCGCAGCTCTCCGACGGCACTCCGTACAACAGGAACAGCTGTAAGGGAGAAAGGTCCCCGAACCCCAGGTCCCGGTCGCAGTCCACTCCTTTTTTGTATTTCCTTTGTCACTTTGGCCGCTTTTGTCTTTATGCTCTCCAAATTCATTGCTGTCCTGCCCTTCGTTGCATTTCCTTTGAGTTTGTCAAGATCCTCGCCAAAGGCCAAAACGGAACGGCCCTGGTGTCGACTTGACTAACAATCCAGACCGTTCGGACTGTTTCCCTTTTCGGAATACGAGCGACAGAGGAGTAGGGGGCGAAAACAATTACGCAAAACCACAAAATATAAATGTCCAGTGTAAAAACTAAGACCAGAACTTCCACCAGTCCATACTATGGCCACCTGATCTTGTCCCTTTCCCCTAAGTCTACGGCGTTCCGTACAGATGGTCCACTTATGTCATAGTTGGGAGGCAATGTCTTGGATGTGTTCCTTGGCTATTCGCTGAATTTCAAAGCGGCTCTCTCATTTTTTTTTTAAAAAAAAATCAGCTGGCTTATCTGTGGCCGCTACACTCCATCCGTCATTATGTCTGAATTGCTTTCTTTTTTGGTTTCCTTTTCTATTCATTTTGCCACGAAACAGTACGAAGTAATGCCCACTGAGCCTGTCGAGGTTTGATATCCCTTCCGTCAAGTGGACGCTGCTCAGCTCTTCTTTTCTGGGGAATTGTACGCTGTTCCTGCAGCCGGCACCGCGTGATGTCGTTCTGCCCTGCAAGGACGAGCGGCAAAAAGTTAAACAGTGTGAAAAACGAGGGAGGTTGGTATTGACTGGGGTGGGCAGTTGGCTGGGCTTGCTGGGGTAGAATGTGAGAGAGCCAACAGGCAGGTCACATTGTGGAGTCGTTGACTAGGGAAATATTTCTTTTCCAGAAGTTACTTACCTGATAGAACAAGCAACCCACGTAAACCGGAAGCGGGAAGAGGGAATACTCTTTCCTCCGTCATAAATCAATAAACCAAGAGAGGCATTGAAAATGAGAAAAGGGACAAGTGGAGAGCAGCATGGACCTGTGATGAGATGCAGGTACAATCAGGTTCTCAAAAAAGGAGTCAGGGGAACACACCACCGATTTTGGTCATGATGGGTCTCTAGAGAAAAAAGTGAAAAATGGTAGTAGATAAATTACCAAAAGTCAAAATAGTACTACAATACATCGAAAATGGATGTGCTCTGCCCATGTGGAATATAATTGTTGGTTCAAGACAGTTTACCAAAGGCCCACCACCAAGCAGATAGTCCTCCATTTCTCGTGTGATGTCCCACGTTCCCTCGTCTCACGTCGTATTGTCTGTTCATACCTTTTCATGAAATTTTCTCTGAGCGCGGTTTTGCTTTGAGATCGGCTCGCTTTACAACACATATTTTTACTATTATTTTTTACTTTACAAATGCATCTTGTAATGTAACCGAACTCATCGCAAGACCCTCTGTCAACCACTGAGACAGAACATCTGTAAATGGAGATCAACAGAAAAAGAAAACGATGCAAATTAGCAACCTGTTAGCCTTCTTGCATGCAACTACAGTCTTCCTTTTCATGTAGTGCGACCATCGTACTGGAGAGCTCGATGAGTTCATATTCGTTATGCCCTTACTGCATGGAATACAGTGTACTCATAACCGTCTAAAATAATGAGACAGGGGGCACAGGAGCGCTACTGCGCGAATGCCGGGATTTGATAGCTCAACATGCAGGCCCGTTCCCCCTCCATTATCTTGCATTGCAGCAAACGATGCCCTTACAGCTTCGGAACTTTTTTTTTCTTTTCTTTTATCATGGTATGCAGAGCGTGATCAACAACCCCACCCCCAAAAAAGAAGCGAGGTCCCTTTGCGGACGACCTCGCCGATGACTATGAGCACAGGCCCTGACATGAAAACAGAACAAAGCATGCTGAAGCACACATACAGGAGAGACCAAAAACAACGTGGCCTTGGTTGGTAACCTGCTTTTGCATATTCCCCTGAACACAGACCCTCTGAGCATCCTTCATCCAGCAAACCTACAAAGTATGTGGACCGACGTGGACGTATCGAGAGAGGGGAACCTCTAGAAAAGGGTGCACTGTGCCCCGTTCTCTGTACGTCGTCGAGCTCCGTGCGTTTATGAAACCTTTTTTTTTTCGGAGGATAATTTATGCCTGATTTAGTCTGTGCCTTCATTACGCTCGTCTGTCTTTGCAGGTTCTGTGTTCTGTCCTACTTTGTTTTTCAGTGTATTACTCCGTACTCCGTACTCCAAACGGACTGCATCCCCTGACGGAAGCGGGGATGGCCGAGACTGTTGGATCGTTTGTGCCCCATGCCGGTTCCATCGAGGTGATCCGAGAACACGGAATAGGAGGAGAGAGGAGGAGGAGGGGGGGCATGTAGTGACAAGAAAAGAGAAGCTTGTGCGAATGCGGCGGTGTGCTTTCTGCTTCCCGGTCAAGGGATACGGAGCACTCGGACAAGGCCCGCATTAGTCTATTTTCGGATCATGTTTCGTTTTCGTGTGGGTGCGTGTTTACCCTACAAAATACTTCGTAAGAGAAACTTTGTAGTTGAGGCGCCGAAACAAATGCGGATCGAAACGAACGTGAGAACGATTCAATAGAGTGTGCAGATCACAAATCTCGTAGTGGAACGAACCGGGCTGGACTGGCTTTAACACGGAGTCAGCATGGCCGGCGCTTTTGGCCATTCTGAATTTTGACTCCCCGCCTTTCTCTTCTGGTACCTTTTTATTGATGTGGTCGAGCCGTTTTTCGTGCTTTTTCTTGGTCATCCGCTTGTCTCATGTTGTATGTAACGGTTCCGGCCTACTGACTTTTACATACTTTGGTTCCTGGCTGCGAACTTGCCGTTTTTGTTGGTACTTTCTGTTGGGACGAGGTGGTTTGTGCGTATTTGCAGTTTGCAGTTTGCATTTTCATGTGAGTCCATCAATCTGTCGTGTGGGTGCTTGTGCGTCTTTCTCTGCGTTTTCGGTGCATTTGTCTTTGAATCCCACGACGCAGGCAAACGTCGAAAAAACGCCTCCTTAGAAGAGACGTACCATGCCACCAAAAAGGTATGGTATGGTACATGGATTCTTCCAAGCAAGCTTGTCTGGCCGCGTCTCCGATTCGGCTGGTCCACAGGCATGCAATGCAAATGCAAATGCAAAATGCAACGGCACAGTGAGGGAACGTGCTGCCGGGACACCAAAACGACAAGAACACCACTTGGGAGAGACGGAGCGCATTCGCACGGCATCCTTTCAAGTTCGCAGATGCGCTACTGTAAGATACATGCCACTCCCGCCGTGCAGTGCTCTTGCGTAGGGGGCATAAGTACCTGCGACGCTTATGCGAGGCGGAAAGGTACAAGCAAAATAGCCCGCCATGGGGCACCTCTGGGGGTTGTGCCTTTATGGTTTATGGATGGAGCCGTTAGTGCAGGAAGAGCGCATGGTGGATGGAGGGAATCGTCCAAGGTGCAGGGTGCAGGGAGGATGGAGGAAGATCCTTTTGAGTTTGCAGCTTGTGGGGGATTGGGTGAATCTGGAATTCATCCTGACAGCAGAGAGCATACTGAGCAGCAGCAAACAGAAGTGAGAGAGGTTAGTATTTAAGGCGTATGTCTGTCCCTCGGTATGTGCCTTACATTCGACTGGCGATGCATTTTTCTTCTTCGTTCTTACCACCGTATCCCATCTTTGTCTTGCTAGGGCGTCCCTATGTGTGGGTGGACGGGTAGTTTGTCTTACTTCTTGGCCTGTGGAGCATCCACTTGGCTAGATTCTTTTACTTTTATTACTGTGCGTTTTCGCCTCTCCATATTTGTTTTCCTGGATGACTGCGGACAAAAGCACCGACGACGTCAAAAAAAAAAAATCAAATGAAAAGAGGCTACGACACGTCTGCCCTTTTGCATTTCTGCCACAGACACACGTGCATGCCGATGCACAAATGCACAAATGTGCAGGCGTCGACATGCAATTTCCGGATGCACAATACTCCGTGCACACCATCTACATAACCGCGTGCCACGCACACTCTCAGAAAATAAAAATCCCTTTCCGTCTGACTGATTGACTGTACCTCAAAAGGATTGGGTAAACACTGAAAATACACCGTACTAATAAACTGTTTCCCGTAGTCCAGCTTCAGAATGGACTGTGGGCATCGGCTGGACTGCGGGGGAAGGGTGTTGGGTTTGTTTCTTTTTACTCAGAACGGACTCTTACTCCGTACTTGCATCCTACCTATCGTGGCCCCGACTCGCGGATCACTGGCAAAATGGGATAGGGCTGCCGACAGCAAGGAATATAGCGAAGCAGCTAAGAGAATAGCTCGAAGCTCGTGGAAGACAAAACGGCAAGGGATGACATGCTGCGGTTGTCCAGCGTGGGCTGCTACCTCGGATATCGCACGTGGTTTGCCATTTTCGAGACACGAACATTCGGCCTTGCCGGGATTTTTTGATACTTTTGTTGCAATATTGGTTATGGAGCTTGGCTAAAGGGAAAACGGCTCCAATAGAAATTGGGGAGGAGGAACAGTTCATGAACACAAGTATGCTCCAGTTGGTTTTGGGCCTTATTTATTTTTCTGTTTAATTGTTTCCTTTGAAAGGCCGACCCGCTCACTGGTCACACTTCTCCATAGAACTTTGTCAACATAATTCGCAAAAGCCTTGGAGCATCACTATGGCTAGGCAAAATTTAGAAGGCGAGTGTTTTGTGTTGAAGATACATACAATGCCCATTTCGCTTATACGGCTAGATACGGATCATATATCGATCGTTTTGTAGATGCGAGGAAGCAAAACGGAAGACGGGAAACGGACACTACAGAAACGTGCCAGCTTCATATTTTCCATATTAACCACTTTACACAAAAGATATGAGAGCGTGAACAGCTCGTTAAACGCTTGGCCACCAATACATTCCGACGAGCATATTCGTGCGCAAAATAGGTTACAAAATTCTAGACGAAAGCAAGACACTTCGTGTATACTTCATACGGAGTATTAGCCAATCGCTGTGTCCTTTGGGGGCCTGGCCGCAGAATGGGCCGCTAAAACACACAAAGAGGCGAGCGCGGCCTCCAGAAAAACCAGCCACTGTTTTAACGTCGAAAAGAGGGGAAATGGACGGACAGTTGTACGACTCCGTCAGCAAGATAAGTATGGTGGCCACCGAAAATTCTCGAAAATTGACGAAACAAAACATCAAAGCACACAATAAAATTAAAGCATAAAAACAGCCAACAGAAAAGAAGCGCTGGTCGGGGCCAAGAGATATGACGTTCGCTGTATGCAGAGTGCATCGTACGACAACTCAAGGGGTTCTGGCTGGCTGTCATATTGATCTCGCGCGGTAGGAAAAGAATTTGGGATCCGTTCGATTGTGGGCGTCGGCCACGCCTTTTTGGGGTGAGGAAGGATGGAGGGTAGTTCTTCTATTTCCTGGTCTTCGCAGTCCAGTGGAAGTCGTACTTTGCAGAGCGCCAACACCTCCCAGCGGCGGTTATCAAAGTTGGGGCGAAGGAAACGACCATGGGCAGCGGTGGCTACCAGCCTCTTTGTTTCATGTCCACACTGCAGACTCGGCCATCATATGATCCTACGTCCATCCAATCTCGTGGAAACCAAAAATAAATCCAGACACGGGAGAGGGAGACGCACACAAAGCGAAAGTTACACTACAGTGGCGGCAAAGAAGCAAAGAAACAAAAAGCAGCAACGGCCAGAGGTTGATCAACGACCCCATCATGTCGTGCATATCCCCCTCTGCCAGCCGTTTTGTTGCTGTTTTCCATGTCATTAATATATGTACGAGCACGAGGTGAGGGGTGTGTGTGCTTGTCTGTACAATATATATGTATTGTATATGTATACGACACTTGATTAATATCGAAGCTGGGTTTGCACACGAAAATCACCAAGTCGCTGCGGGAGGCAAGACGCAGTACAGAACACAGGTCTCTTGTGCATTGTATTACGACTTGGGCAACATGTGAGTATGTATATGTACAGGACATGTATGGAAGCCGAGATCGAAGGGAAAGAAAATGGTCCAGCATGATCAATGATGGAGATTTTTTGGCTCTACATCGTATAGTCAACAAACACGGAGTCTTACAGTACGCCGTGGGACAAGCAAAGCAAGAGACAGGGAGGTACAAAAACGTTCAGCGAGCCAATCAAGCGTGCTAACAGAGCGAGACACATGTTGGCCAGTCCGCGTGTGGAGAACGGAGTACGTACGACGTGTATCGTATATTAAAATGTATTCTCGTCTTCGAATGTATGTCTTGGATCAGCAGAGACGGAGCTACGAGAGAAACCGGGAAGGCTGGCGGGCCATCTAAAGAAGAAATGTTTTAGTGGGCCTGGGGGCCGGTGGACTGATTGTGGTCGTGCCGACTTTGTATGCCATACTTCGTACTGTGCTGTGCTTTTGGGGTGGGCAGAGGGGAAAGAGTTTTCCGGGGAGGGATGGTAAGGCGGGACCTAAAAACACAAGGCTGGGAGGGGGGGAGACCTTCAAACAAAAAGGTATGACAACGGAACGTAGAATATCAAGGCGGCAAAGGCTGTGGCCGGACAAAAAAGACGACCATTTTCCGGTCTGACTGTTTACTCAACTGCATCCTCGGTACCAAGCACGGAGTATATCCGCGAGAATTCAAACGTTCTTTGTGTGCAACAAGCCACGCCATATAGTCCCCAATGAATGTTGCTTCACGTCATCAACGGGTCGACCATTTGAGAATTTGGACTCAACAGTCACGGCCATGTCCATCTTTTATTCCGGGGGGCCGATCCGATGATGCCTTGGCGAGAGCTCAACAATCGAGCTGCCCTATTTGGCATTGGGCCCGGTGTCCTTGGGATGGATTTATTTACTTCGTATTTAATGGTCACTGAGAAAACCCAGTCGAAAAACAGGGAAAATAAGCAAAATGACGAACACGAAAACAAAGACCATCCAAGACCATCCAAGACCATCCAAGACCATTCCGAAGAACACCAACCGCGCTCTCAGCGGAAGGGATTCATCTAGCGGCTCAAAATAATGCCAGCAAACTCGTCCAGCGAGGACTAGCGACTTGCCGGTCTGGGATGAAGCGCCGACAAGGCGGGCCCCTCTGTTCTGCTCGGTGGCTATTGGCGTGTAAAAATACGTCCTACATACAACGTAATGGTTTGGGCCTGGGCCAACAGCCAGTCGGCGATGGTGGTGCGGTTTCAGCCACTGACCCTCCTCTTTTCAGTTCGGTTTTGTTAACGGACGATGCGTTGGCGCTTTCTTGTTCGGGAAGGGGGAGCGTCGCAAAATTCGCCATTGGTCACAGATCAAAAAAAGACGTGATTTTGTGGAAAGCCAGGCAAGGTTGTTTGGCGCGTAAGAATGAGCATATTTGGCTGCGGAGAACGGATACGATATACTAAAAGGCCTGTCACCGTTAGAGCTGACCAAGAGACGCACAAAGCACACTCGACAAACAAAACAAACCCAAGTTGTGGCGGTAGGAAAACAAGTAGACAGCAATCCATAGCCAACAAGCAAACAGCAGCCGGCATCGAACCGGGAATGTTATGTATAGCAAGTACCGTCCTCGAGCACATGATTTCGTCGAGACGATGGAGACAATGCAGACGATTGAGACATATTTTGTCGCCGCTTGTCCCTTTCCTCACAGCCTGTTTGTCACCTTGCCGGTCCTCGTTTGTTTCTGACATTTTTGCCTCTGGCCCAGCCACCGGGCCCAGGCGATTTTTGACGCCGGGTTTAAACGCTGGCTAAACTAGACAGCCCGGGACGTAAGCAAAAGACACAACAACCAACCGTTCTGTCCTTTGTCAAGTCGCCCCCGAAAAGAAGGGCCTTCCCGTAGGAAGGGCTGTTCCTGATGTCGTCCCTTTGTTGTCTGTCTTAGCTGATAGTTTGTAGCTGTTAGCTGCTAGCTATTAGCTTTTTAGTTGTAAACTGTTGGGTTCAGTTTCGTGCTTCTATTTAGTCAGCTCGAACATCAAAACATACTAACATCCCAGGAGCCTCGGTGATCGGGACGGGATGGCTTGGTCAAGTCTGTTGACAACCTCCCAGTTTCGAGGTCACCTGCTGCAATCGCTCGTCATTGCCGCTTCACAGGCCACACCTTACCGTATATTGCCTAATCCTTCCGCCGTCACGTCTGAAAGAAAAATAAATAAATAAATGTATAAATAAATAAAATAAAAGATAGCCATTACTTCAAAAAGAGGCTGATTGTGCCGACGTGTTGGTGTGCTGGCGTGATGGCGCCGCCAGATCCACTCGTAGGTCTCTGCACATGAAAAACGGCGCAAGAGAAGGACCAGTACGGACGGTCTGGCTCACACTGGGCTTGCCATTCCCTTTTTTGAGTAGCTCAAGCACCCCGGTTTCTGAGGTCTAGTAATGCATGTGTACCAACCGGGTGGTGGACTATTCAATGCTAAACAGAGAACCCGGTGTGGCTTTTTAGTGCGCGCAAATACGCACTGCATTAGGCATGCCCGAGGTGCAGCTGAGAAGGAAGACGAAGCGTCGTTGGTGGTTAAGCCAAGCCAGGATCTGGTTGGCATCCTGGGATAGCTATCGTCCTGACACAAACGCGCCAGATGAAGATATACGTCGCCGCTCCCTCAGGTGACTGCCATTTTACGACGAAAGGAACGGCGTGCTGGCAGCGTAATCACCTAAGATCACCGGTAGAAGACGGCAGGTGCGAATGGTCGTCCGTTGGCGTTCGGGCGTCGAACATGGAAAGGACGACCGAGCATCGTCAAGATGCCACCGCCGTGAGGCTGCGGTAAAAGAGGCAGGAGCGACCAGGCTCCTCTTACCCCTGAGTTGAATTGGGTATTTTGTAGTTGTAAATCTCGGCTTCACTTTTGGTCTCTCTTTTTTCTTCTTGTTTCTTCCCATCTTGTCCTATTCCTCGCTCTCTCGTTATTCTTTCGTCTCTTTTCGTCCCTTCTCCAAGCATCCACCCATCTCACTCCCCTCCGCCTCGCCTTTACCATCCCACCCCCCTCCTCGCCCGTCTAACACTCGGAACGGCGCATTTTGGACAAGGAAAATACACGGAACCCACAAAAACCAGTCCACGCTGGCCACGCCGTCGCTCGCCGCTCTCGCCGTTTCTCGACCCGGCTAGCCCAGTTCAGGCACCCCCTCTCTTCCTGCCGACTCTCTTCCTCTGGCGTTCGCTTCGGACCTCTGCTTGTGAGAGCAACTTGGGGATTTAGGGATCAAGGCTCGGTGAAGCCAATCCAAGTAAGGTTCACAGAGCGTGGTTTTCTCCTATCTTCCGTGTCGCTTTTCTCTTTGGTGTTGGTACGACCAGGCTCGTCCACTTGCCACTCACAACAGCTCCGCAAAGAGCAGCTCAGCGAGCCAGCCAAAACCCGCCGAAACTGCCCAAAAAACAACGACATGGAGCACAGAGTTATACAGAGGCGTACAGGATATAGAACACGAATACTCGCACACACGACTTTCCTTTCCCACACACACATTCAGAGAACGTAGTTCCAGTGATCGCCCCAACCACCTCCTCGCTCACTCTTGTCCCCCTCCTCGTCTCTATCTCCGCCTCCCACAGCTGCCCACTGGCCCGCCTTCTGCCCCCCTCCAACCTACCAACACCCCTCCCCCCTGCAAGGACAGGCTCATATCCTTGCTCCCCATCCACAGACCCTGGTCCACCTCTCAAATGTCCCATTTTCCTGTCGTTTCTCGTTGATCTCTCTCCGTCTGTCTTTTCTCTCCCACCCGCCCATATACGGAGTACCCACCCGCCACTCTTCGTGTGGTGCAACATTCAAGTATCGAAAAGTACTAACCAGATACAACTGACCCGTCTGCTTCCCACACCCCAGCCTCCCTTTCCCAGCATCCCTGTCAACCTATCTCGCTGGTAGAGACATTTTCGCACGCAAGACCGCCAAAAAAAGACACCGTTCGAACACCGTCTTGGATAGTAAGAAGTAGATGCCCTCTGTCCGCTTGTGTCTTCCAGCGCCTGGCCGTTGAGGGACTACCTTCCCTCCTTCGTTCACCAACCCTCCTCCACTTGCCACTCAGCACCAAAGGTTTGTCTGCTCGTTCCACCTCCACCTGGCCCTCCATATTGGACAACACAGCCCGCCCAGGGCCCGTCCAGACCTGGACGTCCATCCTGGATCTGCCTCTAGCGCTGCCCTGTGCTTTTTTGTCGTCCACTTTCTTTCCAATACCAGAACAACCCGAAGGAAACACCGGAGATTAGCTGAAGAGCGGCTCACTGTAGACGACGCTGCTACCGTATGCTGCATTCACAGGAAGGTGCTTTCAGGGGACCTTACCACGGTCTGGATATCACACAGCGAGGAATACCGAACAGTCAGAAACAAAATATGCGTCTGTGGAGAGGTACAGAATGCCCATTAGTACGATTCAGTTGACAGGTATTATTTTTGGATCCCAGAGCGTTTTGCATGTTGGTTCTTGAACACATACGCTAACTTTCAGACACAGACACTACGAAAATCACATAAAAACAACGCTCTGTGTGTGGGATCCAGTGGCGGACCAAGCAACACACGGGAGAAACAATACTGAGTAAACACACGAGCTTTGCGCGCTGCCCGTTCCTCGGCCTCTCCTCCTTTGACAACCATATACGTATCTTTTGCGGTCTCCTTCCCTTGTTGTCAATTCACTGGCTTTTGCCAACTCCTAACAACGAGAGTCTTTGCCATATGCCCTGGTATTCATCGTTCTGTTATCATTCTCGTCTGCTCAATTTTGAAGCAGCACCCTCGCTGACTCAACCGGGGCCTGCTGGCCTCGTCCACGGTTGTGTTGTGTATCAGTACGGAGACTTCGTACGGAACCCTTCTCTGTTGTACGGAGCACACGGTTTTCACTTTGGTCGACGCAACGATACCCTTGCTCCATATACTACTAGACTTGGCGGCAGACCGGGGGCCATGGTCTCTTGTCTGCTCTCTCTGATCGCTCGTACTTTACAACCACCGTCGCCCGCTACCACGACCTCAACCACACCAGACCAGGGCCAATCCTCCACCTCCTCCACTCCTCCTCCACTTAAAACTTTCTTTTACCTGCCTCCCTCTTCCTCTTTCTCGCCGCCGTCCTCTTTTTTGTGTAAAGCCATCCATCTTCTCTTTTTCTTCTCCCTCCCCCCTCCTCCCTCCACCAATACCTTCCTCGGGTTTCTTCCTTTTCCCTTTTCCCTTTCCTCCTCCTATTCTTCTCTTCCTTCTCCTCCTCTTCTCTTTTCTCCTTCTTTCGTTTCACGATCTCATCTTCGCAACCCTTCCTCCCCCCGTCGAACGCTCGTCACCGACCTCTTCTACTCCTCTTCTCGAAATATCTCAACTACCAGTTGAGATCCAGAAGGTAGGTGTTTGTCACCTTGCTTTTTTTTCAACCCCATCCCCGCCACCTTGTCTCTAGATCTTCTGTGGTGTCCGATTTTGCGATTTTCACATTTCGTCTTACTGCTTCCCCTTCTTTCCTCGCGCATATTTGTTTCTTGCTTCGTCTCTCATTCTTTCAACTCGACCGGTCAACCTTTATGCTCTATTCATCTACCTCCCTCGCCGCCTCAGAATCAACCTCGCATTTCCGCCCGACCTCGTCCCTTTCCTGTTCTCCCCTTGCAGATAGCACTCGACCAACGTCGCCACCGATTTGTATTTGCTCTGCTTTTTGTCTCGTTGGTTATCTTGATTCTAATATAGCCTCGACAACAGAGTAGTTGAGCTGTACGGTCTAAGAGACTTTCAAGTCTTGGCCCTATACGCCCCGCTTATCAACTTCTACCCCGACATATCAAAAAAGGAATCGAGCCTTCTACCCAAGGTGCAATTTTTTTCCCCCGAAAAGCAAACCGGGAACAGAACGACATATTCGTCTCAGTGGCAGTTTTGCAGTATTTTTGGGGATTTTTTTTGGTTTTGTTTTGCGTTTCTTTCAGCATTTTCATGTTACGAAACGAAACGACAACTCTTCGACGAAGACCACGACGCACGACGACATTCTGAGCGCCTTCTTCCCTGACCGTTTCTACCGAGATTGGTCGCTCCATTGGACTGGCTCTTGCAATCCTACTTCGTCATAGGACATTAGCGTCAGCGAGTTTTTGTGGTCTTGCATTTGAGCGATTTGGTATATTTCGTCTTGTCTTGCATTGCTGCGTTCACCTCCTCGCATTTGTTTTCTATCCCGTCAGCTCTTTTACGGAGTTGATTTCTGATCTCGACCGCCAGAGGCACAGCAACGCTGGATCTTCCGTCGATTTCGCAAGCGCCGACTCGAGGCCCCTTTGACGCTCCGTCATACGACTCTCACGCTGTTGCTCAGCGCCCTTCGTACATGAACGAGCGACTGCCGTCGTTGCCATTCCCTCCCTCTGCCCAGCAGGCATACTCGTCGGGAACCGCTTCCCCCCGGGTTGGCTCCATTGGGTCGTCTACGAGCTCCAACGTCGACTCCCAGTCGCCATATACCTCGGTGGCCTCCTCGCACGGCCCCAAGACGCCACCGTCCAGCACCGATCTTCCCTCGGTGCCGTCGTCGTTGCTGCCCAGCGGCCTCCATACGCCCATTGTCCAATCGTCCGTTCACGGGTACGGCCAATACCAGCACGCCGCCATGAACCAAGGAACCGCTGAAATGTACTACCAGCAGCCGCATCTGCAGGGTGGCCAGGCACAACCGCCACCAGTCACCTCCAGTGCCATTGCCCAGTACACGCACCAGCAGCCGCCGCTGCTGCAGCCCGGGCCTGCCCAGTACCCGAATCCGTCGCCCTACGGCCAGTACGGCTATACCAATGGCTTGACATCACCGCCGACCGCCGCCCCCGTGGCTAACCCCATGACGGCCAACCCGCATGTGCTCCCGCTCCCGGGTGTCGCCGCGCAACAGGGTATGCAGAACAGCTACTCGGGTTTCGACAACACCGGCCAGATTGCCCCGCCCGGCATGAAACCCCGTGTCACGGCTACGCTCTGGGAAGACGAGGGCAGCCTCTGCTTCCAGGTTGAGGCTCGCGGCATCTGCGTGGCCCGGAGAGAAGGTGAGACTTCCTTGGTCAGGGTACAAACATATTGATTATAAGGCCTTTCACTAACCCCAAGAAAGACAACCACATGATCAACGGCACTAAGCTCCTGAACGTTGCTGGTATGACTCGCGGTCGCCGTGACGGTATTCTGAAGAGCGAAAAGGTCCGCCACGTCGTCAAAATTGGCCCGATGCACTTGAAAGGCGTGTGGTACGTTTATTTATGACACTACTATTCGCAATTTCGTCTTTTTGGCTCGAATCTAACCAAACAACAGGATCCCCTTTGAGCGTGCGCTGGACTTTGCCAACAAGGAGAAGATCACTGAGCTTCTGTTTCCCCTCTTCGTGCATAACATTGCTGCTCTGCTGTACCACCCCACCAACCAGACCCGTACGAGCCAGGTCATGGCCGCCGCCGAGCGCCGGAAACAGGAGCAGGGCCAGATGCGCAACGGTCAGCCGGGAGCCCCTGGTCTGCCGTCCCTGCAGCACCACTCGACCATGGCCCTTCCTGGCCCGCAGCAGACGTTGCCGTCCCATGCCAACATGACGACACCCACCGGCCGCCCGCCACTCGACCGCGCCCACACTTTCCCCACGCCGCCGACCAGTGCGTCAAGCGTCATGGGCAGTGGGATGAGCGCGTCCGAGCCGTTCTCATGGCCGCAGCAGGGTGTCAATGGCGCTCAGGCTGCCAACCCAATGTCAATAGACACGAGCCTGAGCAACGCTCGCTCCATGCCTGCCACACCCGCTACCACCCCTCCAGGCCCGCACCTGCAAGCGATGCAGCAGTACCCCCCGACAACCCAGACATACGATGCCTCGCGCTCCATGTACCACCACCAGACGCCGGCCCCGGCTACTCAGCAGCCGCCTTCGCAGCAGCACACGCCGCACCACAACCAGCAGCAGCAAAGCCAGGCCTACCCTGGTGCCGCTCCCAACAGCAGCCCCCACGACCGCAACAACATCTACGGCCACAACGCCGTTGCCGCCGCCGCTGCGGCTGCCGCGGGCGGTTACGTCAAGGCCGAGATGCCTGCACCGGTGAACAACCGCTCGTCGATTGCTGGCCCGTCTGGCAACGAGCCCGTCGTCGACAACAAGTCGCAAGCGAACGGCCTCCTGCAGCACGCCCACAACGGCCACGCCGGAGACGGTGTGTCCCACAGTGGTGTGCCAGAGGACGAGCATGAGCACGAGCACGAAACTGAGTACACGCACGACAGCAACACGTACGATGCGAGCCGCGCTCAGTACAACTACGGTGCACCCCAAGTGGCTACTCTGCCGAGCGAACACACGCACCTCTCCACCGATGTCGCAGCGGCTGCTGCTGCCAACCACCAAGCCACCTCCGGACGGTCGACCCCGCGCAGTGCCGTCTCGCAGGCGTACTACGCCCAGCAGGGCTACAGCACGCCGCCGCGCACGGGCGCCACGTCTGCCGCCACTCAGGCGTCGAGCAACCTGTACAACGTCGTGACGAGCGATCGTGGAAACGCGAACGGCGCCCCAACCCAGGATGTCTACGCCGGCCCAGCAGACCTGCCCGGCACCATGCCCAACGGCTACACCACCCCGACTCTGAACGGTACGTCAGCAGGTATGAAGCGTGGCCGCGACGACGACGACGACAGGTCCTCCCTGGACATGAAGCGCCGTAAGACGCTGCTCGACTCGTCGATGCCGTCGGCCGTGTACGATGCGTCGGCCATCAACCGCGCAGCGCCACCCGTTGGTGCTCCGAGACATAGATAATCTGTTATCATTGTTTTCGGTTGCAAACCTACTATTTTCTGTTCGATTTCGACCAACACACGTACGACGCCGTTTCGCGATCTTCTCGACCTTTCTATTGTTTTCGATTTTGTTTCTTTTCTCTTTCTACTTTTCTTTCTCATCCCTGGTATTCGGACTCCACCAAGGACCGAAAACGGGAAAATGCTTTCAAGTGATTAATGACCCCAAGAGAAACCCTGGACGAAAAGCGATCATGGACATGCATTTTTTACGACTATTTTTTTCGACCAACATTTTTATACGATAACACGGGACCCACACCAACGACATATTGAATCATCTCGCTACGAGACTGAACGACCACTCCTTCGAAAGCAAGCCTGCTATTTTTCCCTTTCTCATTTTATTTTTCTATTGTTTTCGTTTGTGTCTGCGGGAGCGCTCGGATCGAGAGGACAACCCTCGTTACGAACACGCATCTCGAGACCAGCCTCGACACATCGTCTTTTTTTCTTCTCTTTTTTTTCTTCTCTTTTTTTTTCTGTGCCTTTAAAATGCCTGAAATGGTGTAAATGCCTGATGACTTGACGCCCCAAACCCGCATGGAAGGATTTAATTTTTAAAGATTTTATTCCTTTTTTTTGTTCATCTTTATTTTTTTTATCCGTCTCCCCTTTTCGAACTCCTACCCGTTTTGCCTCTTTTTTTTCGTTATGACTGTATCGTTTTATGTGGCCAGATCAACGTTTTACGGGGATATCGGGAGAATGTTTTCTTTTTTTGATATCGTGGAGGAAGAGATGGAAAATACACTGCAAGCGCGCGCAAATACGTTTGCCAGCCTGTGATGTAAACCAGGCTTTTATTAACGGCATACGCCAGTTTGAGCTGGACTGCAAACAAAGAACCGAACTAAAAAGACCACAAAATCCACACTACCCAAAGCACAAAGTTTCCCCTTCATCCAGTGCACATGTCATGTATTTCTTCCCACGAGCCGTCTTTCCCGCCAAATACGATGGCGGATGGGAAAGAGTCCTTCTTAGTCGGGGTTCTGAGTTACAAACTCCCACTCAATTTCTGTTGCCGTTCATATCTGGGTGTTTTGCGCTTCTCTATGCTCCCACCCTGCCTTCTCCTTTTTTACGATACATCTGTGCCACAGGTCACGTTTTGGTGACTCGGTCCTTGTTCCTTAACTGTGTGTCCTTTCCTGTTTCTTAATGACCCTAACGACCTTTCTATTTTTAAGACCAAAAAAGTGATTACTATATCTTTATCCTTGACTCTGCACGACGTATATTGTATTTCATTGTGACTTGCTGCCTGTCCTTACTTGAGAGCGCAGGTGTAAAGTAAAGCATGTACACAGAGTGTGTGAGCGATACATAGATCGTAACATAGCGGAATGTATGCAGCGATGTCGACACAACATTTTACACTAACATACGATGCTTGTCCCGCGTGGCAGGGAATTTAAGATGAGGCTTACTTCGTCCTCATCTTCGGATGACATTGTGAACAATATTCTGTACACAGGACAGCACGTAGTATGACCGGGGACGTTTCGTGAGATAACAAAACAAGAGAACCTACACAAATATAGGGGCTTGGAGCTGCACTCGCGACTTGACGCTCCGTGCATTAGGCCATTCAGTTAAGTCTGCTTCTGGATAGACCTCGGTACACAAAATAGCCTTATGGACGACAATGTCAAACAGGACAAGGCTGGACATGTGGACGTTGACGAGCTTCAACGCCAAGATGAACACAGGAGGAAGTGAGCAGTGCAATACAACGCGTGTAACACATTCCGACACGTCTCGCTCGTCTGGTGCAAGGCCTTAGCTTCTGCAAACAAATGACATATGAGGCCGTGGTTGTGTGCTGAGCTATCCCTGGCTTGACCTGGCAATTGAGCCCGTGCCCACATATGCCGACGAGATGAGGCGCGAAGCTTATTTTGGTAGCCGTGCATGTTAGTCACCTGCGACACGTCTATTTTTGTTCCAATAGAGATGTGCGCGTCCGTGTAAGACGTAGTCGCGCATGAATTTGGGAATATTGCAGCTAAAATTGCGGCCTGTGTGTGGTGGCTCTGGCGACCACACACAGGCCGCGGCAGTTCTCGTTGTTGTTCGCCTTGCCCAGCAATTTCAATCATTTGTTATGCGAAGGGCGGGCGTACGTCGCATTACTGAGAGGGCTGTGGCTGTGGCAATTGATTGCGACGTCGATGAATGTTCGTTGACGGTCTTCTTCAATCAGGGAGGACCTGTCTCTTTCATCACATCTCCATTTACCCCTATTTGCCCCTGATTATCAGCGCCAACGGCCCCAAAAACAGCGCTACAGTTGGCGTCAAACGGGGGCACCCGCCTAGCCGTCACGGTCGTCAAGTTGGTACTCTCACGTGACACTACAAACCCACTGTTACCCTAGCAACCCTACTTCTTTAGGACTAGCACGAAACGCGGTCTGCGGTTTCCCATTTGAGCGCGGGCAGGTTAATGGGGCGTTGTGGGCACACTTCACCCTGGAGTAATAACAGCGTGCCAGACTTTGTGCCCATTCCTTCCCATTGGGGTCGTCTTGTGGGTGGCCACGGCAGGTGCGACCAAGCCAGGCCGTCCCTAATGCGATGCGCCTCACCGCATCACCGCTTTTGTTGCTTTTTCCGACACACCTCTTTTTTTTTGCCCCTACTCCGTGTCTTTGTCGCCCTCGCAATCTTTTTCTGCCTTCGTTTTGTTCCTATTGACTTGATTCTGCGCAGCCATTTTTCTTTCTGCGTGCCCTCTCCCTCCCCACCGTCCTCTTATCGTCTTGCGTATCCTTGTTCGTCTGTCCAGCGTGTTCAGTTCTTGATTTTGGTTGAGGATCTCTTCACGATTGGCCGTTTGCGCTTCCCATCCGATTGTGCCTATTGCTTTTAGGCGACGGCGCAAAGAACGCGGACAAAGAAGAAACACGAAACACCCAGTCACGCACAGAGAGACAGAGACACAAAAGCGAGACACCCATTGACCGTTTGTGCTTTTGCTCCCCACATCCTTCGGTCATCTTCATCTCAAATCTCCATCTCTCATGGCCTCGCCATTGTCGCCTCTCCAGCACGCGACGCTCAACAACGACAACATTCCTAACCAGCCAACACCCGCGTTTGACGATTACGACGTCGTCCACGTCTCCTCCGTGACCACGACACACATTCTCGCCGACAAGGCCACGACCGCGTCATCCACCAACCAGCTCCCTCCCTTTGTCTTTCCCTCCCCGACCAAAGACATTGTCAACAACACCGACGTCGACTTCGACATGGCCACCATGGACACGTCGGCGAACAGCTCGCCGTTTATGAACTCGGTCATCCACACCGAGCCCGCACACCACGACAACAGCCAACACAACAGCAGCAGCCAAGAGAACGTGTCGCCGCACCCGAACTCCAACTCGAGCCCCAGTCACAACAGCATGCACAACAACAACAACATCAACAACAACACGAAGCCCGTCCCACCGCCCGTCATTACATCCACAGCACCGCCGCCCACAATGTCAGGTCGGCAAGGCCGGCCCGGCTCGCGCATTATGTCGGGCAGCGAGTTGTCGCCCCTTAAGATTCTCCAGGGGCGCGTTGCCGTCGGGCCCCCCTCGTCGTCTGCCACCAGCACCGCAACCATGGGCAGCCCTGCCTCGCCCGACAGTGGCGCCGAAAGCCGTCGCGACACTGCTGACGACCAGGCCTCCTCGGCCGCCTCTTCGCCGCCCCCGACCTATCCGCCGTCCTCGCGTAGAATGTCGTCGTCCTCCAACCAGATGCTGCCTCCCGCACTCCCCCTAGGCCGCACACCGCGCAAGTTCACTGGCCCCGAGAAGCGGTTCCCTGTTAAGATCAGCGTGCCTCCTGTGGCCTCGGCTGCCGTATCGGTTGGGTCGGTCGCGTCGTCGGGCACTGCCTCGCCCGTCGGTCCTAGATCGCCCATGCAACAGCCGGCCCAACTAGCCCAGCTAGCCCATCATGCCCCGCAACCCGTCGCCTCGCAGCTGAGCCAGCCGGCGCCGGAGTCGCCGTCGCAGCCGGGCCAGGCCATGTTTGCCAGCATCCAACAGCAACAGAAGTCGCTGCACGGCCGCCAGATGAGTCTCGATGAGGCTATCCAGCTGAACGAGGGCCTCAAGCAAGCCATTGAGATCTTTGAAGACGAGACGAGCGTCATTGAAAACGATGCGGCAAGTAGCAGCCACGGAAGCGGGCACAGCGAGGATGGAAACACACAAAAGCAGCGCACACCGCACCCGCCGCAGAGACGGCGGGACAGCTTTGCCAACACCAGCAGCCCGCGGAACTCACCGGCTCCTGAAGAGGGTGGTGTGGCCGGTATGGACGACACCATGGCCAGCACATTCAGCACCTTCTCGGCCGTTCCCAACGCGGCGATGATGTCCCGTCTCAGCCGTGGCAACAGCACCCACGGAAGCAACAGCCCCAGCAAGCCGCCGCCTCCGCATAACGGTTTCGGCCACCACACGGCGGCGCGGTCAAGGTCCGGGTCCATGTCTGGCCCCAGTGGACCAACGTCGTCTGTCGCGCGCACACCTCGCGCCAACGGCACCACCAACGGCACTGGTCACGGCACCGCCAACCATGGCGGTCCTGCCCCGAACCGCAACGGACACTACGAGCCCGGAAACACGGCGAGCCTGCTGATGGACTTTACCGAGCAGCTCCGCATGGCACATAACGCACAGCTGTCGCCCTCCAAGGAACGCTTCGGTCCTCAGCTTACTGCGAACGGCACGGGCGCCACCGACCATGCCAGCGCGACTTCTGCGACGCCGCAGCGCAAGAGCCTGGTCAACCTCCTCGACTTTGAGATCCCGCCCATGCCAACGCCGCGCAGCATCCCGACCGTCACGCCACGCGAACTGGAGAGCCTCAAGTCCAACTTCTTGTCTGAAATCAGCAGCCTCAAGGCGACTCTTAGTGGCAAGGAGGCCGAGGTGCTGGCCCTCAAGACTGCCGTGGGCGACGCCGAGAAGCGCGTCGGCGAGTGTATGGAGCAGCTGCGCGAGGAGCGCGGCGCGCGTGACCTGCTGTCCGAGGAGAAGGGCCAGTGGGAGCGCCGCGGCCGTGAGATGGAGGAGGTGCTGCGTAAAGTCAAGGGCGAGATTGTCATGGGTCACCGCGACCGCGATGAGCTCGAGGCCAAGCTCGACGAGTCCGACAAGCGCCGCGAAGCCGCTGAGATGATGGCTCAGGAGGCCGAAACCAAGATGGCAGCGATGCGCGCAGGACGGGCGACCGGCAGCCCTGGCGGCTCAACTTCGTCGGCGGCTGGGTCTGGTGGCTCGGGCACCGTGCAGCGTGAAGTGGAGATTGCAGTCGAGCGTGTCGCGCGTGAGCTGCACGTGGCCTACAAGGCCAAGCACGAGGCCAAGGTGGCGGCGCTCAAGAAGAGCTACGAGGCGCGCTGGGAGAAGCGGGTGCACGAGCTCGAGACGGTCGCCGAGGCGCTGGCGCAGGAGAACGACAAGCTGCGCATCGGCCGCGACGCCACACTATCCAAGGTGGTGCCTGGCGAAGAGGAGCGCCGCGCCGAGGAAGAGCGGCGTGAGCGCGAGGCGCGCGACGCGACGCAGATCAAGGAGTTGGGCGCCGAGGTCAACAAGCTCGAGGCGGTCCTGCGCTCGGTCAAGGCTGACAACGCCGAACTGCGCACGCTGCTGGAGCAGGAGCGCGTCGAAAAGGGCGAGCTCGTCAGCCTGGCGGAGGAGATGATGTCCATGCAGCAGAGCTTTATTGCCTCGTCGTCCGCCGCACCGCCGGCGCCCGCGGCGGCGGCCACGCCTGCTACGGCCAGACGGCAGTCAACCGTCGCCAGCTCGGGCTACGGCCAGTCCATGTCACCTCGCAAGCCCAAGACGCCCGCCCCTGCCAGCCGGACATCCATGTCGGGTATCAGCCGACCGCCGAGCAGCACCGGCCACCGCAACAGCATGGCCATGGACGGCGCCGCCTCGAACATCGCCTCGAACATTGCCTCGACTGCTACGACGCCCGCCCGCACGCGCCCCATGAGCATGCACGGTACCGGCGGTCGCGTGTCGGGCCTCAAGCCGCCCAGCAGCTCGACCATGTCGACGGGCGGTGTGCCGAGCCGGATTGGTCGGATCGGCCATGATCGGAAAATGAGCGGTTCGGCGGGCAGCCTACCGCGGCCTCCAAGCGGTCTGGGAACGCGAAGTGGTCTGATGAGTTCGATTGAGAAGATGGGCAACCGCGGACGGGAGTAATCCCCGCGCTGCTCTCTCTCTCTCTCTCTTCCTTTTCTTCTCATTTCGTTTTTGTCCTGTCTTGCCATTTCCCGGGGTTCTCTTGGTTCTATTTTGGTTTTCTGGACAGTTGGGTTCTCGTTTTTGCTTCATTCTCTTCTGACTCTCTCCTCTTCTTTTCTCTTTTGTGTCGTTTAACCACCTCACCCTTCCTCCTTTCTATATATATGATGACACGACGTTATGCTACGAAAGTAACAAGAGAAGAGATGCATGTTCTAGGGGATAGAACGGGCACCGTTTTTTCCCCCGAAACATGAAAGGAAATTGTTTCATCCCAACTCACCTCAGGGTTCGGGAGACGACAAAAGCGAAAAACTCTTTCCGTCTCTCCCTCCTCTGTTTGTATAATTACTAGGTCAATGGCACATTGGTAAAATTCAAAAATCGTTCAATTTCCACTTTTCCCATTTCCGTTGTCCAGCTGCTGCGAAGAGCAGAAATACCAAATATTGCCGCTAATTTGATTTTGGGTATATCGCTTCCGTTTTTTTTTCGGTTTTTATTGTTTCTTATATTTTTTTTAAAAAAAAATTTTCCTTTTGCGTCACAAGCATCGCTCTCCTTTTGTCTCCTCGCCCCCTTTTGTCTTCGCCGACCCCTCTAGTCATCCAACGACAGCGACTCGTGTTTGTACTGCTTCTTGCCGTCGCCGTATTGGTTGGGCGCCTGCCCGGACCCGCGCAGCTTGTACTTGTAGATGGTCAGGCCTTCCAGGCCGACGGGGCCGCGCGAGTGGATCTTGTTGGTGCTGATGCCCACCTCGGTGCCGAAACCGTAGCGCATGCCGTCGGCAAACCGCGTCGACGCGTTCCAGTAGACGCCGGCCGAGTCCACGGCCGCCATGAATTTCTCTGCATGGGCTTCCGAGGGCGTCAGGATGGCGTCTGTGTGGTGCGAGCCGTGCGCGTTGATGTGCGCAATGGCGGCGTCGAGCGAGGGCACGGCCTTGACGGCCAGGTCCAGCGACAGGAACTCGGTGTCAAAGTCGTCGTCGACGGCGTCGACAATCTGGGCCCGCGCCGCCTCGCCGTCGGTCGGGCGTGTGAGTGCCGACAGCAGGGCCGCCTTGGCGGCCGCGTCGCAGCGCAGCGTCACGCCTGCGCCCAGCAGTGTGCGGGCGGCGGCGGCAAACGCCGGCTCCGCGAGGGCCGCCTCGTGCACGAGCAGCGTCTCGACGCTGTTGCAGGCGGCCGTGTAGCCCGTCTTGGCGTCGAGCAGCAGCGACGCGGCCTGGGCGGCGTCGACGACGCCCGCATCCAGAAAGATGCTGCACAGGCCGTCGGCGTGGCCCAGCACGGGAATGCGGGTGCCGGCCTTGATGGACCGCACAAGCTCGTTGGAGCCGCGGGGGACCACGAGGTCAATGTCGCGGTCGAGGGCCAGCAGCTCCTGGACAACGTCGCGGCGGGTGACCAGCTGGACGGCGGCGGGGGGCACGTGCGAGTTGCCCTGGAGCGCCGCGGCGAGGGCGGTGGCCATGGCCAGCATGGTCTGCGTGGACTCTTTGCCGCCCTTGAGCAGCGCCGCATTGCCCGACTTGACGGCCAGCGCGGCAATGTTGGCCAGCACCTCGGGACGGGCCTCGAAAATGACGAGCAGCACGCCAATGGGGCAGGTGACGCGCTCGAGCGTCAGGCCGTCGTCGAGGCGGGTGCGCAGCGTGACGCGGCCGACAGGGTCGGGCAGGCCGCGGACGTCTAGAATGCCCTGCAGCATGTCCTCCCACTTGCCCTTGCGGCCGAGGTCAAGGCGCGAGACGAGGGACGGGTTGAGGCGGCCCTCGGCGGCCTCACGCTGGGCAAGGGCCAGGTCCTTGGCGTTGGCAGCCAGGATGGCATCGCGATTCGCGGCCAGGGCGTCGTGCATGGCGAGCAGGGCATCGTTGCGCTCGTCGGCGGAGAGCGTGGCCAGGACGTGGGAGGCGGCCTTGGCGGCGCGGGCGGCGTCGGCCGGCGCTGCGTCTGTGAGGGACATTGTCGTGCGCGTGTGTTTGTGTCTGTTTGTGTGATGGACAGAAAGAGAGGCAGCTCAAGAAAAGAGAAGAGAAGCAACGGGGTTGAGTATTTTGTATATCAATTGATCGAAGACGGAGCTCATCTGTCGTCAATTGCCTTTTGAGGTCAATGTACAGAAGTAGAAGCAGGCTAGACGGTCACAGCTGCCGTAGTCGGCAGAAAACTTGGGACGGAAGAACATGGCTGTTGGTGGCGCACCCGCAAATTGGCGCTGACCGCCTGCCTCATTCGGATTGCCACTCCCCACAAATCGAGGTACAAGGCGGGATCGGAGACCCAGACCGATCCTGGCGCTCTTTCCTTCGCAGACAGCCTCCGTAAAAGTAAGACCGTGTTGACTCTTCGGCGACGGACCTGCCGTGTACGAGCTGGCGGAATCATGGCGAGCTCTTTCTAGAAAGGGAACCAGCTGGTAACAGCTACAGACCCAGTTTTATCATGAATACTGAACATTAACCGTAAACGAACGGCTTTGCCTCATAATACCAAGTACAGCTCTTGGATGCTATCAAATGCAACCCTCGCATTGCGAACTTGCGCAAAATGACGTCGAAAGCATGTATTTGCACGTTATCCCGCAGAATGCGACATTTACATGGGCACATCTGCCAGCCAATACAAAAGTGCGTAGAAAGCACTCCGTCATTTCTCTCATCTGTTCGTATATTGCTTTTTATACTCCGTGCGACATGTCTCTGCAACATATCCTGCTATCTCTCAGTCGTCGAACTGCGACGGTGTAAGCTATGCTGCGTTTTATGCAACCAGGTACCAAACTACCCGGCTCATTCTTGTCTGCTATCATCGGTTGGCTGCACCCGCCTCGGCCAAATATGCCTACGACGGATACCAAGCATAACGAGACACGGGAGTAAGAGCCGGCGTCGGGATGCCGGCGCGTGAGGATCAACCGCTGTCGGTAGTGAGACGAATGCGTCCATGCCCATTGCAACGTACGGAGTAAGTACGCCTACGGCGTAGCGAGTATGTGCCTCGTTTACTTGTAACCTGTCGTATGGCGCCGCAACGGGCAGCACTCAAGTTATGCACATGAAGCACTCGTAACACAAAGTCAATGCAAGTTGGTGTGCAAGTTGACGCCGCGCACGGTCCGATGCAAGTAATAACTAATGCGACGGGCGTCAGGTGGCGGTCTGTCGGCGCAACATCGATTGGTGCATATGTAGACGACGCCAGAAGAAGCTTTTCTTCCAACATAAATACAGTGTTTATTCTCCCTCGTCTCCTTGCCCGGCATGGAGCGACGCTCAAGCCTGGGATAGATAAACTTTGTCGCGGGCGTGGAGAAAGGGACAGTGTGGAGATGCCCCTTCAATGCTGGGGCCTGCAAAAGGCCCCCAAAAGCACGTTGTATGTCGTATATCGTACACAAAGGACGACCGCTAACGGAGCGGGGCCTCTGCACGGACGGCACGAGAGCCATGCCGATTATCCGATGGCTGTCCATTGTCAATCGGTGGGTATTGCTTTAACAGAGAAAACACCTTCCTTAATCGCCCCTACCTTGTCAGTAAAGACATGTCTACAGAATAAAGACAAATTTCGTTGTGGAAAGAACGACCTCGGCTCCGACTCAAATGAGCCCACTCGCCCCCATCTCACCTCTTCCCTGATACAGAAGGAGGACTCACCCTGTCACCATCCTTCCCTCCTTCCCTTTTTCGCGCTTTCGCTTCTTTGGCACCGTCGTTGGCACTTTCCGTCACCATTGCAACAAAATTGCATGCCCTCTCCGGAAGGTGCCCCTAACAATAGCTGGCAATTGTCCTGTCCTAGTCCACTGAAACTCGGCTAAGGCGCCCGTCTTTTTGCCATCGCCGTCGATCGGCGCCTGTAGTTTGTAGTCGCCTCTAGTCTCCCATATCGACAAGGCGTTCCCTAGTTTTGCGGTCTTTGCTGTTCGTTTTTTTTTTTTCGGGATTTATTATTCCCAGGTATCTCTTTGCTATCTAGAGATTCTTGTTTTCTCGTCGCTTTTATCTTGTGTCGTATGAGAAAAAACACGCAGCCACCAGCCAAATCTGTCTTTGTTTTGTTACCCCTTTGCCGAATCAAATTGCATCACCAGAAGCCGACTTTGCACATCATGTCTCGCGAGCCCGTACGAGAAGCGTGACCTTATCTGACGTATCTGTACATGCCCTGAAACCCAACGTCACCCGATCACCACAATAACTGGCTGTCCGCCCACGGTACAAGCGCAGCCCTCCGCAGACCATGGCCAACGACGGCAACGATCACGCCGAGCTGCACCCCGGCGCCGGCACTGGTGCAGCTACGAGATCAGTGACTGGATCAGCTACTGGATCGAGTTCTGAGCTCTCTCCACCGTCAACAGCAGGCTTGGCGGGATCGACACAGGCCGGCGAGCCATCCCCGCGGTCTGTTTTGGACAATGTTGACGAGAAGAGTGAAAGCACACGACCAGACAAGGTGACATCACGAGATGCAGCCGATGCAGCAAAGAACAAGGAAGAGCACACCGACAGCCGCGACAGCCACGACAGCCACGACGACTTGGACGACTCGGATGACTCTTCCGACGGAGACCCAGAGGACGCTGGCCGCCGCAACGACACCAGCGACGTCCACCAAGAGCATCCCGACGACGACGGCACCCTGCCCATGGCCAACGAGCCAGGCGCCGGTCTGCAGGCTCTCGAGGTGCAAATGTCGCAGCAGGCCAACGAGCGGCCCGCCTCGCTGTCGCTCGCCCGCACCGTCTCCCGCGCGCCCACCATCATTCCCCGGTCCAAGCGCCGCGGCCTGTTTGGCCAGTTTGCCATTTTGCCCGAGGTCGAGCGCCCCTACGAGTACCGCAACAAGACCAAGTGGCTCATCACGCTGATTGTCGCCCTGACGGCCGCCGGCGGCCCGCTGGGCTCGTCCATCCTCTACCCGGCCCTCGCCTCGCTCACCGTCGACCTGCACACCTCCCCCACCACGGCCAACCTCAACGTGGCCCTCTACATGCTGGCCATGGGCATCTTCCCGCTGTGGTGGTCGTCCTTTTCCGAGACCCTGGGCCGCCGCACCATCTACATCATATCGTTTTGCCTGTTTGTCGTCTTCTCCATCCTCAGCGCCATCAGCAAGAGCATCGGCATGCTCATTGTCATGCGCGTCCTGGCCGGCGGTGCCTCGGCCTCTGTCCAGGCCGTCGGTGCCGGCACGCTCGCCGACATCTGGGAGCCCCGCGAGCGCGGCCGCGCCATGGGCATCTTCTACCTGGGCCCGCTGACGGGTCCGCTGTTTGCGCCCATCATCGGCGGTGCCCTGGCCGAGAAGTGGGGGTGGGAGAGCACCATGTGGTTCCTCACAATCTATGGTGGCCTGGCCTTTGTGATGCTCTTCTTTTGTCTGCCCGAGACGCTGGCGCGTGACCGGCGCCCGCCGCGCGAGCTTGAGAAGAAGGAACGGACGGACAAGCCACCACAGACACAGGCAGAGACACAGGCGGACGTCGAGGGACAGGCCACAAACATGGCGGACGGCGAGGCCGCCGAGTCGGGGGCGGTCGTGGCCCCGGCTCTCGCCCGCATGACCACGACCCAGTCGGTGCGGGTGCAGACACAGCGCGTGGGTTCCTTCCTGAAGGTGGCCTTTGTGCAGCCGCTCTCCGTCCTCCTGTATCTTCGCTTTCCGCCCATCCTCTTGACCGTCGTCTACGGCTCCGTGACCTTTGGCTCGCTGTTTGTGCTCAACGTCAGCATCCAGTCCGCCTTCGCCAAGCCGCCCTACCAGTTCAGCGAGCTCATTGTCGGCCTGCTCTACATCCCCAGCAGCCTGGGCTACATTCTCGCGTCCCTCGTCGGCGGCCGCTGGATCGACAACATCATGGCCCGCGAGGCCCGCAAAGCCGGCCGCTACGACCAGCAGGGCCGCCTCGTCTTCCTGCCCGAGGACCGCATGCGTGAAAACGCCTGGCTCTCCGCCTCGCTGTTCCCGGCCGCCCTCGTCTGGTTCGGCTGGACCGCCCAGCACGGCATCTACTGGATCGTCCCCTCGATTGCCAACTTTGTCTTTGGCTTCGGCAGTATGCTCGTCTTTGGCGCCGTCACCACCATGCTGACCGAGTTTATGCCGCGCCGCAGCTCCGGCGGCATCGCCCTCAACAACTTCTTGCGCAACATCTTCTCGTGCGTCGGCGCCATTGTCGCCCAGCCGCTCATCGGCGCCATGGGCTATGGCTGGCTCTGCACCATGTTTGCCCTGCTGGCCTGGATCGTCGGCAACACCTGCATCTTTTTGCTGCGCCGCAACGGCTCCAAGTGGCGCAAGAACATGGACGAGCAGCTCAACAAGTTGCCCTAGACTGGATGGGAGCCGTATCGGACCGCGTCTCCTCCTTTCTCTTACTTTGTATATACTTTTTATGTTCCTCCATAAGACTCGGCATTATTGGGATACAGGAGAGTGCTTTTATTTGTTCGTTTATACCACACATCCACATAGCATTGTTTATCAGCGTCGAGTCAAAATTGAGAGCCCACGTTGTCTTTGATTTCATTTCTTTCGTTCGTATATACGTTGCCTAGTCTATAAGTTTAAGTACCACATTACGCCTCGGGAAACAACTTGGCAAAGCCCTCAAGACTGACATTGCCCCCGCTCAACACAATCCCCAGATCCCAGCCGTCCGCGCCCGCGTCGGTCTCGACCCGCCGCCTGAACTCTTCATTGTACAACACCACCGCCAGCGGCACCGCCGAGCTCGGCTCCACAACAATCTTGAGCCGCTCCAGCAGCAGCCGCAGCGCCGCCCGGATTTGGTCCTCGCCCACCGCGTACACGCCGTGCACCCCCTGGCCCTGGCTCTCGGGCGTGTCGCCCGTCAGCACGGCCCAGTTGTGCACGCCCACCGGCGTCCGCAGTCCGTCGGCAATCGTCAGCGACTGGACGGCCTCGATCCGCTTCCCCTGCGCCAATCCCCGCGCACAGTCGTCCGCGCCATCCAGCGACGGCTCCGCGCCAAACACCCGGATGCCCGTGCCCTGGGCCGACAGCACTGTGCCCGCCAGCAGGCCGCCGCCGCCGCATGGGGTCATGATGGCGTCCAGGCCGCCGCCGGGGGCGGTGGTTCGTTGTGGGGCCGTGGCGGACGCGTACAGCAGGGCCGTGGGCCCTGCGCCCGTGCCCGAGGCCGCGGTCGTCTGCGCTTTCGCCGCCGCCACCTGCTCCTGCAGCTCCAGCCCGGCCGTGCCCTGTCCCAGGATAATGTCCGGGTGGTCGTACGGCGGCACCAGCCGCGCGCCCGTCGCGGCCATCACCTCCGCCGCCACGGCCTCGCGCTCGGCGGCCGTGGACCCGCTAAACACGACACGGGCCCCGTACCCCCGCGTGGCCGCCACCTTGGGGGCGGCCGAGATCGCGGGCATCACAATGTGTGCCGGCAGCCCCGCCGTGCGCGCCGCCAGCGCCAGCGCCTGGGCGTGGTTGCCCGAGCTGTGCGTCGCCACGCCCTTGGCGAACCCGCCGCCCGCCTCCCACCCGGGCTCCCGCTTGAGCCGCTCGACCGCATGGAACGCGCCGCGGGCCTTGAAGGCGCCGACGCGTTGCATGTTCTCGCACTTGAACCAGATGCGCAGCGTTGGGCGGGCCGGCGTCGCGCCCTCCCACGGCGTGCCCTGCAGCTCCTCGGCGGTGCGCGGCGTCGACACGATGCCGTCAATCGTGCGGTTGGTCAAGACGGGCGTGCGGTGGACAAAGGGACGGATGAGGTTGTGGGCCTCGACGACGGACGCGCGCGTCAGTGGCGGGCAAGTACTCAGGTCAGCCATGGCGGACGAGGAGGGGGGGTGGGGGTGGAAGATATCGTGGAGATCGAGGGGATCGTGAAACTCGTGGCGCGGCGAGGACTCGGTCTCTTGTCTCTCAAATGATTTCACTCGCTGGTCGTCGGGTTTGGCGTCCTGCGTTCAGCTTGTCTACCAGGAGGTCCAGTCCACTTGCTATATCATCCAAGAAGAGGGGCAAATAGCACAATCGCCGATAGCGGCGGAAGTGCGTGATCCAACACTGAAGGTCGAAGCAAACAGTATCCTAGCAAATACGATGCACGTTAACGTACTTCGCAGTCAAGAGTGCACCATCGCCTACTTAATTTCGGTGGGCTTCACTTGGCTTCTCATTGTCGGACTGACTTCAGGCACACTACAAATAGCCCTGCCGTGCGTCAAACCACTCTCTTTTACGTCCAAGATGGGCCAGTAAACGTTTGGCTGTAAACAGGTTGCTTTTGATTTCGTTCTTTGGTCTCTTCATTTTTGGTATGTTTCCCAATTCCTAAAACCCAACATCATCCGCTCAGGACCGATACATAAGGACGTTAAACAGGTGGTGAAAAAATTAAAAAGAAAAAGCCTTGGACTCGCTCATCCAAGACCGTGCCTCGCAACTACGACTCGTGACAATCCCCAGAAGCAAAACACGTCTTACTTCTGGTTCTCGGGGCGCAGCGACCGGACGGCCTTGCCGGCACGCCAGATCTCCAGGTTGCGGATCTCGTCCATCTCCGCATCGTACTTCTCGCGGTAGTCCTTCTGGCTGTTGTACTCGAGCGAGCGCTTGGTCTCGGAGCCGTCGCGCACAGAGTCGTACAGCTGGTTGAACACGGGCTTCAGGGCGTCCTTGAAACGGGGCGACCAGTCAATGGCACCGCGCCGGGCGGTGGTCGAGCAGGCCTCGTACATCCAGTCCATGCCGTTGGCGCCGATCAGGGGGTACAGGCTCTGGGTGGCCTCCTCGACGGTCTCGTTGAACGCCTCCGACGGGCTGTGGCCGCGCTCGCGCAGCACCTCGTACTGGGCCAGGAACATGCCGTGGATGCCGCCCATCAGGCAGCCGCGCTCACCGTACAGGTCCGAGTAGACCTCCTTCTCAAAGGTGGTCTTGTACAGGTAACCGGAGCCAATAGCCACACCAATGGCCTGGGCCTTCTCCTCGGCCTTGCCGGTCACATCCTGATAGACGGCGAACGACGAGTTAATACCGCGGCCCTCGCGGAAGAGCGAGCGCACGGTGCGGCCAGAGCCCTTGGGGGCGACCAGGATGACATCAATGTCCTTGGGGACGTCGACCTTGGTCAGGTCCTTGAAGACGGGGGAGAAGCCGTGCGAGAAGTACAGCGTCTTGCCCTTGGTCAGCTGGGGCTTGATGTGGGGCCACGTCTCGGACTGCGCGGCGTCCGACAGCAAGTTCATGATGATGCTGCCGCGCGAGATGGCCTCGTCGACCTCGAACAGGTTCTTGCCCGGGACCCAGCCGTCCTGGACGGCGTCCTTCCAGGACTTGCCATCCTTGCGCACGCCGATGATGACGTTGACGCCGTTGTCGCGGAGGTTCAGGCCCTGGCCGTGGCCCTGCGAGCCGTAGCCGATCAGAGCGAAGGTGTCGTCCTTGAAGTAGTCCTGGAGAGAAGAAAAATGCGGGTTAGCGGATGTTGTTTGCTGCAATGTCGAGCTGTGGTGCCTTGTGTGGGGGTTCCCAGGCCCCGAAAAGGCTTAGTTAGGGCTGCAAACGTACCAGGAGCTTCTCCTTGGGCCAGTCCTCACGCTCTGTAAGACAAAAAAAGAAGAATGGTTAGCCACGACGCCGTTCGCCTTCAATTGAGTTCCCGATCCCTCCAGCTGCCACTGCGAAGGTCCTGTGGTCCCCCAGGAACCACCAATTGCCTTTGCATGCACCCGGATCACGCTCGTGAGTTGGAATTGTGTCACTCACCCCACACCTGCTCCTCAGAGCCGGCAAAGTCAATGGTCTTGACACCACGGACCTGCTGCTGGGCAATCTTGGCGGGCATGACGGCCGAAACGGCAGCCTTCGCGCGGACGAGGCCGGCAGCGGCGACGAAGGTGCGGCGCTGAGCGGGGGCCACGATCTGGCGGGCCAGGGGGCTCCGCAGAGCCCGGGAGAAGCCACGAGAAGCCATTGTGATGTGAATTGGGGGGAGAAGAAAGAAAAAGGAGAGGAGATGGGTATAACGGTCGTTGGTGATGAGTGTGAATGGAAAGAGACGAGAAAAGGGAAGGAAGAAAGGACGAAAAATAAAGTCGGAAGGAGGGGGGACGACCACAATATGAAGGGAATCCAACGAGCACAAAAATGTGTGAGATCTCTTTGTGGAAAAGATGGGGTGACGAAAAAAGCGGGTGACAGCAAGTCGGGACGAGAGCAAATGTAAGGACGGCAGCAGTAGCAGACAAGAACTATTGACAATTATCTGGCAAAAGGGCTGCACAAAAGACGAAACCATTGACAAAAAAATCCGAAATGTGCAAAAGCTATCGAATCCGGGCACGCTATTGGTCCGCGGCAACTTGCACGTCTCCGGAGGGGCAGCCTTTTTGTGTGGTTCTTGCCTCTAAAACGTTGGCTGGGCGCCGTTGGTCGGTGCCGTCGAGCCCCTCTCCTACGAGTCACCTTCTTTTGGGCCCTCTTGAGTGGATTGGACTTGTGCCTTGCCCGCCAAAATTACTAGCTAAAGTACAAGAAGAGATGCTCCCGCGACTCCAAGTGGGGCATCTTTGCGCTTGCTGTAGCGACCACCGAAGTCGGTGTATTTTTGTTGGAGACACTGGGTGACTCCTACTTCTTTCTCACGGTCCCTCACGGTCCCAGGAGTCCAGACCTGTGCGTGCGCACCTACTTTGGAAAGAGGAGATGTTTTGTCCGGAGGAAAGAGGCAAAAATGGCACCAACGAGAAGGAGCCAGGGGCAAGGAACGCGCCAAAATCGAACGGTTTCTTTGGTAAGGGAAGAACAAGTTGGAGAAACGAAGCAATTGCGACTCACACCCGGCCGAGAACGCACATGGCAGGCTCCGGCACTATGGCGAAAGAGCTTCGTTGCAATTCAAGGTACTTACCGATAATGGCAGGTCCCTGAATGGGGCTTGTCGAGTTGCAATCGCTGTAATCCGACACATGCTACAAGCACACGTGCTCATGTTCCAGAACTGTTCTTGATAGGCAAACTTACGGCCTCTTGGCCTGTCTCACTCTCTAGAGAACCTGCTCGTGATGTTTATATACACACATAACGGATGGAGCATCCAAGAACAGTAGCAAGCTCGGAGACGGTCGTGGTAATACGGATTAAATTAAGAACGATACGGAAACTTGTCATAGTTCACCTTGAGAATTGCGGACAGCACAGCTGAAAGACTTAAAATATGTTAATGATTCATCTGGAAAATAATGATGCTGCAGTGAAATACATAGGCACGATGATGAAAAGACAAAAAGAAAGGCGAACGCAGAAACAACCGTTCAGATAAAAACGAGCAGAATAAAACAGACATGCATGATGCAACTAAACCCAGACCCGAGACTCCTCATGATGCGCCCAATGTCGTCATCTCCCCTTCATTTTGTCCGTCTTATCTGATTGCCATCCATCTCCCGGCATATCGGCAGCGCTTCCCCAGCGCTTCCCCAGCTCTTCCCCGCAAACAATCATAAGCATAAACCCCAAGATAAACACAAAAATAAGGGCAGGGTGGAGCACGGTGCAAGGCACGGCTCCAATTCTAGAAACCTTCTGGTCGAGACCGTGGAACGTAAAGATCTCGCAGTCCCCCGCAAAGGGGTAAAAGGGAGGGGGGAGGGGAAGAGAGGATAGACGCGCTGCCCAGGCCAGTCCGGAGATGTCCATTCAGCCCCGACGGGGGGCGCGACGACGCCTGCGACGGGGACGGGGGGTGGGAGAGGTATGGACTGCGGGTGTTGAGGTAGAGAGGGAGGTAGAGACGGGCGGAGAAACAATAGCATCGAGTTGCTCGTCTCTATTGATCGTCTGCGTAGGAAGCGTAGGCAGCGTAGGCAGCATACGCAGCCCAGGCTGCTGTGCCGCGCTGTTGATGTTGGTGTCGACTTCGGTTTCCTATTTTCCAGGAAGCATCACCTTGTCAAACGGCTCGCCGCGCACCGAACCGCCCGTCATCGCCACCCGCACATTGCGCCGGAACATTTCCCGGTGTGCGCGCAGGTCCTCGGCCGCGTCCTTGTTGAGCGGATCGGACGCGTTGGGCTCGAGGAACAGGAACTGCAGGCCCACAATGACCGCGTTCAGGTTCAGCACGGGCTTCCAGTCCTCCCGCAAGATGTTGAGGCACACCTTGCCCTCCAGGTCAATGTTGGGATGGTAGATCTTTTGCTGGCACTCGACCTTGGGCGGGTCGTGCGGGAAGTTGGCGTTGATGTGGAACTTGAAGGTGAAGTGGCCGCCGCGGTACATGCCCTCGTCAGGCTCAATGACCAGAGTAAAGTTGAGAATGTCGTCCGGGTCTGGGAAGTCGATGCGCATGGTCGAGCCCAGCGAGAGTTCCGACAGGTCCCTTTGTACCCGCAGCTGGGCGGCCGTGACCTTCTTCTTCTTGCCGCCCGCCGCAGCGCCTTCGGCATTTTCGGCCTTTTGCTGCTCCTTCTTCTATGGCCAGGGGAGAAAACAGGTTAGTCGTCAATCAGACGCACGCACGCACACCCTCTGCCTACCGGCATCGGCCTCCCAAGGCCTTGGGAACCTACCATGGACCAAATCTTCAACATCGTGAGCCGTCGGGTGCGCACAAACTCTGCGCGCGTGAGGTTTGAAGGGCCGACGGGGAGGAGGGGAGATGGAGGTCGGAGGGAGGACACCGGATATGTCGGGCACGTCGGAAGCTCGTCCAGTCACTCGAAACAAGTTGCACCGCCAGCTGCACAAAAGAAAGGCCCGGTGTGAGATTGAGACGGCGGTGGGGGTTGTTGACAGCGGACAAACGAGGGGGTAATCGCGACGAAAAGAAGAATCGACAAGGAGGAAATGGAAATCGCGTTGGGGGAGAAAGCAAGTGACGCTGATGCTGGTTCGTATCGTGCCCGCAGTAGAACGAGAGTGTTGATCGTGTGCCTTGTCCGTGCAGCGAAAGAAAAATGCTAGAAATTTTTAGAAAACGAAGAGACCAAACAACGCGATCGCAAAAAGTGCAGGTTGGTATTGCGGAGTTAGAATCAGTTCGCTTTTGGGTTGTGGGCAAACGATGCCGCAAGATGCCACAGGTGGGGTTTGCTGCTTATGCTGCCTTGCGGTCAGCCAGCGACACCTCATTGACTGGGGGGCAGGCAAAGGCCATTCTCTTCTAGAATATTAGTCATCTACTCTAACTAACCACAACCCATCTCGCCACTTGCCACTTGCATCACAAACAGAATTTGAAAAATGAAAGGTGACAAGCCAAAACAATGAATACAAACGCCTTAGCGACGACACTCTTGAAAGAATTTAAAATTTTAAAATTTTAAAAATTCACCAATTTCGTGTAAAGTGTGTGGATATCTCTCAATTAAAATGGGGAGGATGGCAGATATAATGACATCGCTCGAAATGGTCTTTCTCAATCAAATATAAGGAACAAAATGAAAGCAAGGAAGATTCGAAAACAAAAGCAAAAAAGATATAGCGGAAGACAGTGGAAAGTGGACAAAAGGATAATAGAAAAAAGACCCAAAAAGGTAGGCAAAACAAGCAACAAGTAAATGGAACACAAAACTTTGTGTCAAAAATATAGAAACGCCAAAGATCCCATGCCGTTTTTACGCTCTCTTGGAACCCTTTGAAAAAGAAAAGCAAAAAAACGGGCGCATGCTGGTCACCGGGGATAGCCAGTGTACCATTTTGTATGGCCTGGAATTGCTTGCCCAGGACCTCCCTCTTTCCAATCTATCGTCCCCAGCATCCATGTGCGCGAGCCTTGGTAAAAAGTCCACGCCTCGGTTTAGATGGGTTGTATATCGATTGGCCGACGCGGACATCTCGCTTTGTCTTCGTCTTAACGACGGGAAATGCAGCACATGAGACCCGTCTTGCCGAGGAACCAAAGGAAACCAAGGAAACGGAAGATGGAAAGGAAACAGGTCGCGAACAGGATAAACTTGAAGAAGTAGGCTGTACGGGTGGTGGTCGTTTGCTGTGCGAAGACACGTTAGTAAGAGTCAAGACCAAATAACAAGGGCGGGTGGGGAGCTGGGGGTAACATACACCAATGCCAATGCCGTTGAAGTTGTCGCTCGTGATGATAACAGCCAGCAGGCAGTTGGAGAACAGCCACAGGACGACCAGCATCGTACGGAAAGACTTGTATGAGTCCTGGATATCCTTGGGTTCGGGCTTCTCGTCCTCGTGGAACGGCTCCAGAGCACGCTTGACCGTGGCCTCGAACTGCTTGTCGATATCTTCCTGAGGCTTGACAATCTCCTCTACAACCACCTCATCCTTCTCGCCTTTGGTGACTTGCGCCGAAGGCAGAGCCTCCTGCTTGTCCGAACCCTTGGTACCCCAAGAAACATCATGCCAGTTGTTGAAAGCGTAGACCATCAGAATGTTGATGTAGGTCGACATGAGAATCAGGTAGAAGGGGAACGAGTGGAACATGTGCCAGGGGTCGAGGTACAGGAACGAGGAGATGAAGTAGAGACCATAGATAGCGAACAGAGAGAGGATAATCACACCGGCCGCACCGGCGTTGGCACCAAAGACACTGCCCAAGAAATCGTTGACGTTATCCGTCTTGATCTGTTCTGAGACGGGCGTCTTGAAGGCTTCGACGACGAGGAAAGCGGACAGGACCAGTACGTAGGCTTGGATAAAGCCAAAGACAAGGTACGACGTAACGTAGGTATACTTGGAGCCCTTTGGCCGGTTACCCAGCGCCAGAATGAACTGCAAAATGACAAAGGCCAGGTAGATGTACTTGAGGATCGAGTTAATAAGGGGCGTGGCAGTGTCACCAAAAGGCCAACCGTGGTGCTCAGATGACTTGGCCGAAGCGACGACAGGCGTGCCGACAAGGTCCATGATAACGGATGTCGTAAGCCAGTAGGATGCAAGGGAGAACCAGGTAAATATGACGTTAGCGACATTGTACAGCAGCTGCAGGTGCAGGAAGATCATGCGGATGATGTTGTGGCCGCTCTTGTACATGCGACCGAAATGCATCAGCGAGTACAAACTGGCGGCAAACGAACCGTTCAACCAACGACGACGCTGACCGATGAACTCGGCGGCACCTTCAGGCACATCCGTCTCGCCCTTCGCGGCCTTGATGTAGGAGAGATGCCACTTCTGGCCTGCCTTGGCGACCAGCTCGAAACAGAGAATACGGTCCTCGGCCAAGAACATGTTCTTCTTGAAAATGTTCATGCCCTCGATACCCTTCTTGCCGAGAATGGCGGACAGCGTGTGGTCACCGTGGAAGTACTGGTCCAGAGGACGGCCCATGATGGCACGGAAGCGGTAGGCCGAGAAAGCACCAGGCAACACACTAACGTAACCGAAGGCACTCTCAAGCGGCTTGTCGAGAATGTTGGAGATCTTGTACTCGAAGTTCTGGACCGCAACAAGCGGGTTGAGCAGCTTGCGGCCGCCCTTGCCCAGCATGGCGTGAATTTCACCGCAAGCACCACCGAGGTCCTTGTCGTTGTAGAAGCCTTCCCAGAGCGCAAGCAGAGACTTGGGGCTGGGCTTGGTACCGGCATCGAGCAGAATGCAGACCTCGGGGTTCAGGATGCGGCCAAAGGCGTTGAAGAGCCAACGATGCGAGTTAATCTTCTTGCTGTTCTGCTGCTTCAAGCAGAAGATGAACTGGACGGGCGGCAGAGTTGTCGGGCCGTCATTGACAGGGCGGATAAGCTGCTGACCGGGCGTGACAGACAGCTGCGTCGTATACTCGAAAATGTGAGCGACCGTGGGCTGGCCGTCAACGTCCTTCTTGATGACACCGTCCTGGTACACACCAATGGTGGCAAGGACGTCCAGCACGTTCTTGTCGGCCTTCTCAAGACCGTCAAAAACGAGACAGACGACAATCTTCTGCCAGGCAGGCCCGCCCTTGTTCCAGAAAGTGGATTTCTTCAGGTTCACAATGTCGCGGATGTTCTGCATGACACCGTGCAGGGTACGGGACAGGAGCACCTTGTCTTCGTTGTAGTACGTGATGGCGATGAGCAGCTCGGTGTGACGGTTGTACATGCGCGGGCGCAGATCGTAACCGTTCTTCAGGGTGAAGTCGTTCGGGTCGCAGGTGGCAGCCGTGTAGCGCATGTTGACAAACTCGTTGTGGTTGGCCTCCGTCTCGAGGTAGCGCTGCTGCACCGAGTTGCGAATAGCACTGGGGACGGGGTACTCCGTGCTCAGAACGGAGCCCTGTACCAGCTTGACCTTACGTGTCGGGTAGCGCTTCAGGCCACCACCTGATGCCTGCTGCTGGCGGCGGTAGAAGCTCTCGTCCATGTCGCCGCCCATCGAGACGGTTGACTGCGGCCGACCGGGGCCCGCACCGCCAAAGCCACCATACGGGTCACCAAGGTAGGCACCTCCGGTGGACATGCCGGTGTCATTCTGAAAAGGTGACGGGGCGGCCGGGAATCCAGGCCCGGTACGGACATTTGTAGCTGCGCCTGGGGCATAGGACTCTGACAAGCTGTATGTGGATTCGGGGCGGATGTTGGACACGCCGGTACCCAAGCGGTCATGGTCGTAGTGCGAGGAGCCCTGGTTCAGAAGAGAGTGCTGAAGCTCTTCATTGTCGTCGGCGGGCGGGATGTGGTACTTTTCGCGGTGGAGACTCACGTTAGCTTATTGTCCACAACATGCGTCGCGGCTCTTGCTTTCGCCCGCTCGCGGCTTTCGTGGTTGCTTTGTTTAGTCGACTTACCTGGCCGGCTGCAGGCAGCTCCTGCAGATGATGGCCCTCGTTACCCTCGTAGTCGCCTCCTTCGCGGCCACGATACGCCATGGCGGAGGAGAGAAAGACTGCGTGTGGGAGAAAAGAGGAAAGAGAGTGAAGAGTAGAGAAAGTTTGCGAGTGAGAATGCAGTTGGGGTCGCTGGGGTCAGCTGGAATGCAGACTAGAGTCGTATATAAAGATGCTAGCTAGAAAAGCCTTATTTCGCAGGAGGTCGAAAATCGACAACGCTTCGCAATAAAGCTGATGCAAATCGGCGTCTGCGTGAGTGGTGAAGTTCCGTCTTTGTTTTGGACAAGGTTTGGCGGAAGCACGAAACGGACGTGATGAAAATCGAGAGGAGGGGAGGCAGGGGGCAAGGTCGGTTTTTGTTGGTTGTCGGAAAACCAAGGTGCGGCTGCGCTGGCTGAGGCGGAGCTGTGTTGGACTGTGGGAGGTGCGTCGACGCCAGAAGACAGGAGTCCCAAGAGTCAAAACAATCCAAAAATTGGAAAAGGAGAACAAGATAAAAGCGTGCACAAAGCACGAAGACTGCAGCAAAATTGCAGAAAATAGGCAGGTCAAATAAAATAAAGTGAAAGGTTCGAGCCTAAACAAAGAGAACCAAAACAAGGGGGCGGCGTTGGTCCGGATGCAGCCTTTTGTTGACCGCGTACAGGCTAGCAACCGTTTCGATGCGCGTGATGTGCGTGATGTGCGTGCACAATGCAAAAATGGTCGACTGGGGGAGGAGAAACGATATCGCAAAGAAGGTCGAGAAATATGGTGAGAGCAAAAGAAAAAAGTAAAGAAGAGAGGAAAGGAGAGTCAGGAACACAAACGGGAACGGGGAAAATGGCAAGAAGCTCGTCGATCTAAAGGAAAGTAGGGAGGCCGACTGGGGAGGAAAGAGCAACCAAGGGAAATAGGAGACAGGGCATCTAAGCTGAAAATGGCCGGCCTAGGGCGCGCGGTTTGGGGACAGCTCTTTTTCCTAAAAGTATCTACAGTTTCTCACGGTTACTTATGTCTCCATATTATTTTTCGGGCTGGCCAGGAGGAAGGAATGTCAGACAGGTGAGAGCCTATGGACACAGCGAAAAGTGGTGCATGTGGCTTAGCCAAGCCTGCATTTTGGCATACAGATGGAGAAAGGTGGGGCCACTGCGCTTCCAGGGAAGGGGCGCGGGGGCTGTTCGTTAACTCTTTTTTTAGAGAACAGGATTTTCTCCATACGGCGTACGATGTTGCGAGCGGCCAGGGTGCGTTATGCTCGAACCAACAGCCACCGGGAAGGAGAAGTACCCGAGCAAAACAGGAACGACGACAGGAATTGCAACCTTGAAAATTAAGGACGACAGGAAACGAGACGGCTATGGGAAGGAGCGTGATGAGAAGGACGGTAGCCACCTGAATAAAGGAATGACCATGGCGTGCAAGCCACGTATAACGACTCCACGATTTGGTTCAAGGCCAAACGATAAAGTACTGGACGACGAGACAAGTGAGGCATTTGTTCCCCGATCTGGTTGCCGTCGATATAGACTTCACACCTCCAGAGCCGAAACGACGTCACAGCCGAACATTCGTCCCTGAGCCAAGCTCAGTCGTCGTCCCATCCATTTGTGCCGTAAAGCAAGCAAAAACAGGCAAAAGAAACGGCACGTTCAGTCGGCTCCGAGCGTTTCGCCTTCCCAATCGCCAGTCCGCCTGCATCAAATTGGATCATGACGAGTTGCGGCCCGCCAGCAAATGTCCCTGCCGCGTTGTTGGAACAGAGCGCTCTCGCTTCTGTTTTGTTCTGCTGTCGTCATCGGAACAGAACCCCTTCGGCGCCAGTTGACAGTGGCGTTTACTAGTTGCTAGTACAGAATACCAGTAGTCCTATGTCGAAATGTAGTTTCGTACACATTCGCGTACCTGTTTCGTAGGCCTCGTATTGCTTCTGGAAAAACTCTGTTGCGTTAATGGAGCCCCCGATTTGGCCCCCTTTGGCCCGTATTTGCCTGATCGTGCCGCCTGTCAGTACGCGCCGTCCCCGAATTTTTATCATCATGAGCGCGTCAAACAGACATGTTCGAGACGGCGGACCCTGTATCAATCCCCAGTAGTAAATCCCCAGTAGTAGTCAGATACGCAACGTGCTTAATCCGTATTTCCTTTCAGTTACGCAACACTAGCGCCACCAACGCCCATTGCCGGTCCAGGCCAAATCGAGACCAACAGGCAGTTTTGTCCCCTCGTTCTGCGCTGTTTTGCCTTGCCAATCATGCTGCGCAGCCCCTAAGAAATACCCTGCCGATCACCCTGGTCCACATCGCACCACCAATCGCCACAGCTTCAAAAAGAAAAAGCATGAATGTGGAGAACGTCGTTCGCTGGTACGAGAACAGTGTCGAGCCGTTGGCAGTACGGTATTTTGCCGTGTTTCAATCCTGCTTTAGTTCCAGGAGGCTAAAACAAACGAAACACGCCAGACAGTCGACGACTCCCGGTAGAACGCCCAGAGAAAAGTGTCGAAAAGTCCCAAAGCCAGGACCATGTACTCCGTAAATACCATTTGGCAAACGTTGTACGCAGTGAACGGAGCACCAAGACGAGCACACCATGACAGTGCACGGAGACTGGACGAGACGGTCCCGTTCAGTCTGCTCTCGACCAAATGTCTGCATACGCAGTAATACTCCGTACATGCGACACGTAATTGCCCAGTGACACCCGCTGTTGCACGATATGAGATGGTGCCCTGTCGTCTTTTATTCTCTCGCGCATCGCCGTACTCTGCGCACCTGAAACTTTTGCCCGCAGGACCTGTCTTACCGCGGCATGTAGCGCTGTTTCTCAACGGGCATACTACATCGTAAGTACATCCAATGACTGGAGACATGGAGGCCAGAAAACCTTGTGTACGATGAGGAAAGTATGTGAGAGTTACCCGTGGTTGTGTATCACAGAACCCCCGTGAGAAAGCGGCTCCATCGCTTCCATCGCTTTCTCACTCTGCAATTTAGTCTCTCCTTTGAGCCCTGTTCATTATCTGTGTTAGGGCTCCGCCAGGATCCAAGGATGCCTGTGCTCACATCCGTCAAATCTTATTTTCTAGAGCTGACTCCATATGCACCGTAAGCTGAGCAAAGTGAGCCGTGAGAAGGGGGCTCTCACGCAACGGAAAGAGCCTCCAAAGCAACGCCGGGTCGTCCGCCGATCAGCAGAGAAATGAAATACGGGAATACGATTCGCGTCCATGTCCAGAACGGGAAGCACATCAGCCACGCGGCCAGAACGGACGGACAGAGAGACACACAGCAGAACACTCCGTATCTATGCATGCGATGACACGCACATCGGCTCAAGCCTGGATCGTTTTTTAGTGTTGCGGCCAGTGACTGGATGGACTTTACGTGCATACAAAATCTATGCACAAAGTACGACGTATCATTCTGGGTATGCCGCACCGCGTCTCACAGCCTGTTGTGTAGCTGTCGTATGTAAATATGCTGTGGCAACTGCACAGGGCATACCCACGGTGCATATGAGTGCATTGCTCACTAGCCGTGCGAAACATATTTTCCAGAGGTCATCCTTATTACAATGTACGCGTTTGTTTGCATAACACGAAATGCATCGCTTCTGATCAGCGGGTGTCTTTCTTTCTCGCCTTCGACGATTCTTCGTTTTCGTTCGCCATGTCACCCGGCTGTTCTGGTTGACGCGCTATTCTGTCCTGAAACGATAAAAATAGAAAAGGGGGCGGGCAGTGGCGGTGGCTCTTCTTGAAAGTTATCTGAGTGGTGGAAAGCTTGACGGGGGACAAAAGATCGAAAAAGGAGTGCGACCCCACTAAGACCGCCTTGCTCTGTCGCTGCCAGACGCCAAGCTGAGGCTTCAGAAAGCTGTGCAAAGCTTCGCTCACGCCAGTGCTCGAAACGGCACAATAAGAAAAGCGTGAGGATGGGGACGCGAACCAGCCGCACTCAGATCTAGGCACAGTTCAAGTAGAAAAGGCATGCAGGACGAAGGCTGAACTGATGGAAACGGAAGCAATGATCAGACGAGGCTGCAAAGCGGGAGAGAATCTGGCGACTGGGCACGTCAATGACAATATCACGTGGCTTGTTTTCCAACTGAAAATGTTCATGATGTGATGCCGTGGGGTATCAAATGCCGTACAAGTGTGAGCCAGGCCAAGTCTTCGCCGGCCATAATTAGCACGACGATGAAATATACCAATTCACGAATTACCGATACGACATTTTCCATAGAAGTGTCAACATAGACCTACTCACGTGGCAAGATGGGTCGCGACTGCCTCATGTAGCCTTCTCGCGCTGCCACAACTAGAAACTCCTTGCAGTAAACAAACCCATGACTGCGAAGTACGATGAGCAATGCTCTGATTACTTCTTTCGGCCTCATTCCGAATCTACTATTTTACACGGCTCTGCTGTCGCTACCGTTCATCCGATGAATATTCATTACGTTCTTTACTTTGATATCGAGTGTTTGCTTTGGAATCGAGCCGTTACCATAGCACTCAACATACAGACTTGAACGAACGTCACCGCCGAAAATGAGGTTCGCACGATGAATCACAAAACAGAATAGTTCGTGACACCTATCGTGCCCATGTGATACCACGGGTGAAGACGAGAACATCGGCCGGTAAATGGTGGACAGGCGCGAAAGGACAATGTGCTTGATGGTTTTGTGCTGATTCCTCAGGCATCGGAGCCGCGACAGGGTCTACAAAGAGACTTATTCGCACGAGAAGCTTCCTTCGATAAATCACGTCTTGGCCAGCTAACGCAGCCGTTCACCGTCTCCGACTAAGGTCCTGTATCCTGACCCGTTTCGACACATCACATCTACCGTTCACTCACACGGCATCCGCCAACACGCTGTTCACGATCCCCGTTGTCCGCATGTTGGACCAGTTGGACAGGATAACCTCGTTCCACTCCCTACTTTCCAAGCCGCAGCGTCAAAATTATTTGCGCTGGTTACACTTGCGTCTTCTGGCGGCCAGCTCACTTTCCACGAGTGCATGCGAGACTCGTACCTGGTCATCAAGTACAAGTAGGGGCCCACCAGCATCACTGGGGCGAAATTTGATTCATGCTAACAAGTCGTCATGTATGTGTCGTCCTCGTGCAGTGGCCAGCATACCGTGAAACCAAACAGAGCCGCATACTACAGTTGAGTGCTGTTGAAAGGACACTTCCGTTCCGCTCTGAATCTCTCCTGGAGCCATTCCTCTACCCCAAATACCGTTTTCTGACATCAACGGCTGGATAGAGGGGAGAGATGCCGATATCTGCCATTTGTCTCGCGCGAATGCAACTTTCTTTGCACTACCACCCCATACATGTTGCTAGTGCTACTATCTGCTCTTCCGCCCTTCAAGCACATGAAGAGACTGTTTCTGGTTACCCGTCGCTGACAGGCGCGTCCGAGAACACGGTCCGACCCAATGCCTACTTGCTAAGCACCGAATGGAGGCTTTTTAAAGTCTGTAAACACCGTCAACCTATATATATGAAAGTTATCAAGTTTATCTCGAATGCACGGGTACGTCAAATCGGCATTGAGGACAACGTACATTTCAAAAACAAACTAGACAAAAGCAAGAACACGAGTCTGTATATGACATTTTAATACGAACGTTGCCAAGTGGCGGATGGAAAAGACAATAAAATAATACCAGCTTTTTACGCCATGATCGTTTAAACGAAAAGACAGAAGACAACAAGACATATAAACGAATACCTGAGACGTTCACAGCTTCGCCCGCGACTCAATGGCGGCGTGCTTGCCACCTGCGTGGTCGCGGAAGTAGGTGCGAATGCGCTCGCGCGCAACGTCGACAACACTGGCGTCCTCGACGGTGGAGGGCACATTGACGGGGGCGTCAAAGTCGCCGTGGACGGCGTTCTCCAGCAACTCGCGCAGGACACGACGCAGCGTTTTGCCGGAGCGGGTGCGGGGGATCATGCCGTTGCCCTCAATCAGGCCACCAAGCGAGGCAATGCCACCGACCTGCTCGCGCACACAGTCATTGATTTCTTTGAAGAGGGCCGCGTCCGACGCGGCCGTCTTGTCGTTTGACTGGCCCGCCGCGCGCGTGGTGTTGATAAAGGCAAACGGCATGTGGCCCTTCAACGCGTCGGGAATGCTCACGACGCAGGCCTCGGTCACCATGGGGTGCCCGGTAATGGCCTGCTCGAGACTGCCGGTGCTCAGGCGGTGGGCGGCGACATTGATGATGTCGTCCGAGCGGGCCATGATGTGAATGTAGCCGTCGGCATCAACGACACCCGCGTCGCCCGTGTCGAGCCAGCGGCCGTCGAAGCGCCGCAGGTACCCCTTGTAGAAGCGCGCGTCGTCCTCCCAGAGCGTGCGCAGCGCCGTGGGCGCCAGCGGCATACGCAAAACAATGTTGCCCATGGTGCCGGCGGGCAGCTCTTGACCGCGATCGTCGACAACACGAACGTCGAAGCCGGGCATGGCTTTGCCGGCGCTGCCGGGCTTGATGGGCAGCGGCGCGGCGGGTGCGTGCTTGGAGGCCCTGTGGGCGTCGGGGGCGGCGCGGCGGTCTTGTCCCGCGTGGGCGCCCAGGGCAATGCCCGAGATGGGGGAGCCGGACTCGGAGGACCACCAGTTGTCGACGACGTTGGCGCCCGGCGCGCCGTACGCCGCGAGCAGTTGCTGGTACATGGTGACAATGGCGGGCTCCGACCGCTCGCCGGCCAGGAACAGGGCGCGCAGCGTGCGCAGGCCGCCGCGCTTGCCGACGGCCGTCAGGTGTGTGTTGTCCGGGTCGTCCTTGCGAATGGCGCGCAGCGCCGTGGGGGCGGTGAACATGGTGGACACGCCGTACGCCTCGACGATGCGCCAAAAGGCCGAGGCGTCGGGCGTACCGACGGGCTTGCCTTCGTACAAAACGGTGGCGGCGCCCGTCAGCAGCGGGCCATAGAGCGTGTAGCTGTGCGAGACGACCCAGCCAATGTCCGAGAAGCAGCCCATGACGTCGCCCGGGCCGTGGATGTTGAACAAGTACGAAATCATCAGGTGCAGGCCGACGGCGTGGCCGCCCGCCTCCCGGAGCACGCCCTTGGGCTTGCCCGTGGTGCCGCTCGTGTAGATAATGTACACGCCGTCCGTGGAGGCGACGGGCACACACGCTGCCTTGGCGCTGCGTGCGCGGGCGTCGTTGGCCAGCGTGCGCCAGCAGTGCGCCTTGGTTGTGCTGGCAATCTTGTCCGTGGTCGGTGTGATCTCGGTCCAGTCCCACCGCAGGGCATCGCGCTGCCATACGATGACGTGCGGCGGCTTCCAGGCCGACAGGGCGACGGCGGCCTCGACAAAGGGCCGGTAGGCAATGGGGGGTTTGTTGCCGTCGATGCCGCACGAGGCAGTCAGCACGGCGACGGGGCGCGAGTCCTCGATGCGCTGGGCCAGAGGCGCGGCCGCAAAGCCGCCAAAGACGACGGTGTGGATGGCGCCCAGGCGGTTGACAGCCAGAATGCCAATGAGCGCTGCCGGGACCATGGGCATGTACACCAGGACAACGTCGCCCTTCTTGACGCCGTGCTCGCGCAGCACGGCCGCTGTGGTCTCGACTTCGGCCAGCAACTCGCTGTAGGTGATGCGCTGCTTGGTGTTGGTGACGGGGCTGTCATACAGGATGGCCGGCTCCTCGCCACGGCCCTCAAGCACGTGGCGGTCGACGCAGTTGTAGCATGTCGAGATCTGGCCACCCGGGAACCACTCCCAGTGGTCGTGCGTCACGTCGCGGCTCTTGGCCCCGTCTTCGGCCAGTCCCTTGAGCGTCTTGGTCGTGTGCTTCAGGGCCACGTCGGGCTTATGGTGCCAGTAAAGCTGGTCGGCCTGGTGCGTCCAGAAGGACTCGGGGTCCGACAGCGAGTGACGCTGGACCCGGTCCTGCAGGTGGTCGGCCATGGCGCGTGTTGGAGTTAGGGGCTGTCGTCGGAGATGTGTGCCGAAACGCGCCCGAAGAAAGGGGGACGAAAGCCGCCGTGACGCCAGTGTTGCAGTGCGCAGGAGAATGGCGGAAGGAGGCCAAATAGGGGTTCTCCGTCGCAGCTGCCGTCTCGTCCACCGCCTTCCGTGTACTGTGTAAGACGATGAGCAGGTTGGGGTAGGATTAAAATAAATAGCAAGTTTAATTGCCAAAATATGCCTCGGACTTCGTTGTCCTGTGGGGTGCAGCAACCGAAAGTGGGCGGTTTGATGTCGATAAAGACGATGAAGATGGACACAATCTGCTCACTCGACTCTCACAGTGGCATCCACCTCCGTCCATCGACTCCTCTTTGTATCGCCGTCGACGGACCTTTCTCGGTTCAGATGTCGAGCCGTTTTACTGCCGGCTGAGCGGGAAAGAGTGTTGGGGTCACTTGCCCCAGGTCCTCCACAAGTCCCCCCGCCCAGGCACAGGTGGGTCCACTTTATTTCCCCGTTCCCCCGGGCGCCAGCCTCCAACCAGAGTCCTCAAATGCGCGAACCTAACCGGCAAACCAGCCCGGCCACTTTCGTTGCAATGTTCACACAGCCGATCATAAGAGCTGTTGCGCACCATTGCGACTACCACCACCCACGAGGAATAAGCAACATGGCCGGGCGTCGTCTTCAGTCGTCCGTCGCCTGTTTCTATGTGGCCGTATTTTGATGCCCCGTATTAGTTCGGTTGTCAATCATGGCAGTCCCGGAGAGCCAGGTCCAAACCATCTATGTCAAAGCCGGGCCCGGAGAGCTCTGCAATAAGCTTCGATCTTCCATGCGGGACTTCCAAAGGAGAGCTGTTGTACCCCATATCTCAAGCCCGAATGAAAGGACGTTCGAGTGCCGAGCACGGGCGCGGTCTGCTTGTCCGTTCCTTTCGGTTTTTCGGGTATTGTGCTCGGATGGTTGTTATTTCTCGGGCTTTGTTGAACGACTTGGGCCGATCAGGGACGACTAGGTATAAGTTGGAGAAGCGACGGCACCCACGGACACGGCGTCCGCTGTTCAAGGGTCGATGCGAATTGGAGATCGGTGTCGTCCCTTTCCTTTACACCGTGGAGGCTGCACATTATGACTGGTTCGACATGTTTGGCCAATACCTCGAAAACCCCGTCTCAGCCATACAGATTACGTCGTCGGTTATGCGAACATTGGCTGCGGTTGTTGGCTCTCTTAAGTAAGTCGTAGTTGGCGGACTGTACTTGTAAAACGCCAATGCATCATCCTCGCGCATATGTGATACTTGTTCGGTTACGTTTGTTAGCTTAGCCGACCTAGTCTGCGTTGCCATCCACCAACGACGAACAGTCTTTGTCCATAGAATATCGGCAGCTATTACGTGTTGTTCCTTTTCGTTTTTATTTTCTGTTGGGGATACTTTTCGTGGTGGATTTGTTGTTGCTTTCGTTGTTTCTTGTCGTATGGTTTTTTTTTTATAAGAAAATCATAAAAAAAAAAGCAGTTGTAAAATGTCAAAATCATAATAATAAAAATAAACGATATGAAACCAACTTTACCATCATACACCACAAAACACGACAAACACGGCGGATACAAATACACGAGTCAAAAAAATACCGTCCGTATCATCACGTACATCTACCAACAGTACAACAATGCTGCACAGGACATGACCCAACAACCGCTATCGCTTGCTGACATCACATCATGAACCAGAAGACACGTGCAATATGTCACAGAAGAAAAAGCTGATACACGTGAGCATGGGCCTGAACCGATATCAGAAACATTGGTCACTCCCACGGCAAGGCACCAGAAGGCGTCGAGGACAGACTGTCCGGGCTGGGCCGACCGCATCGTGAGACCGAGGAGCGGGGCCGAACTGACGATGCCCCGGGACAATGTGATCAACTCCGGCGACTACTACAGGAGACACACTGCTCGCCACATGCCAAGTACAAGACTCGGACGTACTTCGTACCGCCCGATACATACCCGTCACCGGGGATCACACCTCCGACATCTGGGTGAGCCGAGCCTGACGCGGTCTGGCGTACATGGCTGCATATTCTTAGTCCAGGACATGCAGGTAAACGAGGCGAGTCGCCATTGTATTTTCAATCTATACAGGCGATAAAATTCACCATCTTGGATGCATGCCCCGAGTCGATCTGCATACCTCCCGTGTGCATCGCGCAATGCGCTACTCAAGCATCGAGCTCGTTTGTATCCTCTGGAAGATGCACACCAGTGCAGTGCATTGTTTGGATGCCAGCAGAAATGGAAAAAGTCAACAAACAACAGAGACTCTCTGGAATGTTGAAATTGGACGCAGAAGACACAAGCACGGTCTCGGATGGTTTGGCAGGACAGATGCCCAGACACGCAGTGGACGATAACAGCAAAGATATCAATCAACCTTGAACGAGAGCACACAAAGTAATAATGTTTCACACCACACACCCCTAGGCCCAGGGTTCCGTGGACTGTTTTCTCCGTTCCCAGACAGGGTGCTAGTTTTGTTCAACGCCCTCTCTCAGACGCATCTGACTGGCATGCGATCTGGAACAGAGAGACACCAATGTCTCACTCAGCGCGTCAGATTCAGGGCCGGTCGCAATCAGGGCAATCAGAAGGGCAGCTGAAGAGGACAAAGAGTCGACAGAAGGGGTCCTAAGGTAGGAGGACGCTGGGAGGGTCAAAGCAAAAGACAAAAGGCCCTTGATCCTGAAAGACGACGATATTCACCTTTCCGGCTTCAGCTGCAATGACGTCGACCACTTCGTCTTGCCATGGACCGCAGAAGGAAAGGTCCCACACCGACTCTACCCGAAGTGCAAGCTTTCCGCCAAGTAAGGCTTCACCTACGTCAGTACTTTTTTTTCCAATGCTCTTGCATATTCTTGGCAGATTTCTTGATTTCTGTTTGCGGCTTCACCTCATCTGGCATGCTGCAGGACAGCTCGTTCCCTTGTCCACGCCGCCGTCGGCCCGTCTCCCGGGAGGCTCTTTTTCGTCTTCTCATCACACCTCTCACGTCCCAGCTTTCAGAGCTTGCTTGCTGACTCGAACCCCTTGGCATACGCCAAAAACGTTTGATTCCTTGGTTTTGGCCATGGACAGCACAGCGCAGCAATGGTTGGGCACAAAACGCTCAGTCCCGCCGCAAAACAGCATGAGAGCATATTGACAACACACCTTGGTAGCGAAGCTCGTATTTGCTCAGAGGGAGGAGGGGTGTGCCATGCAGGGGAGAGGTCAAAGGAGGGACGGTGCGACGGTGCAATGCAGGGAAGAGGCAGATACAGAGAGGCAGAGAGGCTCGAGAGGCCAGGCCAGTTCGTAGGCAAAACCAAGACACGGCCACGCTTGTCCAACTGTGGCTGGTTCTTCCGAGGCAGTGCGTTGTGCATAAACAGTGCATACACAGTTGTACACACAGTATACATGTTCGTATCTTAGGTTGAACAAACGTTCACTATGCGATTCAAAAATAGGATGGAAAACAGAGCCGGTGAAAAACTAGGCTCGCTAGGCAACCTTGCTTGGCGGCGACAGAACTTGCTTTTTGCTTAGCGCCTTTGGACCGGAAACAGCAGAAGCAAACGACTCTCTCTCTGTGACTGCCCTGGCCGTTCCTGCATTAGCCCCCCTGCTGCACTCCAGCAACGTGCACAATTTGGTGCATTTCTTGCATAAAATAGGGTGGCGCCCATTTACGTCTAGTGGACTCGTTGCGCGCCGCAAAAAAAGGGCGCGACTGCGCGATGGCGGCGGACGCCGTCTCTGCTGGTGCCAGTTTTCGGTGCAAATTGTCAACGGCTGGGTTGCGGTCTAGCTGTTTTGTTTACGTGGTCCTTTTTGCGACGATAGGAACAGACGAGAAAGGTGGACTAGGGGAACAGAGAGAGGCTCCGAAAGGTACACCGTAGAGGGTACAAAAGTACGAATGTACAGAACGAGAGACGAAAGAAATACGAGTCTGTCAATTGTGGAGTGGTCTGGACGCGCGACATTGATGGCAAGTGAGACATGTTTTAGATTCTGCGCAAAAATCAAAATGAAAAGAAAAAAAGGGAAGCGCGACAAAGAAACGAAAAGGCTTGCGGCGGTCGGGCCACACAGTCTCGAAGGGTCTTCTGGAGCTGGGCAGTGCGAATCGACCTGGTTTACGGCGCATCGGGTTTTTCTCGAAGGGCAGACCAGGGACCGGGGAACAGACGGCAAAGTGCGAACATGGGTCGAGATAGTAAGATAGTTGGTAGGTTGTTACGGCAGAATCCATCAATCTCGTATCGCAGTGTAGAATACGATGTTCGGTACGCTCTCAACAGCACCCAAAAGAAGAAGGCGCTGTTGCGTGAGGCAAGGGTCGAGATAGAAGACCTTGCGAGCGTGCTGGGCTGGACTGGGCTGGCCTGTTCTGGTGGGTGTGCTTGTCGGCGGAGTGCATTTTTCTGATGGAGGGTGCGCAATTTCCCACACCAAAATGTCCCTGTCGCGTCTGTTCTCTGGAGTCAGGTAAGCGCCAGCGGGCGCATGTGAAGGGAAAGATAACGTGTCGCGCTGCTTGCTGTATTCTGACAGTGGAAATTGGGTGCGCAGCATCACATATTTTGAAATTTGTCAAACGAGAGAGGCTGGCTACGAGTAAGATACATTGATCTGTTGGTTGGCAGAGAACTTGTGCGCCGTCATAGGTCTGCCTTTTTTTTTTTCTTCTTTTTTTTTTCTCTCTTTCAATTGCTCTCCCCCATGACTCTCCTCTTCCCGTGGACTGTATTACCCGGGAACCTGGAGAAGGCAATACAGAGCAATACAGAGCAATAGCTGGAGCAAGCAGCTATCCGCCGCTTCCGGGGACCCAAAGAAGGCTGTCCCGTCCCACAAAACGGGCCGTCTATCTCTTCTGCAGAGCCGGGCGAGATGCAGACTTCAGAGGCAGAGGGTAGAAGAAGACTCCAGCTTCAAAGCCAGGCAACGAAGGCATCGCCAAAGGCCATGATTGGGGTGAGGACAGCAGAGGGAGCTTGCTGCCTATGAGCGGTTTCGCAACAGGGCATCAAGGGAACGTAAGAACGGGTGTTGTGTAGGACGGGAACGATTAGGAACACGACAAGTGAAAAGAAGGTTAATTGCACATTGCGTTTAGTCCAACCGGTTTTCAGCTGGTCTCTCGCCAGCAGTGACAGACGCGCATTTGACAGATGACGGATACCAAATGTTGTGATACGCGACGGGACGATCTGGATCGCCAGCGATGATGGGCCGCATGGGGTTGTTTATAGTGACTTCAACTACCGTGTAGTCTACACAAGCTGTGTTGAGGTCGATGGGATAGAGAAAGAGATTGTCAGAACGGCAGAGAAAATACGGATTGCCTCGTCTCTGTTTACGATCATCACATGAACTACTGTCTTTTGCAACGTTAATTTTCAAGACCGCACACCATTGAAACAATGCTCCACAGAATGGTCACCAAGCGACAGCAAACAATGTCAGGTAAAAAATCTGGTAAGGAATATTTCAATAAAAATATGGAAGTCTATCAACCATTAAAAATGAAGGCAATACAAGAGTCCCTCGCAGAACATCGAGCAGAAAATAAAAAAAGGTAGTCAGAAACAAGAAAAAAAGAAAACGCTTTCCCAAGGGTCATTAAAAACGGTTCAAAAGCCTGGTTTTTTTGTGATGGGAAATATGAAAACTTGATGGAAAAAGTGAGAGAAGCGAAGATGTTTAGAAGTAAAAAGTTTTGTCCAAAACAATGAAGAGGAAAGAAAAACGAAAGAACAGGGTCTCCCAGACAGAACAGAGAAAGTAATTCTCACATAAAAGCGGAAATCATATTAATAGAAAAAAATTCGCTGGCTAAAAGAGAGACCCTTTGCGCGGTAAACAAGTCATCCTTTCTCAAAAAAAAATTTGCTCCTCAAAGATTGACGGTGGTCCTTGGAACGTCTTCAAATCTTCACAAAATCCATTATTCCCAGCACATAAAAAAAGTTTGGCGTAGGGGTTTTTTCCGGTAAGAGGTATATGTAGGAGGGGGTTGTCTTCGTTGGCTACATTTACAGCAGGATGGCAGCGCCGACGGCGATGACACCGGCAGCGCCGGACAGCATGACCTTGCCGGCACCGGCAGTGACAACAGCCGACTGGGTGGGGGTGTAGGAAGCAGTGCCCTTGGTGTGCGAGACGGTGGCGTTGTTGTAGCTGGAGAGCAGTTAGTTTCACGTTTCTAAATGCGTCAACTACCAATTTGGCTGTACGTACGGAGTCGTGCACGAGACCGTGGTGGCGGTGGTGACCGGCTTGGTGACGGTGCAGGGGCAGTCCGTGATGGTCAGGGTCGTGGCCGAGGTGATGGTGTAGGTCTTGCCGTTGTGGGTCAGGGTGGTGGCCTCAGGGCAGTAGGTGGTCAGGGCAGTGACGACCTCGGTGGTGTAGGTCACGTTGGAGCCAGCAGAGACGGCGGTGGCCAGGGCCAGGAGGGAGGCAACGGAGAACTTCATTTTGTCGGTTGGGGTGGTTGTCGGAAGACGGTTTAGAGAATTAAGTGGTAGAGGTTGAGGAGTTGTGGAGGTTGTTGTAACGAGTGAAATTGACTGTAGAGTCAGGGTAGTTTTGTATGTGAGCGAGTGTGGGTGAGGAGGAAAAGAGAAGAGAAGAAGAAAGAAAAGAGAAAGGGGAATGGATCAAGAAAGGGAGTGAGAGGGTGGTCTTATATACAGAAATGGGCGACCGCGTTGGACCATGGCGACTTATTTTGGGGGTCTTTCAGGGTGGTTTGGGGGGCCGTTTGTTGGCGTTGGTGTATGTTTGTCTTTGTGACAGGGGAAGGGGGGAGTGAGAAAAAGGCCGAAGGGGGGGGGGTGCCATTGTGCTCAGAGGCCAGCCACCAGCGCCTGAAAATCAAAACAGGGCCCTTGCAGATGCCAGATGGGATGGAAACGGAGTGTTGGGCATGCAGCTGCACAGCAGGTGGAGGACAACAACGAGCGAGGAACGAGGAACGACAGAGGGATCAGAGAGGATCAGAGAGGATCAGGGAACCTGGGCCTGACCAAACAACGCGAGCGAAAAAAAGAGATTGACCAGCGCTAACTAGCCCAGATCCGTGCAGCGGTCCATAATTTCCTTTCCCACTCTCTTTTTGGTCAATCATAACAGGACTTTCCGGGAGCGGACTAGGGGCTGGTGGATGCTACCGTCGACGTCTCTCTGCCTCTTACTGAGTCGTGAGTGACCTTCATCGCCTTCGCCTGGTGTGGATCGGGGGAGAGAGAGAAGGGCAGAAGGAGGGGACAGGGGGGTGTGGAGATGGATTGTGTGGGTACGAATGTACCAGGAAAAAGGAGTAAAGGAGGTGGAGCGGTTGTGATGGTGGTGGAGTGGTGAGAGCGACAGGATATCTCGGGTTTCTTTTCATTTTCCCTCCATGCCCTTCTTCCTTCTCTATCGTATTTGGATCCTATTTCACACTGTCTAGCAGGCCTGTCAGTCCATTTTCCTGCCACCGGGCTTGCTTCTTTCGGATCTGGGTTGAATTTTTACCTGTGATTGCCTTTCGCTACGCCGAGTTGCCTTGGCTTTGATGGGGGTTTGCCACCCAATGCTTTGTTACGGGGGTAATAATGTAATGTTTGTGAGGTCCAAAATACAAGTGACGAGGTGAACAGTGAGTTCATGGTCACGGTTGACTGTGCAACCACCCATGCCTCCACTGCCCACTACTCCATACTCCTGCTGGCAGTATTTCCCCGAAATGAGCGAGAAAAGCCCTCCCAGGATGAATACGAGCGCTGTAATTACCACCTGGCCGTGACCGTAATTTTGTTCGCATTATTGAGGGATTCGAGCTACATGTCGCATTTCGGCGAGCGTCTTCTTTCCACATCGTATCTTGTTTGCTTTGGTGTGTTTTGGGCCTTGAATGGCATCCACAACAGCCTGGGTTGCCCTGCAACAGCGGCTTACATACCATAGTCGGAGCCTGAAGCGTGTCAGAGGAGCCGCAGTTTGGACGGATCACTGTGTATTGCTGTGTATTACTCGACCACTGGAATGCAGAACGCAGATGGCAGATTGCATATGACAAAGACCAAGATGCGAAGCCGGGTAGGGCGAGCAGATCCCGCGATCGCGCCGGCGTAGGTGCTTTTCTATTTTGTTTGTCATTTCTCGGCGGCTGCTGTTGGCGTGGACGATATTCCTTGAAGTGTGATTTCATCATGGAGTCACTGAACGGAACTTGTTTACACATTGTCAAGGCAATCGTGATTTGGTCTTCTCCTTTACCCGCTGTTGTAAACGCATTTGCAGTACGTCACAGAATGGCCAGAGACAGCCACAGAGGGTCACATTATTGTGTTTGCTTTTTTCTTGATTGTTTTTTCTTTGGTGGCGTTTGTCACGACCTGGGTCAACAGAAGTCAACTACGTATGCAATGCACGCACACTTGGGACCTAAACTGGGGCCTGCCGGTGCCAAAATCAAGGCAGTGGGAGCGTTGTTCCCAGCTACCCAGGAATCCACGACGGAGTCATGGTGTCAGAGATAAGAGAAGAGAAAAGAAGAGCCAAGCTTCCTGGGACAGGGAATGAGCGAACTGGCGCCGTAAGATAGGCCTGGAACCGACCGTCGATTCCATCTTACGAGATAACGTCTTTGCGGCGATACGAGACTCGGTCAGGTACCTTACTTTCAAGTGTATTGACGGCCCACGCTGAAGTGACCACTAGAGAATAAATAAAGAGCGAGGAGAGAGGGAGGGACCGCAATGACCGACGACCAACAGAACGACGGCGTCAGGAACAGGGGTGGGCCGATTGGCCTCGCACGGTAGTAGTAATCAGAAATGACCAGGAGAGTCCGGCGGTACGATCGATAGGCGGTGGGCATACTCTCCTCAGCAGAGTCGAGCAAAGATTGTCCCCTTTCTTTCCTTTCTTTCCCCTTCTTTTCCCACTGTTTAGTGACACTAGTCCCTTAGAGTCCCTCAAAATGCCCTTCTTCCAACGCGTTTTGCCCCCAACTACCCGGTTTTTGTTTCTTTTTTTGGCACTCAGGGGGGAGGCGGCCAACGGAGAGAAAAGAGAAAAATTGGCTTGCCAGGAAATGAACTCTGACTCTCACGGCCCAAAGTACAGTATGTGTATTGGGGTACCAGTATTTAACCCTCTGTGCCATATAACGCACAGGTACTCCCTATCTGACTCGCGTACCGCACTACTTCGTACACGACTACCCAGCACGGCGAATGCGACCTCCCCTGCTCCCCTATTCATCCCCTTTTTTCTCCAGGAGCGCAAGACGAATCATGCTCGTGAAAGCCCTGACGAGGCTGCTGTCCCTCAGGACAGAGCAACTCAGCCCAGTTGGTGTGACCAGGATGGCGCCTGGCAATTGGCAGTTTCGTGAGATAAGGTGGATGCATTTTTGAGATTTCCAGGAGGTTGTGGTGGCTTGCCTGTCCCGTCCAACTGCAAGGTACAAAAGGTGCCTTACCGAAAGGGCGAAAAGGTGTGGCCCACGCACAGTGGTCTTTTTTTAAGCTGTCAGGCTCACACGCGACGAGCTGGGGGTGTGGCAGCAGGAAAAGAAAAGAAGAGCAACAAAAAAAAAAAAAAAAAAAATACGTTTCCTTTTTAAGTGGGGCGCGGAAATGAGTTACGGACGCCATCGCTGGTTCGAGAGCCAAATGTGGGTGGCACGGGTGGGTTCCCTTTTTTGGCTCCTTTTTGGGGTTCCTTTTATTGAACTCGTACTGTGTACGATGTACGAAAGAGAAGCGTCCTTTCTTATTGGCACATTGCTATTGGTGGACGACAACGGCACTGTGAAGGACCTCGTACTATGTGGACGACCCAAATAACGCCTTCCTCTCTGACGATTCTCACTCTCTCCGAGTAAGATAGAGAGATAGCTGGGCGCGCATCCATTTCTCGTTGAATCGACAGAATCTTGAAAGGAGCATGGGATCTATGGCAACAGAGGAACGATCATCACATCAGCTCCGGTGGCCTACTTCAGTGGCGCGGTACTTTTTACTCTGCTCTTACTGAAGACAAAATAGACGGGATTTTTCCAGATACGCAGGAATGCTTCGCTGGTTGCCATGGGAAGTCCCTTTTTTGTCCACCATTATGTCGTGCTTGGGACGACGGTCTGTCACAGCTGCTCCGTATGACTGGAATGATGACTTTTGTTGTGCGGGATGTCGGCTCTGACATTCCCCTGCCGGGCCTTTTCTTTTCCTTCTTCCTTTTTGTGACAAGGATTAAAATAAATCTGGACGTTTTCGGAATACGGAGCACGGAGTGAGAGTTGCGGTGGACTTTTCTTTTGCTGATCCAATCCCATGGAAGCTGGACCGGCCGAGGCGAGGCGAGGCGAGCTGTTCTTGCCTCGTTTTTTTCTGCTTGGCCATATTTCTTGTTTGCAACAAGAAAGTCTGGCGAGTTCGATGGTGATCCAGAAGCCGGTGGAGGCGCCCGGCGGTCAGATCACAAGTATGGCCAGATTGGGCTGGCTAGCTGAGTACGGAGTGCATCTCGATCGTATTTTTTCGGGAGTAGTGAGTAATACTGAGTACGGGCTTTGTCTTTGGTAAGGTGATTTTGTGCGATTTGCTTGTGATTCTCGTGTGCGCTCCAGATATTCTGATGCTCCAGAGCCTCATCCAACATCGAACGGCAACGGCCTGGCCAATATCGAACCGCGAACGGCTGTCGAGACCCAATCAACCCTTACCCGGTACGACATAACAAAGTACTGTCCCTACTTGTCAAAAGCAGCCTCAGTTAACCATATTATTTTCTGGCCTGTTGAAAGCTTTGGCACTGGCAATATATCTCTGCTTGCTTGGTTTGCGTTTGTTTGCGTTTGTTTGCCTTTGTTTGCCTTTGTTTGCCTTTGTTTGCCTTTGTTTGCCTTTGTTTGCCTTTGTTTGCCTTTGTTTGCCTTTGTTTGCCTTTGTTTGCCTTTGTTTGCCTTTTTTCTTTTCTTTTCTTTCCTTTTGTTTGTTTTTCTTTTGGTTATTTATAATTTATCGCACTTATCGTATGCTCCCGTCTCCCGTCTCCTGGCCCGGCCGATCGTGTCTGCCCAGATTGACTATCGCCGCTTGGCTAACGGGCTGGGCGATGATTGTCCCCTTTCGGACTTGCTTTGTTTTGCTACTGTTTTGCAGCCGTCTTTGCATTCCTCGTTTTTACGTCCAAGACACGAGCTGCTCTTAGCATTTCCATGTCTCGTTTGTCAATGCAAAAAACGTTGTTTGATTATGTTTTTATTTTTTGTTTTGGTGTGATCTGACTTTATTTTCTGATGTTGTATCGGATCACTCCCTTGGGAATATGCCCCCCGCAATGGCTACAGGTGTCGTATATTTCAAGTTTTAATTGTTCTCGTGTTTCCTTTGGATTAATTACCCAAATGCAACATAAAAACTCACAAATAAAGAAAATTCACCCTAAAAAATGCAAGATTTTTATATCGACGTAATCAGTAGCCCATGACACCCTCTGCAAGATCGAAACTTCCAATACATAGCCCCAACCCAAGCTTAGGGACAGGAGCTTCCCCTGACTCTCGTGTATGCTCCGTTCCACAAGGACTGATGCTGCATATTATGGGGCTGCATGGGCCTCAAACAGCGCACCGTCCTCCAAAGCCGTTTAATGTCGCATCGTCGAACGCTTTGCTTGCATACAGGTAGTCTGTACCCTGGGAACCAATCTCGCCTGGCTATCTCATTTGGAGCTTTTGGAAACTACGATTTACAGCTGCCATGATGGGCCAGGTTCTACATCGTACATTACTTCATAGCTTCCTTGCCACACGGAGCCCCCCGAACGTCATAGCTCCTGGATTTCCACCTCGTCAGCATAGCGACAAGGGATGCTCTGCAGCACACTACACAGAAATTATCTTCAAATACGCGTTCAATCCTATGTAGTCTTCAAGTGGCGGTATCGACAGACTGTGGAACATCTGCTGCTAAGCTTCTCTTTGGTCTCGTCGCGTCGTCGCCTCGCGTGTCGCCAACTGGAGTTTTGCCTCTTTGGGCATACACCTCATTTCCACCTCCTCCACAATGGCTCAAACTATTGAACGCGCGATACAGAATACTCGCTCTGCGCGTGTGCTTTCTTTCCTCTTTTTTTTTTCGGCTGGAGTCGCCCAGTGGCTCCATTGTCGGGTCGAAACGACGGACAAGAATGGGATGATGGAGTCGCTATGGAGCCATTTGTTCATGCTTTGATGAAATGACAATGCGGAGAGAGAAAGGAAAGCGACGATTTACAATGTATACTTTCGATGCGCTGGCATTGTGGGCCAGAGCAACGTATTCCCACTACGCGCACGTCGTGCAAGTGCATCGTGCAGCTGAAAGATACGCAGCAAGCACAGCCGACCTGTCAGCTTGTTCACATAACTTACAATGTATTTGCATGTATTTGCATCCCCGTTTCGTAGAACGAGAAACCGAAATTACAATATCAGCTCCACCCAGGGTGGAAAGGCGCTGTTCACAAAAGTCCAGACCGCCAACCGTTTCCTTGCCTCGATCCAAAAATATAACCAAACCAAAAAAAGATGAATTTGCAATTTCCAAAGCGCCAAGCGTTTCTGCGCATATCTGCGCATTAGGATCATCCGAAAGGGAAGGAAAAACGACGAGAAAATGAGACTACCTGACAGGGGGAGCTGGGACGTTCTGCCGCCGTGAAATGGCACTCGGGGAAATCCTTTGAATCCTTCATCTGAAGTTTGCTTTGGTGGTCTTCTGCACCAATTTTTGTGATACACTGGTCCTGGGTGATGTACGAAGTAGCTACCCGGTCCAGATTGTCCAGTGCCAGCGGATTGCAATGTTCATATGCCAAGAGTCAGCCCAGCGTGGTACGGATGCAACATTGTCGGGCACCTTTTGCTGGTCTTTTATTGCCACACGTCATTACCAACAGCTTGACCGCTCGGCTGCAAACCGTCGAGCCATAAACGGAACTGGAAGCGTCGGTTGCAAAGATGGCCTCCCGTCTCTGCAAATTGCCGTTCCCTGTCCAAACGTCTTCTCGTCTGCGGAGCGGTTGGCGGACCGCGTCGTGGGCTGAAAAGGACCTTTCTCCATCGTCTATCGAGTCGTCTAATTTACACTATCGTGACCTTGTCATCCAGCATCCACTCGGACGCGAACGCGGCTCGTTCCCCTTTTGGCCTTTGTTCTCCCCCATTCACCGCATATCCTCATCCCGGAACAATAGCCCCCCTGCTTGTCTATTTGTCCTTTTTGCTCTTGTCCGTCCCCGCTCGGCGTTGGACCCAAGAAACGCGATTGTGCCACGTCTCTCTTTTGGGCTCGTTCTCCATACAAGAAAGACGCGTTCCCGCCTGGTCGAGGACGCGAGAGACGGGCGCTTCCCCCACCCCTCGTCTTCCCCAGCCCCCAGGTCAAGCCAATCTCGTCTGCCTCACTTCTGGACGACGGCGAGTCGTGAACGTGTTTGCCTCGATCTCCTTCCTCGTCGACAATTTCATCGGCCGTTCACCGTTGACCCTGTGTTTTGAAGACGAACGCTGTGCATCACAGATGCAAAGGAAACACCTCTACGTTGCCCTTCTCTTGCATATCGTCAACGGCTACAATCATGGACAAGGTACCCTGCTGTCAACTGTTTGAGGCCATACGGTTGGCGCACCCTTGTGGACGGTCAGTACCGCCAGCTACACTCACTGAACGTTGACAGGTCTCGTGCGTTGCTATATCCTGTGATCCTGTGATCCTGTGATACAGAAACCACTCGACGTACCGAATTCCCGGAACGCAAGCGAGCCAAAACCCACGCCCAGACACGGGACGGATACAAATGGGGCTGTTCGATTGTGAGCGTGTGTCCCGGCGGTCAATTCCGTTTCCCGTCATTCGAGACGAACTCCTGCCGATGGAGCAAATTGAGTCGAACTGCGAACGAGGCTGCAAATGGGCAGTCAACAGGATGGTTTACCGGGAAAATGCATGCGGTACATTCGAACGAAAAGCATCGACCGATCTATGACACATCCATCCGAGCTGTGGTGGCTACAAAACAGTTTTTGTTCCATCGCGGCGATATGCAGTTCTGGGATCGAGACCAATTGAGTACAATTGGTGCATGTCCTAGTGACAACAGTCCAAGCAGCCGTCTTGAACGAGCTGTCAGGACGGACGCGGATTTCGGAGACATTGCAGAGGCACAAAAGGCCCATTGCTAACCAGTTGGTGAGGGGAAAGGTGCGAGCTAAAACCTCTAATACCCCAGCTGCAGTGCATCTGCGGTCCGGTCGATCCACCCCGCGATGGCGAGTTTCGGTTGCTTTGTCAGGCGACTTTTGAAGTGAAAACTTGCCGCTGTTCGAAGGGACGGTGGAACGGGCTACCATAACCAACTGCAGGGCTTCCCAGGACGAAGGTTTTCTACCGATTTACAGGTTGTATATTTCGACAGATTCCACACAATCGACGAGCTACCAAAGCCAGCTCCCCTTGGCAACAACACAAAACGACACGATGACGACATACATGCGCGCAGTTGGTGAGTTGCGCTTGCTGTGGAGGGCGCCGTCTACAAAGCGATGCAAGAACAGTCTCTAACCGCAAGGAATCGGTTTCGGCCACAAACAGACGTCAAGGGCGGTGCCGGCCATGCGGACGCTCTCTTCATCAACGACAAGACGCCGAAGCCGACGGCCGGGGACGGCGAGGCCGTTGTCAAGGTCAAGGCGTTCGGGCTGAACCGCATGGACCTCTCGCAGCGCGAGGGCAAGTACCCGCTGGGCCCGCACATCCCCAAGACCATGGGCGTCGAGTTCAGCGGCGTCATCGAGTCCCTGGGCACGCAGCACAGCACGAGTACCCCGGCAGGCGACGCCAGCGGCGCCTTCAAGGTCGGCGACGAAGTCTTTGGCCTCGCCTACGGCGGCGCTTATGCCGAGTACCTCGCCAGCTCGGTGCGCATGTTGGTGCACAAGCCGGCCTATCTGTCGTGGGAGCAGGCCGCCGCCATCCCCGAGAACTGGATCACGGCGCTGCAGGCGCTGCACGAGGTCGGCGGCTTCCGCGGCGACCTGCGCCAGACGGCGCTGTGGCATGCCGGCGCGTCCGGCGTCAGCATTGCGGGCATCCAGCTGTCGAAGCTGGCGGGCGCGTCGGCCGTGTACGCGACGGCGGGCACGGACGACAAGTGCGCGTTCCTGGTCCGGGAGCTCGGCGCCAAGGCGGCGTTCAACTACAAGACGCACAACTGGGCCGACGAGGTGCTGGGCGCCACCGACAACAAGGGCGTCGACTTCATTGTCGACTACATTGGCGCCGACTACTTCCAGAAGAACCTGGATGCCGCCGCGCTCGACGCACACATTGTGTTGCTGGCGCTGATGAGCGGCGCGCAGCTGCCGGCGGACGTCAACATCAGCAGCATCCTGCGCAAGCGGCTGCGCATCGAGGGCAGCGGCCTGCGCAGCCGCGCGCCCGACTACCAGGGCCGGCTGCGGGACCGGCTGGTGACGGTGCTGCCGCACTTTGAGGACGGCAAACTCAAGCTGTACCTGGACAAGGTGCTGCCTTGGGAGCAGATCCGCGAGGCGCACGAGTACATGGAGAAGAATGTGTCCATGGGCAAGATTGTGTGCACAATCAACTGAGCTGTTGTTGTTATGTCCTTGCATTTGATAATTGTCTGTGGACGATAAATTGGCATGTAACGTGAGAGACCCAGGCACTTGACCCGAAGAAGCGCGTGACAAACTACAGAAGAGAAAAGAAAAAAAAAACGTCGAAAAAACCCAGAAGTACTCGAGAAACACTCGAGAAAATACCACTCCAAACGCCACTGCTGCCATTGTCCATAATACGTCGTGTGAACGCCACCATACTTTCCCTAGTGGGCATTGAGCCACTTGAGCATCTGCTCAAAGGCAACGGCCTGTGCCTCCTGGATGGATGCGTCCGCGTAGTCGCCCACCACTGCGAAACCGTGCGGCACGCCGGGGTAGACTTGCACTTCGTGCTCCACATTGTTCTGCGACAGGTAGTCCTCGCCCGCCGTCCGCACCGCGTCCGGGAACATTGGGTCGCTCTCCACGCACACCATGCTGATCGGCGCCTGCAAGCCCTTGAAGTCTTCGGGCGACACCAGCGTCGCGTGGGCCAGGACGCCCGCCTTGATCAGGGGGCCAGGACGCCCGAGGAGGCCTTCCTCGAGGGCCACGACGTCGACGTCGGCGTTGGGGTCGGCCGCGCCTGATGTAGTCGTCTGGGCCGTCGGGGCCGTTCCCTGCGTGGGGGCGGCACCAGACGGCTTGGCTGTCGGGCCCTCGACATTGTACTGGCTGGCCTTGTCGCCGGCCAGCAGCAGCACGTACCGCCCGCCAAAGCAGTACCCGACCGCATACACCCCGTCGCCCCGCGCCACCGCATCGGCAAACTCGTCCCGCGCCGCGCGCAGCACCCGGTGCAGCAGCGGCAGCACCTTGGCCTCGGTGTGGCGCGCCAGCCACATGTCAATCATGAAGCTCTTGACCGTCTCGGCGGCCTTGGTCTTGAAGAGGTCGAGGAACGACCCGCCCGCCGCCGTGCTGCTCTCCTGGCTGCGCACCTCCTCCTCAATGGCCTCCGAGTTGGGCGCCACGTCGCCGCCAAAGAGGTCCGGCATGACCACCACAAAGCCCTCGTCGGCGTAGAGGTCGGCCTGGATCTGGTTGTTCGTGGACGGCAGGCCGGTGCCGCCCGTGAGCAAGAGAAGGAGGCGCGCGGGCGCGTGGGGGTAGCCGCTGGGTTTGACGACGTAGGTGTCGACGTCGCCGAGCTTGCGGATCTCGCCCGCAGGGACACGGCCGTTGGCTAAAGAAGAAGGCGAGGAGGTCAGCATGGAACCAGAAACGACCGTTGGGACGTGGACAACGTACGGGTTGGGCGGTCGGTCACGCAGTCGTCGCAGAGCTTGGGGCCAGCTGCAGCGTCATCGGCGGCCGATGATGGCACAGCCGGGGCAGCATCCTCGGCCGCATCGCTCTCAGGCGCTCTCGTCGCAAGGTCGGCCGCAGTCATTACTGCGTTGAATGGTTGTTGTTGTCGTGGAGGTAGTCAGAATAGTGGAGCAATTGACGTCGTTCGATGATGCTTTCCGTCGATTCGTCGGACAGTCTCTGTGCAGTGTGTCGAAAAGAAGGCGAACCAAACACGATTCACGCCGCTCACTCAATAAGAACTTGATGCGCGAATCGTCAGATCGATGTGATTATGCAGTGCGCACTTGATTAACCGTTCGGATAGTGAGGCTGTTTGGAGTACTCTACACTCATAGTGTAACAGCTTGGCCCAGGGCGGGGTCACATAGGCTCTCACCAACGTCCACAGTGCTAAGCTACAGTGCCAATGTGCCCCCAAATCACCACTATTGTCCCCTAACTCTCCCTGCACCTCCCTCGAATTAGGCCTGCGTGCTGTACTCCGCACGCCGTAGACTATGAAAATGCGCACCGTACGTAAACAATACGCCACCTGTGCTGTTGAAACCAGGCACCAGCACGCCTAAACCACGCCAAACGGCCAAACAACGCCAGTGAACCCCGCCACAGCCTTGCCACTTAAGCGGCGGTCCCATTAAAAACACGCGCCCGACGCGCTTTCGACGCGTTTACTCTCTCCCCCTCTCATCCCAACTTGCCGTTTTTCGCCGCCCAGCATCAACACTACCGCATTTTGCCGCTCTGGACGCTGATACAAACAATTTGGGGTGTTCTTCTGTTCTGACCTTGCATCTCTGGGTGACGCAACATTCTCCATACTGCAGCTCGACCTTGGCCCTGGACATAGTCGTCTTTCCAACGACGAAGACGGCAGCGATCCATTCGGACTCGACATCACACCTTTTCTCACATCCTCATCCTCATCGTCCACATCACAGCCATGTCCGACGCAGCAGCAAGACAGATCTCGCGGGGTGCCTTTTCGTATGTTGTCACAAGCTTCCCCTGCATCGTGAAGACCGCCCGACACTGACCCTCTTTTCTCTTTCTCTCTGCAGCGTCATCTTCAACGACCCCGAAAAGGGCAAGGAACAGTTCCCAGTGCCCATCTTCCAATGCCTGCAGGTCAAGCCACTGGGCAACCAGCAGCCCGGCGGCGGCGGTGAGCGGTACCGCGTCGTCCTGAGCGACATGGACCACTATGTGCAGACGATGCTGGCGACACAGGCGAGCGCCGTCGTCCACGACGGCAAGCTGGTCCGCGGCTGCATCGTGCGCGTCAAGTCCTACCAGGCCAACTCGGTCAAGGGCAAGAAGTGCGTCCTGTCCTGCCTCCGGCCTTTCTCGATTTGAACGGACACTGACCGTTTTTGTAGCATTCTCATCCTCCTCGACCTCGAGGTCATCGAATCCCTCGGCACACCCGAGCGCATTGGCGAACCCGTCGTCTACGACGCGAGCACATCGGCCGCCGCGGGCCCGACCAACACCACCATTGGTGGTACCGGGTTCTACGGTGTCAAGAAGGAAGAGCCTGGCGCTGGTGGTGGTGGTGGTGCGGCATCGTCGACAAAGTCGGCCCCTGCGGCAGACTATGCACGGCCCAGCGGAACGAGCTACGGTGGCGGCAACGCCGCCCACCCCAACATCTGCCCCATCGAGGGCCTGTCGCCCTACTCGCACAAGTGGACCATCAAGGCCCGCGTCACCAGCAAGTCGCCCATCCGCACATGGCACAAGGCCAGCGGCGAGGGCAAGCTGTTTAGCGTGAACCTGCTGGACGAGAGCGGCGAGATCAAGGCCACGGGCTTCAACGAGCAGTGCGACGCCCTCTACGAGCTGTTCCAGGAAGGCTCCGTGTACTACATCTCGAGCCCCTGCCGCGTCAACATTGCCAAGAAGCAGTTCACCAACCTGCCCAACGACTACGAGCTCACGTTTGAGCGCGACACCCAGGTCGAAAAGGCCGAGGACAGCAGCAACGTGCCCAAGCTGCGCTTCAACTTTTGCAACCTCGGCGCCCTGCAGTCGGTCGACAAGGACGCCACCGTCGACGTCATCGGCATCCTCAAGGAGATTGGCGAGACCGCGTCGCTGCAGTCGCGCACGACCGGCAAGCCCTTTGACAAGCGCGAGCTGACGCTCGTCGACGACAGCGGCTATAGCGTGCGCACCACCGTGTGGGGCAAGACGGCCGTCGACTTTGACGCCAAGCTCGAGTCCGTCGTGGCCTTCAAGGGCGTGCGCGTGTCCGATTTCGGCGGCCGCTCGCTGTCGCTGCTGCAGTCGGGCGTCATGTCCGTCGAGCCGGACATTACCGAGGCCCACCACCTCAAGGGCTGGTACGACTCCGTCGGCCGCGCCGGCACGTTTGCGTCGCACAACACCATGGGCGGCGCCGGCGCCGGCGCGGGCGGGCGCACCGAGGTGGTCAAGACGATTGGTCAGGTGCGCGAGGAGAACCTGGGCATGGACGACACGGCGTACTTTACGCTCAAGGCGACCGTCGTCTTCATCAAGCAGGAGACGTTTGCGTACCCGGCGTGCAGCAACACGGACAAGCCGTGCCAGAAGAAGGTGGTCGAGGTCGGCGACGGCACGTGGCGGTGCGAGTCGTGCGACGCCAACCACCCGGCGCCGCTGTACCGCTACACCATGATGCTCAATGCCAACGACCACACGGGCCAGCTGTGGCTGTCGTGCTTTGACGACGTCGGCAAGATGCTCATGGGCGGCACGACCGCCAACGAGCTGACGCGCATGCAGCAGGACGAGGACCCGGCCTTTGGCAAGGCCTTTGAGCAGGCCAACTGCCGCAAGTACTCGTTCCGCGTGCGCGCCAAGCTCGACACCTTTGGCGACGCCCAGCGCATCCGCTACCAGATTGTGGGCGCCACGCCCATTGACTTCAAGAGCGAAGGCCACAAACTGGCCGAGCTGATCAAGCAGTTCCAGCTGTAGTCTTGTCATTGGACGGAAAGTTTTGGTCATGGGAGACGATAATGGTATAAAAAACAGAGTGTTTTGTTACGAACGGCGAGATGGCTGGGTCGCTTCTTACGGAGTTTTCATATTTCGCGCTTTTTTTGTCTTTTTTCCACGATTCCATTTATTTGTCAATTTTTGTTTTTCTAAAACGTACCCACAATCCTGCACTCTTTGATGTGTTCATTACGAGAAGAATCGTTGTCATGGCCACGTTTGATGCTGTTTGTCAGGCCCGTTATGAACTTTGCAACGACGGAGGAAGTAGGCATGTAAATGAAAGAATTTGACACAAAACGTACGAGACATGCGTCAAAGCTCGATAATGACGTTAGAATAGCAAGGCTAGACATGAAACCTGGGTACGCCTATTTTTCTCTCCATAAAACTACGGATCCTATCCGCCCACACCTTTTCACCCATTCACCGTCTTATCGCTCCCCCCGACTCAATGATCTGCAGGCTCCGGCCCGTCCATCATCAGGTCTTCGTCCGGGTCTACATCGTAGTTGAGCATGCCACCCATGCTGTCGTCGTCGCCGGCGGCGGCCCGGTCCTTCTCCCGCAGAGCGTCGCGAATGTGCTGCCGAATGTAGTCGCGGTTCAAGGTCAGGTGCTCCTCGGTGGCCGTGTGCAGTGGCTTGAGCGCCTGGATCCGGGACTCGATCACCCCGATCCGCTGGCCAAACTCGGCCTCGGTCATGTCTTCTGCCTCGGGCAGGAACTCGAGGTATGCGCCACCCTCGCGCTGGTTTGGGGCCCCGTCCACGTCGTCTACTGCTGAGGATGCTGCTGCTGTAGTTTTTGATGATGTATCTGTTGCTGTTGTTGGCTCTGCTTGCCTCAGCGCCGCTTTAATCATCCCCGAGTCGATCATGTCCCGGATCAGCGCCGTGACGTCGGCTTCGCTGAGCGCCGCGGCGTCGTCCACCATGTCGGGGTTGGGGACGCGGGCGGCGGCGGCATTTGCACTCGTTCCTGGCGTGGGGTTCCGTAGCTTCTCGCAGATGGCGGCCACGCTGATGGTTGTGTAGATGCGGCGCAGGTGCGCAATCTGCCACTTGGGGTGCGCGGCCACGACCTCGGTGGCCAGGCTGAGCGTGTTGTCGCTCGCCAGGGTGTCGTGGCCCATGGCCACCTCGAGCTGCAGGGTCTCCGCGCTGGCAATTTGGAAGGCGTTGGCGATGTGGCCGTACAATTTGTTGATGGAGGCGCAAATGCGGCTGGCGGCCGCGGAGGTCTGGGGCGGGCAGTTGGCGACACGACCAAAGAGGAGCAGGCCCGTCAGGACCCAGAACTTGTGGGCGTCGACCATGATCAAGGAGGCGCCGTTGTCGCGGGTGGGGTGGGACACGACGCGGGCAAAGGCAGCGTGCGCGGGGGCCCAGGCCCGAACCGACAGATGGAGGAGACCGAGGACAAAGTCAAACTCGAGGACCTGGGTGCTCTTCAAGGGCAGGGTGAGTCCTGTGTCCTTGGAGATGTATGAGGGTGGCGCGAGGGTGCGGCTGGAGAGGCGCTCGCCGTCGCGGTGGGCGGCGGCCATGCCCGGGAAGAAGACAATGTCCCTGCTGAGGACGGGAAGGGCGGCGGCGGCATTGTTTGTGTGGTAGGCGAGCTTGGCAAGGACCAAATGGTTGGATGTCAGCATGCGGCCGGAGGGATCGACGGAGGCGAGCGCATGTGCGAGCAGTTCGACAGCAAGTGGTGCCTGGAAAGGGGGTGGGGGCGGATAAGGTTAGCTAGCTGCAGGATGCAGAACCGAGGAGAGGCAGCAGGGGGTATGCACCGGAATGATCTTGCCCGAACCGACGGCAGTAAAGACATGTGTAAAGGCGGAGCCAATGTAGCGGACCTGCCGCGGGTCAAAGGCCGTCAGCAGGGCGGCAATCTTGTTGGCGATGACGGGCTGGACGGACGCGTAGAGGGCGAACTCGGTCGGTATTATGGTGTCGAGGAGGGCTAGGTAGGAGTAGGTGTGGACGGCGGGATCTAAGCTGTCGAGGAGCTCTGTGGCGTGGGCGGCAATAATGTTGACATGTTCCTTGAAGAGGTTTTGGATGCGACCGGCATGGATCTTGATCTGCTGGTCGTAGACGTCGTCGGACAGCGACTCGATCTCTTGGCCCTCAGGCGGGAAGCGCAGCAGTGTCGCCGCGACCTTCTCCATTGTGAGGACGTATGCGTGTCTGTGTGTATTGTTCCGCTGAGGCTTAAGAGACCAGTTTGAAGCTATTCGCAGAAGCAGTGTTCCTCACGAGGTGTCAAGGTCGAGGCCGAGGGCGGACGGCTGTTTGTGAAGGGATCGTCCCGTGCTCGAGACGGCTGGAAAGCTCGGATTACGGTCCTCGAGTGGCTGGGAGAGAAGAGGGAGAGAAGGTGTAGAGATTGAGTGGTGTAGGATTCCCTCGAGAGCTAGGGGACGACACTGCTATTATGAGGCGGAAAGCTGACAGCAATGTGGCCGTGATAGGCAGCTGCTACTGTCGTTGTTGGTGGTCGTAGATGCTGGGGAAGAGCAGCCCCGCCATTGCTATCGGATGTGGCTAAACTGGCACAGCCACAAATGACCACAGTGACGCGCCATTAGTGACTGCGGAGTCCTAATTATTACAGCTCGTCAATTGTAAACAAAACAATTGTGCACGTTCATTGTCAAAAACCTCGTAATTCTATTTCTTTTTTCTAGATTTTTCATTTGGGATACTATGAAGACAATGAAACACCAATGTCGCCAGACACAGAAATCAACGAACAGGAAACAAGAACAATACAACTGATCGTTCGAACGGCTTGGCCAGCAAGCGTTTGGGACAATTCGAGCTTTGGACCTCCTATTTATCCACCTCCCGTCTATTCCATGAAACAAACAATGCCCAGCGGCGATACATTTAACACAGGAAAGAACACAAAAGTCATCGCAATCAATAGCCAAAATATGGCCAAACCTGGACTCCACGCCTTCTTCCCTACCAGTCGGTTGCCAAGGGGCCGCTCTCGTCTCCGGCACTTCGGTAGGTGAAGCTTGCCGTCGCCGTCGCCGTCGGCGAAGATACACCTGGCATTGAAGAGTTTGATGCTGTTGGAGGTGGGCCGATGGGGCCAAACGTTCTGCCGCTGCTGCCGCCACCGCTTTCACTTTCACCAAGCGGGCCGAGTGGAAGCAGATGACCACCGAGAGCACCGAATCCGCGGCCAAAGCTGCTATTGGCACCGTAGCCGAAGCTGCTAAAGGCCGCTGTTCCGGTCCGTGGTTCGCCGGCCATCGACGTGGGCGATGTGCTGCTGGTCAAGCTGGCGACTCCGTCCATGGTGAGGCTGCGGGCAAAGTTGTCTGCGAGGTGGTCGGCGGTGACGGTGGATGTCACGGCAGGAGTAGCAGTAGCGGCAGCAGAAGCAGCAGAAGCAGCAGAAGCAGCAGAAGCAGCAGAAGCAGCAGAAAAAGCAGTGGTATGGTTGGCCGTGGTGCCGGTCGCGAGTGGTATGCGCCAAGAGGCTGCGTGGATGCTGTTTGCGCGCCAGTGGCCCTCAATACCGGTGGCAGTATTGCCATTCAAGCCGGATTTCTGGCGGTTGCTCGTAGGGCTGCCAAAGTTCGAGAAGATGGGCTGGTATGCTGCAGAGGCAAGGTGCGGCAGGGTCGCGGACGGTGGCGGTGGCGGCGCCGGCACACAGACCGGGGCAATGTTCGGGTATAGGAAGCCGGTGGGAAAGGGTTGCGCTTGGACGCTGGTGGCCTCCAATCCATGTCCGGGTGTAGGCGGTGCCAGCAGCGCTAAGGGTGCCATTGCTGGTGTTTCCATGGACGGCTGGTGCGGGTGCGGGTGCTGTTGGTGGTGCTGGTGCTGCTCCTGCGCCTGCAGCTTCTTATACCAGTTCGGATACCCCTGAAAGAGACCGAGCGAGCGCTGCGTGGCACGGTCGTGGGGCATCTCGTGCTTGAACTTGCAGCCCTGCTGAGTGAAGGCGCAGATGCCCTCGTGTACCCATTTGTCGCAGTATACCTTTTGCTTTTTGGCGTTGGCACTGCCGACTTGGCCGGGGCGCTGGGCTTGGGGAACCACAGAGGACAACGTCTGTCCTTGTAGTGACCCGTACGGAGCGAAGCTCTTTGACGGAGTTAGCACGTGAGCGTGTATGAGGGCAGTATTGGGACAAGGACGACACACCTGTTGGACTGGCCGCGTGCCATAGTTGTATGTGACGCTGGTATTGACAACCGGCATCGATGGCAGTGCCATACTAGCAGACAGCTGGGTCGACGGATCTGGGAGCACAAACATGCCCCGGCTGTCGTTTTGCAGCGCCACAAAGCCAGCCGTGGGAGGCAAGCGATCGGCGGGGATCAATCTGGTATACAGACCGTTGCCGCGATCGAGGCAGTAGGCAACGTAGCCGCCAAAGGTCGGAGTGTCTGCGCTGGACGGAGCTTGCTGCATTGTCTGGGCCGACTGGGTTGTCTGTGTCTGCTTTGAAAGGGACGAGTGAGCGATTCTGGCATTGTCCGTGACGCTGTTTCTTCTTGGCATGGGAAAGTGGAACGGCGCTGTGACGTTCTGGTTGGTACTTGGGCCGGGCCCGGCGCCTGGCTCAGGAAGGCTGTCGTTGACGGGGACAATGTCATCATGCACAATGTCCCGGTCGCTGTTGCTGTCTATCGTTGCATACGCTTGGCTGCGAGGAGACGGCGCAGACGTTGGACTCTCATGTTGCGAGGATACCTGGGCTTTGGGAGAAGGACTGCAGTCTTTGTGGTTATGCGGGGCGCCGTTCGTGGCCGCGTTCTCACCTGGCGAAGAAGACAATGCTGGAACCGTCAACGGTGTCTCTGGCGAAGCAGGCCGTTTGCTTGCAATGTCACAGTTGGTGGTCTCGTCCATCGCGGCGACGTGTGGGGCAATGGAGGCCTGCTGGAGAGAGCAGGGATACGGCAGTTTGACCGGCTCGATAAAGGAAACACTTTCTTCGCGAGAAATTTGATGATCAAACCCACCGGGATTGGAAGCGTGGCGTTGCTGTTGGGAAGTTGGAAAAACGTCGTGATGCGGTGCGCACGTGCTAGTACTAATACTACTACTAGATATGGAGATGGATGTGTTGGAAGACGTGGGAAGAGAAGCAGGTTTTTGTTGTTGACGGGGTCGATGAAGTTGATAAAGTTGATGGAGACAGTGATTGTGTTGATGGAGTTGATGGTGTTGGCTATTTATACGGGCACTGGAAGGGAGCTGATGACTGGCCGGCCAGAGATCGGCTTGAGTCGGAAGGCATGCAGAACCTGTGGGCGCCGTCCCTGCCCGCGCGAGGCGACCAGTGCTGCCGTCCAATGGTTCCCGGGCCACGCGGCCTTCGTCCGGTACGGCGTACTGCCTCCGGCTGGCCTGCTGGCAGTCCTGCTGGCGGTGGCGAGCGTTCGGCTGCGGGTTGTGGGTGCCGTGAAGGCCATGCGACCACTGAGCGCTGATGCTGCTGGCGTGATGCGGATGGTGATAATGGAGGTTGAGGTTGAGCTGGCTGCTGCGAGGGCCACAGTCGGCGTCCATGGCAAGAACGTATAGAGAGAAGTCTATATCATTCGTCGTCCGATATATGTCGCTCGCTCTACAACGGACGCAGGAAAGATGGAAAATAAGGGTCACCTTCTCAGGGACTTTGTCAGTGTGTCGGACAGATTTACCTGCCTCGTGAAGTATAAAAAGAGCGTGAGGGACAGGCGTGTGTATGTGTCTCTGTTGTCTGATGCCACAAGAGACCTAAAAGATGCATGTAAATAAAAATATAAAAAGACACAAGACACATACCTGAAGCCTTGTTTCGATGCCTCTGCTTGTCCTACCGCCGATGCGACCTTGACTTCTGTCGGGTAATCCTGCCTTGCCCACTTCTTTTGTTTGCAAGTATCTTACGTCAAAAGTATGTGTTGTTGGCACCAGCAAGAGACAGGCAAAAAAAGTATTGGCAAGTTCGGTGAGGACGATCCTGAAGCCGGAACTAGTATATGGAGATATATATCAAAGAGAGGGGTGAGAGACTGAATTGAACTCCTGTATAAGTCCAAGGAGGGAAGGGGTAAGTAAAAAGGATAAAGTGGATGGGAAGACTAGACAAAATAAATCAAATATAGATTCTATGGAAAAGTGAGAAGGGAGGAGAGAGGAAAGGAAAAATCACGAGGTGACAAGGAGAGGGAGCGGTGAAGAAACGCTCTTTTTTTTGGATATCGTGCCCCCTTTTAATATTATCTGCCGCAGGCTGCAAACAGAGAGGGGCAAACAAAACAAACCATGACGAGTGCAGACAGGCGAGACACGAGGCGAACCAACTTACCGAACTGGATCGCCTTTTCCTGGAAAGCTTTATGATGCCTGGAGAGGCTCTGCAGTTGCATTTGTCCCATGATTTCGCTCGTCTGACACCAGACAACTGAACAAGGCAGACGCAAGGTGAGGCAGGTGCCACGGGAAGCGAACAACAAGGACAAAGATGTAAGGTGTGTGGCTTCACACATCTGATAGGGGAAGAGGGGACAAGATGGAGATACAAATGGGCCATGTAGCTGCGTAGACTGGATTGCGGTGATTTGCCTTTTGAGAGTCCTTGGTCAATGGCATCTTGTTTATGCATCTTTCCTTGCACTGCATCTTGATACTATGCGTAGCCTATTGGGTAAGAAGTAAATAAAAGGGGCTGGCAGGCCATGGCTGGTTTACGCACGGTGATGTGATGTATTCTAAAAGGAGTACTTTTGGGGGGCAAGTGCTTATTGGACGGGCGATTTTGCATCCCATAGTTACTGGGCCTGAATGGCAAAGACTGAGTCCAGAGCCCTTTGCATCATACAGAAGGTGCTTGGTTGATGCCACGTTATTACCCGTTGCGGCCCCTCTGGTTTGGGTCGATGTTCTTCACCTTGGGCGAGAGGACCAAGTTCGTCGGCTACATGCAGTCGATCTTTGGTAGGGCCGAAAGGGGACAGTATTTTTTTTTTTTTTAAAAAAAAAAAACGAAATAAAATAAAAGGTAAAGCAAAATAAATGGCTCTCAGCCAAGAAGAGCAATGGGCTTCCTGACGTTCCATCTCGGTGAGCATGTCACGGCTTCTTTTTACCTTCTCTCTCTTGTTTCGTGAGGCTCTGGTTCTGCACGCACCATGGCAGTGCCCTTCTGAGAGACGAGGCAGGACACAACGTCACCTCTACAATTACACAGACACAAACACACAAGAGCAAACCTCTCGTCAACATAAAAGCTGCCCTCTTTTTTCCTTCTCTTCTTGTCCCACCGTCCGTCATCCGCTCACCTTACCTGCCATTGTTCCTTCTTCCCCGGGGTCGTGCAAACGCGGCAGCGATGCTCTCCTTGCGTGCGTGGTGCTTTTGCATTGGTCGCCTTTTTTACCATTCTGTTGCCTTTTGTGTTCCGTGGCCAGGGGCAGTTCGTTCTGACCTGCTTTCACGTCTGCCCTTGTTGAGTGGCACAACGTGATTTGCTGGGCGTCCCCCCCCTTTGTCACCGTTTTCAGGTAGACTGAGCGCAACGGCTTCTAGGGATAAACGAAAAGCTGGAAGCTGGAAGTATAAGAGGCTCAAAACAAAAAATAATTTCGTAGAGGACAGGCCGACGTACGAGACGCAAATGCCACCTCTTCGTGGAACCGTATTGTATCGTGTTCCGTCCCTTTGCGGCAGCCTGGCCGGCTTAACCACCCAATGCTGGAGAGCAGACCGAAAGTCACTGGCAAAATCGTCCAAAATGAACAATATGTAGTCAAAGTGGAATGTATGCATACCTCTCACCCCTGGTCTATGGTTCCCTGACTTTTGATTGTTCCGCAGAAAATAAGATGATGAAAAAGAGACGAAATGCTCCTGGCCGCCCGCTGATGATGTTGGTTCCCGCTGCAAAACATAGCTTCTGTGACTTTTTTCTTTCTTTTCTTCTCCCCCTCCTCGTTCCCTTTCCTTGGGTATTATTCCAGGCGCATGCAGCTCGCCGCAGCTCGCGGAAAAAGAACGAAAACAAATACAAAAAAACACCAACAAATATCACAAAGCAAAGCAATACCAAAATCCATAATGCACGGTCCAGTGTCGTACATATAGAGAAACCCCAAGAATTGTCCCTCCGGTTTCAGGGTATAAAATTACGACAAAAGGTAAAAAATGATGGGAAATAAGAGATTGAGATGATGGCAACGCGCATTCCAGCACAGTGACCTGAGCAGACGAGCTGCATCAGACGCACTATCGGCGCGCCGTGCCCTGGCGCGTCTTCTTGCGGGGGGGCTCCTCTTCGGGCGCCGCCTCCTTCTTCCGGCTCTGCTTGCGCGAGCGAGCCGGCGGTGGCGGCTCGCTGTGGAGGTGGCCGAGGTCTTCGAGGGCCATGCCGTTTGTCCACTGCATGCAGCGCAGGATCGTTGGGGTCGGATCGGGCGTGGGTGCCGCCTTGACGGCGCGGGTGCTCTTGCGCTTGGATGTGCCCTTGGATGTGCCGTTGGTCACGGGGTGCTCGACGGCCATCTCCTTGTCCTTGTCTTCGTCCCCCTTCTCCTTCTCCTTGTCGTCGCTGGCTTCCTCTTCGTCTGGCAGCGACAGGTACTTCTTGCGGTTCTGCATGTGTGTCGCAATCTTTTCGCGGAATGAAACCAGCTCTTTACGTAGCTTCATTTCGTTGAACCCGCGCGAGTCCAGCCAGTTGATGAGGTCGTCGAGCTCCTTGGGCTCCGAAAAGTAGCCCCACTGGGTGGCGTTGGAGATGCTGGTTGCGCCCTCTTCGAGCTTCTTGCGTTCCGGCACCGTCATGTTGAACTTGGCCTTGTACTCCTTTTGGTACTGCTCGGGCATGTCAATATAGCCCTCCCGCTCGAGCTCGTCCGGGCCCTGCACCCAGATGCAGCCGTTGGCGTAGCCGGCCTCGGCCGTCGAGCTGGTGGGGAGACCACCGTACGGCATGCCGTTGCGTTCGAACCAGTAGTACCGGTTCCAGAACCGGTCCTTGCCCAGGACGCGCGTGCGCGGGCAGTCGGCTTCGCGCAGGTCGTTGTCGAGAGTCGCAATCTCGTCTTCGCACTCCTTGATCTCCTCCTCTTTCTTCTCAATGTCGCGCAAGAGCTTGATGAACTGCTTGGACTGCTTGGGCATCTTGGCCGCAGCCTCGGCTTCCTTCTTACGTTCAATCTCCTCCTCGATCTTGCGCTTCCGCTCTGCAGCGCGGTCGTCGGCTCTGCGCAGGCTACGCCCGCGGGCGGTGACTGGGGGAGCACCAGAGTCGTCGGAGTCGTCGTCGCCGGCATGAGAGAGATCTTCCGCATCGGTCATCTTGACATCGTCAAGTTTTGTCGCCTCTTGGGGCGGAGACGGCGGCATGTTGTCCGGGAGAAGAATTTTGCGCTGCTCGTTGAGTACCTTGAGATCCTCGACGCTGTCATAAATTGTTAGTTCACCTTTTTTTTCGTTACAGCTTTTGTATGCAAGAGAAACGTACGCTTGCTTCCGCGACCGTTGCCACTCGATCTTCTCCTTGCGGTACTTGGTCATTTGCTCGCTGCAGTCCTCCATGTAGCCGCGGACGGCCTTGGTCTCCATGGTGAGCATGCAGATGATCTGGAGCACCTGGACGCGGTAGTTGATGTCGAGCGCGGAGTAGTGCTCCCGCACCGTCTCCTTTGTGGCCTCGACGTTGGGCGGCACAATCTGGGCCAGCAGCTCCTCGCAAACGGCCTGGCGGCGCTCGTCCTTGGAGAGCTGGTACAATAGGCCGACGAGGATCAGCTGCCAGCCACCCTCCTTGAAGTTCCGCTTGCGGAGTTCATCGATCCAGTCGTAGTCTTCGAGGGCCGCTTCGGCGCTGTGGACGGCGGCAGCTTCCTCCTCTTCTGCTTCTTTTTCGGCTGCGGCAGCCTCAGCCGCTAGCCGTTCCGCTTCGACCTTTGCGAGACTGCTGCGGGTCGCTCTAGTGGCCCGCGGCGCAGGTTCAGGTTCGGGCTCCTCTTCCTCCTCCTCTTCTTCCTCGCCCTCCTTGTCTTCTTCGTCATCTTCGCCCTCGACATCTGGGAGGTGGATCTGAACGGCGCCGCCGTCGGCTTCGGAATGCACAAGCGTCTTGAGAACAGAGCAGTGGATTTCGTCAAAAAGCTGCACGGGTTCGTCGTCGGACGCCGAATGCAATGTTTCGATAAAATCGTCGAAGGTGAACGAGTCGAGCTTGAAGATCTCGCAGTACACGTTGAGAGTATCCCACGTTTCCAGCAGAGGACCAACCGTTTTCATCAAGATCTTTTCGGAGACAGGTAGTCGCGCTTTCTGGCCCTTCTGGTCGGCTTGGACAGGCGGATCGTTGCATAGGAACCGGAGGGCAGGGCGCGTCGATCTGCTCGGCTCGAGCTGGAGGTCTTCGATCGGGTAACGGGGAGGCGGCGGCGGCGGCGGCGGCGGCTGAACGGGAGCTTGTGCGACGTTGTGACCTGGCGGTGTGAGGGTCTGATTTCGCATGGACAGGGAAAACTTAAAAGGGCTGTTCGGTAATGGCAAATATTGGAATTGGCCGGCTTCAGGGTGGTGGGAAAATCCATTGTGTCTGGGTTTCGACGAACCATTGATCTTGAGCTGATTCTTCTCCTGGCTCAACTGCTGGCGCTGCTGCTGAGCGAGCTGGATGTGCTTAGCCTTGTGGCTTTTCACCGGCTTCAGCTCTGGCAGCCGCAATCCACCGCCGGCGTCTGGGCTGCTCGGGCTGCTGTTTAATAGGGTGCTGAAATCGCTGTGGTTCTGAGATTGTCGCTTTTGCGCCTGCAGTTGCTTCCTCTCCATGATCTTGGTATTGTAAAGAAGGTTGGAGGGAACGCGCGTGTCGATATGGTACTGTTCTGCAACGTCGCTCTTTACCAGCCACGGGGCGCCATTCCACGCCTCCCGCGAGACGGTCTTCTTGATGAATGATCGGAGAACCGACTTGGTGAAGACTTTCCGGTCGCGGTAAATGTTCGATTCCTCGAGAACAGCTTCGTCGCCACGACGGCCATCGAGGCCAACAATATACCTCGTGTACGGGGGCGTGAGGGTACCGTCGGGAAGCACTTTGCTGCCGTAGCGGGTCTTGTCGCGCACAATGCCATGCCGGCGCTCGGCGTCGGACATGATCACGGTGACGGCTTCGCCTGGGTGGTAGTCGGTCTTGAACTCGTCGTAGATCTGGTCGACTAACGAGTCGATGCGGGAAACGGTTTGGAACTGGACACGGCGCAAGACTGGGCCCTTGAGGGCTTCGGGAAACGCTTGATCAACTTCGGCAGCACCGGCACGCTGTGAGATTATAAGGTTAGTACGCAACCGGCGTCGGGGGTGAAGAAGGTCGCAGAGCCAAATGTCGGAGAGTGGAACAGAAGGAAGACAAACCTCGCTCTCGATGGCCTCGAAGAAAGTCAAACCGGAGTGGCCGGTAATCTGGCAGTTGAATTTGCGCTGGGCGTGGAGGTCACATGTTAGCCACACTTTGGATTCACTTCGACAACTCGGTTGCTCTATTGATATTAGTATCGCAGTTGATAGCCCATACCTGCTTGTAGAACTCCATTCTAGCTTTCCGTTAGCATTGTGCGCCTAGGTGGTGTTCGTTATAAAATCAGGTCCAAGATGCATACCTTGCCAAATAGGAATCATATGAGTCGAAGATCTCGCCTGTGTCTTTTATGTACCAGACCTGTATTACGAGTAAGTTAACATGCACATAAGATGCACTGGACGTAGGTAAGTAAATCATGTAGCACAGGACACCATACCTCGTCGTGATCTCGCAGATTTTCTGGTGGTGGCCGGAGTTGAACCGGCTTCCGTTTAAAAAGCACCTGCAGAGTCATGTAAGTAAGAAGAGCATATATGAAGTTTTGGGACCATTGATGAACGGCATATCCGAGTTGGGAGAAGTGCTTCTGAGGAATAGTCCCACTGGCCGTCACAAGTCGAGTTTTTTGTATACCACTGCGGTGGAAAGTTTGATGTCATGTGTCGGTGCCATAGGGCGGAGATAACATACCATTGTGAAAAAGAGGCCAATGACGCCAGGGTCGTACTATGCCCAAGAAGCAAGATAAACCCTTGTTATATTCGCCGTGCTGTTTTATACAGCATTAGAAAGGAGTTCGGAGTCTGTCAAGTAGCTTGCGCGATTAGAGACGTGGTCTCAAATATATACAAGACGAAAAGCGAGAGTAGGACCGGAGAGTAGGTATGGAGGAGGTTAAACACCGGGCAAGTGAAGATGCGGTGATTTCAGGGTTTGTTAAGCAAAGGTTGAGAATTTTAGGGCGCGGTCAAGACGCGTGGCATTTTGTTGGTGGATTTGGGGAGGGTGGAGTGAGAGTGGACGGTGTGATGGCATAAATAAATGTGCGCGTGTATGCGAGCGGCGTTACGAAAGCTTGCCACGGCAATATGATGCTGGTTGCCTTTCTGCTATTTTGGAGGTCGAAATTTGATTGAGGATTGTTTGGCGACGGGGGGGGGGGGGGTCGTGGCTGGGTGGGGAGGACGGGAGCGAGGGAAGGGGAGAAGTATGGATGGTTGGAGCTGAGAGAAGGGAGACGGGGGAGGAGAGACGAGGGCCAAAGAAGCGCTTGGAAAGGGGACAGGCCTCGGGACCCCAGGAAATCGCGGGCGGCAATGCGTGCAGCACAACAACAGCCAGGACACGGCTTGACGTTCTTTGAAAACAGGCACACGTGGAGTGAGGCTGTAGATGGGACGCAGAAATAGACAAGAGCAGAGACGGGGACGTGGTGACGTGAGAGGATGGACGAGGTTGAGTGGAAGGCCAAAACGGTCACGGTTTGCAGGACGATCTGTCGACTTACACGAGCAAGCGCGGAGGGCAGACGCGCATGTAAACGATAGAGATGGAAGAGCCGTGACGTTGGCCGTCTGGTGCTGAATGAAAACAAGCTTGGTAATGCGGGCGCGGATGGCAGAACGTCACGAAGGTCGAAGCCTTGTCGCGTCGTTGGTGATTTGCTGCGGTGTTGGTGCGTGTGCGGCGAATGAGTGGAGGCCTGCGGCGGAGGACGAGAACCGGCGCGCGCGCAAAGGTGTCTATATGAATGAGGTCGACAAAGAGCGTGACTGGATTAAACTATCGAGATATGATGTGCCGAAGTAAGAGATACTGGCCGCGACGCGGCGGTGGGTGCGGGAGTTGGGATAGAAAGAAAGCTGTCGTGGTCGTGGGTTATGACGCGGGAAGGAGAAAGGGTGAGAAAAAAATAAGAAAGAGGGAAGGAGCAAAGGTGGAAGCAGCCGAAGAAAGACGAGGACGGAGGCGAAGTGGGACAGGGGGGAAGGTGCAAGTCTGAGAGTAAGAAGGGAAAAAATATTATGAGACTAAAAGCGAGCGGGTTGGCGGCGGCGGCGGAGGTGGACGAGGAGGAGAACAACACGACGGGGGGGAGCAAGAGATGACAACAGACTAGTTTTGGCAGGAGCAGATGTACAAAAAAAAGAGCCCCGTCGCGAGCCTGCCGAGAACAGGAAAGAGACAACATCGAACAAAGTCAAAAGGCAAGAACGGACGACACGATACAGAAATATGAGACATACAGAAAAATCATAGATAAAAAAGGAAAGAAAACGGGCAGGAATGTCACCAGCCAGTTAATTTTGGATTTTCTTAGTCGCAGGGCAAAAGCCTGACCAACACGCGCAAGGTACCGTTCCCGCGGTGTGGGTCCCCCACCATTTGGCCTCTCCCGCTTCGTCCTCCTCCCCAACGGTGTACTTCCTCGTCCTCGTCCTTGTTTTTTTTTCTGACCGGGCTCGGTCACGACGAACGCACCCCAAGCATGCGCCACTTTACGAAGACGTCTGCATCGGGAGAACAACATGGGATGTGCATTTTCAGGAGATAAAATCAAGTACGTTGTCAAACAGTGCGACATCCATGTCCGTCTTGATACCGGTCAATGAATCGCACTTTAAACAGGGGTTGCGACGCATGTGGTTCACCGTCCTACTGTTGGATTGATATTTTTCCTCTGCGACAAACCATAAAATAGACAATTTTATACTTGTTGAAAACTGCTTTTAAAGGGCTATCGTTTGAATGTAGATTTGTCAAATTTATTTCGCGCATGCGGCTGTTGAAGCGAGCTGAAAAGTTTGGACGGAGATGGCATCGCGGGTAGCCGAAAGAAAGCAAACATCACCAAAAACGCGCCGAGGTGCGCCAGCTGCACTGTTTTTGAACGCGATTATGTCGCCATAGAAAGCCACCAAAACTGAATAAACATATATCAAACGAAAGCCCTTCTCTTCGTATGCGCATTGATGTATATGTCTTTTACATAATGGCAGCACGGACTGCAGTACAGCGAAATATATTGTCGCCAAATTTTTGATACCTGGGCTAAGTCGTGTCTCTGTTTTCGTGGTTTTATATTGCCAGCGAAAACAAGCCAGCCATTTCCTCTTCTATTAACGCTGCTTTAAGACAAGCAACGCATCCGATGTAGCCTTTTTGTTTGTGTTTCTTTCCGTCCTTTGCTTTCGTGTTTTTTCTTGTCCTCGAAAAGTGGATTGCCCTCCTGCGCGGCCGTCGTGAGTCTAAGGCGATCGGGGAGGAGGACAAGGACACGACATGCGATTTTGGCGTGGAAAGCGCAAAATGAAGAGGGGGGGAGCAGACCCGAGTGCCCCGGCCTGGTTCCGTTTTAGGGCACTTTAAAGAAATAAATGATTCTGTTTTGGTATGTACCCCGCAACCCATTTTGGGCGAATAGGTACATGTAAGTGCCTATCACACTCTTCAGCCTTGCATTCCGCGGACGACTGGGACAGTGTGGTGTGCTGGTGGTGTTCCAGACAAGGGACTGGCAAGGTCAGAAAAGGGAAAGAAGGAACTTGTCAAGTCAGCGCGGACCCACATAATCGTCCCAATGTGGCTAGCAGGATCACGTGGAACGTCCACAACCTCAACCTCACCTCTAGTTTTGCCGGCACCACAGGACCTTCCGCAACAGGGAGGAGGGCCCATCAGCACCCTGCAGGGCCGACACATACTCGACCCGGGCCCCGTCGGCACCGTTCGCTACGTTTAGCGATGGGATGTCCCTCGCTGCGACTTTTCTTTAGATTTATGAGCTCTACGCGGATACGAGGCTGGGAATCCACTTGCAGCCTTGTTGACTTTGCTGCGATGGCATGATATCTTTTGTATTGTTGTCTAGGAAAATGAAGTAAACGGCATTTTGGCCTTTGTTGGTTTCTATATTTTTGAAATGATCCACTAGCATGGGAGTCTTGGCTCTTGGCTTTTTTTACGACGTAAAGTACACGACTAAGAAGCCGATCCAGCTGCCAACAACGCCAATGGCGGAATAGGAACTGGTAAACATAAGGGGCAGGAACTCGTACCGCGCACCAAACACGAGCTGGTGCAACAGGGAGCTGTAGACAACGAGTGGGATGCTGATGGCAATGTAGAGCGTGCTGAATCGGTCAAACAGGAAGAAGCGGGCACGCGTAGAGGCGGGCGCAAGGCTGTCAAACGTCAGCAGGAACAGCACGAGCCAAAAAATGGTGTACACGGTCTTGATAGGGAACTCGGCGGGCGTAAACAGCAGCGGGAAGAGAGAGACGTGGCCCGCTACGGCGAGCGGCCGGAACGCGCTCAGGTAGCGCCGGTTCTTGAGCGCGAGCAGACTAAACGGGATGATGACCAGAAGTACCGCCTTTTCGTGGACGTGCCAGCCAAAGAGAAACGACGCATAGCCGCAGAGCGTCACGGCGCCAATAAAGTTGTCCCAGGTCGGTGCTGTGAAAAGCTGCAGCAGAGGCAGTGCTTGGAAGACGATTGTGAGAATGAAGCACGTGCGAGGGCTGACATTAGGCAGGACCGCAAACGCCGTGTCTCCAACCAGACCGCGCGTGACGCTCGTCAGCGCCTCTGTCTTGACATGCCATCCAAAGCGAGGGGCCACTGCGCTGTTAGTATGGCAGGAATACGTGACAAACACATTGGGCATGGAGTAGAGCTTACCATAAATCAGGACGCGGTCGACAAAAGAGTACATGGCCCAGACGTTGGGCGCCCAGTAGGCATGGCACAACCCGCGCGAAAAAGGGAAGAGGCGGCTCAGGATCTGGGGGATCTGGTTTGTGAGCGCAAACGGACCAAACGCCACTCCCAAAATCGCCGCCATGCCCGCGCCCAGCTTGATGCAGTTCAGCCACTGGACACGGACGATGGATTTCGGCGACAGGCAGTAGGCGCGCAGCAAAAAGACAATGTACGCGGGCGCGAGGTACGCGTAAATGTGCTTCATGCAGAGAAGCGCGGCGAACACGAGGCCACTGCCCAGCAGTGTCGACCGCTTCTTGGCTAGCACCAGCGAGTACACCAGGATGCCGTACAAAAAGCCATTGTATTGGAAGTGGATGTGGTCGATGATGAGGAGGCCCGGCGACAAGATGATCGAGATGGCGACGGCCTGGGCGGCGCGCTTCGCGGGCCCGTGGCACGAGTCGACAAACTTTTGCAGCGCGTAGACCAAGAAGATCTCGGTGACAATGACCGACGAGCGTTGAAAGTAAACAGTTTCCCAGCTCGCGTAGTTTAGGTTGCGGATGCGGAGCATGGCCGGGTCGATGAGGGCGGCCACCTTGGAGAGCACAAACTCAAAGTAGGCGAAGAAGGGCGGATAGTCGAGCGTCCATTCCGACGTGTGTTCGTAGTACCAGTCCCAGAGCGGCAGGCTGTTAGTGATGGCGAGCCAGTTGCGATGGACTTCGAAGTCGGTCGATTTGCTGTCGGCACGCGTCGAGAGTAAGTTTTGTGGATAGCCAAACGGGGGTTTGAGATAGGGGAACCAAGTTTCGCAAACTCACTATGCCGGGAACAAGAGGATCTTGAACGCCGCAGCGACAAGCGCGCACTGCGCAATTGACGGATAAGCTTCTACCGCCATGGCAACATTGTTGGATGACTCGCCAAGTGGTGATCTTTTAGAGAGTGGACGAAGAACGTGATGCTAAAGCGGCCTTGGGCCAATTTGCAGGTTGAGGTGACTTTCTGGAGCTTTCCAAAAGAGCTTAGCGCTAAATTCCGAGTAGCCGATAGCGTTGCACCATCTTCGGTGGTTGATTGGCGCGACCACTCCGCGCCTGCTTATTTCGTTAGTGATCCCCGCGACACAGGGGGAAGGGGCGACGGTATGACGCGACAGGCCCACGACGTCTGGAGCACGAAAAATAAAAATAAGAAGGAACCCGCAAACACGAGGTTCACACATGATACAGTGCTTCGTTCGTCCAACAATGGCTTAATAGGCGATAGAGGCCCTTGAGAAAGAGAGAAAAAATATAATCCAAGTCGCAGGGTTTTTTTTCTTTTTTTTAAAAAAAAAGGAAAAGAAAAGAAGAATCGTGGCCCCGTTGCATCAATCGAAGCTCAGGCTATGCAGGAGTTCTTTCCCCCTTTGTCTCGCCGGCCCTGGAACACCGTAGCCACTGGAAATGGAGGGACGGGCGTTGTCTCAAGTATACGCCGCTAAAACCAGTGGGCTCAACCCCTGGTTTCCAGAAGCCGGGGAAAAGTACGGTGCATTGCACTTGCTATACTTGGCGCTACCTGTCACCACCTGCCAAGTGAGATTAAAGCTTTCGTATCTCGAAAGCTCTCCAGGATCGCAAGTTCTCAACTGTCCACTTGTACGTGACAACACACCCACGACTGCATCTCATCGCACGATATCGACGCAAACGCACCATATTTTTACACTACGACCGATTGGGCTCGTTGTAAAGCATATGCGGTAAAGACAAGCACGAAGCGCACCCTTGACGAGCCAATTGACGTGGCCGGGGCGGAAGGCGACGCAATTCAGCCGGATCGCCAACCAAAGAAGACAGCTTTGATCTTTTTGGAACTCCAATTTGGTTTGCCTTTTTGGGTATTGTTGAGTGGTTTGTTCCGCACCTGCAAGCTGTCCTCAAGGTTTACAAAATCTCGCCAACGACCCGTCTTTAGCCGTTCTGGAGCGCATGGCAGCAGAGCCTCTTTGTGACATTTGGAGGTTGTCCTTGTCCTTGTCCTGTTGTAAAGAAATCGACCAGCGCTGGGACCCCTTTTGGCCTTGAATCACAGAACCTACAGTGAAGAAGAAATTGGAAAAGATGCGGATCTCGTCGGCCTCGCTGGCATGGAGCTGGAGTCTCCTGGCTGGCGCTGCACATGCTCAGTTCCTCGTGAGCGAGCTCAGTTTTGGCTACACCAACAGGTAGGTGATGTTCGGCGAGGACGAGATAGCAAGTTCGACCACGAATACAAAAACTTCGCAGCGAAGAAACCCACTGACACTCCTTTAGAATAGCACCGGAACACTCGCGGTCCATCCCGCACTTTGAGCTCCAGGGCAACCCCTACCAACCCGAAATCCTTTCCAACAAGGTCGTCTTGACCCCTGCGGCGCCCGCACCGGGCGGCCAGCGCGGCGCTGTCTGGGCGGAGCACACATTGGACTACTCCCGATGGCTGGCCGACGTCGACTTCCGCGTGAGCGGGCCCGAGCGCGGCGGCGGCAACCTCAATATTTGGCTGGTCAAGGACGGCCCAACCAATGTCGGCACGAGCAGTGTGTACACTGTGGGCAAGTTTGAGGGTCTGGTGCTCGTGCTGGACGCGTCGGGCGTGCGCGGCGGCGGCTCGCTGCGGGGCTACCTCAACGACGGCACCAAGGAGTACAAGGCGCTGACGGGCATTGACAGTCTGGCGTTTGCGCACTGCGACTACCCCTTCCGCAACCTGGGCCGGCCGGCGCAGGTCAAGATCCAGCAGACGGACCGGCTGTTCAGCGTGGAGCTGGACGGCCACCTGTGCTTCTCGAGCGAGGACGTGGTGATCCCGACGGGCTACCGGTTTGGTGTGACGGCGGCGTCGGCGGACACGCCCGACTCGGCCGAGATTTTTAAGCTGGTCGTGATGCACGACAACAACGACTACACGTTCAAGTCGGATGAACACCAGCAGCAGCAGCACGAGTTCCACGACGAGCACGACCAGTACACCAAGCAGAAGCCCGTGGCCGGCGGCGAGGGCCACCCGCCTGTCCGCATCAGCCGCGGCGGCATGGTGGAGGACACGCCCGAGGCGCGCAACTACGAGCGCGACAACATCCCCGACGCGGATGCGAACACCATTACGAGCTCCAAGGCGCAATTTGCCGACTTGCACAACCGGCTGCAGAGCGTCAACCACCATCTCTCCACCATCTTCCGGCAGGTGGCGACGTCGGACCAGGTGGGCGAGAAGCGGCACGAGGAGGTATCGGTCCAGCTGGGCCAGCTCAAGGGCCTGCTGACCAAACTGGACCGGCTGGACATGATTGAGGACAAGCTGGAGCAGATGGAGCGCGACATGAAGACGCTGCATAGCGAGCTGCGGCAGTCGGTGGCGAATGCGGAGAGCTCGGTTCGGCAGCACGTGGCGGGCCGCCTGGAGGGCCACCACGACCGGCTGGCCGAGACGCTGCGGCACCCGGGCCACGGGCGCTTGATTTTTGTGATTGTCGCTGGGCAGTTGCTGCTCGCTGGCGCGTATGTGTTTTACAAGCGGCGCAAGGCCAGCTCGCCCAAGAAGTACTTGTAAATGATGAGACGAACGTATGGAGTGGGGACTTGGGTATAGTGAAAAGGGCGCAACGAACAAAAACGCAAGTATGAAAGCACGGTACTGATTGATGATACGACGAGGTAAGAGCCTGTGCATTGTATAACGAGAGAGGTGTTCATTAAGGCTGAGGGGATCCGTGTATGTTTGTTACTTTTTGTATTTATTTCTCAGCGAATTATTGTTTTTTTTTTTTTTTTTTTTTTTTTTTTTTTTTTTGGACACATTGAAATTGCTCAAATTGCCTTGCCTATGTGACGTGCTATGGTACTATGGCATTGTTGCCTACGATTAAATTATACAAGGGATGAGATTTTGTCTACGACCTGGGCTACTTCGAGTCGACTGCAACCCATATCCAAAATGCAGAAATTTTATTGACGTTTCTCTGTCCTTATTTGTGGTTGATGAGCCGCAGGGCATCATCGCCCTTGGGCGCCTTCGTCAGATTATCGTAGCCGTCCTCTGTTACGAGCAGGCAGTCCTCGATGCGGACACCACCGACGCTATAGTATGACTCCAACACATCCTTGTCGATGTACTGGGCATGCGTCGGGTCTGCTAGGAAAAAGGACTCAATGTACGGGCGGCAGAAGTAACTAAGAGAACAGTTAGTCAAACCGTAAGACTTTTTTTTTTAAACAAAAAAGAACAAAAACATTGCAAGGGGCATAGAGTATGTGCTTGTACGTACATTCCTGGCTCGACGGTGACAACCATACCCGGCTCAAGCAGCCGCCGGCGGTCTTGCTGCTCGAAAAAGGCCGAAACATGGCCGTTGGACACGACCGCGGCCTCGTTCATCAGCGCCATGTACATCTCGGGCGTCACCGGCTGCCGCTTGGTGCCGCCTAGCTGGCTGCGCACGTCGCGCGTGCTTGTGACAAAAGAGTTGGATTTGGTCTTGGTCTTGGCCTTGGCCTTGGACACGGAGCTCGAATCAGCGGGCGGCCGCGACAAGAGGTCAGAGGACAGCACGTCGTGCACCTCGAGGCCGACGTGGTGGCCCAGACCGTGCGGGAAAAAGGCTGATATGGTGCCCTTGGCCAGGATCTCGGTGGCGGAGCCGTTCTTGAGAATGCCGAGGCGGAGCAGCTCCTGCGCAGCCACGTAAGCGGCATGCAGGTGCAGGTAGGCGAACGGCGCGCCCGGCTTGAAGCGCGCAAAGACCTCGTCCTGCATGCGCTGCACGGCGGCGTAAATGGCGGCGGCCTTGGGCGTAAAGGAGCCCGAGATGGGGAAGGTGCGCGTCACGTCGGATGCATAGAGGTCCCACTCGGCGCCGGCGTCCAGGCACACGAGCTGGCGCCCAGCCAAGGGCTCGTCGTTGCCAAAGTAGTGCAGGACGCTGGCGTTGGTACCGGAGCCGGCGATGACCGGGTAGGCCTGGTGCTTGGCACCGTGGACGGCCACGCAGTGGTTGACGAACACGGCCTCGATGTCGCTTTCGTTGGTCATGTTCTTGAGCTGGCACAGGACGGCGGCATGGGCGGTCGAGCTGACGTCGTTGGCCTTGCGGATCAAATCAATCTCGTAGGCGGTCTTGACGACGCGGGCAGAGTCCATGGCCGGCAGCAGACTGGACGAGTCCACCACCAGTGAGCTAGGAGCCGGTTCATCCTTGAGCACGTCGGGGATCTGGTCGGCGTGCAGCACGTACAGCGTGGTCGTCGATGATGTGCCGCGGTGGTTCTGGTCGCGGCAGAAGCTGCTGCCGATGGAGGCGCCGATGCGGACAACGTCGGCGGCACCGAGGTCGAGACGCTTTCGCAGGAACGCGTCCAGGTCTGTTGTGTAGCGGACCTCGTCGAGATCGGTCTTGGCTAAGCATTCCTTGGGTCCCGGGCTCGTCCCGTACCACATCACCTGGCGTGGGTCGATGTAGGGCACCCAGAGAATAAGATTGTCGGTGGCGAGATCATATGTGGCGGCGCAGTTTTCAAAGTCCGCACCGGCGATGTAGTAGAAGCTGCCATGTTAGCCGGGGGCCCCAGGTCCTGGTTGAATGGGCCGCCAATCTTACTATCGTCTCTGCCGGAAGGCCGGCCCCATATCAGAGTCTTCGTAGATCTGTGTCGGCAGGCCGGGGAGGTAGACGAGGCCATCCTTGACACCGAGCGCCTTGGCCACCTTGCGTGCATGTGTTTTTGCTGGAGGGGACGTCGGGTTAGCAATTGTGTGCAACGTCCGACAATATAGTAGAGCTGCAGCCATGGACATACCGGGATATTTTGCCTTGCCAGATGTCGGTGCGATGCCATCCTCAAAGGCATCCTCTGACCCCGGAACCACCTTTAGTTCAATCGATCTGAAGGCAAGTCGTTAGATGGATGTCATTGTGAGCTAAACTCGGCTGGGCCGAGCAGTTGCGGCTGCACTGCAATACATACAGAGCATCAAACTCCTCCACAAAGACCAGGTCGTGGTCGATGTCCGACATTGTTGGGGACATTGCATCTCCACTCATATTGACAGTGGATGTCAGGTCACCCGAGTGTGTGTAATTTTCTCCTTGCTGAAAGAGTCGGCAGCTATGGTTATCGCAATGAACAGTGCGATGAGAGTGATGGCGCGCCCACTTGGGACGTTCGTAATCAGATGACGGAATAGCCTCGCAAGAAATAGACTTGCGCAAATCTATTTGAGACGCTGTAGGTGACGCAAACAATACAGAGAAAGGACCAAAACGAATTGAACAAAGAAGAGGAGAAAGTACAAAAAATTGCTCGCAAAATAGTGGCCTGAGATGGAGGAGGGGGAAATGCAGGAGAGGCTATCGTCGGGATGATGAGGGAGTCGAGGCGAAGAGCTATGTTGTGATGGGAAGCGAGTGAACTGAGAGGTATGTGAGTAGCGAGAGAAGGATAGGGAAAAAGTGGAGACGTTCTGCCAAAGCGAGGAGACGCATTCACCATTCCCGGCCCCCGCTCCTTCGCAGCTGCCTTTTACGGCGTAATTCGAGACCTAAGATAAAAACGACGGGCTTCGGCCAAACAGCAGCAGCGACATAGAGGTGCACTAATATAAGCACCGTGCATTTCGTCCTACCCTAACAGTCTTGACAGCTCCAATGCAGTAGGAATTTGTCACAGGAATGGTGCGCCCTGCATCTTTTAATGATTCCGCACTGCGTCAAGAGGAAAGCCGTTGTTAGCCACAATAGCAGCCCCGTGTTCGATGATAGTCTCATATCCGGAGAGGATCCATTTTGGTACAGCGCTCTTATAAGCTGCCTTCGGTGCATCTTTGGACTTTGCAAAAGGTATCAATTCTTAAAAAGCAGAAATACTGTTTTAACCCGCATCTAGATGACATAAATATACAATAGTAAGAATCATCTCACGCTGTCCCGTATGTGGTATCATCCCAAATGGTATACGAAAAAGGTAAATATATATATTGTATGGCCGGCGACTGACGTTTCCCGTCGGATTATGTTCTCACCGTCCTGCCCTATCCAAAGTATTCCTCGCCGAGAGAAGAATGCCTGTGATGCTTTAATGCATTCGTACATGGTCATGGGTATGTAGATCTGGTATAGAGTGCTGGAAGGGCTTTGTCATTCATACGAGTAATGTTTCGAGATATGGTGGGTCTCGTAGTGCGCTCACAAGCGCTGTTGGTATTGGCCGGAAAACATGTCATTAAAGTTGTCAGCGAACATGGCATCAACGTGCTGTTGTTGCTGCTGTTGTTGTGGGATTTGATGGTGCTGCTGATGTTGCTGCTGTTGGTGATGATGTGCATGGGCGGCCTGCTGCTGCTGTTGGGCATTGTGTGCCTGCGCTTGCTGCAGTGTGAGCAGGCTATTAGCACCGTACATCTCGGAAGCGAGGTCGATGCCTGCCGGTGCACCGGATGGTTGCATGAGGTATGCAGGTACGGGCTCCAAGAGCTGGCCTTCGATTTCATTGTAAATGTTCGGAGCATAAAACTGCATTGCATCGGAAGGCGGCTGCTGGTCTTGTCCGGCGCCGCTAGAGCTGGAGGGAACACCGCGTCCATCACCGCCGCCGCCCCCACTGGCGCTACTGATGCCTCCACCACCGCCGTTGTCTCCAGTCACACTATCCAGGAGGTTTTGCAACCCAAAGTCCATAATCGGCTGGCTAGGATAGGCGAATGGGTCGCTGGACGGGAACAACATAGCGTCCAGCTTGTACAGAGGGTTCGTCGTCAATGTGGATCCATCAGACACTGGTACGCTGGAGCCGCCAGCTGTGACACCGGCATTACTGAGTCCGATGCCACTGCCCATGCTTGCAGTGGGCGTATGGTGCGCAGCATAGCCTCCCGCCGATCGGTGGCTCGTTGATGGTGTACTGCCTGATTCCGGACTGTCAGTCGATGAAGGAATATCGAGAGGAAGCAGCTCCTGGAAGTTGGCAGCAAACGGCGCTGTAGGGATGCTGTGTGCATGCTGCTGGTGCTGCTGCTGCGAGTGCTGGTGCTGGTGCTGGTGCTGGTGTTGTTGTTGTTGCTGCTGCTGCTGCTGCTGCTGAATGATAAGTTGCTGCTGCTGTTGAATGGCTTCAAAGGACATGCGGTGTCGTGGTGTCTGCCGATGCTGGTCTTGCACGACAGTACGGTTGATCTCGTTGGATCGTCGGGCTTTTGGAACAGTGGATGGCGACGGTACGCCGGTCTTGGCGGCCTGGACATCCTTGGGACCAGGCGCAGAGCGCTTTCTCGTTGGAGGCGTTGGCCCTGTCTTGCCTTTCTTCAGGCGATCGGGAAGCTGTTCAAAGAGTTTCTGCAAAAAGCACAAAAACGTCAGCAATGCACTCTATATGCACCGACTCAAATATTTAAGGTTGACTCACGTCCAAAGCTGCAGTCACGCGGTCCGCAGCCATACTTCTCTTCGACAGAGTGGCAATCACAGCCTTGCCAGAAACGGCATCTGCCATGATCTCGGTTGAGCCCGGCTTATCCGGGTTTTCTAGCGCATAGTACACCAACGACAAGATGGCGAAGAACTCGGTGTATAGGATGAACCAGTAAGGGCCGATCAGCACGGCCTGTTTGCGGATCTCGAGGCCGATATGCACAATATTCCGGGAGATGCTGACAGCTGCGGCGGCACAAGCAAAGTACCGGTCGTCCAGCTTGTGAGTCGCCTGCACGCGCGCAGACAGATAATGTAGAAAGGGCCGGTACATCATCATCTGGACATGTGCATAGGCAAACCGCAGGAGTGTACGAACCCGGATGACCTCGATGGGCCCATCTGGGTTCGGTCGCCAATACGTTGGTAGGTGCTCGTACCACGCATGCAACTCACGCTCGATGTCTTTTATTTTGGAATAGCTAATCATATACGACGAAGTCGGGGTCTCACTGTTGTTTGCGGCGCCACAGTCGCCGCGCTTGACCGGGTAAACGCACTTAATGACCTTGGCGAGAATCTCCATCAGTTTTGTATAGGCATTGCTTGCCTGGAAGAAAGAAGGCGTTCCAGGTGGAGGCTGTAGAATGCCGTCCTTGGTGATATACTCGTCGTCGATCTCCGATGGTAGCGGCTGGTCGATATCATCGTCTCTAAGGGCCATCGGAAAGCCTAGCAAGGCTGACACATATGTGTCCATTTGGCGGATGACGTAGAATACGCGGCGGCGCGACTCGTGTTCGATCGGAGTGAGCTTCGCATGGGGTAGGTTGCGGTGCAAACCCATGCGGAGTGCGATGCGTAGAGCTATGCCGACAAAAGAGTAGCATCCACTCAAATTCGAAGTAGCTTGAAGGAAGAGGATCATAAAAAGTAGGGCTTGAAGGGACGTTAAATCGCGACAATCCGTAATGTCCTGGAGTAGAATACGAGCAGTCGTGTAATATTTGAGCCTGTATAGGATGGTTAGTGAAATGATATGTCGTGTAAGGCTGCACTACACAGCGCCAACAACGCGACGAGAACATACCCTTCCTCCATGGCCGACTTATAGTGCACTGGGCTGGATGAATCGTTGTCTTCGGAGATGTTGTACATGCAACCCAGAGCAAGGATGGAGTAAAAAAGACCCAATGACCGGTGGTCTTCCGGCCCCAAATTTTCGGGGGCTTTTTCGTATAGGCGATCAAAAACCTCAAAGAAGGACGGTCCATGGACGATACGCAACAGGCACGTGGCGCAATTTAGTGAGAAGTAGCAGAGGGTTCGTGCGTGCTCCTTCGGAGGCAAGTTGTAGAACAGAGGAACAGCGGAGGAGTCATAGGGCGAGCTACCGGCAGATCGTGGCGAGTCGAGGCTGAAAACACCGGGGTACCGCGGTGGACGTGCTAAGTATGGAACGAGCGAGTCGCGTCCAAGGAGGTTGTGAAAGTTCTCCTTCATTCTCCGCAGAAAGACGGCGCCGGAGGAGATACCATGGAAGTCCCACTCCCCGCCTTCGGTCAATTCGAGTTGGCTAATGTTTGCGACCATGGACATGAGTTCTTCGTCGTCAGCGTCTGCGTCACCTCCTCCTGTGTTCGGTTGTCGCTGCTGGTGTTGTTGCTGATGTTGATGCTGATGCTGGTGCTGTCCCTTCTCCTGTTGCACGGCTTGGGTGGCTTGTTGCTGTTGCTGTTGTTCTTCTTGCCGCTGTTTTGCGGCTTGCATACGCGCGCGCTCTCGGGTTTGAAACTCTTGTTGCACCATTGGGTCGAGATTCGGGTCCGCCAAGTCAACATCAGGCATGAATTTGCGAAGAAGCGTCTCCGCCCGCTGCAGTCTGCTCTCAAGTGCCTCAATGTACTGCGGTGCTGGATTTCTTCGCCGGTTTGATGGCTTGTCGTACGTGCATTCTACAACATTTCTCGTTAGAAAGACTGCACCGGGGAGTGTCTGCCAGCGGAGACGCAGGGCAAAAGGGCAAAATAGCCACAGACAGAGCCATACTTACCATAGCTATAGACGGAGCAATGTGTGCACGGCTGTTTGCCATCGCACTTGATCTTCTTTCGGCGGCACTCATCGCATGCTCGTGTTACACGCCTGCGCTTGTGCACTGGCGTGAGTATTGTTGCGTCGCCACTACCGGCGAGAAGAGTGCCGTCGGTGGCGGAGTCCTCAGCTTTGATGTCGACCTGATCATCATCAGCCGAGTGGATGCTTCCTTCAGGCGAGCCACCCTCTTCATTTGCTAGCCAGTCTTTGGAAGACGCGGCGCCGGACTCGTCGTCCGACCCGGTGGGTGAGGTGGCTGTTCCCATGGCGTCAGGGCGATCCGTCGGTGGCAGCGCTGTTCTGGAGCTGTCCAATACGTGTGTATCTGGGAAGAACGATACGAGGTTGTCATCCCACGGTGTTATCGTAGCTGTCGCCGTTGTCACCGCTATCACCTAGTAACACAGTGGGAGAGAAATCCCAAAGATATGAGATTCTGGAGGCAAAAAAGCTGTTTGCCCTTCGTTTGTCGATGTCTCGTAAAAGCTTCCGCCTATCGGCCGTCGAGGCCCGTCGTATTGTGTATCAATCTGGCGATCATGCGCCGTGTATCATGGGGAAAGAAACCAAAGCGCAACGGACGTGCCTATTCAACGAGTCCGCGTGCTATTGTAGGCCGGGTGATAAAGTTGATCTAGCCAGTCACCCCGGGTTCATGGTGGCATGGTATGGCGAGAAGACAAAAGACGGGGTAGAGAGCTGTTCATGCAGTCAAGAGGTGAAATTCCAGTGACAGCCAGCAGCGCCTCTCCACCACCTTGGTGACAATTGGGTTGAAAGGAGCCAATGGACACTGGATGGATGTACTGTTGAGGTACGGAGGGTAAAACACAATTATGAACTCTCGGAATCAGATTTGCCAGAAAAAGAGTCAAGGGTGAAGGAAGGTCAGCGTTGTCGCAAGGCGGTGTTTTGTCGTCGAATGCGTGCGAGTGATAAGATCAACCGGGAGTGGCGGTGCGCATACAATAACAAACCAAATGCGGCGAGGCAAAGGACAGGATGAGTCTCAGATCGGGGGGCAGCTGTGTCTCCGACCTTCTTTGGTACGGCGAGGATTGATGAAGCAGTTTGCAAAATATTGGCGCTCGTTGGTCTGGTATTCGTCGAAAGTAATTGTCGACAAAGTTTAGGGTGTTGCTGCAGGCTTTAGTCACACTCGGTCTTTCATATACGCGAGTGGGTTCTCCGATGGTGGAGTACTGAAGTAAGAACGACGAAAGGAGACGGGAAAGTAGAAACAAAACACTGTCCCTCCGCCGGTTGTGAACAGCTGGAGACGACGAAGACTACTTAGAAAACCTCAAAAAGGAACGTCAAGAATCGTCTCCTCGCCGAGAACAAAAATTCCCTTTGGGATGGAGCGTTATGCTAATAAATCCAAGAAGAAAGACAAGACCAACGAACAGAAGAAAATTGAACAGAACTCATGCAGTAAAAGCAGCATGCCAGACTAACATCGGCAAGGAAGAGAAGAGAATTGGCGAGTGGATTACCAACAGGTGTGGCGTGGCGGCAGCCCTTTCTTTCTTTCCTTTTTTTTTCTTTTCTTTTTTTCTTTTCGAATGCTAGGAATAGCGAGTGGATCCCCCGGTCAAGTACCAAGTACACAACAGCGCGGAGGGGCTGGTTAAAGCCGCTGTGGGAGGGGAACGCGAACAAAAGGAGAGCAAACGATCATAGACGCGAGAGCAGAATGTTGGTGCGATGTGGGTGAGAATGTGGCGTAAGGCGCCGAGGTGTACTCGAGCAGGGCAGATGCTGCCCCGTGCAGAGAGCCGTCGAAAGAGGCACGATGGTCGTGCAACACGGCAGGGGCCGAAGATCAGAAGAATGAGTCGCAATTGTGACGCCAAGACAAAGGCGGAGACGATGGGGGAGAATTAAAAAAGTAGAGAGGAAGACGAGAAGAGGACCAGTGGACAAAAGGGACACGAAATGGAGTAGTTGGTGGGAGGGATGGCAGTCGGTGGACAAGAAACGGCACTGGGCAAGACCGAGATCCGTGAATATGATTTATTGGGAAGGCGCTGTGGGATGGTCTTTCCAGTCCCAGGGCCGGTCAGGAGTGGCAGCAAAAGACAGGAAGGAGCGAATGGTTTAGTCGGAGCCCGCCATTTCACGGGTCAGTTGGAGCGTATCTTTCGTATCAGCTAACACTAGCGACAGGCTGTGAGAAAGAAGCTCACATGCAGCCAGCCAGACCCCATTGTCTCGTGAGCTTCTTCTCCGTCAAGCGGGAAAACTATGGGCCCTAACCGTGATATGGGTTGTTTGCGTAAAAATGTACGGCAAAAGCAGAGCGGTTCCTTGTGCTCGCGAGCAAGAATTGGATCATTTAGAATCTTACATTAACAGGTAGGAGCGATGGGGAGTGCTCAGCCGCCTGGGTTACGATGAGGTAATGGGATGGGTTCGGGGAAAATAAGGCAGGAGCCATTCGCCGGGTGTTTTGAGTCAGAGGACAATGCTCAGGGAACAGGAGTGGTATTAAGAAGACAAAATACGACAGTATGTGCGAATGCGCGACGTTCCGTGAACCAGTAATACTTTACAACATACTTACCCGTTGTTCAGCACAGGTTAACCTACAGAGGCTGCACTCAATCATCAAACAGCACCGAGAGCACCTCAGAGAGTGATAAAGTGGCAATAACGCCACAGACCTTATTACACCATTCTTGAGCCAAAGGATCGGCTCCACGCCCGAGCTCGCTCCACGACACGGGAGCAGAGTAACGTTGAGGCACAAGTGGTGGTAATTAAGAGACAAACAATGGCACTTGCAGGACCCAGAGAGACGGAGGCGGCGGCCGGGGATGGGCGCAAGGCAAGACTGAAAGGGTAACGGCGAATGCTGATCTACAACTTGAGATACTCTGTAATACTCCGTAGAAATACTGTAGCTCGAGGAACTTACTGGTGATAGGAAAGCGCTGGCCCCCCGAGACAAAGAGTAACAGCAACAGGCGGGATTCTAGTGACAAACTCCGTAAACGCCGTGGCAAAGGGCGGTTAATGGTGGCCTGCTGAGTCTTGCTGTCACATTCACTGGATATTCAAGACATGAACAACCAACAGGGAGGACTAATTTGGCGCAGGCAGGCTCCATACGGACACTCCGCTGGTATTACAAGGTCAGAAAAGTGTGTCTGCAAAGTAGCTGCGATTCGCCCTGAATGGCCTCCAGCCGCAGTGGTTGCTGTTTCCTTGTGTGCATATCGGGGCCGCTGCGGCGCAAACTCGGGGTGGGGACTGCGTCCCACCTGCCAGCATGGGGAAGGAGCCCCCTAGCTCTAAGACCCAGTTTATTTAAGATACACATTTCCTTGTATTGCTTCGTGTAAACGTCTTTTACATTTATTCCCGGGATATCTGGGGGCACAAGGTTGCCACATACAACTCCACGAAAATTAGAACATTCGACCCAAGTACGACGTATCTTTCAAAGAGATGGAATACGCGCTTCAACGCGAGCTGTTACAATTGTCCAAGCATCCGACGACTCTTCTCTTCTCCATTGTCCAAGGTGCATCGGACAAAGGAAGAAAGGGGGAAAAGAAACCATTTTTAGGAGAGCAAAAGGCAGCAAAAAGAGCACTAAACTATGAAGGGACTCCACCCCGAAAGACAATTAGCGTTGGAGCTTGTCTGCTCTTGTTGAAAGTAAGATGCTGGCGCACATGGTAATTGTTCAGTTTACAGGAAGCGGCAAAAATGGGGGGTTTGATTGGAGCAAGAGAAGGGGACCTCCAATGCCCCGTTAATTACTGCACGCCTTTCCTGCGACAAACGGTGCAACATCTTCTTCAAGGCACAGATGGGGGATCGACTTCGTCCCGTATGTATTGGCTACCACTGGTATCCTCTGGGAGCGCTTTGATGCACTTCAAAAGAACGTTTGTTGGATGCACAATCTGCAAATCCACCTCATTTCAGGCCGTCGAACCCCAACCCATATCTCCTTTCAAGAAACATGCTTGGCATTTGTCAACGCATTGGGACCAAAGGGGTTGTCCCAAGGACGCCAAGCGGACCTGGATGTGCTATCTGCATACGGGCCTGCGAGTGTCTAACACACGAGGTAGTTGTTACTTCGAAGAGCACGAGCCCTGGAGCTTTCTCCTTTTGTGCGATTTCAGACCATAAGGTTTTATCCCCGGAAGCACTCCATAGACAGCGACCTACCCTGTAATCAAGTACGTTTGCTTTACACAGTCCACTTGGAAGGGTCACGTCTCCGTTTTTTAAGCGTCTGTTTTGGTGTCTTATATCGGGTTGCCACCTTTATTATTTCATTTTCTCGACCCTGCAATATGAGACTGTATTCGGTTCCCGTGCTCCGCTCTGGGGCCACCAAGGGCTCTCCTCCTCATAGACATTAGTCTATGTCGTATTTGCTTTCATGATACCTACAATCTTACCTCCAATTAGATTTTTTCAATGCTTTATTTTCCCAAAATTAAACATAAACATGGCCCTGTGGAGTGCAAGGGGCAACTTTATGAGCTGGCTAAAAAGCTTGGCGTACGCAATCGCAAGAAGGAAATACGGGACGAGCGTGTCCAGGGGTCGTCTTGGGTACGGTGATTTTGCGCGGATTTCGCTATTATATTTCGGGCTGAAAATATAGAGAAGAGGGAATTTTATATGACAAAAACTGAACGAAAAATAATAATGATGAAAATAAAGAAGAAGCATACCGGTTAATCGTGATGTTACGCGGAACTGGCAAGGGGCCTTTTTATTACACTGACGTCGGTGCTCCATATTTACAAGCATGCGTATAATTACAATGTGCGTCGTATTTCATTGTCAGTATCATCATCTGCATTCTAGGTCCGGCGGCCCTTGTCATCAGCCATTTACTTGCAGCCGCGCGCGAATTGGAGATTTGGCAGCTTACAAGCACCCACCAACCGCAAAGGACCGTCATGAAAATAAAAACCACATATATGGATATGTAGTATGACGAAGGTGTACAGCAGAGTGCCGCCTGTCGTCTGGGAGAACTTCTACAGCCAGCCTTGTGGATGCAAGAGGAAGCAAGCTCGCAAACAATGACGCCGTATGTAATCTAACTTATAGGTGATAGATGCTTGCTTGAACCCAAAGGACCTCCCCATCCGGCGCACCATATTGGACAAACAAAGTAATTACGGACTACATGAAAGCCCACGGTTTTTGGTATACTCTCTTGAGGCCCTATCTAAGTTACTTAACAGCACGACGAGAGAGGAGCTACTTACAGGGAGCCATATTGGAGAGAACATGTCAGAATTGCTCACAAGACCTCGACGTGCAGCGACGCCTTCGACGTAGTTCACGAAAGGCACGTAGTTGCTAGTTGCGAAAACTCGGAGAGAAAAAAGCCAAGCTCTGCTTGCATGGTTGGGGCCTCGGCGTTGAAGGAGGTCGCGTTTGTGCCGGTAAACGCTTGGGGGTAGTGAAATGGCGCCGTTAAGCAGAGACAAAGACGTCGCGTACAAAAGGACCCACGGTGTGATAGTAGCCGCCGAGTCACAAAAGCGTCCCACGTTGCTTGCCATGTATATCCAAGTGCTTCCCCAGATGCGATTGGAAGGTTCACCAAATGTAATAACTCCAAAACGTCTGTCTTTACCACATGCTCCAGGGCAGTAAATCGTTAAGGGGGGGCCAGAAAATAAACGGACCCATTTTTAGGGTATTCCCACAAAACTGGAGATGGTAAATAGTACTCACTTTAAAAGGATACAATAATAATACAGTGAACATGATATAAGCAAGAGAAATAGAGCAGGTAAATTAGAAAGAGAAGACGAGATGCAACGCAAGACAGCGTCAGATCGTCACGAATAATAGCAAGCATCACCACGACCAAAAACAGCAGTGTTACGGACGTTGTCCGTTCCGCGGCGCAAAGCTTCTTTCACCAGGCTATGCCATTTTTTTCTCCACCACCCTGCAACGAGAATTAAGCTGTACCAAACCATAAACCATAAACCGGCCACGCAAGACACCGGTTCGACTCGTTCAAAGATTGGGTGGGCCCGCTGGCGCGCTCTGCTTTAAAAGAACGCGTGGCACTTTCCACATCCGACCTGGTGCTGGTCATGCAAAATACGACCAAGAGGAAAAGTCAGAGGAGGTGAGCAGAAATGTCTAAATTCAGCACCTAAAATGGGGCCTAGACTTTGGACGAGACAAGGGGGCCTCAGAGCAATCCAGCGAGTCGCAGGTCTCCGCCCCCCCTTTACCTGCATCGATCACTGCCAAAGTTGAACAAGAGTGCTATTTTCCGACACTTGACCAGTCCGAAAAAGGCAATCCCAGAGGGCTTTTCTTTTGCGCCGTTTAGGCTGGCATTCGGTACCGAAAAGGCCAAAATGCGACCAGGATCTGCGAGGTTTCGCAGCTGGCGACTGAGGAGGCTCTCGTGGATGTACTCTGTACTTACCGCATACGCGAGCATGGGGAAATCCTGCCCCTGCGACGGGGAAGTCCACTTTAGAGGCCAGACCAAGAAAAGACCACGAGGATTGGAAAGGTCGAGCCTTGTGGATAGGCCCCAAATTCGCCGTGCTTTTTTCCCTTTTTGATTCTGTGGGCTTGAATAGTCGGAAGCTGGTGTGTACAACTAGGTGTAGATACTTTGTTTAGGTCCGTTCTTCGGACGCTGCATCTCGCAGTCGAGAGGCGTAGAATATGAAAATTGGACGAGGGGAATGTTGCACAGAGGCGCGTTTGCTGTCGCTGTCGCCTCGCGGACCGTCTTGTGGCAGTAAGTTGTATGGATGGATGGGCCTGTCCTATCAGCGTGGACGATTGGCCTGCCTCGCTTTCGCTCTGGACCCACCCTACAAACCCCACCTTTTGTGTGAGCATCGGACCTTCCTGAGAGCTTTGGCACAGGGAAGGACAAACTGCGGGCTCCTGCTTGCTGCCTTGTCAACAACCTCACGCACGAGTTCAAACCGCAAGCTATGGCCGCACGTCACCACGCAAAGTAAACAACCGCCCACAGACACACTTCTATCCAACGCATTTCAGGATCCTGCTTTTCGCAGCACCTAGCAGAGCAATCAAAGATACCGGCCCTTGAGTACCGACATCAACTACCTACTCCGTCCATCGAATCGATACGCCGTGCCGAGCCTCTCGACCTCTCTCCTCTTCCCCCCGAACACCATCCCTTCACTCTTACTTCCCGGTGCGTGATCAACTACCGAACGAAGTGGCTGGAGCCGCGCATAAACGAGTCTGGGTTTGCCGGCCTCAGCCCACCGAATCCTATTACCAACCCGGCAAGGCAACCCCCCATATACGTCCCCGAGGGACATTGCCGTGGAGGGGACCTTACACCGGGGTTGCTTTGTGCGAAAGCTCGGACGCTCTCTGAACAGGAACATATCGGGTCCGGGTGTAGGGACCGAGTCGTGGGAGACAGAGACAAACAAAACCTGCAGCCATGGCAGCTCCAAGAGATGGCCAGGGACCATTTTTTGACACCATGAGGACGCAGGGCGGAGTGATTATCCAGGGTAGGGAATGTCGTCCAGAGAGTCCAACTGGCATCTATTCTGGCTAACAGAAGCGTGCAGAGACCCCTAAGTTTGACCTTGAGTCCTACATCCAAAACTACAAAGGTATGTGCGCCCGGATGATGGGTAGAGGCAGCTCGACCTCTAGCCAGAGCTAACCTACGCGTGCCACAGGTCCTACCAGATTGGATCGTCTTTTGCTGATTGGCCAATGTTCCGTTGCCCTGCACCTGGATGCACTCAAAGCCGCTGTCGCGGAGGCCCAGAAGAGCCATGATGTCAGCCGGTACAAGGCGGCCTGGGGCTACCTGCATTTGGCTGCTCCAGACGACCCCGAATCCCGCTTCAATAAGACCTGGGTGGAGCGCACAGAGGTCGCCAACGCTGCAGAGACGAAGCGCCTCGAGCGCGAGATGAAGGTATACAAGAACAACCTTGTCAAGGAGAGCATCCGCATGGGAAACGAAGAACTGGGCAAGCACTATGAGGCCATTGGTGACCTGGTCGCGGCCAACGAGGCGTACAACCGGATGCGGCCCGACGTCAGCACACCGAAGCACATTGTCGACCTTGGCAAGCACCTTGTCAGCGTGGCCATGCAGCGGAAGGAATGGGTGACAGTCGTAAACCAGCTGAACAAAATCACGGGCCTTCAGGGCACCGATGAGGAGAAGCTGATGCAGCCCTACATCAAGTCCATGTCCGGCGTGGCTTTGCTGGGCCAGGGGCACTTTGAAGGCGCGGCCAAGTGCTTTTTGGAGGTGGACAGCGGCAGTGCGTCGATTGCGGCCGTGACGGATGGCTTCTTGAGCGCCAACGATATTGCCGTGTATGGCGGCTTGCTGGCCCTGGCCACGATGGACCGCACAGAGCTGCAGACAAAGGTGCTGGAGAACAGCAAGTTTCGCGTCTTCCTGGAGTTGGAGCCGCACATTCGCCGCGCCATTGCACAGTTTGTCAACGGCCGCTACGCGGCCTGCCTGTCGATCCTGGCGTCCTACCGCCCAGACTACATGCTGGACATCTTCCTGCAGCGGCACGTTGGTGCCATCTACACCCGGATCCGCAACAAGTGCATCACCAACTACCTCATCCCCTATTCGTGTGTGACACTCGAGAGCATGAACGCGGCGTTTGTCGAGCCTGGCAAGTCCATTGAGACGGAGCTGGCCACCATGATCGAGAGTGGCCTGGTCAATGCCCGTATTGACTCGATCAACAAGGTTTGTCTCCCTTTGCAAGGCAATATGTATCATTTTATGATTGCCTTTTCTAATCTCACACTGTCATCCTAGCTCGTTCGGACCGTCAAGGAGAAGCCTCGCGTGACGCTGCACAAGGAGGCGCTGGAATCGCTGTCCCGCTTTGAGACGGACGCCATCGACCGCATGCGGAGAATAAACATTGTTGCTGCAGAACTCGAAGTACGCGGTCAGCGCAAGGGACAGAATGCCTTGCCAGAGCTTGGCGAGAACTGGTTCGACTCGGCTACTCCCGTGGTAGAGTAACAGCTCGCGTCTGGGGAAGGGTTGGTGCTGGTTCGTGCCTATGCATTCGGTCGTTGCCGAAACCAGTAAGCAACTGAATGTCTCATAACGAACACAAAATAGAAATAATTATGCAATGAACATACGCAGTGAAGAGAAGACAGCAGAGTATCATTTCCAAATTACGATTGCATGGCGGGGACGATTCGCGATGATGAGCCGTCTTGCCACTGTAACATAAAAAGAGACGTTGCAGCGCGGGACTGCGGATGTGAATTTATTGTTGCAATTCAGCCGCCTCCCACCCAGATACGTGCAGCAAAAGGAGACCAAGCAAGTATCCAACAAATAACCTGCTCTCCGAAAGTACACGCGAATCTCTAGGGTATTTATTGTCTTTGCTGCCAGCTTCGAAGCAGCCTTCCGCTTGCGTGTCAATAACAAGGCCGGACGCCCTTTTCCTTTCAATTTCAATTTGTGTAAATGCTTCCCTAATGCTACCCATCACGGTTCAAACGCCATTGCTGTATAAAAGAACATTGTCCCCTCCCCCAAAACCGATGGGCCCTGGGCCCAGAACCAGTACCACGTCAACATCTGCTTTCCCTCTCCACACCGTCGTCTAACCCATCAGCTGGCTCGCATCGTGGGGGGGCCACCGCACCTGTGCAAACGTCAGGCAGCGCTTGATGCTCTGCACGTACTTGCGCGTCACGTCGTCGGTCATCACGCTGCCCTTGTCGCCGCCGTGCAGCTTCTCGCGGGCGCTGCGCTCGTGGATGCCGACCATGATAACACCAATGGGCCAGGCCGCCTTGCCAATGCTGAGCCGCAGGTACGCGTCGTTGGCGTCGACGTACCGCCGCTCCTGGGCGGCATGCACAATCTCGACAATGGCCGGCACAATCTTGTCGTCGATGCTACCGTTTTCCAAGCGGCGGAAGAGCTGACCTGTTAGCGAAGACAATAAAAAAATCAACAAAACAGAAAAATAAAAACGGAAATAAAAACAGAAATAAAAGCAGAAACAAAAACAAGACACATGGACAAAGGCTTACGGGTTTGATGGATGCGCGGCTCTGTTCCATGATGGAGCGGGCGCTCCGGCTGGCGTCGGTCTCGCCGTCGTTCTTGGTGCTTGCTTCCTGCAACGCTTGCTGCCATTCGCGCAGGACAAGGTTGAAGTAGCTGGCCAGCTGGCGGTACAGATACTGGCGGCCCTTTTTGTCGCGGGGGATGTCGGCGACGGCGGGCACCTTCATGTCCTTTTCGGGGACGGGCGCGAGCGTGGTGGGGACGGGCAGCTTGGCCGCCTCGGTCGTTGTGAGGGCGGCTGCCACGGCGGCGGCCGTCTGTCGATACCGTCGCAGGCGCTGTGCATGGTTCTCGCCAAACAGGATAATGGGCGCGTCGAGCTTGATCAGCGCCGCCCGCAGCTCGCCCTCGTCCATGTCCTTTTCGTCGTCGGCATCCTCGCTATCCTCCTTCTCGTCCTCCTGGGCGCCGTCTCTTGCGCCCGGTGGTGGCAATTCCGGCAGGCCGAGTCGTTTGCGCCGTGCCGCTTCCTCCTCGGCCTCGCGCTTCTCGCGCCGTTCCCGCGACTCGGCCGCCAGCCGCCGCCGCTTCTCTTCCCGTAGGCGTGCCTCTTCGGCTGCCTCGTCTTCTCGTTGCCGCTTGGCAGCGGCTTTGGCGGACTTTTCGGCCTCGCGGGCCTTTTGCGCCTCGAGGTAGGCTGCCTTGCGCTGCGCCTCGAGCTCGCTGTTGCGCACAAACTTTTTCGGTGGCGGCGCGTCCGGCTTGTCGCTGTCTGTGCCTGCTTCTGGGATGCCCAGCTGCTTCTTCTTCTTGGCCATCTGGGCCGACATCAGTGACGCAAAGTCCATGGCGACGGCAGTGTGTGGTGGAAATGGTAGTGTGTTTCGTGTGTGTCTGTAATTCGGGGTCGAAGGAGGTTGTAGATAGTAGGCTCTGAGAACTCGAGGTCTTTATTCGACTGTGGGCAGGCGGGAGGTCGTCGGACGTGAGGTGTGGCGGAGGGCGCAAGACGGCAAGGCTACATAGGATGCTTTTTTGAAGATTTTCGTTTGGCGACGCAGCGTCCACTGATAAGCCAACCCAGTCGTCGGTACAGGTTCAGCCGTGTCGCCAAATGGCCCCAGGCCAGGGGCAAAAAACGTGCACTAAAAAGAGCGCCCCGCCTGCCAAGCTCCTGCACTGTTCAGCCTCTGCCAATGATCACCTTAGCTTCCAACTGCGATGTTCGTCAAACTACTGCCAAGACACTCACATTGATTTCATGCCCGAACCCGATTATCCAGGAAAGTCCGTACCAGTCAGACGCACTCCGGGATAGGCATTGAATAAGAAGTATAACCGGCCGATAATTGACTGGAAGCAAGCTATAGAAAAAGAGCTTAGTAACAAACAAATACACGAATGAACGAGGCTCGGAGTTCGCATTGCGCATGTTTTCAGGCAAGATGACTGCCACTCCATTTCTCCTGAAGCTCTTTTACCGCACGGGTGCGTTCCACAGGTAAGTAGTCTACCTGAGGGACGTCTCTTCTATATACTTGGTCCTTTAGCTGATCCTGATTAGATCTGATGAGTTCTCCTCTCCACAACGCCTGGCTTTTGTGCCCGTTTATGCTCTTCCGAGCTACACCTTGAGCGATCTCACGTACTATCTCGCTGCCGCACAGAACCCTGCCGTCCTGCCCAGTACGTGCATTGGCACGCGCATCGCCTTCCGGCACGTGTACGAAAACACGCGGCACACTGCTGAAGGCAATGGCAGCGGGAACATCCGGCCATCGGAAGGCTTCAAGGAGTCTACCTATGCACCGCGCTTCATTATTAAGGATGTCGGCAGCGTCGTTATTGGTAACACTGGGCCAGGCGCCCCGACAACGTCTTTGGATGCCATCGACGACGCCGCCATTCCGGACGAACTGGTGGACGACGATGAGGATCAGCTGATGCAAACTGGCAATGCTGGTATCAGCGACGACGACGGAAGCAGGACACTCGCCGGGTTGCGCTATACCCCCGGCGAATATTTGTCCTGTGCCATCTTGCCACCTCTGGCCAACGGTTGCGTGGCTCCGGCATCCAGCGCGCGAAGCGGCCGGGGGTCTGGTATTGGCGAGGCACCTCCGAGTCGGATGCCACCGCCACCTCTTTCGGGCGCAAGCGCTGTCCGGTCCATGGACTCTCGTTTCAGTGGGAGACGAGGGCGGGATGGGCACGGCGCATCGTCCAACTACGGCGTACCGACTGCTGGCTGGCGACGCGGCGATGCCATACCAGACGAAGGCGCATGGGTTCGAGATGGCGGACAAGGCGGCAGTCGTATGGGCTGGAGAGACAGCCAGCGGAGGCGAGACAGCCGATGGTGAAAAGATGGCGCACACCTTGTTCTCCAGCTCTTCGTCTCTCCTCGAGACTACATTCATACCACAGGTTTTGAGACATAGCCGCCCACATAGGTTTTCCATGGATACCCCGTTTGATGCATCCCTTCATTCACGATTCACAACAGCAGCGTTCTCCCTCTTGCTTCTTTCAATATTTTGGTGGCATTGGCTGTTTCCGTGCCTGTAATCCATATATACAAATTGTCGATTCGCTCGCTCCTCAGACATCTTCCAAAGTCCTAGTACTCGGCCAAAACGTCGCCTCTCCGCTTTCCCCGTAGGTTCCACTTGCCCTGTGAGAAAACACCCGTTAGCATCTGTTGTCAGATTTCAAGCCACGTCTCTGTTCTGCAAAACCGCGTCGAGCACTCACCTCGGTCGAGTAAGCCAGGATACCAAAGAGCGCCGGAACAAACACCACGTACGTGAACGTGATTCTGGCTGTGCGCTTGGTCCACCGGAAGTACTTGTAGCGGTTCGTGGTCATGTCTGTTGGAAGTCGGTCGTGTCAGCAAAAGCGAGTTCCAATTCAATGGTCCGCAAAACTATCACAGCAGGACAGCCGTATAGGTGTGCCGGGCCAGAGCATCGGGGAATGTGGAGCGACAACGTACTGCCCAACTTGACCAACGCCGGGTCCATCGCCATCTCTATAAGAAAGAGCACAACATTGTTAGCATCGCATCCTTCGGTTTCCATTCGTCGGTGTTCCGGCGTTTCTGCTTCGGGGCGGAGAAGTCGGCGCACTGTTGTGTTCGAGGCCACCCATCTTAACGGCTTTTGTCGGTCAATGACCCTCAAATTAATTGGTATTTGTAGTTTCGGTAGGAGAGGTCGTCGGGACGTGGGGGAGGGGCTTCAGCAGTCGGCCTGAACCTGTTCGATGTGGTCGTCGTGATCCAGTTTTCAAATGAACGCTTTCGGTCACAAAGCTAAAAGGCAGAAATGGCTCGGAATTGATTGGTGGCGCACAAAAGTGGCGTACTTCCTCTACACTCTCTGATTGGCTGTCGTTTTGACTAATACAGTATACTATAATTATATACACACTGTATTAAGAGCTAAACTGCAGAAGCCAGGCCCACTTCGTGTCTCTGAGCACTATGTTTTAGCGAGAAATTTGTACAGTGTTTATCAACACTGTGGGGCTTCATAGAGAAAGTTCGTTGGAACGCGCCTGCTCAAGCTGGAGACGCGCTCAGTGAGCAGCCGCTCATGACAGTGATTTTGATAGTATCTTTCCTGGCGGGGCTGTACGGAGTAAATAGAGACACATTTGCATTATAACTCGAAACATGCGACGCATATGAAAATCACTGGAAAAGAGAGACTGCAGGGGTATAAGCACACGCTGCGGACGACGGCCTCAAAGACGCCGACGCGACCACCTCACGTCATCTAGCCGTCATGGCCGGAGCTGTTGAGCGGTTGAAGCTTTTCAACCAAAGTGTCTTTATCCCACCAGCTGACTCGCCCAATTTGGTGGCAGCTTGTCCGACAATCGACCTGACGGCCGCTGTTGGCGGTGGAAATGTCGTCTACATCCGCCGGCGTGGTGGTGAGGTCGTGTCTAAGGTCACCGAGCGGAACAAGGACGTCCAAGCTTTAGCATGGAGATCCGATGGTGAGCCCTCCTCCCTTTATTTTGTTTTGCTTTGTCTACCGTGATACGGAGACGGAGAAACCTGGCAGTCTTTCTTTTGACAGTCTTCTGATCATTACAGGACAATTTCTTGCCGTGGCTTGGAACGATGGCGTCGTGCGCCTCGCCGGCTTGGAAAGCTCCAAGGCCGTCCACCAGATCCGGCTGTACGACAGCTCTCCGGTGGCCATCACATACATTAGCTGGGCCAAGAACCTGGTCGGAGACAGGGAGACGTGGCAGAGCGGTCTCCTTGCGAGTCAAGACGACCAACAAAGTAGTGCGTTGCTTGACCTGCCGCGGGCCCTCATGTTCCTTGAGGTCGAAGATGATATTCCCAAACTACCTCCATTACCAGTATCTGGAGGCACAGGGTGAGCACGCTCCCGAAGGTTCTTTTTTTTGGAAAAGGTTGGGTTTGGATGCTGATATCAGACGGTCCGCGCCGTAGAGACGACATGTTTGTCTTTTCTACACGCACATCGCTCGAGTTCATGTTTCGGCCACTCAGGCCCAAAGACGGAGATACGATCCACATCATGCTCCTCGGCACAGTGGACGGTGCCATCCACGTCAGCATCTACGACACATTTGTTATGGGCACCTTCAAATTGCCATTACCATCAAGTGACGGTGTTGCTGCCAACGAAAACAGGCCACTGCTGCATCTTCGCCGCCATACATCGCATCCTGTGAGCTCGACACATACTCTACTTCTCGCCAATGAGGAGAAGGACAATAAGGTTGTCTACATCTCCCATATGGACTTTGTGTTCATCCACTCTTCGCCCCTCAACCTGGCACTTCTCGCCTACAAAACGACGACATTTCAAAAGCTCATGCGGTATATTCGGCAAACCGAGGACCACATGCAAATTGAGTGGCAGTCGGCTCGTGAACTTCCTGCCCGTTTTCTTGCCAACATCCAGGAAGACCTGCAAGGACAGCGCAAGCGCAAGAACATTGCCCATGCTCTGCGCGTTGCTGCCATGACGGGTTATGTACCAGCTGTGATCAAAGAGTGGCTTGTCGACACCGTTGCCGAGCGGGTAAGAGACATAAACCTAACAAACAATGTGAATCATGCATGTCGAGTCTCATATTCTAACAAATCTCTAGGGATATCGGCGGTGGGACAAGGCTGTCGTGGGTGGCCTTCAGAACCTTCGCGACCTTATCCACGAGAACATGATGCCGGCACTCGATCGTGCCATGCTGGCGCTCAGCCGCCTCCGTGGCCTGGCCGAATTCCATAGCAACGACGACATTGGATTTTCGGCCGATCAGATTGCGGAGCTCATTGACATCGTTTCCTGCCTCATTCTGGTCACGCACAACTCGCTGGCGCTGGTCACAGCCGAGCTGGAACTGTTTATGTGCTTCTCAACGTGGCTGCGGTCGCTCATCGAGCGCCTCGCGCTGCCGGCCCAAGCGGAAGAGCAGGCCGACAAGGAGCCTAATCTAAGCATCACGCCCGTGATTGACTACATCTCGAACCATTTACTGCGGAGCCCACTAGACTTGCATTTTGGAAAGCCGGCAGAAAGCGAGTGGAGGGCGGATTGGAAGGCCATACAGGGGCAACCCAAGAACGGCGCGACCATCTCGCTCCTAGACCAGCTCGAGGCGGAGATGGGGAGAGTAGATGGCTTTGCTGTCAAACCAGATTTTCTCGCTACACTCCAAGACGGACTTCGGGAGCAGCGTGACAGCAAGGGTAAACAAGCGTCCGAAATAGGCCAAAGAAGCGGCAGAGGCAAAGGCCACGAAGTTCTCGACCGCCACCCGGGTGACCGCGACAGAGAAGGAACCGAAGAAGCGGTTGACGAAGACAAAGGACAGCCCATCAAGGCATTCACCCAGTTTGGCTTCCTCACACGACTCTTTTCGACGCAATCCGAAAGTGTACTCAAGACCATTGCAGAGTCTGGACGGCGGCACGTCCACTTTGGCCCCCTTACACGGCTTTCGGTCGGCCAGCCCATCGAGAAAGCTGAAGTGGCCATGACGGCTATTGCAAAGCCTGTGAGTCCTCCTTGAAAACCAACAACAAGTTTATAACCGTGCTAAATACTAACCCTTTAAGCAGGACCCAGAAGACAGCGCAGACGCCTTGTCTTTTACTGCTCTCTCGACCAAGGATGACCCGAAAAAGAGTGCGTTTTCCAATACTATATCTTAATATCTATCAAAAGACACTAACATTCGTCTCCTATCCAGTCTACCTCTTCCGTTCGACAGTCGCGACCTCCGAGGGCGTCACGACCGATGTCTCAACACATGGCTGCGTCTTGGACCTTGGCGCTGGTGGCCGCGTTGTGGACTTTCAGTTCCTCGGTGCCAACCTGCTGCTTATTCTATGGGCAGCAACTGCAGAGGGTAGGTGCTTGGATGCTGCCTCAACTGACTCTGATGTCCTGTCGTTATGCCGTCACACTAACTTTTGTAGACCGCGACTCACGCTTGGTTGTCGTTCCGATTCAATCTCCCAAAATTACCTACGGAGCCTACCACGGCAACGGAGAGGAACTACCACCGGTGCCGTTGGCGGAGAATGGCCTCTGCTGGTCCGCAGGCGTACTCGCCAAAGGCGACAACGACAGCCGGGTGGTTCGGATGGAAGTACTAGGGTCGAGGCGGTCGGGGTCTGACCACGTCAGCGGCGTCGATAGCAGCGCAACGAACAGCATCATTGGAGACAGTAGTGGGTCCCCGGCGCGCATATGTTTGATGCATGCGGACGGTGTGACCCATCGGGTGCTTTCGCTGCCGTCCGTGGAGGAAATGTTTGGTAACAATGCATAAGCCACAGACATTATTACTATGTACTTTCCGTTTGCGCAAGTGAGCGTTTTCACGAATTTGAAGAGGATAAGCGAATATGAAAACATGACGTGAGGTATATATATATGACCAGTTACTACGAAAAGCAGCAGAAAAAAGAACAAGGGGAAGAAAGGCAAAACAACAAAGTGACATTGTACGTATATACAAAAAGGGACAGGGAAACGCCCAAAACGCCAAGTTCGTGCTAGGTGGCGTTGTGCCTACTTCTTCTGCTTGGTGATTTTGAAAAACTCCGTCAGGCCCTTGACGACCACGTCCACGTTGATATTGATGAGCGGGATCTTGTCGTAGGAGCCTTCCTTCATGACGGCCACCAGCGCCAGGTACTTGTCGACCTCGCGCAGCAGAATGGGCTTGCTGCCGTCGGCCAGGACAATGCAGCTCTCGGCCCAGGGGCAGGCGATCTGGTCGGCGAGCGGCTGGTGCTGCTCGGCCTCGAGGCGCTGGTGGTAGGCGTCCGGACGGGCCCAGCTGCCGTAGACCTCGGTGATGTCAATGATGCCGTCGATAAAGTCCGAGCAGACCTCGTACGAGGCCATCTCGGCGGGCGTGCTGTCGGTGGCAATGTAGATTTTGGAGAGGACGTCGAACAGGTAGACTTTTTCGAAGCGGCAGGTGCGGCACAGGGACGTCAGCATGGCCTCGAGCTGGCCGAGGCGCGGAATGAGTTTCTGGATGACCTTGCTAAAGGCCTCAAAGATGCTGTGGTCGTAAATGCTGGTGAGGTGGAAGTTGACGGGGGCATTCTCAAAGCCCTGGTCGGACAGCTCGTCCTGGACGCGGATCATGATGTCGCGGTGGATTTCCATCTTGAAGTCGTCGGACAGGCCGTCGACCTTGTGGACAAAGACTTCGATGTTGATGTTGGGGTAGTTGCGCTGGACGTTGAGGATGGTGTTGTTGAGGCGGGCGACGGCCTCAAGGTAGTCGTCCTGGGAGTCGATGACCCAGATGAGCGCGCCCACCTCGCCAAAGATGGCGTCCATGTCGAAGCTGCTGCCCTCAAAATAGTCGATCTGGCCGGGGAAGTCCCATACTTGAAAGTCCATAAACGAACTGGAGGGTCAGTGGGCCAGTTTCGCAGTCGGGCGATGCGAGACAAGGGGAATATGGACTGGTAACTTACGCCATGGCATCCTTCTGCAGCCTCGAGGTCGATTCTAAAAAGAGCGTCTCGTTTGGTGGTAATTTGTGGAACACGACGCTCGATATGGACGACTTGCCGCTCCTATTGGGGCGAAAAGCACCGGTTAGTAAAAGTAGGAGACGCGGTTGGACCACACGACGACATCATCCGACACAGATAGCTCCTCAACACACGGGAAAAGGGGGATACTCACGCTCTTTGCCCCATGAGCAACAGCCTCGGTTTGCCCTTTGGTGGCGCGGGCGCCGCAGGCTCTGATGGTTTGGCGGCGGTCACGGGCGCACCCGGCGCATTTGGTGCGCCATCTCTCTTCTGGGTTCGTTGGCGGTTCTGTTCATAGACACGTTCTAGGTTTAGCAATGCTGGACTGGTGACTCTCTCGGTTGAGGCGGGTGCAGACGTGGTCGGGGTTGGGGCCGGGTCTGGGTGCAAAGGGGTATCGATTCTGGAGGAGGAATGCGATGAGGATGAGGATGACGACGAGACGGACGAGGCCACTGGCACAAGTCCTCCAGGCGAAGGGAACGACATTGCAGAGGGCCGAAATCTCAATTTTGTTGAGGTGTGTGTTTGATCAGGACAGACTCGAGACACGAGAGAGTTCATGAGCTCTGAGATAATGTGTAGGCACAGGAGATTACAGCCGCGCTCAAAGTTGAGAGAATAAAAGAGAAGAATGCAATCCTGTACACCATTGAAAATGAAAAGAAGAAAGAGAGCAAACGCTCCAAGGAGGGCTATCGGCAGTAGTGTCTTGCTTTGGCGGGAGACGGTGAACAATAGTTTGAGGGAAGAGGCAATGGATGAGACGGTGTCTGATATGTGGCAGGGGACAGAAGAGGATGTAAAAGAGGAGGCCGCGCAAGCCGTGGTGAGCTTTCATATCGGACACGAAGTAAGAGCAGGAAACAACATGAACCAGACAGCTGACAGGTCGGGTTCGTCGCTCCTGGCAAGGACGAGAGGAGCCCGTGTGCTGTGATTTCGAGTGTCTCGTGCCTTGTGTTTTGTGGTCATTGACAACGGCGCCCGAAAGAGGCGATGTGCATGAGAACCGTCTTTTAAGGTTTGCTTTGTGTTGCTCTAGGCGGATCGGTTTGATTGCTTCGCCGCTTCGATCGTTTGACCATGGCGTTTATTGGGTGCGCTTGCACGGGGACAAACGGCGTGAGTTGCAAATGGCGAATAGCAGATGGTGGAGATGTAAAACTGTTGCCTCTCTGAAGCGTCTCTTGCAACTCTGCCTGCCGGCCGAAACGGGCTGGCTCATCGACCCAGGTTGCCATCCCGTTGCGGCCCGTGGCGTTTGTCTGTTTGCCTGTTTGCCTCTTGTACAACGGCCACGGGGCGAGACATGAGAGCGTATGAGAGGCCGTACGAGGGACGAGATTGAGAGGCGCAGGCCAGTAGGCTCAGACTAGTTGACAAGACATGGCGGTGAGATGAGGATGGATGGGATTGGACGGGATGAGAGGGCGTGGAGGTAGGGAAGGGCCTGTCTAGTGGCACGATGTGAACTAGATCAATGAAAGTGCTCAGAGACCAGAGGCCAAACGACGCACTTGAGTCACACACAAGGATTGGGATGACAAAAGGGACGGATGGGACGGAGGATATTCCGTGCAAATGAGACGGTGAAACGAGGCGAGACGGTGAACACGGAATGACAAAAGCGAGTCGCCTGATGGTTGAAGTTTGGCTACAGTAGAGGACAAGCGGGACCGCGGAGTAAAGCGCCATGTACGGTTGTAGTTCTTTGTGTGTTTGCTGTTTATTAGTTACTCACCTCCATCGTTGCTTCTGTCGTCGTGCCTGGTCGATGGGCACGACCATGTGGTGAAAGGAAAAACGAAGAAGGGCAGGGGTGTGGCGGGATGCCCGCTCGGAAACGTTTGTGTGCGTTCCTCCCGCTGCAGCTTGGTCCAACGCGAGTTGACGAGAACGACGAGACTAGTAGAGAGAGAAGAGCTTGTCGAACCCAGGCAGCTTGAAATCTGAGGTGGAGGTTGAGAGAGCCGATGCCAAACGGAATGGCTCGCACTGGGGCCAGACGGGTATAAAGGTGCTGGACGCTGGGGTCGACGGAACGTGAGGGTCGAGACTCCAGTGGCTAGACGACAGAATGCATATGAGGCTGAGAATGTGGGTGAGAGAAGGTTGACACAGCGAGCGGCTGTTGGTTCGCGAGGCAGTTTGGCAGCCAGCTGCTTGTTCTATCTTGCGTGGGTCCCCGAGCTGGGCTTGTCTCGGGAGGAGTGGGACAATCGGACAGATGGGGCTGCGATTGCGAATGGGGCCTAATAACAGCAGCGGTCGTCGTGGTGTTGCGGGCAGAAAGAAAAAGTTAGAGGTCGAAACGCATTGTCGTGATGGTAGCTCCGGCTTTGGGAAGAGGGGCGCCGGTCCTCTCGCTCCTTCCTGCCCTTGTATATTTGTGTAAAGCTCCTTCCGCTGTGCTTTTGTGCGGCTGCTCGCCCTCTTGGAGAACATCCTAGTTACATGACTGCCCACCACAATGACACAGCAAGAGCGCCCCACTCGCTGAAGCAAACGTATGCGGGGCATCTCGTCCCCCAAATGTATTACCTAATTCTTCTTCGTCTAGCGCAGAAGCTGTATTTTTAGCGTTTGGGGTGCATCCTTCTGCGTACCTTCAGTGCAGCCGATCCTGCTCTGCTTCTTTCAATTCTTTAGCTTGTTCATTGCTACTGTCCTGTCATGTCCTAATCTATCTAACCTTAAAGCCATAGCCATGCTATAACCCCCCCCCCCCCCCCCCCACACCTTTCTACGACAAATTTCCCTCTGGTTTCGGCGTCGATCGACCAAACAGGGTCGCAACAAAGCTCTTTGTCCGCCGAGCGCGTTGGTTTTGTTGGTGATTGACAGACGCGGACGTGGCGGTGGGTGATGTTGGCGGTGTCTTGAACCCCGAGACAACCTGAACGCCCGGCGAGACCCGCGCCTTGTTTTTCTTTCCTCCGGAATCCCCGTCCTTGACCGGCCGCTCCGGAATGGCGGGCAGCTGCGGCGCTGGTGGGTGTTCGTCGACGGCACTTGGCGGCGGTGTCAGTTCCGGGGGCGACGGCGACGGCGAGCGGAAGCTCGACAGAGACTGACGATTAGTGGTTGTTTGACAGACATGGGTGGCCACAAATGCGAAACGTACCTTGACACTCAGTTTGCGCGCTGTCTTGTGCTTGCGGCTGCCCAGGCCTCGGCCCAAGCTCCCGTCAGTCATGGCCATGGCGGCCGGGGACGTGACTGAGCCGACGGGTGACCGGTACATGCCGTTGCTGGACAGCGGCCTGCCGCCGCCACCGCCGCCACCGCCGCTGCTCGCACCCGCGCCTGCTCTCGCCAGATCGTCTACGTGGCCCAGCGACGTCGTGCCGCTGTACGCCAAGTTCGCTTCCGGTACGGCGACAAACCGCAGGTGGCCCCGCGCCGGCGGCACGCCCAGCGTCTCCTCCATGTGCCGCTGGATCAGCGCCGCGTTGCGCTTGTTGGTGGTGGGCTGCAGCTGAGACGGCAGGCCGTAGACGGACATGACGTACGCGGGTGCAAACGAGCCACCGAAGCACATGCAGGCACCGTGCTGGAGGGTGACGACGATGGACGAGAGGGGCCGGCGGTAGCGCAGGGCGAGGTGGGCCGACAGCTCCGTGACGATGGTAAACTCGTCGCCGACAATGACATTGGTGCGGACGTCGGCCAACACAAGAGCTTCGCTGCGGACGCGCTCCTTGGCCGGGCTGTTGTCGGCGTCGCGGCGGGTCGCAAAGGCGTCTTCAAAGTACTGGCTGCGCTTGCGGGCGAGGTGGCCCAGGTGACCCAGGTGGCCGTCGGCAATGTTGGGCCCGAGGGTGGAAGGGGCGCCAAGAATGGACCGTCTCCTTCCCGTGGTGGTGGTGGCCGGATCGCCCGGCGGCGGGCGATCAATGTCGCGTAGAAGATTGGGGTCGCCCTTGACGAGAAGGGGTCTCGGCTCACGAGACATCTGGGCCGCGCGCTGGGAAAAGGAGAGGTCCGTACTGCGGCTGCCACGACCACTGATGTTGACCTCCTCGATGCTGCTGCTGCCGTTGCTACTGGCGCTGCCGTGCTTATGGTTGGCGTGTGTCGTCATGCTCTCCGGCCCGTCACTGATGCTGCTGTTGTTGCTGCCATTGCAGTGGCCGCTGTCCCGTTTCACTGCTCCATTCACAGGCTTTCTGGTATCCTTTGCCGGTGCCGACATTGCGGTCGATGCTATCGGTCGCTTCTGGATCTGTGGCTTTGCGGGGGCCTGGACCGGGACCTGGGCATGTGCCTGGACTTGGGGTTGATCCTTAATTCCCTGCGTGCGTGTCTTTGCCGGTATCTTGGTCTGTGCCTGTGTTGGCAACGACAGTGACTGTTCGATGCCCGTAGCGGTAGCCATGTCGTAGATGTAGACTGGGATGATTATCTGTGAAAATCGGACTGCTTTTCTTGGGGTAGGTTTGTCCGGAGCGTGGGTGTCGTTTTGAAGGCGTTTTTGTGTCTCATCAACCAAGGTGGTAGGACTGGACCAACGATGGCTCTTTTGTCCGTTTGTTTGTCGTGCCTAGGGCCGTTTGCAACCTTGTGGCGATGTAGAGGCTACAAAAGAAAGAGAAAGAGGAATGGGTGGGGAGTCCAGCATTCGCTTTTGGTTAAAATGTGCCCTCGCGCCAATTCTGCGAAAACTTTTGCTGTTTTCCTTTTTCTTTTTCTTCCTTCCACCTTTCGATCCCTTTGGCGTGTTGTCGTCTTCCAAGACAGCACACTCCACGTCCTCTCCGACCCAGCTGTTCTCGGATATGATATATGCAGGGTCGTCTAAGTCTGGCAGGGCGAAATATGGCAACGTAGAAACTCACCCCAGCCAGACGGAGAAACAGACAAATGCACGACCCAGGCTTCAGACTAGGGTAGAGAGAGGCTGGAGCGAGGACTGCGGCAGGACGGGGAAGCAAACTAGGAAAGAAAATCAAAGCTTGGAATATGACGCGAGCAAGGAAGAAGAGGAGCAAGGAGCCGATGCTCGGACTGGGAAGACAATCCTCTGCACGTAGCGATATACGACTGCGGCGGGCAACGAGGTGGATGTTCAACAAGAGGTCATGGATAGATACATTGCTGAGGTGTTAAACGATGAGGAATCACGCCCAGTCCATTCATTCTCGATGCACAAGGACACAAACAAAAGGAGGCACAAAATAAGTGACAGGTGGGTATTTTGACAAGTTGGCAATAGCACAAGGCCGCCCGTCGAGTAACTATGCACAGAGAGGGGTTAAAAAAGCAGAGCAAAAGAAAGAGGTCGGGTTGTCAAGACCTCTGGTCGACGGGTTGTGCCACATGGCGGATGACAGTGGTTGAAGGAAGTGAGAGTGAGGAGGCCTTTTAGTGAATGTGCCATTTTGCATTCAGGAAGAGCAATACTAAGGTGACAAGGCCGCAATACACCAGAGGCAGGACTCAGTTCGTGACACACTTCACTTCACTGCACCGAAACCTAAACCACGCCATTTGCCATGCCCAGTTCATCTCCAGCGTAAAGAGCGAGCTGTAAGGAAAGAGAAACAAGTGTCTCTCTGTCCAGCTTTCTTTCTTGCTTTCCACCTCATTTTTTATTTAGTATGCTCTTGCATCCTGCCTCCTGCCGTCCTCATCCTCTCTCGTTTTCCAACAGCTCGTGTCACCCCAGCGGCGCAAGCGAGACACGGAACCAGGGAGGATTACCCGAAGGGCGTAGGAAGATGGTCCCTGACAGAAAGGTGAGATAGAAAATGAAAGAGTAGACAATTGGCCAAGCGTTGCTTTTCTTTTTTTCGTCCACGAGGGGTGGCTGACAGGCGATATCTGTCAAAGTGTCGAAAAGGTACGAGTTCCGAGGCTGGGATTTCGTAAGGGTCATTCAGTAAGGGGCCAGCTCCTACATATCTTTCTTGTTCCTTTTCACAGGGGAAGATGTGTCCGCACGGTGACTGGACGGAAGAAATACGCCGCCAGGTGGGCGAAAAGTGTCGTAAAATGACGGTATCGCAGACCCGCTCTGCACTCCGTAGTCTGGCCCCGGCTTCTTGCTGCGGGTGGCAACGGTTTCCTTTGGTTATTTTCTTGTTTCTTGTTTGATGTTGACAGCGCAGTCTTTATCTGCTACACCGGATGCTGACGTGGTCAAGGTCTCCAGAACGGGAGGCTGCATGTTGTTTCCTGGGCGATGTTCACTTTAATGCAGGCCATAGTCGTGATGGGTGCTTGCGGTAGCTGTGATCATTTTGCCATGTATTTAGTGACAAATTCATATTTTATTCCATTCGCGACGTAAGCCAAATGCAAAGAAAGGATACAAAAGAGACACATTAACAACTCCATATGCCAACATGCCTACCCACGACCAAGAACCAGTACACGATAATAAAAAGGAGTATAAAATCCAGAGCAGGAACATGTAAGATACAACAACACCTAGCCCACCAAACCGACCATGAGAAGTCTAGGGTACGGGACACGAAGGAGACGAGGCTGTGTTCCCCAACACAGTATCTCCACGGGAGAGGACGCCGAAGATTAGGGAGGAGCGCGGCAGAGACACGGGGTTTCGCCGAGAAAGAGGGCAATGAACCCGGCACGTCTCGATCGCCCACTTACGACAAAACGGGACTCGGCGTCTTGCGTGCGTGCGCGTATGCCGTGGTGTAGCGCTCGATCTTGAGCTGGACGCCGGCAAGGGCGAGGGCGAGAAACTCGACGGGAATAAGAAGGATGGCGAGGTCGACGCCGGCATGGCTGGCTCGGCAGAGGGAGGCGAACTGGGGCGCCGGGTGGGCGGTCGCGAGGTGGCGCCAGCGGCAGCTCCAGGAGAGGAGAGTGTCGGCAGTGGCCGAGCGGTTGGCGACGTAAAAGAGAATGACGGCGACAATGGCGGCGACGAGGCCGACAAAGGGGGCAGAGAAGGTGAGCGGCGTGTGGGCGTGGGCATTGGCGAGTTTGGCACGGACCTGTCATGTTAGCGACTGACGAGCAAGCGAGCGTAGCGAGGACAAAAAGAAAAGCGAGCGTAGCGAGGACAAAGAAAGAATGGCAAGCGTAGCGAGGAAGGAAGGTGAGGACAGAAAGGATACAAGAGGGGCTTACAAAACGGTGGTGGCTCGTCAGCGCGATGAGGTTAGCGAGGACGACGAGGGACGCGCCGGCAACGAGAGCGACGGTGGGCTTGACGTCGAAGGCGCCCGCATTGGGCCAGACGGACAGCCAGGCGGCGTCACGGGGCGACGACGAGTTGTAGGCCTGCAGGGCATGGCCGGTGGTGCCCAAGACGGCGAGGCCCATGAGGAGGGCGAGCAGCGTGGCGGCGGCGCGGGCGGTGTCAAGCGCACGGAGGTTGCGGCGCTTTGCGTTGAGGTGGGCGTCGTTCTCGTGGAGGTGGCTGTGCTGGCTGTTGTGCGTCGAGTCGACCTCGAACTCGGACGAGTGGTTGGGCTTCTTTTCGACAGACATGGCGACGAATGGGTGAAAAAAAGAGAGAAACTTAAAGAGTTGGTGATGCTGTAATGAAGGTTTTCAAGTTCGCCAGGAACAGAGGCCGGCCCAAGAAGTGAACGTCAAAAAGGGAGCAAGACGACAAAAGAAGCAAGTGAGAACAAAGATGAGAAACCAGCTGTGACTGAAAAGAACGATGGCGATGGCTGACGGGGAGGACCTTCAAATAAGGTTTTCAAAGTCGTCGACCCTGCAAGTCGAGTTGCGTGCCTCTTGTTTCTCATTTGTCCGCCATCGCCAACCTCCTCACAACCCTTGCTTAGTTCTTTTTTTGGTCGCCAGCTACCTAGGGGTAGCCGCCCGGCATGCTTCTCTCTGCGACAAAAACGTGCAGTCTTTGGAGAAGTGTGGAACGCCGCTCGAGCGCTGCTTATCAAAAGGTAGGCCGTCCAGTGGCCGGCGGCAAATGCACTCGTCAAAGCAACCATCACCATACCAAATGGCTTCCATCCCGGCATCGAGACAGGCGCCGCGAGGGGAAGGAATTGGCCCCACCACCATCCTAATACTCTCTCTGCCTACTGGCACAGCGGATCGACCTCAGATCCCACCTCGATTCGGGATCATTTCCGGACTCTGCAAAGGAGTGGCTGGCATGCGTCCAGTTGGAAGTCGTCTGCTCCTTGAGCATCCGCAACGTTGGCTGGGCTTGCTTTCTCCAAAAGGGAGCCAAGTATGCCTTCCGCGAATGAGATCCCGTCTGTCGGCATGGCTGGCGAGGCGGCATCAACGCGCGCGTTTGGGGATGCAGGGTCAGTACGAATTATGGGGAGCTTGAAACGATTCGTTTCAAGCAGACTGGCGAACGCAGATTGGTCTGCTTGGGAATGAACGAAAAAACAGAGGGAAAGAAACAGCAGCAGGGGCGCTGGCGCTTAGCTGTTGCGTGGACCAATCAGTGCAGCCAGGCGCTGTCGATCTCCCGAGTGGCTGGCGCTTCGGCCGCTGCTCCAGTCTTGGGGGCGTTTCTATTTGTGGGCATCTCCTGTCGTGACGGTACGTATCGGTCTCATTTGTGACGGCCAGTGCAGATTGCAGAAGGACACAGGTGGAGGATGTAAAATAAGAAAACAAACAATCTAATGACAGTGGCCCTGAACACGAAAAAGGGAAAGTTTGTGGCGCAACAAGGAATCTAGTCACGTGGGTGTTTTTGACTTATCGTGAACCCGAGAAGAGGGTGGTAGAGAGCGGCACGAAGATTCTATTTCAGGGATGGGAAAGGTAAATAAATGTAGCTGTTTGTTGCTGGTCTATTTTTGTAGGAGCGAAAGAATAGTATCAGCTGTTTTAGTGCAACAGTCATAGCTTAGTGATCAATAAGAATTTTTTATAAGGCCGTCGGACTGTTTTTTTATTTTATTTTGAAAGAAATCCGCACCGGGGGTGAATCAATCGCGACTGAAAACAGAAGTCTAAGTACCTTTATTGTGAATAAAAAAATGGAATGTAGATGTGAACCTCGAGTCAGAAACGACGATGGACTACACGACACTGCGATCCGATATCAACATCTCGACAATAGCCATCAGGTATGATTGTGGTGCTCACCAAGAAGACGACGAAGACGAAAATCGGACTTTGAAATAGAATATAATTTAAAATAAAATAAAACAGTACCGCTATCTCGACATAATCACAATTAGCAGTTTGTTCCAGTCTCGCCATAGTCTCTCATTTCACTCTCTGGTCTTCTTTCCCGGTGACACGACTTTTGCCACGACTTTACAACAGGACTAAAGCTGTGCAGCACAACACGGGATATTTCCTGTCCCTGTGGCCGTTCCCATTTGCATTTTTTACTTCCTGCCCCTGTTCCCTTGCCACAACACTAGCTTTGCATGCCCAGTGTTTCTGTCAGCCCCTGTGAAGCTGCCATATCTCCTATCAAGCCTTTCTCTAGCCAAGGTTCTTTTACTTACAGTCAAATGTACATCCTCTCCTGGTTGCCCAGCGGGTCGGCAAAACGACCGTCTAGCAGCCGCACCGTCCAGGGACGAGAGGGAAAAATGGAGAGAGCAGCTGAAATACGAAGCATGTGCTTTTATGCAAAGGACAATAAAAAACCAATTATCGTCCCTACCGGAATGGAGTAGACGAGAAAAGAATGGCCTACAGGAAGCACAGAAAGCAAAAAGCACAACACAAGCCACCATGCAGTCCCGAGAGACTGGTGCGCGCGGAGCGGGACGAGACAGGCCCAGAACCTTGGTGTCGGTATGGGCAGGATTGCGGCGCCCGGTTCACGTCATTCAAAGGCGTCCAGGATGCGTCGGATGCAGGTTCTGCTTGGCCGTCGTTCATCCCTTAAGGCGAAGCAGGACAGAGAGGGTCAAAGCAGAGGGCGTGCCTCGAGGTTTAAAAAAAAATCTCCTGCCGAGGTTACCAAGCATTTCGTAACAATCCTGGCAAGGTCGACAAAAAAGGGGTAACGGGCGGAGAGAGAACAGGGAGAAGACAAGAAATGAGAACGTCGGGAAAAAAAAAGAGAAATCGCGCTATTTGCGACCGTCGTATATGGAGGCAAATTGAACCCATACGGCGTTAAGAATCACGGTGAGATGGCCGAGTTGGTTATGGCGTAGGATTAAGGTTCCTATGGAGCAATCCGCGTGGGTTCAAGTCCCACTCTCATCATTATTTTTTATTTTTTTGTCAAAACTCTTGCGATTTTTTTATTTTTTTAAAAAAAATTGTCGTTGTGAATTTTGTGCCAGTTTCCCAGTTGAGGTCATTTCGTTTTGCCTCACGTCCATGTCCTAGTCGACGACTTTCGGCAAATCCGACGCCCTGTTTACAGAGCTTGTCCGACATGATATAAGCGTTGCAAAATAGTTGGATCAAAAGTGGACGTAACAATATACGTGCTGGTCTGAAAGAAAGGCGTGGCAGAAACGACCAGGTGTGTTCTGGATTAGGATAGATTGTGCGCGAGAAGACAGAAAGGAGAGACAACGGAAAGGCGAGACTCAGAGAAAATCCCCTGACGACTTGAACACTGCACGCCTGGACGCCAGACCGTCAAAACACCTCTTCGTACGTCCGGTGCAAGGGTCTGGTATGTCGTAAGATGTAGTATGCTGCATGTACCCGCCGGGATAGATGGACTGTGGGACTGTGAATGCATAAGTCGTCGTCGTGTGGACAAGAAGATTAGAAGAGAAAGCAGAAAAGCAGAGGCACAGAAGCGACAGGACAAAGTCAACAAGATACCGGCGGACGGGGCGGTCGCACAGAACACGACAGCAGAGTCGTATGAAGGAAGTGAAGAGCAGAGAGTGTAAATGGAGAGACAGAAACGAAGACGGAGATCCCAAAACACAACACCAGGCAAGACATAATATGCTGGATAGTAACCAGACGCGAAGACGCGGTCCAATCCTTCTTGCGCGACTTACCCCTGCCATATGTCGTGTCCCGACTCCGGGTCTCTGGGACTGGAAAGCGTGTGGCAGCGTGGATGTGGCCCAGAAAGGGAGAAAGTACAATGTGCAACGTATGTGATGGGACGTGTGGTGGTGGTTGTGGTTTTGAGCGGCGGATAGGACTGAGAGCCGCGATGACTCGGGACATCCTCTCGTGCTCTTTTCAGTCTCGTCCGTATTGTATTTTGATTCCGAAATCACATTGCGGCGACCAGAAGAGTGGAGGTCAATCACATCGTCCTTTGCGAGAAACGACTTCTCGGGAGGTTCCATGCGCCACGAATTTTCAAACATGTCTGTTTTTGGTCCTTTCTTCAGTATTTTCTTGCTCACTTTTCGCTGCCCCCAAGGCCTCGTCTTTCTCAACATCATGACATTACCCCTGCTCACAACCCCCTCTGTACTCCTTCCGCTCCCTTCTCACGCCATTCCTCATCCCTCCCCTTTCCCACCGCGTGTTCCCTCAGTTTTTCCCGAGACGCCGTCCCGGGTCCTGCATGCTTGATTAATTCTGTTTAGGTTTATTGCACCATCCCTGTCTGCTGCTATGGTATATTGCAGTGTCTGCAGAGTGTTTGAGTTTTATTCCTCCAGCACCATTGCCTCCATCATTCGCTGACCATTATCTTGTTGTGCTGGGATGGACGGTACTGCCCACACAGCAATACAACGAAGACGATAACCAAAGATATCAAGAAAACCGTCGACAACAATGGAACAAAGCCCGTCAGATGCGATAGGTTACTCAAGTTGCGTTGCACACATTTGCTTTCCCGACCCAAGCGTCCCGGAGCCGACAAAAGGGGCAGTTCTCATGTTGCGCCCTCAAGCCTTTCACATCTCTTGTATGTTGTTCTTTTTCATTCGTCGATCCTACCATACCCTCCTTTGACGTAGGGATCGAGGGATCGCGACGAGCATCTTCGGTCTTGCTCGCATTTACAGACGACTGTACTCCTCTACCTATTCTCAGGTTGTACACGTCTGCCATAGCCATTCTCTGACCGACATGCCGCCCCTGTCCCCTGGAAACCTTTCCTTGTCCTCTCCTCGCTATATCCTCACTTTTTTTTTTCTAGTCTATTGTCCGTCACATACTATTGTACATACACTTTCTCTCTCTCCCCTCCAGAAGGGACTTCCCGACTGTGTCTGTCTCTGGCTTGAGCTCGAATAAAACTGTCCAAATCAGCAACCACTGGGATGCCGAAGAAGAGCATCCTGCTAACCTTGCATTGTCCTACGGGCATCCGCGCACGGCCTTCTTCTGTCTTCTGTTTTCTGTCAGTCAGTCATTAGTCGTCAGTCTCGGTAACATTATCTTTCCTACAGCTTATGCATCTCCGTGTATTTTCTCCGCCGCACTCTAACTGCTTGCAGTTCCTGGCCCGGTCTGTGTGTTACCCAACTTTGGCCATTTGCATCAGTCTTGAACATTCTATATATATATAATTTAGTGATTTATTTATCTCTTGAGTACGTACATTTCTGGTGTCAGAATTGATCTCACCTTGTCCATAAAACGGGCCTCACCTACATTTCTACGAGTATATTAAAAGCTCAAGCGTCCTTTGTACACTTTGGCGTTTTCTGTGTCTATTCATCCAGTACTTCGGCCACTTTGATTTGATATTGCCTGAGCACTTCAAGATTGCCTACAAATCGGCAAATAGACGGTACATGACCGGTCGAGCCCTTCCAGTACAATAGACCACCCGTCATACAAAGCTATGGCAAGTTGCGGAAGGACAATGCGGCAAGACGAAGCACAGTGTCCAACACAGACTCAAACATTTGTACGTTTGCCAAGTGCGGACAGGTAGAATGTACCATGGAGTTTTTTGTTTGGCTAACATCTGCTCCCAACCAGCCACGGTTCTCCCAACTACCACCAGAGCTGCGGCTCAAGATTTGGGAATACAGCCTGCCTGCACCGCGCATCGTTTCTGTGCGCTGCGGTGCCAAGACACCATTGCCCTCGCCGTCTTCGTCCTCGCCGTCCTCATCGTCCCTGTCACCAAGACGGCGCGGCCACGCATTGGATGATTGCACTGCCTGCAGTCCCGCTTGCTCGTCCCCCGCGTCGTCGTCATCATCGCCATCCCCGTTGCGCTTAACCTCCCCGTTGCAATCACCTTCGCCGTCACCGCCACCACCACCGCCGCCACCGCCACAGTCTGTACCGCCACCTCCGTCCACAACCTCCTCCCCGCCCTGCTGGTGCACCTCCCCGGCGCCGCTCCCGCCAAACCTTCATGTGTGCCACGAGTCCCGCGTCGAAGCCTTGCGCCGCTATGCCCGCATGTTTGGCATCGCCCGCCAACCGGGACACGTCTACTTCGACCCTGAGCGCGACATCTTGTACTTTGGCCCCCGCGACGGCTACATGGCCGCCGAGGCGCAGTTGCGCACACTGCTTGTGCTGGCAGATCCAGAGGAGCTGACACTGGTGGAGCGGGTCGCCCTGAGTGAGGGGATTCTGGACCGGCAAAGATTGCCCTCTTCGTCCGCTTTGACCGCGTCGTCCTTGTCGCCTTTGTCGTCATCGACGTCGCCAGCGTCGACCAACCTCGCAGTCGATGTGCTGCACCAGCTGCGCACACGGCTGCCGAATTTGCGCGAGCTCTTTGTGGTGCCACTCGAGGAGAATCTGGTGGGGCGTGTCGGTGCCACGGTGGTGGAGGCGGAATCCGCTACAACCGACCCCAACGCCGGCACGGAACGTCCGGCCGCCGCGGCCACGAGCCACCTGGCCCTCCACATGCGCACTGCCCTGCGCCGTGTCTGCGCCGCCGCACCGGACTGGACGCCGCCACGGTGGCGCATCTTGGTGACCGACAGCAGTGACAACGCGCAGTCGCGGCGTGCAGTTGGACGGCAAGGCATGCTGCGAGCCGAAAACGTCAAGCCAGTCTCCCGACAAGCAGCAAAAGCTGGCCAAGCACAAGGCTCTGTCGACGGTGATGTGCTGCCAGAACAGAAGCAGCAGTAGCACTGCCGCTCCGTCCGCATGTGAATTTTGTGCCGACCAGCGCGGAGGCAATGTCCCTTTGCGAAGGAGCAACTCTCGCGATTGCAGGTCGACTGGTGTGCCTTCTGCAGCGTGCAGTAGCCGTCGGTCGCGGCGGTAGATTATGTGATTTCGTTTTTGTTTTCCTGTTTTGCTTATTAGGTTGGTACATCGCCACAATGGTTTAATGAATACGGGTACGGGATAATGACAGGGATTGGGTTTGGGGAGATGAACTGGGGACACGGTCAAGGTCAGGGTTCATGTATGGAATGCAGATTCAACAACCAAAACTAATTCTCCGATATATACAACAATGCATGAAGTCATGTAGTAACGGTAATCTCAAAAGGTATCTGTTTCCAATGATGACAAAAAATAGGGCTTCTGATATATCATTTTCGTCCCTTCGTAAAATGATAAGCAGTCGCAATATGTATGTACAAAAATCAAGGCGCAAAAACCAAATGATATTTAACAAAACGACCGTAAAAAAGACGGCCAGACTCTAGGATGTCGCCTCAATACTTGTGCTGACAGTCTGAGAAAAAGATGCCGTGCCCACAGCCGTGGGTGCAGTGGTTGTTATTGTGGGCAAGGGAGCTGGTGTTTGCAGGTTCTGGTGCACATGACCGGACGGCAGATCGGACACCTGGTCGGTCACTTTCGAGTGAGTCCGCTCAAGACCGTGGCCGATGCCCTTTTGGCGGCCTCGTACAACGGCCGCAAGTGCCTTGCCTACGGCATTGAGGTCACCCAGCATCCCCACATGGCCGCGGTCGGTGCTGACGTAGCCGTCGCGCACGTAGTGGTACCCGGGCGGCAGCTGGGCTTCGCGTGCCAGGACGACGCCATCGCCGGTCCGGAACACAAGGTCATCGTATGCGTCTGCGCAGGCAATGGCGGCACGGCTGCCGACGCGCGCCGCGTAGACCGTGGGTGTGCCCTTACCGTAGATCACGGCCATGGGTGGGTAGACGTTGGCGGCCGTGTGTTCGGGACGGTGAGCCATCTCGGCACGGAACTGCTTCGTCTCGGCCAGTGTGCGGATCAGGTAGGCGACGGCACGGGCCTGCTGGGGGTCGGCAGGTGGCGTTGGGGGCGCCGAGGAGGTTGTGGTAAAGGCGACATCGAGAGCTTCGTTGGTTGCAGAAGCACCCGAGGTGGTTGCCAGTCCGGGAGGCAGTACCATGTGCGACGATTCTGCCGCGTTATCGTCGGCAACGACACCCTCCGCGTCCATCTGGGGCGCGTTGAGGCGATCTTTGGCCAAGCTTGCTGTTGCTGCTGCTGCAGCGGTCAAGGCACGTCCAAAGTTTGTGCTGCTGCGCTTGTTGCTCAGGCTGGAGTCGTGGCCACTGCCATCCAAGCCAAGGTTGAGGCCTATGCCGCTGCCGCTCCCCATGAGAGACTGGAAGGCTGGCAGTGCGGCTGGAGCAACGCAGGGTGACCAGCGGTAGCGCATCCACTCTTTGATGTCATAAAAGTTGACGCGGTATTCCTCGGACGCGTCGTTGCTGTTGACAAAGCAAAACCCGTCTTCGGGCAAAAAGACAAAGGTTGTGCGCAGCGTGAAGTTGACCTGCGCCGTGAGGACCTTTTCGTTTAGCAGCACAGCGTCGCCGTTGCGTAGCGGACCGAGGATGTTGATGCAGCGCTGCGGCGTGCCGGCGAAGATAACGCCTCCAAACAGATCAGGCCGCTGATTGACGGCGTGGCGCGTAATAAGGCCGCCCAAGCTGTGGGCGATGACGACGGCCCCACGACTGCCCGGCTTGGCGCCGGGCTGGTTGCAGGGAAGCGACTCCAGGAAGGCAATAAGCTGTTTAGAAAGACGGTGCGGGCTTAGCCGCCAGTCGTAGCCGTAGTCGTGGACCCGCAGAGTTCCCTTGCGTGCGTTTTCGCTCTCCCGCAGCTTCTTGAACAGGCGGCGTGAGATGTCAACGGGACCAATGTGTTTGAGCATACCCGACGGGAAAATGGTTTGCGGCATGTTCTCCTCGTCCTCCGGGTCCAGGCCGACTTCCATGTTGACTTTGCGGATATTGAGACCGACCTTGACAGGCACCCATAGTTGACGGTGTGGCGGCTCTGCAGAACGAAGAATGGAGCCACGATAGCCGCCAAGAACAACAATGTCGCCGGTGAGATCCTCGAGGGCAGCGTCTAGAGGCGATGCCGGCTCGCGTGGCACAAGGGCTGTGGTGTGCTTGGCGTCGGGAAAGAAGCTGGGCAGCTGGGGCATTTTAAACGTCGGCCTGTCAAAGCTGTCCATGATGGCCTTCATGCGAGAGTTGACTTGTTCACGAATATGTACAAATTGTGCCTCGTCGCCATGCGACGGTACTCGTGAGAGGGTGTGGTACAAGAGAGAGTCGTCGGACGTCGACCGGCGCAAGACATAGGAGCGCTTCGAGGCAACAGACGGCGGCCGGTTCAGCGGCAGCCGCCCAGAAATTGTATCCGATAAGTCACCAGCAGGCGAATTGGTCTGGGACGTGGTAACTGTGGCCATATGCGAGGTTCGAGGGCGAGAGTTCGGGTCTGGGTCGGACGTCTTAAGTGTCCGCTGGACCCCTGCCTGGTTGTGGTCACTTGCCCGTGTTGGGGAGTCTTGTGGTGAGATCTTCCAAGAGGAGGGCGGCAAGTTCTGTACTGAGGATGTGGTACTGTTGTTGCCAGCATTTGAGGAGGAAAAGAAAGAGGGCGTGCTCAGACTGGGCAGGAAAGAGCTTTTGCTGGGGAAGGAAAGCGAAGCAATCGAGGGCATGGAAGGTAGGGCTTTTGATAAGCGCTTAAGAGCATCAGATCCCACGGATGACGAACGGCCATGGCGTGTGCCGGACTGGAAAACAGACAACATGGCGCTCGGCTTGGATTCATGGGCCGGTGCAAGAGGCGGTGCCGCCGGAGCCGGGGCCGAGGGTGGAGTCGATATGGTTGCGCTATGGAGTCGTGAGGACACGGCCGGCTTGTATGGGTCGCTGAAGCCTGCACCGATATTGGCATTAATAATATCATCCATGGCCATGGCTTTTTCGGCGGCCGGTGTCCGCGGCAGGGACAGCCGCGTGGCTATTGGGCTCATTGTTGGTTGCATAAACGACTGGGCATCATCTTCCACGCCGTATATGCTGGCATCGTCGGCCAATGTGTCCGGAGACGTGTCGAGGATAAGCGCACGTGCCGTCGTCGGAGCCGGCGCTTCAGACGATCTGGGCGCTGCCGGTGCGTCTGGGACGCCAAGCCCCGATGCGGAATCCATAGTTGTCATCGTGGTTGAATGAGGACCACCTGCAGGTGCCTGTGGATTGGATGTGCTATTTTGCATGATGTCCGAGTAGGTGTACTCGAGATACCATGCAATCGGGCCTCGAGTTTGGGAGTTGCGAGTAGCTGTATGGTATGGTCGTTTTGCTGTACAAAAAGTATGTCACTAGAAACGGCACAGGCTTGGGCCAAGCATGCGGCTCAAAAGCTCAGGAACAGCGGGAAGAGCCTCAATTGGCATGCAATAATTGGTTGGTTTGATGGAGAGATGTCGAATTTGTGAAGAGGGCAAAAATGATCTGAACCTGAACAACTTAATAAAGCAGGCAGAGGAAAATAAATAAAGCTCTGCCGACACTTCCGGGGGCAAATACCCACGATCCGCTGGCAGTAGCCTTATTTGTGTCTGTAATAGTCTGCGTGGAAACACCACAAGGAGAGCTAGCGTGACTTCGTGAGTGGTGATTCTTGTGGGCTTGACAAGGCCAGGGGACATAAAGAGATAAGAATTCCCTTGACAGGGCACAAAGAGACGGGATGGGACGATGCTGTAGGGGCCACTTGGGCGTTGGCTGAGTTAAACTGGGCGAATAAGCGCGAAGGGGGAACAAAGGGAACCACGAGCCGTTGTGAATGTAGACTAATAGTGAGAAGGAATTGAGAACCAGAAAGATAGGAAGAGAGAAAATGAGAAGACAGTCGTAAAAAGGAAGGAGGAAAACATTGCCAAGATATGAGGAGCTAGTCGAGATAAAAGGAAGGAATAATGTTGATATTCAATAAGGAACCCAATTCTCACATGCGACAATAAGCATCCCCCGGAATCTCACTCGGCTGTGACGAAGGATGACAGCACTATCTGGAGACCGAATTAAGTGCTGACTGGTTTTTTCAAAAGAGTGTCTTGTCACAGCAGCAAATTAGAGCTTTCGACGACGTAAGGAAACGGTGGAAGATGCGTCCGTACAAACAGCAAGGCTTAGTGCCTTACCCACCGTTGGTGGCGGTCGATTGAAGGCAACAATTGACCAGCAGGTACTCAAATCATTTGCATGTCCTTGTTATATGGCTGTTATGAGGGCACTGAATCGCAGGGTGGGCACGCGAGCCAAGAAGAGCAAGGCAGGGACCAAACTGAGAAAGATGCTCCGTCGCCGGCCAAGAAAGGCGAAAAGTCGCCCGAAGCTAGCCTGGTGTCAGTGCAGTGGCGGTGATGGAAACCAGCATCCTTTAGCATCCTTCCTGGATTGGGGACTGGAACGCGAAATACGAATCCGAAAAACACGAGTGTTGAACAGCAATTGGGCAGGGTGGCTGCTGGGCTGTAACAACCGGGCACAGGTTGGATACAACGGTCGGGCGGCCGAGATTGAACAGTGAGTTGTGGTGAACAACTGAGACTAAGAGAGACGCATGGGGGGTCGAAGGAGGGATATGTTGCTGTTGGAAACATCACAGTAGTATCGCTTGTTGGCCCGAAATAAGGAGGATTTCATCTGGTTTCCCAACTTGTGTTCTGGTCCGACCCATTGTTGCAATTGGCAGGCTCGATTGGCACATTGTTCCTTCCTGAAATCACTCTCATCCTTCGTTTCGTCTGATTTGAGAAGGAAGGAAGGAGGAAGGGAAAAGGAAGGAAGGAGCGTTCAACCCCTGGGAGCTGACCTGCGCTGCACTTTTGCATACGCGGAATTGAAAATAGAGGAACAGCCAATGCAACGTCAGATACACTTTCTTACCCCCACGAAGACATTTTCTTCCTGTTCTGTTGAGTACAAGAAGTGATACCCGCCTTCACAGTTATGGTGTATCAATATCGACTGTGTTTTTGTTCACAGAAAGAAGTGAAGTGTTGTGACGTTCGCACTTACCTTGAGTTCTGAACAGCGACTTCAAAACCAATCTGTTCCTGCCTCAACAGTTGCTGAAGTAAATTCGTTTCCAGTCCGAAAGCCCTGTGCCTGTCTAATTCTGCAGGAACTTACGTCATGCAATCAGTGGAGTGGGGACCGCAGCACAGCCGTATTGTCAGCACGCAGCTTTTCAGAGCCTTGCGTCTCACCAACCGACGGTCATGGAGAAAACCAGCGGAGTTTGAAAACCATGGTATTTAGAATGGTATTACGAACAAACGATACGATATCTACTATTAAAGAAAGGGAAAAGTAAAGATTGGTAAAGCAAAAACACCGATGTCTATACCAAGTATAGACCTCATACAAGCTCCGCACCGTCCTTATCATCGACCACTTACATCGAATCCGGAAGGACCTTGAACTTGCCCTCCAGCTTCTTAATCGTCTCGACTGACTGGAGGTATCCCGGCTCATTCTCCAGCCGGCCAAGGTACTCCATCGTCTTGGGGAATCTTTCCTGGAAGGACTTGCCGTCAATGGTGAACCCACCAGCGCGTTCTCGCACGCCAAAGAGTGGGTAACTTAGCATGATGTCGGCGGCGGTCAAGCGGTCGCCGCAGATGTAGCCGGTGCCGTCACCTTCAGCCGGTGGCGTGGTCAGGTACGACTCGAGCAGCTCGATATTCTTGCGCACATTGGGCTCGATGAAGACGTTGTTGATCTTGTTGGCAATGGCGCTGGAGATGGGCCGGATCAGCCACGGCACCTGGGGCCCGCGAAGGTCTGTTGGGTTAGCAAGGCTCATCCAGATGCATCACACGCCAACGTATTTGCCCGCTTACTGGATGTCACGAGGGAGAAGACGAGGAAGGGCATCAGCGAGCCCTCGGCAAAGTACAGGAGGTACTGGTACCGCAGCCACGCGGCCGTCTCGCCGCCGACGGCACCCTCCTGGCCGTCCTTCCACTTCTTGGGCACAAGGGACGAGTTGTGGCCCCAGTGCTCGCAGAGGTAGTCGATGATGAAGCCGCTTTCAGCAAGAACCAGCTCCTTCGCATCGGCACCGGCGCTCGCAGGCGGGATCACAGTGATTACTGGCGACTTGCCGAGAGGGTGGATTTTGGCGAGTTCCGGAGGAGCAAACGCCGTTTTCTCGCGGTGGTAGATCTTGAGCTCATGCGGCACCTTCAGCTCGTCTGTGGCGACAGAGTGGTCAGTATCACGTGTAATTAAGGACGTGTTCCTGGGAGAGCATGAGGATGCTGTTTTGTGGCATTGCACGTACGCATGAGCCAGAGGATACGCTGGGCGCGAGAGCCGTCGAGCCTGGAGAAGAAGCATCTGTATTAGTATATGCACTGTCGAGATTGATACACGACAAAAGCTTTTGGAAGGCACATGTAGGTCCAACGAAGCTGCGGAAAGGCACCGAAAAAGATAGAGCAATTCGTACCAGTGAAGAATGACTTTCGCTTGGTTGGAGGCCATGGTGGTGATGATTGATCAATGCAGCAATAGTTTGATGGTGAGATTATGACAATGTACTTGAACTTGTCGCAGAGCTTGAACAACCAAAAAACCAACTGAGCAGTCGTCAATATGAGGGCGGCGATCGTTCGGCTTCTTAAGCTTCCGAGAGCTGTCACGTGTTAATGTACGGCCGAACTAGCTGACCCGCTCCGCTTTGTGATACACCAACGGACCGCGCGCGAAAATGGCATAGCCATGAGTCAATGGCACTAATAACCCGGCACTCGAGATTGCCGAGTCCGAAAGTCTCGGCATCTTTACGATTCCAGAGCCATTTCTCATATGAAAAAAGCGCATAGCTTACGAGAAACGGCCGGCATTTGTCTTCGTCTAGTCGTATTTCGCTTATTTTGTGCCTTTTACTCGCGTTCGCCTGTTTTGGACAGATCCGGAATGGCATGATGCACAGGTGGCTACAAGTTACGTTGCCATGTGACATCATGCTGCGATGCCGCTGGCCGTTATGTTGCCAAGAAGACAAAAAGGCGGCCAACAAGGCTTTGACGTTGACCACACGCTGACGCCTGGCAACAAGGAGCTGGGTTTGGACGAGGGATAAAAATTCTTTTCTTTTCTGTTCCCGGAGAGAAAAAAAAACGGAATGGGACCCTGTATTATGAAAAACAAAACCACTGAAAACAGCCAACAAAAACACATATCAAAGAATAAGCTAGAGCTTCCTTTTTGGTTTACCACCGGCCCCATCAGATGACCTTTCGGCCAGTCCGTGTCTATAAACTCATATTTGTAAGCCGTGGCAACCGGCTTGTCTTGGTTTCCCAGATGCCGTATCGACCTTGCACGTTGCGTTCGCTTACGTCTACTCGATCGAGTAGTTATCCGCCGTGCACTTGACGTCCTTGGAGAACGCCACCTCCTCATCCATCTCAACCAGTTCGACCGAAGTCACCTAAGATAGTCAGTAAGAAACATGTAACGTACGTAACAAAAATAACGTCGGAGAGGAAACGCAGGTAAAACTCACATCGACAGAAACGAACGGCGTCGACTTGGAGAAGCGGACCTGCATGGGGAAGAAATCGTTCTCGTCGTCCGTCTGTGCGTCAAACTCAAACGAGCCCGAAGCGTTGTTCTCGTCCACCGAGCCCACCTGCCACTCGATGCTGTCGCCGGCGACTTCATATGTCGCGTCAAAGCTCGACACCGTGGGCTCGACTGCGAACGGGATCGACACCACGACGTCGTCCAGTGCATCGCCACCCGTCAGCTCGTACTCCACCGTCAGGGTGCAGTTACCGTCGCCGTCTTTGTTCACCCACACCGTGAAGCTGATGGGCAGAGCCGCCGTATCGTCCACCTTGGGCGACGCCCGCCACCGCAGCACACCGACCGACTGGTTGACGGGGAAGCCCTTGGCGGTGTTGCTCATCTGGATGATCCTGGACGAGTTGAACAGGTTCTTGTCGACGTTGGGGTGCGTCCGGAACTGAGCGCCGTGTGTCGGTTGCGCGTCAAGGTTCAGCTTGACCTTGGTGAGACTGGCATCCGACACGCGCAGGTTGAGGTCGCCGCTAATGGCCAGCGAGTTCACGACACCGTCCCGTGTGATTTTGGCGTTGACCGACTCGTTGACCACAATGTGAATGGCGTCGCGGTCCAGCGTTGTCGACGCACGGCTGGCGGTGTGGTCTGCTGCAGGGGTAGCGGCCGGCGCAGGGGCAGCTACGAGCGTATCGGCCTCGGGGCCAAGTTCGCCACGAACCCGCTCGTACATGTCGGTCGTCTTGGACTTTTTGCCGAGCTGCATGCCCTTGCCCTTGAGGGTAGTTGCTGGTCTAGAAAGAGACATGTAAAGTAAGCCATCGTCCGTTGCAAAACACACACGCCCTGATTTTTAGCCATTGGAAGCACACCTGTTCTTCTTCTTCTCCGCTTCGTAGGAGTCGTAGGTCTCCGTCGTGGTCTGCACTGGCGGTGTGTATGTCGGGTACACAGGTGTGCGCGGCGCGCTGCTGATGCCCCGCCGTGCAGACTCCTTGCGCTGCATCTCCAGCTGCTTCGCTTTCCGCTTGCGCTCTTCTGTGGCTTCTAGTTCCTTGTTCTGTTCAACGGGTCAGTTGGTTAGTGACGATGTCCAGTGTAGAGGGTCAACGGTGAACCAAAGCCACGACCGTGGCGGTCTACATACACGAGCAATAATCTCCTGTATGCGTTCCTCGTGACTCTCCATCTCCATAAACGTCTTGATCTGGCTCATGGTCAGGTTTTCGCGGTAGCCCTGCGTCACCAGCTCGTCGAACGCGCTCAGCAGCTCGAACGCATTGCGCGTGATCTCGCGCTCGTCGAGCGACTTGCACAGCCCCGTCACCACCTGTGCGAAGAGGTGCAGCGAGTCGATGTCCTGCAGGATGTTGGACTGGAGGTTCGTGATAAGAACCATGTAAAGCTCATCGAGGGGCTGGTAGACGAAGCGGACGTTGTCCTGCTCAACGGTGGTGTGCTGGGTGCCGCTGTCGGCAAGCTTGGGAAAGGAGGCAAGCAGCGCTTCGACGCGGGACCGGGGCATCTCGCGGAAGAGACGCGAGAGCACGGCTTTACCGCCTCGGGTGCAGATGGACGCGGCGAGGACAACCTACGCAGAGCGTCCAAGGCATCGTCGGTTAGCCATAGGTTGCACATGTGAAAGGAGCTATCATAGGGAAAGACAGATGCCAAAGAGGCGGTCGCGGACGGCCATTTGCTCTGGTCTGTGGGTTCGACTGGATCCTTCGTACCATGTTGAAGCTTGTTGTTGAATCGTGGAGGACTGGTCGTCGTTGGATCCGCGATATAGGGACGTGAAGAGGCACAAAGCAATGTTGTTCGAGCGAGAGGTCGTGAAGTCGGTCGGCGAGGTGCCCAAATCGCCAATCCGCCCCTCTCTCATTAGGGGGCACCATTTTCACATTAGTTGTCCCCTTCGCAAACGTCTTGGTCCGTGCGCACAGCACAGTGCTCAGCGGGCACCAGGCTGTGCTCTCAGCCAACAGCTCTTGGGAGGGGAAGGAGATGAAATACGCTAGTCCATGTGCGGCAAGCGCTACACGCCCGCTCATGGTCGCGCTTTCTTCGTGAAATTTATCCCAAACCTGCGAAAGGCAGCCGCACCGTTCTGAGGCCAGGACACCCTTTCTACTCTTGTTCTTTCTATAACGGCCAACGATCCAGGAGCTCTTCACTCCTATACCCTTCCACTCTTCCAGACCCCTCCTTACTTCATAACATTCACTTTCGACCTGTTCTACGCCTGCACGAGGCATCTTCTTACTATCATTCGATTTACATTGCGTTTGCTGGCTTCTTCATTCATCTTCGTCATCCTTTGCCTCCCGCCACAAGGCAGTCCCCCCATCTCGGTAACCTAGCCAGGGCATCAAGCGTCCCCTTTGATCTGATACATTGGAGCCTCTTTGACAGGCAGCAAGATACATGTCAGTTTCGTCTCGAGACTTGAGCAAGATATGATAAAGTGGCGTTGGTTTCACCTCACTGCAACTTAGCACCACCCCTGACGACCACGTCTGTCGGAACGCGAGGATAACACACTATTTGCCATCTCAAATAGCGACCTTTATTCGAACATAGAGACGCTATGACAGAACTATCATTGGATGGGCCGACTCTGGCCATCGCCGAGGAAGTGGATCTCACGCTTGACGTCAAGGCAACGGATGTCGCGGGCGAGGACTTTGACTTGGACCTCGGCGGCGGTGCCGACCTGGAACGAGATGACGGCGAGGGCCCGACATCGAACTTGACCAAGATTGAGATTGGAGCCGATTTGGATGAGATCAACTACGAGGAAGAGACACACCACGATGCCGCAGAAGAGATCGCCACTGCAGAGGCAGACAACATCCGCGCCGACCAAGAAAATAACGCACCTACAAACGACGACGCCGCCGACGAGATCGACTACGAAGACACTGAAATCCACGCTACGACAACGACACAAGACAGTCACAACGGTGACCACCATGCCGCACAGAGCCACGATGGTGATGTCTCGGAGTCGCAAGAGCACCATGAGACTGGTGGCAAACACCGCGAGCATAACGATATTGACTTCGGATTCGATGACGCTGACGACAGCCACGGCGGAGAGGGGGAGCACGGAGAGCATGGAGAACACGAGGAGCACGAGGAGCACGAGGAGCACGAGGGTCATGGTGAGCATGACCGAAATGACCACGGAGAGTACGAACAAGAAGGAGATGACTCCCACGAGTATGACGAGGATGACGAAGACGGAGAGATGGCCGAGTCCAAACAGGAAGACGAAGAAGACGAGGAAGAAGAAGACGAAGATGAAAACGACGATAACCGTGGACAGCATGCTGAGGTCGACCATGACGAAAGTGACGGTACTGGTCAGGACTATAACCGTGATGAAAACGATGAAGAGGACAGCGACTCAGACTCGGGTCTGGGTGCTCTCCGGAACTTCTACCCAGTGTCAACTTTTGACGTCATGGTCACATGGGGCGACCAAGTCTGCCCCCTTTTCAAGACACCCGGTGTTGAGGACCCCGACATGTTCTATCTGGAAGACTATGAGGCTCTGAACTATCCTCTCTCCAGGTTTTTGCAGACTATCCGGTCGAGTATTTCCTCGTGGGTCCGTGCCAGCGATGAGATTTTGATCCGAGTCAATGAGCTGGGACTCGAGTTTGGAGAGGTATGTTTTGCCCCTATCCCTAGATACTGCTCCTGATTTCGCCAGAATACTAATTTTTTCTCAAGACTACGACCGAGGCACTGCTAAGCCAGGTGACCTTCCACAATCTGTTGGCTCTGCACAACACGCTCGTTAAGAATGATGACTCAGAGTCCACGAAAGGTGTGCATATCACGTTGAGCACTCGCCCTAACTGTCTACTGCGTTTGAAAGACCTTGTTGGCGGTGCTGGCTCGGGCAAAGGCCTCTCCGCGTTCCCGTCGGCAAGTACTCGTGTAGATGAGTCTTCGGATGACAGCGGCGAGGCAGAAGCAGACTCGGACGACTCCTCGCCAGATGGTGAGGTTGACGAGATAGTCGAGGAAGACGACGATGAAGAGATTGAAGACGACATCGAGGAAGACGCCGCGGACGACATTGATATGGCAGGGTCTTTCGACGATGCTGAGAGCGTTGCCAGCCAAAGCTTTGCCGAAGCCGCTGATAAGGAGGCTGCCCAGCCTGAACTTGACACGCCAACAGCCGACGAGGATGCCGATGCCGCGGAGGAAATTGATTACATCAATTACACCAACGAAGAGGTCGACGACAGTGTTGACGGCGCCCATCTGGGCCCAGAAGGTGTGACTGACTTGCCCACGCCGCATGCTGATGTTGGAGACGAGTTTGAGTTTGCAAACGCGGAAGACAACCTTATTGATGGCCTTGCTGCCGACGAGGCCAAACTGGATCAGGGCGATGACCTAGATCTTCTGGAAGATATCAACGACGACGGCGACATTGTCAGCCATGACCGGGACGTTGCGACCGTGGACGCTGCGGGTCATGAAGACCGGCGGGAACACCAAGACGACTTTCTGGACCTGGGTGGCGACATTGATGCGGCCACGTCGGCGGCAACTTTGGAGACTAGCAACAAGGCCGATGATCTCGAACCGTCTCTTGACACAAGTGCAACAGCTACCCTGGACAATGATGAGATCGACTACGAGGACAGCCGCCCTGCAGGAGAAGAGACCCACGCAGTCGTCGACTCGGGCGCTGATGAGATCGACTGGGATGTAGAAATTAAGAACACGGCTCCTGCCGACGCAACAGATGCCTCCCCAGCAGCCTCAGGAAAGCGAACGAGAGACGTGGATGAGTCGGGCGATGCCCTGCTTGGTGACCTACCAGGTGAGCATCCATTTAGAAGCAGATCACGCAGTACTCAAGCACGACCCATTGCTAACTCCACCGTAGATGTCAAACGAGTCCGGACTGGCAACACGCCATGATACAACAACCAGCGAATGTCGACCCCTGATAGGGATACTCGCGAAATGATATGAAGTCCATACCTTCGCCAGATATTCCGCCAAGTTTGTCGACCCAATGAAGTCAATTTATGGCTTTGTTGTCCTCTTTCCACTTTTTTCGCCATTCTCTTGAATGCACATTTTCGCAAAGACGCTCTTTTGTTTTTTCTTCTTTCACCTTCTACCTCCCATACCCATTTTCTCCTTATAATACCCTGTTGCCAAATTGGTAATGATTCTATCCGTTTCTCATTCTTCTTAACCAACATAAAGCAGCACAGCAACATTTTTCTCATCTACGACTCTTTTCGTCATCAGTTTAGCAAGGTAAGCTTTGATTTATTTATTTTTTCTACGCAAGCAACACGGACCGGAACCGACCCGACTCGACTCGACGCAAGTCATTCTTCAACATACCACATCTTAAGCCGCCAATGACTCGCCCATGCGATCGGCCACACTCATGCCAGTGACAAGCACGAACCTAGTCCTCCGTTCTTGTCCTATGACACGTTCGATACGGCCCCTCTCCGTTTTAATATTGATTTTGCATCTGTACTGTCTGCTTTCTGCCTCTACTCCTTTCGTGCCTTTATGCGCTATTTTCATTTCATGCTTGATTTCGGTTATGCTCGTTTTTGTTTTCGTTTGCCGGCATCGTGTATTTTAAAGAGTTTCTATTTCCAGTTGCAAACAGTGCGCACGCCAACTGCCTACTTACGTTGCAAGACAAGGGGCGACGAGGGGACGGAACTGCTGTCAGGGCGTTTCCGGAGCTTCAGGATGAAGGTGAAAAGAAGAGGTAGCTCTTGAGAGAAGAATGATGTAAGTCGTGTGTGTGTGTCTGTTACGGCGTATCTTGACGGCGTTATCTATTGTGCAGTTTTTGTCTAGGTAATTGCTCGCGTACCCCCTTACTGCGATGTCCTTGTGTTGTTGAGAAGGATATGTGTTGCCTCTTGGGTGATGAGTATGTCCCCGTTTTGGAGCGATCTCTCTCTCCTGGTGAGCAACGGCGATATCAAGCTAGCAAAGGGGTCTCCTTACCATGGTAGCAGAATTGACGGTTTGATATAAACGCGTGCTCTCTTTTGCGTAAACGCTTGTTGCACTACATCGGTTTCGAGCGGTGGTACGGACGGCGGGCAATATCCATAGTCCAATCTTTTGTTTGCAATTCGGACAAGGACATAGTGTGTACATCCTAGCCCTATCTGCAACTTTGTTTGCAGTTTCTTCTTTAAATTTTTTGAAACAAACCGGCTCGGGTGAAAAGAATAGAAACAAAAGCGGCTGGGGCTTGCCCTGCACACACGCGCTTTTGAAATAGTCAGGTACACCCGTGCTTGCCGTGGAGCATACTGTAAGGCACCGTCAAACGAGCCCGTTTTAATTGTTTCCTGGGATGAAACGACCAGGTACTAGTTTGTAGACTGCTCCGTATTATTGCATTATTACGTTGTGGGTTAATACTATGTACTCCAAAGAGCTTGGACCGTAGGGACCAAGGACGCTCGACACGTATTACCCTCATGAATTTGCCATAACAGTCCATGGGTGCTCAACATCGCGAGATAAAGCGTCGTCCTTCAACGAGGCGCAGCTTGCCCCGAGGACTCCGCAAGGGATGGGGAAAAGAGCAAAGAGAAACGTTAAGATTTAGGATGGAGGCACTTCACGGCGAATACGAGAAATGGCCAAGTCCGCGAAGGAAGGGGACGGAGTCAGAAAGACCTGTATGAAAGAAGTAATGGACAACGCGACACACGTGACAGTCAAAGGACGAGGTTCAAAATGAAAAGTGGAAGGACAGACGCGTCGAGGGTGACGTTGCGTAATTCTTCTCGTGGTGGTGGTCAAGTGTATTCCGTACATTCGTACAACTGCAGCACAATACTCCATATTTCGAGGTGGCATTCTTGGGCGGCAGGTGCGATAGCTGTGGAACGGCTCCACAGGTTCCACAGCGGGCCTGGGCAAACAAGCAAGCAAGTGTTGTTTTGGGCAGGGGAGGGCTGAGAGCGGCTCTCTGGCGGGTCTGGCTTTCGAAAGGATCTGTGTGAAGCAAAGAAGAGATGAGACGACCACAAGACAGACAGACAGGCGATATTCAGTTCCAAAGCAAAGGTGACGAAAGGAGCTTGCCATTCTTGAAAGCGATCTTCCTCCTGCGCTAAAAATGGTTTAAAAACTTGCTAAGACAGGAACTAGTCAGGGGAACAAAGTAGACAGGGTAGACTATGCAGAAAGAACAAAGGATGAACGGTGGTTCGGTGGCAGGGCGATTTGCTTGCGAGGCCTTCAAGGGGTCGAGATTTCTTGGAGGAAGAGTGGAGACCCATGCGCCCTGAAACCAAAACGAGGTTCGGAAAAAATGTAGCAGGAAGCACTGAGGCTCCAGGCACTTTCCCACCGCAAGAAGTTGACTGAGAAACATGTGCTAAAACGCCGTCGCCAATGGGCCAAGAGCCTGGCCAAGTCTGCGTGCGTAACTCCGTACGCGGTGCCAAACAACAACTATGCTCGACCCGGTCTTGGCAAACGGCTCCATCGAAAAGAGAATAAAGAACAACGTCGACACTGTGTTGACGATGCTTCAGACCGGCCACCCGCCATCCCTATGTGTAACTTTGAGCACAACAGGCGGAGAAAGCTGGTGAAAGAGGAGGGTATGACAAGGAGGAAAAGGCGGCGGAATGCACCTAATGCGCTTCCCAGAAGTCATGGCCGAAGTTGCCGACGCGCCGATAGCGAGCCCGTGATTACTGTAATACAGCGACTTCCACATGGACGAACAGGAAAGGATGTTCGGGCACGCGCTCATATGCCCATCTGCCCATGTCTGACGAAGGACGATCGCACCTGAAGAAACGCAACTAAGAGTCCGAAGTATCTAGAAAAACCAGAGAACGGCACGGCGCGCCCAGTTACCGCATTGGAACGGTGCAGTCAACACACCAGAACACAGCATCCATGTCCTGAAGCCAGTGGAGAGGCGTACTACAGTTCATAGTTATTGCGGCTATTTCTCTTCTGACGCGACGAAGACACATTGGAACTGAGAAGAGAATAGGGATACACATCTGCAGCCACAGCGTGCTGAGCATCGGGCTGGGCAAATGTAGACGATATGGTGATGTGAACATGACTGCAAGGGGAAAGGCGTACATTGCGTGTTTTATTTTCCTCGCCAAACTGCGAACCTTTGGTCAAGGGCGTCCCACTGAAAAGGTCTGTAGGATGCAGGTAAAAGGATTTATTTAGCCCACAGCTGCAGCGCATTCGGGGGCAAACCTAATTGTCTTCCCACCAATTTTTCGGCTTCCCCTGGGCTAAGCCTCTGAGCCGCCCACCACCAACCGCCCCTTGCACCTGCCTTTCCCAGCACAGGGGCGCCTTCTACTTTCTTATTCTGTCGCATCAGCTTTCCTCACATCCTCAGACAAAAGAAAACGAGGCAGGAAGGCGCAACTGCAAAACTGGCCAAGAAGCTACATCTTGCAAAATCCCACATCACAATCCATTTCTCAATATTTTCACACCTCGTTGAACCACTCTCGCCTCGATCCTACCCCAAGCGTGACAAACGCGCGCTTCTCCAACTGCACCATTGCTCGTGCGAACACGTATTACTTCGCAAGACCCTGCATTAATACGGCGCAAACTAGCCAACCTGCGCCGCGCCAAAATACGAGGACGGGGACTTCCAGAACATAGCATCACTCTCCCCCCCTCCCCTTCAGCATCTAACGACCAACCAACGAGGCGACGAGAATAGCGCAAGCCCCCCCTTTCTTCGATCTGCTGGTGTGAAGAAACCCCAAAAGAGCCCAGTGTTCGAAACCACCACACACCAACGCCAACCACTCCATAGGTCGAACAGCCCCCCCAACAAGGGGTCATTAGGGGAACATAGACCTGGACAAACGCAATTCAGGAAAATCCCACGACCGCTTTCCTCTTCTGTCGCACGATCCAAACCCTCCCTCGCCTGGCGCACACGACTTCCGCGGCTCTTCATTCTTCCCTCGGCCTCTCTCGTCCTCCCTCGCCCTCCCTCGCTGCCTCCTTTGTCTACGAAGTAACAGTCCCACGAGGCAATATTCTCGTCACGGTCCGCTTGCGCTATCTCTCGCTCTGCTCTGTCCACACTGCACGCTACACACAACGAGCCTTCGCCAACGCTCGACGCAACTCGTCTCGCCCGGCGCGAGTTCCTCTTGCCAACCTGTCCGTCTTGTTCACGACACACCGGAGAAACCACAGCCAACCCCCTCTGGTCGCTTTGTTACGCAGCATACACCTCGAACGCGGACATCACCCTCGCTTTTGCCCTCCTGTGTACCCTTTTGGGGCGATTTCTGTTGGCTTTTGCAAAAATTGAAGTTGATAGACAGCGACCAATTGTCTTGGCGACCATCGACGACAGCCAACCCGAGACGGCGATCGCATCCTCGTCCAAGTACCAGTCGGAATCGACAGACAACTCTCTTTTCTGCCAACAGACCCCCTTCTCGACTTCTCGGCTACTGCCGCTCTCTCGCTTTACGTCGTCCATTCCTTGTCGATACTGCGCGTGCAGTCCCTACGGGTCCCCCAAGACGCCGTCGAACAAGGTATCCCAACCAGATACAAAGCCATACGACGAAGACACATCTCTCCCGCCAAAGGAACAAAGGGAACTAGGGGCTGCGCGCTCTACGACACTCGTTCTGTTTCCTTGTTTCCTTTCGTGTCTCGTCTCTTTGGTGTCTTTCGATCATTTATTTTTCACACGCATTCACAATGTTGGAAGACAAGTACGAATGGCCTTTCCCCCTCCCCTCTTCGTCTACCCCTTCGGCGTTCCGATCGTCAACCCGGGCAAGGGTGTTTTGGCGCCCTGCGCTGACCATAATACTGACGTTTGTCTTTTCTGCAGGTACATCGGCCTGGCTTTGGCCATGGCATCCAGTCTTGCCATCGGTACGTCGCTGCCTCGGTTGTCTCCCGTTCGATGTTACATTCCGCGCCCATGGCGCACATGTCACGATCTTTTGCTAACGCATTTTCTATCCTTCAGGCACAAGCTTCGTGATTACAAAAAAGGTGCGAACGAATTAGACGAGTCTCCTCACCGCCGCCCGCCGGGCCTCGAGTCCATACATATAGATACGGCTATGTGATGCCGAGATCCTGAGTCACTTTTTACTAACCAGAGGATGTATAGGGCTTGATACATGCCGAGCAACGTCACGGTTTTGAGGGCGATGGCTTCGTCTATCTCAAGAGTCCATTATGGTGGTTTGGCATTTCAACAAGTAGGTCATTGCTGCCATTCTCTGACAGCTAAAACACTACCCATCTGCTAACAGCTCCAGTGGTCATTGGTGAGATCTGCAACTTTGCCGCCTATGCCTTTGCTCCCGCCATTCTCGTCACGCCCCTCGGCGCTCTCAGTGTCATTGTCGGCGCCGTCTTGAGCTCGTATTTCCTTGACGAGATCCTCGGCACGTTGGGCAAGCTCGGCAGTGCCATCTGCCTGATCGGCGCCGTCATCATTGTGCTGCACGCACCTCCAGACGAGGACATTTCCACCATTGACGAGATTCTGCACGACGCCATCCAGCCCGGCTTCCTTATCTACTCCTTCACCGTCACCGTCTATTCCGTCATTGCCATTTACAAGCTCGCCCCCGTCTACGGCAAGCGGAACCCTCTTATTTACCTGAGCATCTGCTCGCTCGTCGGTTCCATCTCTGTCATGGCCATCAAGGCCTTTGGCATTGCCCTGAAGCTCACCTTCTCCGGCAACAACCAATTCACCCACCCGTCCACCTATGTCTTTATGATTATCACCGCTGTGTGCATCTTGACGCAGATGAACTACTTCAACAAGGCCCTCAGCCAGTTCCCCACCAATATGTAAGTGTGCAGCCCCCCCACCCTCCCCACGCATCACCGTGCGTGCGCTGCGTTTGCTAACTACCTACCCCAGTGTCAACCCTCTCTACTACGTCACTTTCTCAACTGCCACACTCTGCGCGTCCTTTATCCTCTTCAGCGGCTTCAACACCACCGATACGATTAACACTCTGTCCCTCATCTCCGGCTTCCTCGTCACATTTGCCGGTGTCTACCTGCTCAACCTGTCGCGCACTGACCCCAACGGCACCCGCCTTGCCGGTCGCAACGGCTCGGACGTCATGGGCACCGACATGGTCTCATCCCTCCAGACCCGCATCAGCATGGAGACCCGCCGCAGCTTCGGCCCCGGCCATCGCCACAGTATCAGCGGCAGCAGCAATGCCGCCGACCGCCAGGGTTTAATACGCGCCTACGACGACGAAGAGGCCGGATTCGGCCTGGCCGACCTCGCCGAGGACACGGATGAGGACAACCCGCTGCCCATGTCGCCGAATGCCCCCAACGGCGGCGCCAGCAACGGGCACGTGTCCAAGAACAACAAGAAGACAGGGGGCGTACGAAGCGTATCCGATCAGTCCAAGCCGGGTCGGTAATGCACTGGACAGGATCTGGTCATGATTTCGGTTTCACTTCACTGTCTTTTCTTCTAACGATTTCTTGAGTTTTGCTGTTCTTGGTTACGTTTTCTTTTCTTTCTGTCCTTATTCTGTTGTTATCATGCCGTCACACATATACCGAAGCACATAACACCCTCTCCACAAAACTGCTTCCTCGTTCCTTGGATTATCGAACTCGAACTCTTCGCGTTCTCGTTTTTTTTTTCTGGATTCCTTACGTGCATCCTCTTCATGAACCCGGGTCCATAACCTTGGGGACCATGTCCTTCCATCTCTCCCGCAAAATTGTATATTTTTACATTTCATAAGGAGCGAGTTTCGTTGACGACAGCGAGGGAGATGATGGACTTGGAAACCAGAAGAGGTGTGGCGAGGAAATCATCATGGCGTTTTTCGTTGTTGCTTTCCAATTTAGTTCTCGTTTTTTTGTTTGCCATATTTGTGCGAAAAGGGGGGAGAGAGTCATCCAGTTGGGTAACGCTTCTGGGTCTTTTTAAGGGGCTGCGTAGCTACATGTTTTGTTGTTTTCTTGTCTTTTTTTCTTGGGACTCTTTCCTTTGATAGGGGGATGGCTTCATTGCCTTTGTTCTTTTTCTACCGTTTTCTAGCTGCTTTGTTTTCCTGCTCGACGCTTTTCGTGTGTACGATAGAAGGCGACGGCCTTGCCTCCACATTATGCAGGGCAAACCATCCAAAAACCAATTCCATAAACACTGCATGACACACCGACAATGTGATCGTAGGATGAGTGGAAGTGTCTACTCGTTTCACTTGCAACAATCTCCCGTAAACGACTCACATCACCATACTTCACAGGACCATTATATAAATTTTTAATCAAGTTTGATTTTTTTTAAACCGTAAGTGTGACGGTGTGAGTGTGCGGTGAAACCTAAGGGGAGGGCAAGGGGAGGACAAACGCCCAAAGAATCTGTTGAAAACAAACCAAGCGAAAGAAAATAAAAAAAATCAATAGGCGTTTTAAAAAAAACAAGTACTATCCCCTCCCTTGTCCGTTTTGGTACGTTCGTAGTCCCATTCGTCCCAGAGCCCGTTTCCTCAAATCAACTTTTCTGCAAATCCTCGTTTTCCACGTGTCAAAAGCCTTTCACTGGTTTCATGTTTCCTCTCTGAAGAACAAAACGTGACACTTCATCCCCGGGGGGATACTTCCTGGAGGAAATTGCCGTCCAGGTCGCCCTTTACCATCGTTGGAGGTTGCCATGCTCGACATCGTAGGCGCCGCCAAACTGGATGCCCATGGGCACCTGCACGGTGGGCTCGTCGTACAACGCGTCACCGCTGAGGAAGCCCACAGACTGGCCTGCAACGTCGGCAGGAATGTGGTCGAGGACGATGATGTTGTCGTCGTCGTTGTCGTTTCGCATCATGATTCCAGGTGCAGCCAGACTGCCCGGGGCGATGCCGCCGCCGCTGCCCAAACCTTGCTCGCCGCCGCCACTCACACCAGCTCCCGCTCCACCACCACTGCCACGCAGTACACCCCCATCGAAGCCACCGCCACGTTGAGCATACTATTGCTCAGCGGGGGCAGCCTCCTCGTCTGCAGGTGCCGCGGCGGCAGCCTCAGCAGCGCGCGCAGCCTCGGCGGCGGCGGCTTGCTGGGCAGCCTTGGCACCGTAGTCCTGGCTGATGGGCTGGGTGACGGGCTGCTCCTCCTTGGGCTCGATGATGGTGACGGAGTCGGGCAGCGACTTCTGGGGGCCGGCCTTGCCCTCGGGGTCGGAGCCGCGCATGATCTTGACCTTGATACCCAAAACACCCTGGCGCAGCAGGACGTGGCGGGTGGCCGAGTCGATAAAGTCCTTGGCGGGCTGGCCGGAGTGGATCATGAAGCCGTCGGTGAACTTCATGGACTTGGCACGGGCGGCACGGAGCTTACCCGAGACGACAACCTCGCAGCCCTTGGCGCCGCTCTCCATGATGAAGCGCAGGACACCGTAGCAAGCACGGCGGACGGCCAGGCCGTTGAGCAGCTTGTACCGCAGGGACTCGCACTGGGCGACGGCGGACAGACCGCGGTTCTGGACCTTGGCGGCGTAGAGGGAGACGCTGTTCTCGGGGAACTTGAAGCGCTTCTGGATGAGCGAGGTGAGCTCACGGATGCGGCGGCCCTGCTCGCCAAGAACCTCCTGGGTGTGGGTGGCGCGGATGATGATGTCGGTGACGGTCGGGGTGACGCGGACCTCGACGCCGGAGTAGCCCTCCTCGGCCAGCTCGCGCTGGAAGAACTCGTTCAGCTCGGCGTAAAAGACACCGTCGGCGACGAACTTTCTCCGCTTGGAGCTGTAAGAAAACAAAAACAGTCAGCATTGCTGGATCACTTTGTTCGGATGCCCCCTCCTTCAGTCCTGTCCCTCGATCATCTCCTGGTCCTCCAAATCGAAAACCAAAAGTCTCTTTCTCGTGGATATTCCCCTCCAAAATCCGTTCGTGGGATCGTTGACGTACATCTGAGCACCCGGGGTAGCCATGTTTGTGATATGTGAGGATTTCGAAAAGGAAAGAGTCCGAAAAGCGGGAGGTTGTTGTCGTCGAGAGTGTCGAAACCGGGGGGTATCGTTCGTGGGTTGTCAAAGGGTGATGGAGATGGATCACTTTTCACGCAGGCTCGAAATGGACGACAACCCTCCAATGCACTTTTTTCGCTGCACTTTGGCGCTACCATTCAAAAAATAAAAATCATTGGACTGCCCGTAAATTCTTTGCCAGGTCCCCACCAACCAGAGGGCCGGATTCAGGTGGAAGGAAGCCCTAACTGCTTAGTCATTGAGCGAGGAGCTGCACTTGCACCGCATTCTGCGCACAAATTTGCAGTGAGGTGAAAAAAGGGTGCGCTTTCAGCCAATGATAAGAGAGGACCACTCGAGCCACTTTGCAGCCCCAAAATCAATACAGTGTAAATACTGTCTTTAAGTATATGATACTATGCCCATGAGAAGCTTCCCTTTCAAGCCACAGAAAGCACTTTCACCGACACAGAACGCAGCCTTCACTTGGGGACAAGTATTTGATTTCTGGAAAATCGTGCCTTTAGAAATTAAGATTCATATTATGGCCTTTTTCCTACATATCTCTCCGCTTTCTCCCGCAAGTTTCAGCACAGACACGTCCTCTGCTCCCGTTGTTTAAATCATGAGGTAGCGGAGACAGAAGCGCACGACCAGTAGACTGCGATTGCTAGATCTTTCCTGGGTATGTAGGCGTTATTTGTTTTGCCATTGTTCAATTACTTGTCACCACGAGTGGCCTCGTTGATGGATGAGGCATCGTTGTCCTTGTCATCTGTCTTGCTCGGCATGTGAGCGTCCTTGGCGGCCTCTTGGACCTCGTCGGCCATGATGTAAAAGTCGAGTGAGATGCAAGTAGTTATGTTCTTCACTTGGAAATTTCGAGATGTGTGCAAGAAGAATCTATACTGTACAAATCACAGGTAGAGCAGAATAGAGAAGGGTCAAGAAAGCTTCAAGTGATCAAAGTTGCTGCCCGAGGCCATAGTATTTATCGTCCGGACAAAAGATAGCCATGGACGTCTGTAACCAAACTATTTCTTCCAGCCCATCCTATTCATCGGACCCTGCAAGGATGCCCATGCGGAAATCAAAACGAGGAGACTAACACGAATACCGCGGTTTGACAGGACAAGAAACAGAGTGACGAGACCATGCAAATGCACATGCGCCATTTCACCAAGTAGCCTTGGTTTATGTTCTGCTTCTCTGGAGGCGTTCACGAAAATTACTCGAATAGCAAATATCCTCACCATTTGACACTCAGTGAAATAATGTCCATTACAGGGAAAACGCTTTTTGTGTTTCTTTTTTTTTTTTTTTTTTTTTGAAACAATTATGCACCCAAACAAACATTATTCTACTATAAAATAAAATAAAACAACAAAAATGTGCAGATACAATATAACGCTGCTCTGGAAGGCCTGACATTGTGATGCGTTATCAGGTCTGTTGCTATAAAACAGGATGTTTTCAAACTTGGTAACCGCGCCAAAAGGAAATATTGTATCAGTGTAAGCTCATAATAAAATTTGGTATCTATAAAACTTCGTTTTATAGATACCTTTCTGTCCATCCCATACAAACCGACCATGATAGTCACGTGATGGAAATTTGTCGAGGTCGACGGTCGCTTTCTAAATAAAGCCGACAACGACGTCACAGACAAGGCTTAAGATGCAAATGTGCCGAACCTTCACATTTCGCAACTCTTCTGGAGCCTACTTGATTTCGATTTTTGGTGGATAAATGGAACATTCTTGAAAATTTATAACACAATATAAATACTCCTTAGCAGAAACCAAAATCAAATTCAAGACCAACTCCACGTGACTGCGATTGGGCGCATATACTTGCCAAGCGCCGCACTAACCACCACGACCGTCCGCCAACGAGAGAGCTCCTTCCCTTCTGTTGGGCAGGCTGCACAACCTGACCTGGCCCCTCCAGCCAGCTTTATCTCAGCCCACACAACAATACAGAAAGAGTGTGTACAACCGCCGCCACTGGTCTCGTGTGCATCGCGGTTCATTGCATACACGCGCACCGCATTATTCCAACGGCTTTTCTACCGGCCACAGCATCAACTATCACGCCCCGTGCAGCATCCGTTCCCCGCCCCTTTGACTGCCCGCCACTTCCGGAGCAACGTCATTGAACGCTTGGCTCTCGGCTTTTCGGCATATATATTTCATCTGTTGACTTCAGCACGTCTCAGTTGAAGCTCTTATAGCTGCCTTCTTCCTTTGTTATTTCCGTCCCTTGTCCTGCGTCGCTGCCGACCCGACGGCGGCGCCCGATGACGGCATGGACCCCAAGCTCGTACGTAAGCCCCTGCGATGTTGATGCCACCGTCAAGCTCACACCTCCGGCCTCTACTAACATATTGCTGTGCCCGACGTCTAGACAATCGAAAATGTAAGCGTGCTGTCGGCCGGGACGTCGACACGGGGCACGCTGAAGCTCACAAACTTCCACATTGTCTTTTGTGCCCCAATCCCGACACCGCCACTAGCAAGGGCGGCATCGTCAACAGCTTCGTCAGCAGCGACACCACCACCCCCTCCACCAAAGGACAGCCCGACTCGCACATCCAACGACTCCTCCTCTACTCCCTCCGACTCTAGCAAACAAAAACCACAACCGCCAACTACGGCACCCGCCCGGCAGCGCGAGTCGTGGATTACCTACCCCATTATTGCCCACTGTACGTTCCGGCCCACGCCGTCCTCGAGCGGCGTGCCCTCCTCGATCCGCATACGGTGCCGTGACTTTAATATTGTCTGCTTTAGCTTCACCGACGAGAAGCAGGCTCGCGAGGTCTTTGAGTTTATCCGCAGCCGCACCTGCCGCCTCGGCAGCATCGAGAAGCTCTACGCCTTCTCGTATGCGCCCGCGCGCCAGGAGAAGGACTTGTGCGGCTGGGACGTCTACGACGCACGTGCTGAGTTCCGCCGGCAGGGCATCAATGAGAAGCTGCCAGACCGTGGCTGGCGCATCTCGCACATCAACAAGGACTATACCTTTTCACCAACGTACCCGAGCCTGCTTGTGGTGCCCTCCAAGATCTCGGACAACGTGTTGAAATACGCCGGCCAGTTCCGCTCGCGCGCGCGCATTCCGGCCCTGACGTACTACCACCCCATTACGCAGTGCAGCATCACCCGCAGCTCGCAGCCTCTGGTGGGTGTTCGGAACAATCGCAGCATACAGGATGAGCGGCTGGTGAGCGCGTGCTTCTACAAGTCGACGGCTGTCTTCAGTGGCGACGCGACGCACAGCAACAGCAATATCCGTAATAACGGCTCTAATACAGCTACCAGTGACTCGTCGACGCCGAGCGGCGAGTCGGGGAGCGGGAGCGGTGACACTATGATTGTCACATACGATGGTGTGGCCGAAGCAGTGACCATCGTAGACAAGATGGGAGGCAGTGGTGGCGACGACTCGGCCACCGAGGCCGATGATGGGTCCGACGATAATCCGGCGAGCCGCGTCTTCGGTGCCCGGCGGGACAACCTCATTGTCGACGCACGCCCGGCCATCAACTCGCTTGCCATGCAGGTGGTGGGCAAAGGGTCCGAGAACATGGACCACTACAAGTCGGCCACCAAGATGTTCCTTAGTATTGACAACATTCACGTCATGCGGGAGTCGCTCAACAAGGTCATCGAGGCCGTCAAGGACGCTGACATCTCGCCGCTGCCGCCCAGCCAGGACCTGCTGGCCAAGAGCGGCTGGCTCAAGCACATCCGCGGCATCTTGACGGGCTCGCAGACCATTGCGCGCCAGGTCGGTGTCAGCGCTGCCCACGTGCTGATCCACTGCTCCGACGGCTGGGACCGCACAAGCCAGCTCAGCGGCCTCGCGCAGATTATGCTGGACCCTTACTTCCGCACCATTGACGGTTTCATCGTCCTGGTGGAAAAGGACTGGCTGTCGTTTGGCCACATGTTCCAGCAGCGCTCCGGCCACCTCAACTCAGAGAAGTGGTTCGTCACACAAAACGACGCCATGGCAGGGACCAAGATTGAACCGGGCGAGAGCGATGGGCGCAACGAGGTCTTTGACAATGCCGTGGCCAGCGCGCGCCGGTTCTTCAAGAAGAGCCTGAGCCAGGACAAGGAAGAGTCGGACGGCGACGGCGCCGCCGAAGATGCTGGCAGCCGGTCCGCACCCGTGGAAGAGAGCCAAGCGACACGCCCGCGTGAAATCAGCCCGGTCTTCCACCAGTTCCTGGATGCTACATACCAGCTGCTGCGGCAATATCCCACGCGCTTCGAGTTCAACGAGCGCTTTCTGCGGCGTCTTCTGTACCACCTCTACTCGTGCCAGTATGGCACCTTCCTCTATAACAACGAGCGCCAGCGCCTCGAAGCCAAGGTGCGAGAGCGCACCTCGTCTGTCTGGGACTATTTCTTGTCCCGCCGTGCCGAATTCACCAACCCACAATATGACGCCTCCGCCATGGCTGCTGCCACCAACGGTAGCAACGAAGGCAACGGCCGCCAAGACGACCGCCTGCTGTTCCCAAAACTCGACGAGATCCGCTGGTGGCACCAGGCCTTTAACCGCACCGACCAGGACATGAACAGCGCGCTCAACGCTGCGGCAGCCGCCGCGGTGGAACGCCACGTTAACTACCACGCCACCATGACGGCCACAGCTGCGGCGCCGGCGACGGTTATCGTGACGCCCGGCGACGACGATCCTACAGCCCCATCAGGCCTAACGGCAAGGAGTGCGCGCAGCAGCCGGTCCGTCTCGCCCCGCCGTGGTGCCAGTCCGGCCTCACCGCCGTCCTTCCAGACGTCGCAGTCCGCGGGAGCCGAGCTTGCGACGACGGCGACAACGGCGACAACAACAGCAACGACGATCAACGTCCCCAACGCCGCCATGGCGCGCGCTCTGCTCGCCTCGCCCGTTGATGACAATGTCGACTCGATCCCCTCATTCCAGCGCAGCGGCTCGTCTACCAACGAACCCAGCGCCTTTGCTGCTCTCCGGGACGGCTTTGCCGGCCTCGGTCTGGGCCAAAAGGTCGGCGGCGTCCTTGGCACGCTGTCGGCCGTCGGCAGTAGCATTGGCAATGGTAATGGCAATGGCAGTACTACAGGGAACGCAACTAACACCGTTCATGAGAGTGGCGGCTCCGTGTCCGGCACCAGAAGTGGTACACCTGCTAGCAACATCAACGGCCGCGAGTCTCTCTTTGGCCTGGCCGACGCGGACGGGGACAAAGACAACGCGACCAGCAGTGGCGGCAGCGGCAGCGGCGGCGTTTTTGACTCGTTTGTGGGTGGCAGCGGCAGCAGACGCAGCCGGCAGATGAACCGCTCGAGCGGCGAGCAAGAGCTGCGGGATATGTAGCATGGGGAACGGAGAATTGCGGTTTGCTGGTGGCCTCGGCGTCTCGACGTTTTTATTATCACGATTAGACAGACTCGTGCATTTGTTTATTTTGTATGGATCAGCGTTTTGTTTGGGGTGGTTATCTTTTACTCCTCCCACTCTTGTTTTGCCTTTTGCTTTTCGGCGTCTTTATTCTTATTTGGTCTCCGGTGCCTTTAGACCACCTGAAAAAACTCCAGCGAATCAACATAAGCTTTGTTGCCCTCAGGACTCTATTTCTATTTGAGGCCCTCAATGTTGATATCACGTGCTTTCGTTAAAGATGCGATGTGCCATTCGTCTTGCCGCGCGCGCTGTAAATTGTATGAAGTCTCCATTTTGCCAGCCGCCGGCAACCCCGCTGTTGTTTAACCTAACTGGCCCAAGCTTCTGGTGTTGGTTGCTATGTAATCTTGCATTGGGCGTTTACCAACCCCATATTACAGCACCAAAGCACTGCTGTGGATGCAGCAAGGCCGCTCCTTCTTAACTCGCACATTGTTCTGCGCCTTCTGTTCCGGGCATCGTAATAGATTGCATGGCAGGGCAGCTGCTTGCTTTGTCAAGGACACGGGAACCGTGGAGGGAAGCTGCATAGTGGGCGCCTTCAGCTTAGAGACTCCACCCCTCACTGATTGTCAGTTGACAAGTATCTTAAGACTACCCCGCCACTGGCCTTTCAGCTCTCTTCTAGAGCTATTGCTTTAGGCCGATCCTAGGCTACCAGTAGCGCCTCGTGCTTTGTATCTGACCAAATGACGATTGCATCACTCTTTTCTGCTGCCCGCGCCTGGTTTGGGTCGTGCCGGCATTGGCAGTCGTAGGTACACGCGACCCGGCATAAAAAGTGCCTCTTGTTGCGGTTGACAACATAGCTCACCTGGCGGAATGGAACGCTATTTACAGTTGTTGACTTGCACAATCCTGCGATGGATGGCCTGGTGTCCTCTAATTGCAACGCCTTCCCTTTCGGTAGGGTATTATTACCCCGTAGACGGACGGGGCTGGGAATGCTGTAATGCGATCCCACTGTTTGGGAAGGCGCGCCCGGCCTCACCGACCAGATCAGACAGGTAGGCCCCCCAAAATTTTAAATTAGCACTAGCGACACTGCCGCCAGCTTGGAAACAGCGAAACAAGGAACGAAAAAACAAAACTCCGAAAAGGGGGAAGCAGCGAGGGGAGGCATAAACAGCAACCAGAGCCGCCCCTCTAGCGACCGCTGTATCCTGTACTACAGGGAGGGGTGGGATTGGGCGGTTGGGTGGTGAATGCTCTTTCCAACCTGGGCGTTGCTCGCGACCCAAAAACCTTGCTTGGGACTGGGCTGCCCCTTCCTCTCTCAGAACGGACCTTGTTCTTTTCGAAGCACCACCGCATCATCTCGAATAAAGAAAGGGACCCATTCCACTCTCCCCCCAGTGTCTTCTACTTTTGCTTGCTTCTCCCCCAACCTCAATCCCAGTCTAATAACCTCTCTCCTTTGCATCGCCAATCGTCAATCAACAGCTCCACTGCGCGCTCGTCGAAAACGCATCCCCCCCTCCCTCCCTCGCAGACCGTCTCTTTCTCCGCCTGCTCGGTTGCTATTTTTGTTTTAGCTTGAGAAGCGCTCACTGCATCGCTCTTCTCGTCTCTTTTATTTCTCTATCCTGTTCGTCATTTTGCACCCTTGTGCCTCGTTTTCAGCCTCTCTTCATATCCACACCGTCCGATTTCCGGCTGCGCAATCATCGACCTTTGACGCGCCCCGGCCTTATTTGTCGATTTTTTTTTCTTTGTATCTTGGAGTTTTCGTCACAAAGCATCGTCACCCGAATCGACGTGAAGGCTCCTCCTCCTCGCGCGACGCCCTGCTTTTGTCTTTCTTCCCCGCCAGACAAAGCATCGCACCGCATCTCTCACCACCGCCTCCTCCTTCTCCTCCTCGTCGTCTCGATTCCATCGACCTGCCGTCCCGAGCCGCCTTTCGCTTTCCCTCGTCACAGTCACCATTCCGTTCCTCATGGCAGACGCGCCCAACGCCACGGACGAGCTCTACCCCATCGCCGTGCTTATCGATGAGCTCAAGGTACGAATTTTTTGATTTTCGCTGGCCACACGCCCCTTTTGTTGTGTCTCGCCCTCGCCCTACGAATGGGTTGTTGGATCATGGCTATTGTCTGAGCTCTAGCTTTCCGACGCGATGATGGTTGTTTTGATGATTGTGGAAACACACCGATTGCTGATGTCCTTTCGTGTAGCACGACGATGTCCTGCTCCGTCTCAATGCCATCCACCGTCTGTCGACGATTGCTCTCGCACTCGGCGCTGAGCGCACGCGCGAAGAACTGATTCCCTTTCTCGATGGTCGGTGAAATGCCCCTCTGTATTGTTTAACTACCGCGACTGCGTGTCTATGCCTGTTTTTTTATCCGCCCTTTCGATGCAAACGCTTCCGATACCGCTCTGTTGGCAGCACGTGCCGTGCACGATGTGACGGAAAGCAGATGTACAGCCCGCGTTTTGATCCAGGCATTGTTGCAAAGGTCGATCGCGAGGCTATTGGGACGCGTCGAGAAAGGATACGGGGCGGCCAGAGTGGGGTAGCTCATGGCAGCTTTCGTTGAACACTGTATAACTAACCGTTGATGTTGTGACCACTACAGAATCTGTCGAAGACGAGGATGAGGTGCTTGTTGCCTTGAGCGAGGAGCTCGGTGGCTTTATTGAATATGTCGGCGGCCCGGAGTGGGGTCATGTGCTTCTGTCGCCCCTAGAGAACCTCGCTGCGATCGAGGAGCCCGTTGTCCGAGACAAAGTACGTTGGCAGCCGAGCCCCCTGTGTCGGCCGTCCTTTGACCAGCATCAACGCTAACCGGTACCCCTCACTAGGCGGTTGAGTCTCTTAACAAGATCTGCGACGAGCTGTCGCCGAAGCAGGTCGAGGAGTACTTTGTGCCCCTGACCGTGCGCCTGTCCAAGGCCGACTGGTTCACGTCGAAAGTGAGCGGCTGCGGACTATACACAGCCCCATACAAGAAGGTGCCGCCCGGTGTCCAGGAGCAGCTCCGCCAGCAATTCGGACAGCTTGTCCACGATGATACCCCGATGGTGCGGCGCCAGTCCGCCACGCACATGCCCAAATTTGTCAAGGAGATGCCCGCCGCCATTGTGATTGACGAGATGATCCCCTTGTTTCAGCACCTCGCACAAGACGACCAAGATAGCGTCCGTCTTCTTACCGTCGAGATTCTCATCGCCATTGCCGAAGTCGTTCCCAAGGAGCAGCAGTCCAGCCATGGCGTGCTGCTCACGGCCCTGCGCAGCCTGATCGAGGACAAGAGCTGGCGTGTGCGGTACATGGTTGCAGACCACTTTGAGAAGATTGCCAAAGCCGTCGACGAGGAGGTCGTCACGAGAGACCTGGTCCCTGCCTTTGTCAAGTTGTTAAAGGACAACGAAGCCGAGGTGCGGACGGCCATTGCCGGCCAAATACCCGGCTTCTGTGTCCTGGTCGACCGCGACATGCTACTTAACGAGATCATGCCCAGCGTCGAGGACCTTGTATCGGACACGTCCCAGCACGTGCGCGCGGCCCTGGGCACACAGATTTCTGGCCTGGCACCAATTCTGGGCAAGCAAGAGTACGTCCACCGCGTGGACCCATTGTTGTGACCACGTTTCCGTCGCACATACATCCGCAAGCTGACCTTTCTCTTCCAGGACAATCGACCACCTCCTGCCCATGTTCCTGCAAATGCTCAAGGACGAGTTCCCTGAAGTTCGCCTTCACATCATCTCCAAACTGGAGCTTGTGAACCAAGGTATATATATAGCTATGCTTTTGTCCCCGTTTTGAATATGCTGATTCCTTGCTCACGCGTCTTTTCCTCACCAGTTATTGGCATCGACCTTCTTTCTCAGTCTCTGTTGCCGGCTATAGTTCAACTGGCCGAGGACAAGCAGTGGCGAGTGCGGTTGGCTATTATCGAGTACATTCCGCTGCTCGCTAGCCAGCTTGGCGTCGAGTTCTTTGACGAGAAGTTGAGCAGCCTGTGCATGAGCTGGCTGGGCGACACGGTGTTTTCGATCCGTGAAGCGGCAACACACAACCTCAAGAAGCTCACGGAGGTCTTTGGCGTTGACTGGGCCAGCGAGGCGATCATTCCGAAAGTCATGGCTATGGGTAACCACCCCAACTACCTTTACCGGATGACGACCTGCTTTGCTATTACGGTATGTTACGGCCCCTGTCGACTCATGGCTGCCCCTTGCCCTTTTCTTTTTCACGTTCTGTTTTACTAACCCGCATGCAGACCCTCGCAAGTGTGGTCAGCCTGGAGGTGATTGGCAAGCACATTCTCCCGATGATGGACAAACTGGTGGTGGACGACATTCCGAATATCCGCTTCAACGTCGCCAAGACGTACGGGGTTCTGATTGATGTGCTCAAACGGCTGCCGGACCAGGGCACACTGTACTCGCCCGAGAATGCTGACAAGGCCGGCAGCGGCGCACCTCCCGCGCCGTCCGCCAAGGGCGCCGAGCTGATCCAGAGCCGCGTGCTGCCGAGCCTCGAGAAGCTGCAAAAAGACGAAGACGTCGACGTGCGGTACTTTGCGACGACAGCAGCAGCCATCGCGACCGGCGCGTCGCCGACCGGGGACCCGATGAATACCTCTCCATAGACCTTTTTTTGCTTTTCTTTTTGCATCGTCGTCGATTCACCTTTTTTTGTAAAAGAAGCCGAAAAAAAGAAAGAAAAAAAGCATCCCTCCATACCAAAAAAGACACTTCGGGGTATAAATGAAGAAAGCAATTGCCATTATATATACATATCTTGTTCTAACTGCTTGCTCGTCCATCCTCTGCATTGTTCTCTTGATAGCTCGCCCAAAGAAGCTCAGGGCTCACAATCTGTCCAATACGTTGTAGGTTAGGTGCATAATGTAGTCGAAGGTAAGTTACCTTATTCAGGGACTCTTACGTAGTACGTACGATGTTTGTTACCGACTGCGGCCGCTGATAAAGATTTGTCCCGCACCGGCTTAATGCAGGGGGCTGGGCTGCGTGGATTAGGCATTGGGCCGCTTGGGGCGCTGTAATCTGCCGTAAGGTGCCTGCAGTTAGTCGACGTAACGCCGCCAGCCTTGTGCTGAACCTCCCAGTGTGTCACATTCTGTCATTTGGCCTGGCCTGTGTTTGCTTAGCGCTTGGCAGCTTCCTGGCCTCCCCATTGTTACAGGCGTGTAAGGTGCGTGTGGCAAAACTTCGGTTGCTCCTCCCCCCCAAACGAACCACTAACATGCAGTGAAAAAAACCCTATCCAAACGCCATTACTGCTTGTTCGACAGCTCGGCATTCGACCACTTTCCCTTTTCCCTACGCATCGCAAGGTTCAATCAACCGCAATCCACAAATTGACCACAGCCACCGACGACGGGCCTTTCCTCTTCCCGACAGTATCTCTCTTTGCTTCTCCGGCCGACGAGGATAGCGACAGACCCCAACTGCGAATCGACGAGCTGGCTGTTTGTCTTGTCCACGTCCTTTCTACAAACGTCCCTCTCAAGTCCAACCATCCCTGCGAATCTACGACGTATCCAATAGACGATCTAAACTGCGAAAACGGCACCACGAACAATTTGAAAGTTCAACTTTGGGGGTCTACATCACAATAAAGAGGACAAGCGAGAACAACACTAAAGATCAGTCCGGCCAGAACTCGGAACTGTCAGCTCTATTGTCCCTTTATACAATTTCGTTTTTGTCTCCTTTTGATTTTCTGTGTTGTTCTCGCGACGGCCAGGTTCCACCCGAGATCGCTTCCCATAGTGCACTTTACACGACCTCATTTCTTTCCAGAGCTCTCTTTCGCAAGGGAGCTTGAATTCGGGACACCCATACACGACCGAACAAAATTACGAAACGAGTAACAGAAGAGGGCACAACCAAGGTTGCTCGAGTTAGAGGTATCTCGTGGGGGGATTTTGGGAAGAACCTGGGGCATGAAAAGAGGGCACACTCGACGAACCACACACACAGACTGCCAACATGCCGACAGCCACGTCAAGTGGTGCCGCCGCAGCGGGCAGCAGTAACGGTGCTGGTGCTGGCGGCGCGGCTTCTGGGGCGACTGTTACGTCCACGCCGTCCACCCCGGTGAAGGTGCCGTCGGCGGCTGCGAGTTATACGCCGGCTACCCTCGACCCGGACCTGCGCTCCCAGATCAACATGGTCCTCATCCGTGACGGCCATGTCGGCCGGTAGGTCCCCTTCACTCCTTCACCCTTCCCCACCAACTCTCTTTTGGAGCGGTCACTAACACCACCACCAGCATCCAAGACTACCTCTTGCACATCCTCAACGCCGACACCTCCAACTGGCCGGCCACTGTGCAGGCGCATGCCCTGCAACTGCTCCGGTCGGGCGAGTTCTCCAATTTTCCGGCGCTGATGAACCGCATCATGGACGACATCCGGCACGACACCAGTACGGCCGCCCATGGTGCGGCCAACGGCGCCGCCAGCACGAACGGCAACGGCAACGGCGCAAACACCAAAGTAAAACCGGGCCAGCCGGGGTCGCTGGCGCTGCCGCAGAGCGTGATTGACGAGGCGTTGCGGGCGACGCGGGAGAGCTTGGACATGGTGTGCGAGATTGAGGAGTAGGCCACCGAAGCCATCGGCACCGATAACGGGACGGGCCCGGAGGACGGGTGCATCGGCGCGAGGGCAACCGTGCCGTCCCCCGACACCGGTGACGATGCGGCGTTGTCGTCTGGCACCGGGGACGGTGAGGTCGACGGCGACTACGAAGACGAGGAAGACGACGAAGACGACGAAGACGAGGAAGACGACGGCGACTACGAAGGCGAGGAAGACGAGGAAGACGAGGAAGACGAGGAAGACGAGGAAGATGAGGAAGACGAGGAAGACGAGGAAGACGAGGAAGACGAGGAAGACGAGGAAGACGAGGAAGACGAGGAAGACGAGGAAGACGAGGAAGACGAGGAAGACGAGGAAGACGAGGAAGACGAGGAAGACGAGGAAGACGAGGACGGCGAGTATGGCGTATGGAATGGGTCGTGCTTTTAAGTTGGTCACGGTGGTGTTTTTATTGGGTGTATACCTGTTTTTGTGTGTTTATCCATTGTCACGACACAATTTCTTGGTCTTGGGGGCGTTTTTTGTCATGACTGGGGACCTGTATACTTTTCCAGTATTGTGTGAGGCAGAATCACACCAGGGTCTTTTCTGTCTGGACCCTCTGTTTAGCTCATTCGTTTGGTGTTTTGTCTTTCGTCTTGACGTTCATTTGTGGTGTTTTTGTTTTCGTCTTTCATGCAATAGCTGCCTCACGTGCTACGAGTGGCGAGGTGGTATATGTATGTCGTTCAGTGTTTTTCTCTACGACTGGCAAGATGAAAGTATTACCGCAATATCCACGAGTGTGCATGTAGGCCATTTCCATGCAGTCTTGTAATGCCAAGCAGGTTCAACTTCGGTTGTGGAATAGGAATCGAGTTTAGTAGGAAACAAGGAAACTAGAATACAGCAAATATCGAAGAAAAATAACTGGCAAAGAAGAACAAGCATAGCAGAGGAGAAGTCGTTCGTCTTCCGTGCCATTATTCCTTGAACCCCTGGAAAGCAGAAAACGTACAAAAGAAGAGGAAAGCAAAGCAAAAGCAAAAGCAAAAGCAAAAGCAGCACAAATCAAGGCACATGTCTCATTCTAACTGAAAAAAAGTGAAACGACCCAGAGGTTGTGTCTCTCTACCAAATGCAAATCAAACCTATGTCTTTCCTCATCTAAAAAGCCAGGCGTCCCATGCCCTACACAACATTGCTCCAACAGCACGCAGACTTAGTCGTAGAGCTCGTCGTCCGCGCCGGCATCGCCAAAGCCCTCGGGCGCGGAGCCAGCCGGGTTGGTGGCGCCGGCCGAGTCGATGCCGCCCTCGGGGAACTTAAAGTACGAGCCGGGACCGGCGTTCTTCATCTGCTGCGAGAAAGCCTCGTACCGGCGGATCTCCACGTCCGTGACGGAGCGGCGGGCCATCTGCATGGCCTCCTCAAAGTGGCGCTTGGCCAGCTCGGGAACCGTGTCCTCGAGGTCCTCGTCCATCTCGACATCCTCGCCGGCGGCCTCGGCGGCCTTGGTGCGCTCAATGTCGGCAGTAATGGACTCCTTGATGGCCAGCTTGACGGCGCGCTGGGCAATGAAGCCCAGATCGGCACCGGAGAAGCCGTGCGTCTTGGAGGCAATGTACTGCAGGTCGACGTCGTCCGCAACGGGCGTCTTGCGCAGCTGGGCCTTGAGGATGCCCAGACGGCCGGCCTCGTCGGGCAGGGGCACATAGATGAGCGAGTCCAGACGGCCGGGACGGCACAGGGCAGGGTCAAGCTGCTCGGGACGGTTGGTGGCGCCAATGACAAAGACGTTCTTCTTGGAGGTCATGCCGTCCATCTCCGTCAGGAGCTGGTTGACGACACGGTCCGACGCACCGCCGGCATCGCCGACCGAGCCACCACGGGCCTTGGCAATCGAATCCAGCTCGTCGAGGAAGACGACGCAGGGCGCGGCCGCACGGGCCTTGTCAAAGATGTCGCGGATGTTGCTCTCGGACTCGCCGAACCACATGCTCAGAAGCTCGGGACCCTTGACCGAGATGAAGTTGGCCGCGCACTCGTTGGCGACGGCCTTGGCCAGCAGCGTTTTACCGGTACCAGGCGGACCATAGAAGAGCACACCGCGGGACGGCGACATGCCAAACTTGAGGAACTTCTCGGGGTGGTCCACAGGGTACTGGACGCTCTCCTTGAGCTCCTGCTTGACCGTCTCCAGGCCACCAATGTCGTCCCAGCGGACGTTGGGCACCTCGACCACGGCGACCTCGCGCAGGGCCGACGGGTTGGACACGCCCAGGGCGAAGCGGAAGTTCTCCATGGTGACACCGAGAGAGTCGAGGACCTCGGCGTCGATGGTGTCCTCGTCGAGGTCGATGAGGTCCATCTTCTCGCGGATCTGCTGCATGGCACCCTCGGAACACAAAGCGGCCAAGTCGGAACCGACGTAGCCGTGCGTCTCGGCGGCGATCTGCTCCAGGTCGACGTCGTCAGCCAGCTTCATGTTCTTGGTGTGGATCTGCAGGATCTCCAGACGGCCAGTGGGGTCGGGGACGCCAATATCGACCTCGCGGTCGAAGCGACCGAAACGACGCAGGGCAGGGTCGATGGAGTTGGGGCGGTTGGTGGCGGCCATGACGACGACGTTGGAGCGGGCCTTCATGCCGTCCATGAGGGTGAGCAGCTGCGAGACGACACGGCGCTCGACCTCGCCGTTGGTCTTCTCACGCTTGGGGGCGATGGAGTCGATCTCGTCGATGAAGATGATGGCAGGCGAGTTCTTCTCGGCCTCCTCGAAGGCTTTGCGCAGATTGGACTCGGACTCGCCAGCCATCTTGGACATAATCTCGGGGCCGTTGATGAGGAAGAAGAAGGCGCCCGTCTCGTTGGCGACGGCGCGGGCCATCAGCGTCTTACCGGTACCAGGGGGACCGTAGAGAAGCACACCGCGGGGCGGCTTGATACCAATGGACTTGAAGAGCTGGGGGTGCCGCAGCGGCAGCTCAACCATCTCGCGAATCTGGGCCATCTGCTTGCGGCAGCCGCCAATGTCGTCGTAGCCGACCTCATTCAGGTTGTTCTCCTCCTCGTCGCGCTGGATGGGGTCGCCCTCGCAGTGGATGACGGTGTCCTGGGCGACAATGCCGTACTCTGGGGGGTCGACCTCGACGACCTTGAACTCTACCTGCCGCATACCACCGCGCACGGTGAACAGGTCGCCTTGGCGGACGGGCCGGTAGGCCTCGCGGAAGTAGGGGGCAAGGAAGACGTCGAACAGTGAGCCGGTCAGGCCCTCGACGGTGTCGGCAATCGGGAGAACAGCAATACGCTTGGCCTATAGGACGAGGTTCGTGGTTAGTGAAGGTTCGTAGTTTTGGCATAGGAAGGTGGCGGTGCTCCTTACGTATTTGATGTCTGGGCAGGGGTGGATGGTGACGACATCGCCGTGCTTGACGCGCAGGTTGTGGCGGGCCACACGGGTGAGGCGGGCACTGCCCTCGTCCAGCTCGTCGTCGGACAGGACAATCAGGACGGTGTCCTTCCGCTTCTTGCCGCGGACAAGGACGGCGTCGCCGCGGAAGAGCTGCAGGGTGTCCATGGTGCTGGGCGCCAGCATGATGATGGAGTTGTCATCGTTGGTGGAGTCGGTGACGCTGTGTGTGTGTGTTAGCAATCTGGTATGCTAAAATACAAGCGAAGATGGTGCGGCCACTTGGGGCGATGTCGGCCATCGGAGTTTGTATGTGGCTGTACGTACAGGAGCTGGTTGGGCTTCTTCTTCTTCTTCAGGATGGCGGTGGCAGTATCGTCTTCCTGTCGAGGCTGTTAGCATACATGGTTGATGGTTTTTGTCTTTGTCGGAAACAGAGGACAATGGTCGTCGCTCAAGGTCGTCGTCGTTGTCGTCCCGCAGGGACAAGCGTGAAAGATCCGAGGTTTACTCACATCGCGGCGGTCGGCTCCAGAAGCATCGCTGTGGTGAGGGACAACACGTTAGCATGCTGCGCAAAGAAGAAGCGGACACAAGCCTGCGCCCCGGAGAAGCCGGGAGGCGGGGGCAGAGCTGGGCAAAAACCATCTCGAGACGAGATGTAGGAGCAATGGCAGGCAGTGCACTTACTTGAGGTTGACCTTGTGCTTCTTGGGCGCAACGTCCGGCTTGACGTCCGGATGGTCAGACATGATGACGGATGGGGACTGAGGCTGGAAACAAGGTGTGACGATGACGATAGGAAAACAGGGCGTCCTCGAGGTGTCAAGGCGGAGGCTGGGCGAGAATGGAGAAATGGAGGATGAGGCTCCACGGGCAAAGCAAGAGGGAAGCGAAGCTCTCTTGCACGTTCGGCGTGGGAGGTACAAAGGGAGGAAGCAGTTGAAACACAATAGAGTTGCAGGAACTCAACGGGTTTCAACAAAAGAGGAAAAAGGAGCTGTGGTTGGAAGTAGAGTTGGTGGGAGAAAAAGAATGGAGATAGGAGAGAGAGGAAGGAGATAAAAGAGTTGGATGGAGATGATGCTGAAGGAGGTACGAAATAGAAGACAAGCGAAATGGTTGGAAGGAATTATTACCGTGTGGCCAGACAGGCAGGAACGGATACTACGCTTGCATCTGTCTGCCTGTAGGAGCGTTAGCTGTTAGGAGCCCGTGGTGCGCCCCGGCAGCACAATGGCCAGAATGGGGCGGACAGGCGAGACAATGCGCTGCGTTTCGGGCAGCGGCAGGCGTTGTCCGGCCAGAGACGGCGGGCACGTCAATGTAGCCGGTGCATACAAATTGGGTGGTGGGGGTACATGGTGCTAGGCACTGCTGGGATGACGACTTGCCCTTTTGCCTGGATGACTTGGCTTCGCTGCAAGGCGGCGAGTGGACTGTTGCCCACCTAACTTTACTCCGTTAGCTACTGTGTAGGCTTGACTCCCCCAAAGTGGGCCCCGTTCTACAAGGCGGAGGGGACGGAACAGAGGGTCACAGAGGCAAAAGTGGCCCAAGCTTTCAGCCCGCTGCTTGCTTAGAAGCTTCCAAGACGTTCCACCAATGCTTTGCTGGCCTCTTCTGTTTGGTGCTGGCAGACGGTTCGTCGTTTGCTGACTGATTTTCGTGTACTGCCAAACTACGACATATCGGGTCCCGTCATTTGCCTCCGCCAGCTGTCAGTCAAGTGGCGGCTATCAATATCCATCGGAAGGCGACGAAATTCACTTGGGCGAGGCTGCGACACGGACCATTAATGATCTAGTTTGAACTCAATAGCGATAGGAACTTGGTAGGTTATACTGCAGAGTGAATAAACGAAAGTTTACTCGCAGATGATTTACGACCTCCCCGACAAGATAAAACAACAGCCGCAGGAAACAGAGCCATCCTCCTCGGTCGAGTGAAACCTTTCGACGTGTCACTTGTTACTGGTTCGACCACTCCGGCCTCTCTTGACAGATCTTCTCATTGTCCCTCGCGTCTCAGCTCTCGACTCTCTTCCTAGACAACCCATTGCCTTGGCTAGGTTCCCATGCTTGGCGTCTCCACGTGTGCCTAGACCTGCCACATTTTGAGTTCCGTCTTGCTTAGCGGCCACGTGTGAACCTTTTTGTGGTTTACGTCCGCGAGGCCGGGCGCGACACCACCGATGACGGCGGCACCGGTGGCTGCGTCGGGGAGTTCGAACTCGATGTGGGTGGGGTAGCTGGGAACGGCAACACAGCCGTTGGCCATGCCGTTGGCCATGCCGTTGGCCATGCCGTTGGCCATGCCGTTCGGGACGCCGTTCACGAGGCCCAACACACTGCTGACGGATGCCAGGGCAGACACGCCGACGCGGGGCCTGCCGGTGGCGACAAGACGTTCGTACTGGTCAGTGTGGGCGAGGAACGACTCGTAGAACCAGGCCTGGATGGCGGAGGGGCTCGACGAGCGGGTGTGGAGACTGCACAGTCAGTATTTGCGTACATGTTGTTCTGAGATACGTTGGGCGTGGGAGCACATACCTGGATGACGACGATGTTCGGGAGGCACGAGAGCCTGCCGTGGCCACCATGGACGAGACACGGGACAGCATGATTGTTTGGTTGTTCGTCGGCCTGAACCGATACGGCAACAAAACAAGCGTAGAACTACTGTAGAGGGGGGTCGTATTGGATGCCTGTGACGAGAAGGCTGTGATCGGTGTGGGTTGTGAGGCAAACTGAAGGGAAGAAAGAGGCGCCAAGACGCCGCGAAGTGATCGTGGAGAACGATACAGGCGGACGAGACTGCGCGTGTTCCCGTCTTTGGTTTGGCAAGTGGCGATGCCGTTTCTAATATACCAAACGAGCGCCCAATCTAGACGGGTGCACATTCACAGACTGCACACATGGATTCTCACAGCCTCGCTCGCACTCTGTTGCGTCACAAACACCAATACTGCTCGAGTCAAGTCTTGGCCTCCTGCCGTGTGCTCCCTCCTTTCAGGAGCACACACAACATCGAGACAGTCAGGTTGATTTACTAGGCTGTTTTTGTGCACATTCAACGAAGCACAACGTTGTAGAAAGGAGACTGCTGCATGGCACACAGGAGACACTCGAAATGCGCCTTAGAAGGCATGAAGGAGACCAACCCAATGACAGCTTGGAACTGCCTTCTTTTCCCTTCAATACCCATACAACGCCCTGCAACACCCCCTGTAAATCCCTCCTGGACGACATGGCCGCCGCCCTTTTCGGGTGTAATTTACGCGACCTTCCAACAGGCCTTCTGCCACACGACGGGCACAGCCACGTCCAGACCGTATTTCTGCTCCGGAACGCGACCCGGTGGATGTGTGTATTGGGAAGAAGACAAGAGCTGAAAGTCGCCATTGGCTGATGGGGGCAGCCACAACAAGGCTTTGCGGTTGTTTGATCGTTGAGGGAGGCCGAAGTGAAGACATTAGCGGAACAACTCATAAGGCAGTGACTGCCACCACCATAATTTCACCAGGAACAAAGTGCAACAGTCGACTTGTTGGTTTGCTTCTTGGTCTGCAACCACCCAACCGCCCAGACGGATCAGACGGTCACTCCCGAGAGTGGTAATTGGCCCGTTGGCTGCTGCCGGCCCAAGGGGTGACCCAAGCTAACGCTGCTTGTTGTTTGCGCCCTGGTTGGCCTCATATCTGCCTTGGTCATATCGCCAGAAACGGAGGACGAACGCAAAGAGACAAATGAAAGTATGTTAAGCGTGTGCTGTATTTGGTAACAAACAAAAAGAACAAGGTATCACTCGATCGGTCGGGTCAAAGGGGATCGACGACAAAAACAAAACCGGCCAAAAGACAACCCAAAATAACGCCCGAAACACCACCAATTCGAGCAGTAGCCCACGCAAAGAGGAACCAACGAGAAGATGTAAATGACAAAAGAAAATCAAAACAGACAGACTCCCCATTTTCTCCTTGTCTCCTTTCTCTCTACCCTACTACCCTCCCAAATATTAACATTAAACTGCGTGTGCAAGTATCGCCCTCTTCTCGATTTTGTCCGTTGAGAAAATGCCGTGTCCGCAGGCAAACGCAAAGCGCCACTGTGAGATATGTACTTTTTGTTTCGACGCCCCACGGCCCCCTCTGAGCCTGTGACTTAGATAAAGGCCCGGATGCCGCTGCTCGCCGCGGACGCTAGAGACGCCTGCGTCATCTTCGGGTCCTTGGGGTACTTGGACATGGCTACGCCGATGCTCGACGCACTGCCGTCGCTGCCGTGGCCGACGACATCACCACCACCGTCGTGCGCGTGATAGGTCCCGTCGCCTGCCACAAAGGGCGGCGGGTACTCGTAGTCGTTGCTCGTCATCGCGTACGGAGACTCGCCATAGTACGACGATGGGTGGCGGTAGCCGCGGCCCTCCAGAGCCAAGTCGTTGTCCTCGTCGTTGCTGCTGCCGGCGCTGCCGGGCTCGCGGTACATTTGCGTCTCGGGTGTCAGGTACGCCGCGGTGCGCGGGCTGGCAGCGACGTCGTCATGCGACGATGGGCTTGCGCCGGCCGCCGTTTTCGCTCTCTGCTGGGTTTGTGCATGAGTCTGGGCCTGGGCTTGCGCCTGCGCCTGAGCATGGGCCTCGGCTTGAGCTGCCCGCGCACGCGCCTGGGCCTGGTGTTGCGCCGCCGACCCAGGGCTGCCCGTGTGGATCTGCTGTGGCCGTGCAAAAGCGTATGGCAGGCCGACGCCCGTAGCGGGCGTCGGCGGCTCGTTGCTGCTGGCATCGGTGGCCGTCGCTGTCGCCGTGGTCGTGGCTGCGCCGTGGCCGTAGTGACTCAGAGGCCCGGCCGCCGCCCGCTGCCCCGGCAGCACATACTCGTAGAGGCTGGTCCAGTTGGGCTCGCTCGACGAAGGGAGCGTCTCCCACGAGTTGGACGACGCCGCGTACAGGCCGTTGTCGTCGCTGTCGCGGCGCATCTGTTGGCGGCTGTCCAGGCTGCGCCCGCTGGAAGGCGTTCCTGTGGACAACAACAGCAAGCTGCGGACCTCCTCCATGGCCGCCGAGATGCCGCTCATGCCGCTGCTGCCACTCGTGGGCCGGCGGCTGCTCAAGGAGCTGGCAATGTCTTGCGACAAATCGGTGGCGTCGCGCTCCGCCCTAGATGGCGCCAAAAAGGCCGGCTGTGGCGGGTCGAGCCGGATGGCCTCGTCGGCCGCAAAGTCGCTGCCGTTCAGTATGCTCTCGCCGTCGTCATCGTCTTCGTCACCGTCGTCATCGTCACTAAAGTGCATGGGGTTGTATCCTTGCTGCCGGCGGTCAAGGACGCCGGTACGGGGTGTTTGGATGCTGGACGCTCCATTTCTGCTCGTCACAGCGCCCGAAGCCCGACTGCCCGGTTTTGAGTCACGGTTCCACCGCGCGCTGCCCGGTTGCGGCGACTCTTCGTTGATGCGTTGGACGCTGCCAATGAACACGGGGCGCGGCTTGTAAGGCTGTGCAGTCGTAATCCGGCCAATGGTCACGCTACCCAAGTCGGTATCGAACGAGGCTGCGTCGGGTGATGGGTAGCTGCTGGGGCCCGTCGTCGAGAAGCGCTTCAGAGCCGACCGTGCTTTGCCCACTGGCACACCCCACTTGAAACGGTTGGCAATCTTTGACGCGAAGCCCGACAGGAAGCCTCGCCGGCCATTGACTTCGCCCGCCGCCCCGTTTTCCATTGCGTCGTTGGACTCCAGTGTTGACTGCGTCCCATCGGCCACGGCCTGTATCGAGCTCTGCCCGTCGCCATGGCTGACTTGGCCGCTGTGCCATTGGTTGCCGTTGCCGTCGCCGACCACCACGGTGCCCACCGAATCCCGGTCCTCGTCCACAATGGCTTCTTGGCTGTCCAAGACGTGTTCGGGCAATCGGCCACCACCGGCGGCTGAGTTGGCTCGGCTGGCTTCTGCAGCCTGCACGGCAATGTCCAGCTGCATGGGCGTGCTGGTGCGGACGGTCTGCCGTGTGAGCACGGATGCGCTCTTCTTTGTGGACAAGGACGACGAGGCAATGCTGCCGAGAATGCCGAGGGCATCGCGGTGCTGGGCGTCGTCGACAGGGTGGCTCACGTCCGACGCGGCATTGGATTGGTGGCCAGTTTCAGCTGACGAGTTCCGCGAGTGCACGCTGGACATGACGGTCGACGCCTCAAAGGGCCACTGTCCGTTAGCCACTGCATTGGCCCGGTTGCTCCGTGCGCTTCTAGCACCGGATGACGTGGACAGAGACGAGGACGGGCCTCTAGAATGGATGGAGGGCGGCGCAGGGAAGTCGGGAATTTCGCTTTTGCTGTGGCCCGCCACATTGTTGGCCGCCGTGGCCGCCGTGGCCGCCGTGACCACGCCTGCCCTTGTCATCATCGCATCTGTGCTGTGTTCGCTCGACTCGCCTTGGTCGTCGTCGTCGTCCGGGCCGGCCAGAGCCGTGCCCACAGGGATTTCCTCCGCAACAACCTGCATCTTCGCCTTTTCATGTGCAGTTCGCTGGGCTGCGTATGCCTTATTGAGGTTGCTGACCTTGTATTCCTTGTCCAGCGCCCGCATGGACGACCCAATGTCCTCTTGGCCATTGTATGCAAAGCTAAACGGCACAGGGTCGGAAATGTCCTTGTTGGTCAAGTGCTGAGACAACTCGCGGCGCTTCTGGCGTCTCCGGCGCAGGTAGCAGCACGCGATAATTGTGAGAACCAAAGCCAGCAGCAGCGTTGGAATGAGCACGGCGAGCAGGATGGTCTGGGTCGACGACGACGATTTGGGCGCAGCCGCAGATGCAGAAGTGGTGCTCGTCGAGGTCGGTGTGGTTGGCGTAGCAGACGACGAGGAGGAGGCCGTTGCGTTGTTAGACGACGTGCCCGGAAGGATCTGCAACAAAAACGTCTCACTCTCCGTGGCCTTGGAGCTGTCTAGCGTCGCCCGCACGGAGATGGAAATCGACGAGGCGGTTGCCGAAATCGGGACGTCGCCAGACACGACAAGCGTCGAGCTGTCGAATTTGATCCAGTCCTCTTTGGGGTCCGTTTCCACGGCGACTGTGACGCCCTTCGTCTGGACGAGATAGAGTCCCAGGTCAAGATGGAACCCGCTGCCGCGCTGCGCCTGCATGGCGGGCAGTGTGTCGCGGAACACGGTGCCGTTCTCGTCAATGTCGACTTGGAACGTGACATTGACGGAATCGGCCAGGGCATCGGAAAACGAGATGGAGAAGGCCGAGTTTTGGGCCGAGGAGGGCGGCGTACCGCTCAACACCCACGTGGTGGCATCAAACACCAGCCAGTCGGGCGGAGACATGTCGGACAGGACTTTGGCAGTCAGGTCGTTCGGGCCCGCGACCCGGCCGTCGATCTTGATGCCATGCTGCAAACCATCGTACACGAGTTCCTTGCCAGCGGTCGCGTTAAGAACCACAGCTGGTTTGTCGACTGTGATCACGCGCCTTCCCACCACAATCGAAAAGCCAACCGAGGACGCGGAGAACCCAGTCACATCAGACGCAATGAGCTGAAAATTAAACGTTTGTGGAGGCTCGACCAAAGAGTCCGACGGCGGTGTCGTGCCCGAGAATTTGAGTTCTTGCGTGTCAAAGGCGATCCATGAGGGCAGCGGCGAGTTGTCGCCTGAGACGGCGTAATAATTAAGACCAGATCTTGAAAATGCCGACGGCGAGAGGGAAAAGTTAAAGTACTGGTCCGGGTACGCTAGTATGGACGACGGCTCTGAGTACGGAAGGCCCGTGTCGGCCAGCTGCTGGGCAATGGGGATCTTGACGGTCGGTTCCGGATTCCGGGAAACCACCAGAATGACACTCATGGTAGTTGAGCCGGTGCTGTCCGTGGCCACGATTCCAAAGGGGATGCCGGCCACGTCGCCAGAAGGGACGTCATTGTCTTGTGGCGTGCCGTGCAGCCAGCGCTCGCTGGAGTCGAAGAAGAGCCAGCTTGGCGCATTGTATAGGGAATACGTCATGGGGTCCGCCGAAGATGAGGACGAGGTAGCAGCGACAGAAGACGTAAACGTGTTGGCTGCTAAAACAAAAGAGTAGGTCGAGCCAATCCGTGCGACTGGAGGCACCTGGGCATTGAAAGGGAAGCTGATGGTCGGCGAGCTGGAGACAAGCTTGATGAGGCACGCCCAGGCCGCAGCCCGGGTGGCCAGCATCGCAGGCAGCTGCATCTTGCCGCCGCAACGCGCAGGAGACGGTTAACGTTGGTTGACTTCCCAGCTGTTCACAATTGTCGAGTTCCGTGTTGAGGCAGTTTCGGAAGCTATCGAGAATCAAGAAACGAATATCCGGGCATGTGAGCCTGACGATGCGCTGGTGATTAAGATTATTGGATTCGAGATGCGTCGTAATGTTGCTGCTTACAAGAGCAAAGCAAAACTGAAAAATGATAAAGAAAAAAATAATACTGCGGTTGTCGAACGAACGTGGATGTGGTATCTTTGAACAGAAAATGAGTGACAAAACTGAGATGAGAAAGGAAGAGAACGAAACGCGATCGGGAGAAAGGAAACAAAAAAAAATGACAGGAAGGAAGAGAAACAAAACGTGTCGGCAAGAAAGATAGAGAAAACAGATCAGGGCAACGCGGTATCTGTCCAGAGAGAGAGAGTAGACAGACTGTCAGGTATGGGGCGTGACAGGCCTTTCGCAAAGACTCCCTTGGGCCATCGTCGTGATAATTTCTTGAATAGAGGGGGGGCCCAAGGCAAAGAAGCGTAAAAGACTGCAACAACGCGTACAGCGACAGGGCAAAGGGGCGGAGGGTCAGAAAGCTTGGAATGGAAAGAGATAGTGACCTCCGCAGACATGGCACCAGGATATCTGTTCGAAGAGGAAGGTGTTGATGCTGGGGAGGGATGGAGGGTTACTGGGACCAAAAGGGAGGCTTCTTCCCACCCTTCCCGGGGCCATTTTGCTCGACAAACCTGTAGTCGTTCTGTCGAGACAAAGTTTGGCACCATTGATGTAAGTAAACGGCCAGACTAGTCGTTTAAGTCGTGAGGTAGCCGGATTGGCGAATTCCAGTCAACTTGTCAAAATTGACAGGTTCCACGAGACGAAGTTTAGTCTTTTGGCGAGGCTAGATGTTATTTTTGATACACCTTTCTCAACAAAATAGCGACGGCAGATAGGACAACTTTGCAAAGCAAGAGTTCGGCAAGCTGCTTGCAGCATGATCTCACATTATCATGAAGAACTGGGCTTGCAAAAGCGATGCAAAATGGCTGCAGAACATTTGTTTCGTCGATGCTTCTCCAACGCGTGACGCCAGTACCGGGCACAAGTAGCCACCTCCCTGGGTCCAATGTCGCCTTAATGGACTTCCATTCCTGGGCATTGGCAGGGAGGAGAGATGTGTAGGCCCAAGCCCGGCATTGGGAAAGGGAGGATGTCCTTCGATGTTGCAAAATACAGTCTTTTGTGGCGTCTCGGTGCTTTTGTATGCAGGGTCGGCGCCAAAGGGAGAAAGCTGCCCCGAGTATGTAAAGCCATCTAGTTAGTGCCAGTGGAACCAAGGGGTAAAAAACACGAAAAAGAAGGGCGAGACTGCATTAACGAGTGTGCTAGACAATTGTGCACAGCACAAAGTGACGATGAAGCAATTGTCGGATATCATGAGAGAAAGAAGGTAGAGAGAAGGAAAGAAGAAGGAAGAGGCTCCAAATGGCCTTAGGAGAAGGACGTCGGATTATGTGCAATTGACGTCGAAAGTCTGGGGGAAGGAACGCAGAAACGGCTTTAACACGCGGAGGCAGGCGCAAATGGCAGCGTTAGATAAAAAGCGGGGCAGTCGTTTTGTCGTGCCTTTTCGCTTTTAAGGCACAATCCATCCTAATCGGGAAAGGGAAGGGTCTGGACCTGGCTGGCCCCAGAGAGGCTACGGAAACGGCCTGGCCCAATTCCCACGGGGCACGAAAATATCACTTGAAATCACTGGCGGGACAAAAGGCGGCCAAAATTCAGAGCAGCATCCTCTCTCGTCAGGCAATGTAGATAACAAAAACCACTCACAAAAACACGCTCACGCTCATACGAATCGCATAGAGCAAGAGGGAGAAACCCAATCAAAGCGTCACGAACAATCGAGGAAGAGCATCTGAGTCTGCATTCTTGAGCAAAACCGCGAGCAGTGCACATCGCAATCATTTTTTCCCTGCCTTTTCTTCTTCATCGCGAGGGATTTGAGTCCTCAAGTCTCCTACTTTCTGCACGAGCAGCCGTCAACGCGCAACGCAAGGGAGGGTCGTGTTGAAGAAAGGGAGTCGTTGTGTCCTGCCAAGGCCCAATCGCGCGCTCTCCACAAGAGTAGACAGCGCCACAAGCAAGACGGCCAAGCATCTTCACCATCCACGACCGCAGGGATACTGCCGACCAGACCGGAGACTCGCACGGCCCTCACAGCTTCAGCGGCCAGGCATTACAAAGCGTAGGCCTCGAGAGCTAAAGCTACAAAAGCTACAAAAGCTCCTCGGCCCTTCCCACACTCAAGTCCCCCCGTCCCCGCCGGACCCACGAGGCTGTACGAGGCTGCAATGGCCACCGCCAGCCGGGCGTCGTCGCTGGAGTTGAACCCGTTGTCGGTGGGCGACCTGCATTATCACTACGGCGACAATGCGAGCGATGCCGGCAGCCGCAACGGCGACACAGACAAGGACGCGATCGCGCCGCTGCCCCAGTACAAGGCGGCAGGTGAGACCGTGGTGGGGTTCGACGGGCTTCTGAAGCCGGCGCCGGATCTGCGGCTCCTTGAGGACCTGAGCGAAGGCTGCGGTGGGCAGTTGTGGCCGGCAGGCATGATCTTGGCGAAGCACATGCTGCGATACCATCGTGACGATATGGCTCACGCGAGGATGTATGTGATCTGCTCGGTCTGCGTGATCTGATTGTATTTGTTTCATGATTTTCATTATTTCTGGAGCTGCCGTTATCACTCGTTTGCTAACTCCGTAGACTTGAATTGGGTGCTGGTGGCGGTCTGGTCGGGTTGGCCGTGGCCTTGGCAAACCAACATGCAGACGGCAGACCGGCCCCGGAGGCAGCGGACACCGACAACATCCCCTCCATGTACATCACGGACCAGCTGCCCATGTTCGCGCTCATGGGCCACAACATTGCCCTCAACGGCCTGCAGCGCGACGTCCAGCCGCTGATCCTTAACTGGGGCGAGCCGCTCCCCGACGAGGTCCGCAAGCAACAGCCCAACGTCATCTTGGCGGCCGATTGCGTCTACTTTGAGCCGGCGTTCCCGTTGCTGCTGGCCACGCTGGAAGAGCTGCTCGCGCTCGCCGATGACGTGGTGATTTACTTTTGCTTCAAGAAGCGGCGGCGGGCAGACAACCAGTTTATCAAGAAGGCGCAGAAGAAGTTTTGCATTACGGAGGTGGTGGACGAGGACCGGCCGGTGTTTAGCCGCGAGGGTTTGTTCTTGTACACGTTCACACGGAAGGAGGCGAAAACGACGGCAAAATCAGTTGTGGCCAACGGGGTCAAGCCCAAGACGCAGGCAAAGTAGACGACTTGCGTCCAGCTTGCATTTAATGTTCAGCTGGCGGCAGAATAACGAGGAACAATGATATACAGCGAACCGATACACAAGCATATAGAGCAAGCGAAATAAACGATTGTTACGACCATGGTCTTGCTAGTTATTCTATCAACTTCAAACTGCGGAGGTGGTCAAACTCTGACTGGCAGGGACAAGAGCACAGCATCACAATCACACAGCTGTCTGTCGTTCTCTTCCTGCGACGGGCACCGGGATCCAGGGTCCTCTGTTTTCATGGCCTTTTCGGTCATAGCTGAGCATGGACGCCATTTGCTACACAATCTAGTAAACGATTTGTGAACCTCCCCTTGGAGCGCAAAGTGGGCAAACGTTGCCCATGCCAAATTATACCCTCCTAACACTGCTCTTCCCTGTTGTGCTCGCCTTTAGAAACACTCGAGACTGTGAGACTGTACGGATTTTATGAGCTACGCTGCGCCATGACGACGACGACGACAGCTGTACGACGTCTGTTTGGGCCATATCATGTCACTCAGGTTGCCTGCCTCAGCGGGCATGTCTTTGGTATGTGCGCATAATACGTCAACGCACAGTCTTTTATTCTCGTTTCTTGATCCTTCTGGCAACTGCATTTCCTGCACACCGGGGTGACCCAGCTCGATCGTCCAGGTACGAGGTAAAGGCGATTGCGACATGCCAGAGTCGGATTGGCTTGCCCGACCAGCAGCAAAGATACAAAAACTAACCACCAGTCAAGAATGTGTTGCGGATAAACCGAGTACAAGTCGTGGGGAGAGACAAATACGAGGCGTAATAAGAAGAAAACAACAAGCGAGTACGACGAGCAGAGGCACGCAAAACTCGAATGTTTCATGGCACGTAAAACGTGGCACGAGAGTGTGTTGTGTCGGTCGTCCACACAACAGCATATATCGAATATGCACACAATACAGTAGACGCAAGCCTCCTGCAAGACTCGGCACAGGTCGCAGCCTCAAACACCTGGCCGAGATGTTTGTCATTATGTCGAGACGGTCCTCAGGAACACAACCAGGTTCCTGGGTACGAAAATGCGCGTTCCTGACCTTGACCGGGCCGAGGGATCCTGCGGCGAGATACTGAAGCGTCAATCGGAGCTAAAGAAAAGCCATCTGTGGCCTAACAGTTCCAGATGTCGACGAACAAAGAAAATTCTTCAAACATGAAGCAACTAAAGAACGCCTTTGGGTACAATACTCCAATGGAAGTTGTCTGGACCTCAAGACTTTTTCCCTAAGTGGGGATGTCTTTGCTTGCGTAAACCCCCCACTACGAAATAGCGGCGATGAAAGTTGACTGGAAGGGTTCGTCCATGTCGTGTATACCTCGCATCTCTGTTGCCGTCTTTGTTAGCAGTGACCTTTAGGGTATGGCGAAAAAAGCGCACAAAGACGGGGACTTGCAAGTCCCTCACTATCTCGTGCTACGTCGACAGCCGTGCAAGTTCTGGCCCGTCCTGCAGCAACAAAGACGGGCAAAAAGAGGAAGAAAACAACAGCGCCCGACTGCAGTAACCCACTCACACTGAACCCACAAAAGTCCACCACGAAGGGTCTTCTCAGAGGGCGGGACTACCTCGAGACGGCCATCTTGCTGTGTGGTTTTGTTTTGTGATCCTCTTTGGTCTTCCTGTGGTCCTGCGATACATTTCTTTGCTCCTTTGCCTCCTTCTTCCTCCTTCTCCTCTTTGTCCTCCATCCACCGTCGTGGACCAATCGGTGGCTGGGACAGCAGACCCTCTTTGCCTTTCTTTCTTTCTTTCTTTGTCTTGTCTCCGGCCTGCGTGTCCCCTTTTTCTGCGTCGATACCTCCTGGCGTCGTTCGTTCCACATTCGGTCGACATTGCCCTGCCCGTCCAGTTGTTCCTCTCGTCGTCAGAAACCAAACGACAAAGCAGGTAGCCGCTCGATGTGGTGTCAAGACCGAAGCCTGCAGCAAGTGGCGCACCCCGCCTCGCGTCGCTTTGTTTGCCTCCTTTTGCGGCTTTTTGTGACTTTTGTACCGCTGACAGTCTTGCTTGTCTCGTACGTTCTTCGCTTGTGGCTTGTTGGTGCCTACTACCGAGATACAAGAATGCGCTGTTTTTCGTATTTTCGTCATTTTCGTTTCCATTTCTTCAGTATCGTTGGCGCATGTACTGTTCTCTTGTGGTCTACCTCTGCGACAACTTAGCCCAGAAGACGATGAATGCCGTACCGCACCTGTATGTTGTACGTCGTAAAATACATGTAAGTGCTGCTCAATCAAGTATCTTACTCCGTCGCTGCCCGTTCTTCGTAATGCTAGCATGGATCTGCTCCGCGAGCGGCAGGCCAAGATACTTCGAAGCGACAAGGTCACGGGGCACGCTTGCACTCTCATCGATCAGCTTTGCCATCTCCGTGAAAGTCGGGCTTGTTGTCGGACGTCGTACTTGATGGGAGGCGTCTGGACCAGCTGGCCCTCTCTTCTTCCCTGTCTTTCTTGACCTCTTGCCCTGGAAAAACACCACGACTGGCATGTCGCAAATGAAAGGAGCACAGTCTTGCCTGGGGACCCCTAACACTTCTGCGCCTCACGGCGCCCATTCCACAGTGGAGGCAATGCCGGGCGACTGTTTCTTGTTATGACATTCTGGCCACTGACAGATCATTCTTGCTGCATGTTTCTGGGATGATTGCGGTGTTTCTTCCAGGGTTCAGTGGTCTTCGGCCTGTGTTTCTTCCCTGCCACTGTCTTTCCGTCTTCTGTCAGCGCATGCTTGTCCATCGTCGTGAGCTTGTCTTCAAGCCCCTGCAGGACCAGGCGAAAAGCGAGAAAATACTTGTGCCTGAACGTAAAAGACCAGTCGTGTTGTGTTCCTCTCTGCCGTCTCCCTCCGTCTCTCTGCTCCCTCTTTGTTCCTTACAGATTTTAGCCCACTCCTGCCCAACCCGCCAGAAACACTTGGTCCAATAGACCCCTGTCGTTGTTTCCAGCCAATGAGAGCCCGACACACCTTCCCCTTGAAACCCCACTACTCTGTACCCCTGGTACCTTTTTTCCTCGTGGTGTTGCCTCCCTCTCAGTGGCTGTCTGTATCGTACCTGCGTCGACAGGTACGAAAGTACCTCCCAAGAAAAATCGTGCCTGGTTTTTCTCCCGTTCCTGCCGTTGGTGCCGTGATCCTACTATTCTGTGTAAGTCAAGACTCAACACAACAAACCCATTTCTGGTGAGGCTTTTCCAGTCGTTAAGTCCTTGGAGAAAAACCGTGGCAGTTTCCCAGCCTCCAGGAATCCCTTTTGGTCTTCTCGATTCAGGGTCGGGTCAGCGTAGATCCACCAGCTGTCAAAGGGCTTCCAATCGTATCATGCGGACGTGCCACGTCCAGTATTTTGTATCTCATTTGTTTTCGCCTGTTCTTTCCCCCCCTGCGAGATCCGCCTCAGGCCGGTCGTCAGTCAGGCTCACTGGATGTGCCCCTTCCTCGTCGGGCCAGACTCTGCTCAAAATGGGCCTAGACCGTTGTCACTATGAGGTACAAGCATTAAGGATCTGACTATGTTGTACAACATACTTCGCTCTTGCCTTTTCGGTGGCCTGGCGGCGCTCCTTCCACGAGTGCCTGGACGCCGGAGCGTGGACCCACACCTCCATCAACAAAGCTTTCTTCGTGTGCATCGCCCCCCTTGCCCCTGCACTACCTGCATCCACTGGTTCGCTCTTGCTTTTTTCTCAGTTCTTTCTTTGTCCTCCACTTTGGTTGTTATTTTTGGCTTTTTTCTCAGGTCCGAATAAAGACCTCGACGGCTGCGCTTCTTCTTGCCTTCTCTGACTTCTCCCTCTCTTTCGCTTCACCTTCACTTCAACCCGTCATTTACTTTCACCTTCGACTCACCTGAGTTTTTATATTCTGTTCTCCATTCCTTTAGAGCAGGCTCACATTCGAGATATCGATCTCTTCAAAACATTTCACATTCCTTTCAACTGCCACCTATATAAAGAGCCCTCCGCGAAGGCATCTCACGATCTAAACTTTTGCTTCTTACATCTTGCTATCAACAAAGAACGTCCAAGGATCTCCAACAGCCAAGGCCCGTCAATCCTTTTTGAGCCTTCTTCAGCCTTGGCCGCTACACTACCACACAGCTCATTTCCTTTCGGCACATCATCCGTACAGACCCAACGCCAATCTATTCGGTACCCACCACTCATTTCCAGATCCAGATCTTGATATCACCACCCAAACAACCCACATCTTTCAAAATGAAGTCTGCTGCCGTCCTCACTTTTGGCCTGGCCTCGCTGGCTCTGGCTCAGCCTCGCCACCACGCGCACGTCCGCGCCCACGAGAAGCGTGGCGAGGTCGACAAGCGTGCCATCAAGACCGAGTACACGACGCACTGGGAGACCGTCGTCGTCACCGAGTACATTGACCTCACGGCCACCAGCTGGGTCACTCCCGGTGCTACCCCTGCCGCCTCGTCGGCCCAGCAGGTCCCTGGCCAGTTCTTCGAGGGTGCTTCCTCGTCATCGTCCTCGTCGCCGTCCCCGTCGCCGTCCTCGTCGTCCTCCACCACCACCACCACCACCCACTCGACGTCCACCACCACCGTCACCATCTCCCCTGTCTCTCCCACGACGTCGTCGACCTATGTTGCGCCCACCACCAGCACCCCTGTGGCTGCTGTTCCCACGACGTCGTCCACTGCTGCTGCTGTTCAGGAGCCGTCGACCCCCGCTTACGTCGCGCCTTCTGTCGCCACTACCTCGACCCCGGCTGCCGCTGCTTCGCCCTCGACCAGCTCTAGCTCGTCGGGCTCCGGCGGCTCCGGCGGCTCTGGCAGCTCCAGCGGCTCTAGCGGCACCACCTTCACGGGCGACATGACCTACTACACTGTCGGCATGGGCTCGTGCGGCACGGACCAGACCGGCGAGGACTTGAGTCAGAACATTGTGGCCATCAACGTCGAGCAGATGGGCTCCCAGTCCAACGACAACCCGCTCTGCGGCAAAACCATCACCATCTCTGCCAACGGCAACACGGCCACGGCCACAATCATGGACAAGTGTATGGGCTGCGCCTACGGCGCCATTGACGTTAGCGAGAAGGTGTTCACGGATATCTTTGGCAGCCTCGACGCAGGCCGCTCCCCGGTCACCTGGTGGTTCAACTAGAGGCATTCATCACCCCTATTTGCTCCTGACCATCCTTTGCTTCAAACCCGCAACTCCCTTCATTTCATGTGTGTATTTGGAATCCACCTTGAGCAGTTGATCTTGCTCTTTTTTTGCATTTCCTCTCTTTTTCGGTGTATAGACAGGGCAAGCAGGATGGATTGACTTCCAGGCGAAAGTTTTGTGATGTTCATCGTTACAAGCCATTCCACTCTATACTTGCCAAACACGCCTCGCATCATATCATACACATGGGATTATACCCCCTTTCCTTCCCACATCGGCACAAACCCCATTTTGACGACTACGACACAGTAAAACAAAAAAAAAAGCGAAATATCTCAAAAAAGAACATGACAACATAAAGGCATCGCTTGCGATTGCCAACTTATGAATTTTACCCCTTGCAAGAATGGACACAAACCGACAAATGGTTGGCGCATGAAGGAAAGGAATACACCTAAACGAATATGTTCGGGTGGAAATCATATGGCCGGAACTTTCAAGGCATTTGGGTTTTTTTGTTCAAATTTTTAGACGATGGGTTTTGTTTTTCTTCATCTGCTGTGTTGGTATCAGTAAGAAAAATAGCAGGGTTGAACTAGGAAAGTTTTCTGACTGACTTGGAGTCCCCTGCTATTTTTTTTTTCTCTGCCTTTCACTTTCTTTTTTTCTCTTTCATGTAAATACTTTTTGACATTTTGTCATGGCAGCCATCCCTCGGAGGACGAGCCTCGGCCAATTTTTTTTCTTCAGAATGGACTTATCAAATGCTCACAAAGTTATCACGATGCGTGAAATTAGTTATACCCGCATGACAATATCAAGCAGTAAATCCGAGCCATGTGATTGTTGCTACCCTTGTTGGCTGTATGTTCTGCTATCTGCTTTCCCTCCTGCCGTGTATAGTCAATATTAAGCTGCTTGTTTCTGGGAACGCCAGCATCCCCAAACGTCACAAATGGTCATATTACAACATCATCGCCAAAGTAACATAAGCCACAACTGCGACAGGTAGTGCCATGGTAGCAGCAGTGAGCGCACCTGCCCCAGAGGATGGCTTTGGCGACCCAGACGCTGTGCCCGAGGCTGTCGCCGACGTCTTTTTGCCCGTGCCGGTGCCGCTCGCTGTTTCCGTCGCTCCTGTGCCAGTAGCCGTTGAAGAAATCGCTTCAGCACGTGCCGTTGCAAAACACTCGCCCAGCACCACCAGATCGTGCAGGTCGCCGGGCCCTTGCGGGAACATGGTCGCGGCCGCATACCACGCCTGAGGGCACTCGGACGCGAGCGTCAACAGCGGGGCAATGCCCGACGGCAAGAACGACGCCGCCGCGCGGCCGTACGATGTGTACTTGGACAACACGCTCGATGGGGCAACCTTGGGGAAGTCGCACCACAGCGAGGGCGCGGGCGAGCAGTCCGCGGCGGCTGTGGCCGGCGGGGTGGCAGCGCCACTACCACCACCGCTACCACCACCGCTACCACTGCATGCCTGGCTCGTCAAGACCGACCCGTACGAGGTAAGAGCGCTGGCCAGGTCGTCGGACGGGGCAGCGTGCAAGAAGAAGGCGGCCAAGAGGTCGGACTGGCAGGCGATGGACAGCCCGACATCGCTGATGGTGTCTTCGGTGGTGGTTGGTGCGGCCGTGGGCAAGAGCGTCGAGAGGGCGGCGGCAACGTCCGTCGCATCGGGAGCAGCGGTGACGGTGGCAGGTGTGTCGGCCGCGACGGATGCAGCTGTCATGGCCAGCGACAGCAGACGTGCCGCCATCACGCCTATGCGGGTCATGGTGATGGAGATGAAAAGCTGTGGGATGGAAAGAGAAGCAAGGTAATATGAATTAAACAAGAGGGCATGCAGTGGGTATTGGGTTTTTCGGCACAAAATGAATTAAGAAGAGCACGAAAATAAATGACTCGATTTTTAGCTTGCAGCTTCCTTATAAATAGGAACAGAGAAAAGAAAGAAAAAGGAAAGAAACAAAATAAAAAAAAAGGATGCAGATCATCGCCATGCACTGGACGAAAGGAAATAACTCTTAGGGGAAAGGGGCAGGAACGCGGCAGAGAATCCGTTTCACGTCTTTCTCACTTCTGCCTTCTCTCTCTTGCTGTTTCTTCTCCCCGTTCCACACGTTGCTGTTTACCCCTTGGACTCGTTGATCTGCTGTGCCGCAATATAAAAAAGGCAGTGCCTGGTGCCTCCCGCGCCTGACAGGACATTGCTTGAGTTCGTGGGACGATTCCAGGGACATATAAACGTGCCGCTCGAGGCGCAGACGCAGACGCAGACGCAGACGCGTCTAGGGACGGAATTGTCTGTCTATCGTCTATCAAATAAAGGATACAGGCTGTGTCAAGGTAAATCAATGTATCCTTTTCCTGCGTCGATATGTGCGTACGTCGTACCCGGTGCGGCGGTACAAAGGCGAACCCAAGGCGCAGCGCATTTAACGTATGTACTTGAATATTTTAATATTTTAAGTTTCAATTTTTCCTTAAAAAATAAAGACGACGATCAAATAAGTTGTAACCATTTTAAAAGACTAATATAACGCTATTTTTATTTTTATATCATACTTGATTCTATATCTACTACCTAGGACAATACAACTTACTCCTCAAAGTGGTCCACGAGGTTCGGAAAGCTGCTATCCAGGAGCGTCTTGATCTCGGCTTGGCAGGACACCTTGTCGTACTGCGCCAGGTCCGGCCAATGGTGCTTCTGGTAAATCTCGCGCACCCGGGGCACGACGGCGTCCCGGTCGTTGGCGTGGAAGTACGGGTGCGTCACCCACACCTTGGTTTTGGTAATGGGCACAAACTCGAGCTTGCGGAACTGGTTCTCCAGCATCTTGAAAAAGTCGGGAATCGACCACGCCGTGCTGTCGCCGCGCCACTCGGCCTGCTCTTCGTCCTCTTCGTAGTCGTAAGGGTCGTCGCTCACGGGGCGCACCGGCCGGCCGGCCGCCACGATCTCGCCGGGACACTCGTACCACAAGACTATGCCGAGGTCGGTGTCGAGCACGATGACGTCGCTGTTCGTCCAGCCCGTCAGGCCGACGACATGGGGCGGCAGGATCTCGCTGAGGGTGGCGCCCTCTGTAAAGACCCGCACGGACTCGGCGTCCTCACGACCGTTGGCAAGGTTGGCGGCCGCCTCTTCCCAATTGGCAAACGTGGTAAAGGGCGCAATTTTGACGGTGTCTGAGCCGCCGACGGTGGACCGCTGGCGGACAAACGGCAGGTGGCGCAAGAGGTCGATGACGGTTTCGTCCTTGTCGACGCTGGCGAGGTTGGCCGCAGTGATAGACGGCCAGCCGCCTTCATCGCCACCGTTGGCAGCTGGGGGGTGCAGGAAATCCGACTCATCGAGGTACATCTGAGACAGGAAGTGAAAGTAATCGCGGACCGCCTTGACGCACTCGTCCCGAGAGTACTCGATGTCGTCGAGTTCAGGCATGGCGGATGGTTGTGCCAGCAGCTGTATGGCGGCACTCTATGTTAAACAGGAAGAATGTGCGTGGTGCGAACAAAACAGCTTCGAAAAGGCAGCTTCGGAATGTTGGGATGACAGATGACGTGAATTTGAAGACAAAAAAGATAAATCGATAAGATGCCGACAACCACAACGCAAGACGAGTGCCAAGCCAATGCAATAGCAAAAGGGCCCCGCAATAAAAGGTCTCAACTGCGAGAATGAAGACTGGAAGGGGTAATGAGTTTGGTAGTTGGCTAGAACGAAGGAACTGACAGCAAAGCTGAGGCTAGGAAGTTGGTTCAAAATGTGAAGGGATGAAAAGACGATGCAGAAACAGGTCCCAAATGGACCACACAATGGACCACAGATGTTGATCTAAGCAAACAGTGCGGCAGCAGCGCGAGGGACTCTCCCGGCTAATCGGTCTGCTTTCCCCTCGACGGAAATGACACCCTGCAAACAATTAGACGGCTGCGCCGCAAATGTGCCGCAGCATTCATCGTTAGCCGACGCAGCTATGGTATTTTGGTCTGCATGGCATTTGTACTGTCTGCTTGTGCTTGCCGACCCACGTCTCTGCCGTTTGAAGGATTTCGTCATCCCTTCTCAGAGTGTGTCGTTCAATATCGGCCTGCTGCCGCTGGCCGGCCTCGCAATCTCGGATCGGGGTAGACGGCGAGGAGAGCTGGCTCGTCTGGCAGCCCTGCCTGGTCTTCCTGGCTTGCATTCTGCATCTCGCACTTTGGGAGACTGCACGTCTACTCCTGATATCGGCTTGATACAAGGTGTAGACGTATGGCGACGGAAAGCCGACTTGCATCGCCTCGACTTCGACTCAAAGGATCAAGGACGCACTTTCGGCCACTGTCTTCAATATCGCGATATGAACAACGCGTCTGCTCTGCCCCGAAAGGATTGTTGCTGAATTACACGGCTGCAAGCGTTCAAGCGGCAGCCATGAGGGGAACGTGTCGACACGTCGGAGAGAGGGCCGATACGATAAGAGCGAACATGAAGAGAGTTGATGAGAGTAAGGAGAAGGGAAATGGACAGAGTCAATTAACACAAACAGAGAATAAATGGAAAGAACGGTATAAATGGAGTGTGGCCTGCTGTCGTAGTTGTAGATGCGACCCGGAGAGGAAGCTGCGATGACCAGCATCTTGTCTCGTTCCTGCTGTCTTGAGCTTCTTCACGATGCCGCCGACCAATCGCACTTCCCCAAAGCCCCTTTTAACAGGCGTAGCTGATTTTGTCGGACGTGTGCTCCTGCCTCTCTTGTTTCTCACAGGCCAATGCCATGGCGAAGCTACCTCAACCAATGCTGCCGATTCGTCTCTGGCTTCGCTCGACCACCTCCTCGATGGTCTTGATACGCCTCCACTGAACGAAGGCTTCACCTACCTGCCAGACTTCCACGATTGCCCTCTGCCTTGCAGTGACTATGCAAATGTCTTCAGTTGGGTTCGCTACTGGACCCCCGATCAACTGCAGAGATGTAACGAACCTCTCCTGCTTCAGTTCTCCGTGGAGCAGCCGGTAGCATCCTCAGCATCCTCATCGATCGGAGCGGGCGTTCCTGTCTATGCTTGTTCTCTCTCGCCAACCGCAGCGGGCAGCTCGACTGCCAGCCCGCCACCAATCGACAACCCCAAGACATCCAACAATCTGAACAAGGACCAGTTGAGCCGTGCAGTTGCATGTGCCGCACCCAGTTCGCCCTCGTCGTCTCCCAGAGGCAACACCACAGCCGTACAGAAGCTCGTGGTGTCCTCGGGCGCATCCCGGAACGCCTCCGGGGACGGAAGTGATGTTTACGCCATGATGAAGGGTCTGCAGTCTTTCTTTGAGGCGCAAGGCAACTGCGATGAGACTCTTGTCTTTGCGCGCCACAAGCAGACCACCATGGGCATGTATGTGGGTGCCAGCTTGGGCAAAGCAGCTACAACTGATGCTGTGCTCACATCGCTGTCGAGTCGTCTACAGACAGCCGGTGCCGCATCGCAGCCACTGGTCGCTCAACTCTGCGGAAACAGCGGCAGCAACAACCGTACAACTGAGCAAACCTTGGGTATTGCCATGGACGCCACGGGGGACTTGTCCATTGTGCAGCAGGCCGTTGCAGCATGGTCCAAAGGAAACTGTGTCTCATCTCTGGGTAGTAGTTTGCAACAGGACGCCTCTCCTGTCGAGGCCCATGTGGTCGACCTCTCACCAACACCTCCACGTATTAACAGCACATTAGCTGTGAGCCGCCGTTTTCTCGGATCTCGCTATCTTCGCGGCCGCAGTGCCGACAACGCGACCGTCAGCGCGGCCACTCCGACACCGCCCGCCAAGAACTCGGACGGAACGTGCGCATCGTACGTCATCCAGAAGACGGACACCTGCTCGAAGTTGGCTACACAGTATGGCATCAATGTCACCGACATTGAAAAGTGGAACGCCAACAAGACGTGGGCCTGGACCGACTGTGCGGGCATGATGTACGGCAACAATATGTGCCTTAGCGAGGGCCGGGCCCCCTTGCCACCTCCGCAGCAGGGCGTCGAGTGCGGGCCGACGTTGCCCGGTACCACGCTGCCCACGAACAAGTCCGTATCCATGGCTGACCTCAATCCGTGCCCGCTCAATGCCTGCTGCAGCAACTGGGGCTTTTGCGGTGTGTTCCCGCAGCACTGCGACATTCATAATGCGCCCGGGAGCAGCAGCCCCGGTGCCAAGGACAAGCAGTTCCAGAACACCTGCATCTCCAACTGCAATCGGGACATCAAGCAGAACTCGGGCCCGCCGGATACCCAGATGCGCGTCGGCTACTACGAGGCCTTTGGCATGGACCGCCCCTGTCTGAACCTCAAGGCGAAGAACGCCAATGTCGGCGGCGTCTACACGCACATCCACTGGGCATTTGCGGCCATTGATCCGACAACGCTCAAGCCGGTGATCAACGACACCGACAAGCAGTGGGCCGACTTCAAGGCTCTGCAGGACGTGAAGCGCATTGTGTCGTTTGGTGGCTGGTCCTTTTCGACCGACGCCGCGACGTTCGAGGTGATGCGCAAGGCCATCTTGGAGAACCGCGACACGTTTGCGGCCAACGTGCTCAAGTTTGTCAACGACGAAGGCCTTGACGGCGCCGACTTCGACTGGGAATATCCTGCCGCACCAGATATCTTTGCCGGAGGCCAGCCGATCGGGCAAAAGGGCGATGGTCTCGGGTATCTCAAGTTTTTGATCACCATGAAGCAGAAGCTGGGCAAAGACAAGTCACTGTCGATCGCCGCGCCGGCATCCTTTTGGTACCTCAAGCCGTTCCCCATCGACCGCATCAGCAGTGCCATCGATTACATTGTCTACATGACGTACGACCTGCACGGCCAGTGGGATTATGGAAACGCAAACTCTTTCGACTCGTGCACATCGGGCAAGTGCATCCGTAGTCACGGTGAGTAGCCCCTGAAAATGCAAAACATGTCAACAACGGAGACAGGAGTAAGAATCAAAATCTGACAGAACAGTCAACTTGACCGAGACCAAGAACTCCCTGTCCATCAGTAAGTGTTACCGTTTTCTCATTGTCTTACATTTCTTTTCTTTTCTTTTTTCATTTTTTTTTTCATTAACAGTATTCAGTCACAAAGGCAGGCGTGGCCAACAACAAGGTCGTCGTCGGCGAAGCTAGCTATGGTCGCTCTTTCCATATGGCCGAGCATCTCTGCTGGGGCCCATTGTGCGAATTCACTGGATCACGCAACCAGTCGGATGCCACGCCCGGCCGCTGCACGCAGACGGCTGGGTACATTGCCAACGCCGAGATCAATGAGCTCATCCGCCAAGGCGCACAGTCAATTTATGACGGCTCGTCGGACACCGATGTTGTCCTTTACAATGGCGACTACGTTGCCTACATGACGCCCACTACACAGGACCGCCGCCGCGACACCTGGAAGGGCCTCAACTTTGCCGGTACGGTCAACTGGGCTGTCGACCTGCAGGCCTTCACTGCGGACGACATGGACAACGCCTCGGGCGATCGTGGCAAGGCCGGGTCGGAGGGCTGCATTGCCGGTGATGACCTAACAGTCGACACGGGCGACCTGTGCGAATTTACCTGCGACCTAGGCTTCTGCCCCGAGTCGCTGTGCTACTGCACGGAGCGCGGCATCTTGGATCCGCTGCCGGCCGTCAAGAACGGCTCCGCCAATGATGTCGTCATCGCCTGGAATGAGCAGGGGATTGACATCAACAAGATGTGCAAATTTGCCTGCACGTACGGCTACTGTCCGGATGACGTGTGCACTACACCTTTGGAGACCATGGTGGAGGATGACACTGACGATACGCCCCCATATGCTAATCCGGACGACGACCCACGCGTTGCCAATGCCAACAAGTGCCTGATTTACGAGAACGGCGACCACGACGACAGTGTCGCTCCTTGCAAGATCTACTGCAAGCCGCAGCTGGACGCAGCAGCGGCAGCTGGACGGACGAGCAACTACGGCTGCGTGGGTTTCTGGCCACTCAACGAACCCATCCCTTGGCAAACAATCTCAGGCTTGCCCTGCCGTGTGGCCGGCGGCACTTGCAGCTGCGATAACTACTTGGTCAACGAAATTGCCACCACTGTACTCGAAGCCCTGCCCATAATTGCAGAGGTAAGAAACCTTCTTCCCCTTTTCGAATCTAACGTCGTCGTTAACAATCAAAGATTGGCTGCTATTTGATCATGTCGACTCTCAAACTTGTTGTCGACATTGGTTCCAACATCTTCACCGGCGGTGCATTGTCGGCAGGTTTGAGTACGTTGCGGTACAAAGTTTCCCTTTTGATATTTGACGCTTCCAACTAACACATCTAGATGCTGTAACGACCGCTGCGCAGATCGTCAACTATGTATATCCAAGTGACCAAGACCCGCAGGGAGCGTTTGACTGGTGGCTGAGTCCCTGCGGCAACACGGACCTTGTGCCTGACGACATTAAGAAGGCCTTTGGCATTCTCAGTGATGTGGCTGACACAGTCACCGGCTTCAAGGGCCCCAAGAACATTCCCAAGGGAAGCGGCCGGCACGGTGACGATGGCAACCCCAAGGACCAGTCCAAGCCGCGACCGACGTCCAACGAACCCAAGCCAACCAGCAAACCTACTGATAAGCCGACCGGAAAACCCACAGACAAACCAACGGGCAAGCCGACCGACAAGCCCACGGCTTGCCCGGTACCGACGAAAAAGGTGCGCCGGGGTATGGGTATAGGTGCGGGGCATGGTGGTGTGCCGCAAACGACGACGCGACCGGATGGCGCCGTCGAGACGCTCTGGCCGCGTGGTGAGGCCGGGGTGATGACGGCCGACCAACACGGCGAGTACGAGTCGTACGACAGCGAATACTACGTGGACGAGGTCGACTCGATCAATGCCTCTTGCAAGAACAACAAGGCCAAAAAGTGCAAGATCCCCAAGGGCAAAGACGTGCAACGACTCGGCACCGGAAAGAACACGCTGCGCAAGCTGTCGTGCGTCAACAACGTTGTCAAAACACAGGAGATGATTGTCACATCTCTTGTCTACGCGCCGGCCGCCACGAGCAGCGTGGTTGCCAGAAAGTGCGAGGCGGCCTGGACCCAGGCCTGCTACCATTACAGTTCGGTTATCCGCGAGAACCCGCAGTACGCGACCCTGACCTGCCCCCAGGAGGCGGCAAGCACCAAGCACCGACAGGACGCCGAGGCCACCAAAGTCTGGAGCGACCAGCACAAGGGCAAAGGATGGCTTGACCCGCAGCACCGCCAGTGGCCCAAATGCGACCGCGACGAGTACCCGCCCGCGTACCTGCTGAACGACGCCGACCCGGCGTTTGTTAATAGCGGCCACAACCGCAACGGCCAGCTCGTACGCTTCGTCCCCGGCAAGCAGAATCAGCGCGCCGGCGGCATGTGGAAGGGCGTCTGCTTCAATGGCCCCGTCAAGGAGCTGTCGGACCGCGAATTCCAGGACCGCGTCGCGCGCTCGCCGCACACCAACGTCATCCACGACACGAACCTGGTGCAAACGGAGGCGGCCATTACCGTCGACCAGAGGCCCGAGTTTACGATTAACAGCTGGGGTCCGCCATCGTCGCCCGACGACGGGCTGGGCTCGAACCCGTGCTGGCCGAGCGCGATTGCGCCGCTGGACCCCGGCTTTGCGCTGTTGACGTACGACAAGTACTACGACACGCACCCAATGCCGTACAACTACCTGGCCGCATATGTTCCGCCGGCCGCGCCGCAGCCTACATAGCATGGAGCTGCTAGAGTACTTTTGATCTGATTTGGAGGATATTTTTGACTACGCTGCGCCCTCGTTTGAATAAACTATTGGATGTTTCGACCACATTTCAATGTGCTGTTCCTAAAGCTTTTGTAGTGTCATGGCTAACTGCCTAATTCCGCCACTTACACTGGAAATGTCGCGTGCGTTCCCCGCTATGGGTCGGGATACGGGTAAACGTTCCAGCCAACAGAGGAGCCAATTTGCCGAAGATCGGCGAAATGCGCCGCCTGTCAACCGCTGGAATGACGGGGAACCTGCCCCTAGCACCAGGTACTCCAGGCCTTCAATGCATGCGGCTTCGGCATATGCAAACGGCTTATAATCGCCGCATGGGAACCCGACAACATCGAATACCGACGGTTTCTTTTTACCTGACATTGAACAAAAAGACTTTTCTACCTCACTTTGCCTCATCTTACCTCGATTACTAGTTCAATCTACATCACCACTTTGACACTGCTCCCAACATGCGTCTTCCTTACGCTGCCAACCCGCCCAAGTTTGCCGACGCGGCCTCCAACGCCATTGTCGAGCGCATCGCCGCCCGCCGCGCGCCCCGGCCCCTGCAGCCCTTGGACCTGGCCCTGCTGCACGCGCCCCCCGTTGCCGACGGCTGGAACTCGTTTCTGGGCGCCATCCGCACCAAGACCGACAGCGTCCCCGCCGACCTGCGCGAGCTCGCCATCAGCCGCGTCGCGGCCGTCAACCGCGCGTGGTACGAATGGGGCCACCATGCGCCGCTGGCGACGGCGGCGGGCGTGCCGGAGGCAGGCCTGCAAGTGGCCCTTGACGAGAAGCCGTATGCCCTCGACGACCAGTCTGCGGTGGCGAGCGGATCGTTGACGGCCAAGCAGTGGGCGGTTTTGGTGTACACGGACGAGATGACGCGCAAGGTCGAGGTGGCGGACGGGACGTTTGCGCACCTGCGCACCCTCTTTGAGGAGCGGCAGATTGTGGAGCTGACGGCCGTGGTGGCGGCGTACAACTGCGTGAGCCGGTTCTTGGTTGCGCTGGATGGTCGGTTTCCCACTCCCTCCGTTCCCCCAAAACGTTATGTATTTGTGCACGGCGTTCAATCACGACGTTGGACTAACAAAACAGTTGGTGAGAGAAACGGCACGGGACCAGATGCTGGTCACTAAATGGCATGACGATCGCAAACGAAGATGAGTGAAGATGATGCGAAGAAATGATTCAACGGAGCTTAATATAGTTTTCGTTAGTTACAAGGGCACCATATGGGCGACCCATGAGCCAATGACAATTATTAAGAGCTTTGGATATAAGCTAGTGACGGTATTTCAGGATCACGACCACGGGAGGTAGATCGACAGTGTGTATATTGAATATATAAACGTAAGTAAGTGTAGGTGAAATGGTCAACGTTGTGAATGGAATAAAATGTAAAAGGGGTATCTTTATATGTGCAAAACGACCCTAGTCCGTCAAGAGCCATACAGGGATGAATAAGCAAGACCAAGAAAAAGAGAAGAGGTAACAAGAGCCGTCTCTAAGGACAGAAGAGACAAGAAAAGTAAATGTGACGAAGTGAACCGGGAAATCCCAAAATTCGCCCGACCGCCGAACCACCAGATGACAATTGCAAACCGCAAATCGAAACCGCTGCCAGAAATAGCCAAGGATGACCCGCCAAATAAATTAACAAATAACGTGTAAAAGAGCAAAAGGTGGAGAGAAAGATGAAAGTGACAAGACGAGCGCAACAACGGTCAATGTGAGCAGCCAATGTGAGCGACAGACCATTGAAACGACGAACCGATCTCCGCACTTCGTCCCGTGTTTGCCACACCACACCAACTCCCGCCCGCTAGGTAACGTGCCGTGTGACGTCGTATAGGTCCAGGGCAGGAACGTGTGCGCATTGGTGTGAAATGTGCAAACCGCTCGAAAAACCGGGAGGAGCAGTCCTACATCGCCATGCGCCGCGATATGCCGGGCCGCGGTATATAAGAGTTGAATATTTGTTGAGCGCAGTCTTGATTGGCGGATTTCGTTGAAATCGCATCGTAAACGAATTGTCGTCATTCTCAGGAATGGTAGATGGAAAAAAGGTAAAAGAAAAAGAAAAATTATTAAACGCAAAATGCTCGTATGGATGGTGCTGGTCGTATGAAGTCATTGATAGCAGGAGAACCCCCAAAGTGAAAAGCCAAAACGCCGTGATGTTGTGTTTGATCGTTAGGATGTTATATGTGGTGGTTTTCGTATGTTTCTTGGCGCCATGAAAAAGATCTTCGTATGGACAATAAAGAAAATATGATAAAATATGGAGTCGTTGTTTTTTTCGTCTCTCGTTTTCATTAATTAAGACAAGTAAGGTGTGGTCGTCGACGTGGGTCGTGCCAAAAGTTGAATGTCGAAGAAGGCGTGAAGCGTAAAGGTTACAGCATTTTGACAGAGAAAAGGGGCGTTACGCGAGAGATGCAAGGGGGAGCCGGCGAAGCGCATTCACTTGTCGTTGTCACCGACGGGCCATGGACATTTCAATGGATGTGTGGCGCTTGTGAAGCAAAGGTGACCGCTGCAGCTCTTGTACGACCCCTATCCAGCCGGCGCGGTGGTTGTGTTCGGGAGTGGCGTCGGGCGGGCGGATGCCGAGTGTGGTGACGCGCCGTGATGGTGGTTTGCGCCGCGGGTTGTCAAAGTCGGCATCGGCACAGGCATTCGCATTGGGCGTCGCCGGTGGTGAGGGTTCTTGTAGGGGCGACTCAGACTGCTGTTGGATGCCACGCAAGAAAGGATGGGAGTGGCCAAAGCCTGGCAAGCCTGGCGAGCCCGGCATGCTGGTGGGCGACGAGGGATAGTAGACGTCGTCAGTGTCGCCGGCCGCGACGGCGGCGGCAGCGGCGGCGGCAATGGAGGCGGCAACGATGGAGGCGGCCGTCTTGGCCGGTGCTGAAGGGGAGGAGGGCATGGAAGGAGTGGCGCTGATGAGGGGGCTGTTGGCGGCAGAGCTGCTCGAGCTGCTGCACGAAGAGTCGTCGCTGCCGCTGCCGCTGCTGCTGTGACTGCTGGTGGTCCGGCTGCCGTTCGATGCGTTGCGGGCGGCCCGTGCAAGAGTGCTCCGGGCGGTGGTGGCCGTGGCCGCATTGGCCGCATTCGTGGTGGCAATCTCGGCGCTTTTCTCGGCGCTCTTCTCGACACGCTCGGCGGCGGCCGTGGCCGTGGCAGCGACGATGCTCATATAGACGACCAAGAAGCGCATCCTCAGCAGGTCGAGGCGGCGCAGGCGCTCTTCGAGATGGGTGCGCTTGGATGCCCAAAGGACGCGCGCCGAGGTCCTGAGGCGTGGTGACGGGCAGGATTGGATGGGGTCGATCGGCGGTCGTCTCGAGTCGGTTGACGCCGTCGTTCGTCTCCGCTCTGAGCCACGAGGGAGGCTGGGGTTCAGGTGGACGTCGAGATCCTTTTCGGGGTAGTCAAGGCCGCTGTCCAATTCTCGCCGCAAGACCAGAACATTGTTGAGGTCTTCCCGCAAGTCGTCGCCGGCGCGCTGAATCTCACCAAGCAATCGCCCGAGGCGGATCTTGTCGTCGCGGCGGGAGACCTTGGCGACGTCGCGGTCGTAGCTCTCGTTCTCGTGCAGCGACGAGTCGGCGGAGTCGAGCAGGGCGGCAATCTCGCGGGGGGCGGCCCGGTAGGCGGCGCCGTAGCGGGCGACGATCTGGCCGACGACGACGAGCGACAAGAAAAGAGCGGTCAGCACCAGTACCAGCGTCCACTGGCGCATGGCCGAGTCGGACGACATGGTGTTGGTGCTGCTGGAGAGGAAAGGGCGAGCGGGAGACGATGCAGCGGCCGGAAGAAGCCAGACTTTGGCGCTGGGGTTGGGGTTGTATGAATAGGGTGTTGTTGTGGTGGTGCAAAAATAGGTCTTGTCCGAAAAGAGGCTGTCGATGTCCATAGAATTGTTGGGAGTGGCAGGCGGGAAGGCAATTGGTACGAAAGGAGGTGAAGTAAATACGGCAGAAAGGGCGGTCGGGTCCTTCCCTATTCACGATATGCGATTGTATGTACTCCGTACAACAAAAAACGGTAAAACGGGTAGGCACGACCTGGGAAATGCCAGAAAGGGAACGAAGGGGAAAGACAGGAGAAAAGAAAAAGGACAAGAAAAGAAAGAGAGAAAAGGGAAAGGCAAGTTGGGAGGGCAGGAGCGAACGATGCAGGCGGGTGCATATGCGCTTCTGCAGGAAGGAGGGGGGTGTTGATTTCGTACAAGACTGGAAGCGACTAGCCCGGTTTGGCGCTGTAAAGGTGATGGGGAGGCAAAAATAGGAAGGCACGCGAGGGACAAGAGAAAAAGAGCGAAAAGGGAAGGAGACACCAAGGCACGCTACAGACGTGACAGGCTCAGATGACGACAACGCACTGGGCGGGAACGGCGGATAGGCCCGGCGAAAGGGTTCTATTTTGTTGCGCTATTCAGCTATACAAACTGTTGGAGCGCTTGACATGACAGGCGACGGGGAACATACGTCGACAATTCCAGGCATCCGAATACGACACCACTTACGACGTATGACGATGTGAGTTTGGAGTACGGCAAATATCGAACGTCTCGGGACGTCGGTGTAAGCAAGGAGGCGAAAGCGGCTGGGAGGCGAGTGAATGTCTCTTGTTTCTCTATTCCTCCTTGTTTTTGTCTCCTTCCTGTTCCTGTTTTGCGGTCTCTTTTTGAAATAAGCAGCTCGCGTCCCAAGTCCCCGCCACCGGGGCTTGGTCACTTGCAGCAGAACTCGAGTATCGCAGACACGGCGAGATGGCCCAGGGGTGTCTCAAACACACCGCGAGTTTGCGGGCCATCATACGGAGTAATTACTGGCCACGGAGGTTTATTTGATAGGATGGCGTCCCGCTCACGAGCGCACCTGACCCTGCGAGGTTCTCTGCGCGTGTTGGCCAGTGAGAAAACGCGTCCACATTCAACAAATGGGCTTCTCTCTGGTGCACATCCGGACGCCAACTGGCCACTCTTTTCATGGATGGTTCCTGTAAACTGTCCTCTCACGGCCCTCCCGTCTTCGGGTGTTCTGTCTCCCCTTTTGGTCTTTCTGGTTGACGAGCCACTCCACCACGTCCACTCCAACCTACTGATTGGCTGTGACGCTGGCTGCAGGTTTGCGACCAGGGCAAGGACCATGCAAATCTCCACTGCTTTCAAGTGGCCAGCAAATCCAACAGGCCAGTCAGAATGGGGCCGATAGGGGGCCCGATGGACTGCAGGACGATGGCGGGGGGTAACTGTTGAGAAGTCTCTTGTATCTCTCGCGGAGGGTGTTTGTATGCATCGAATCTCTCGTCTCTCTCGAGTGGACTCTCTTGTCTTAGCTGCATGAGATCGTTGCGGAGACTGGTGCTGAACCCCTTCCTTGACAGCATATCTGACCGAGGCTGGGATGTTTTACTCTTCTCCGCAGCGACAGCGTGGTCTTTCAGCGTTCTCTGTTTCCTGTGCATTCATTTCTGCTTGTCTTGGGACGCGATCCGCTGTTTTTGTTGGGCTGCCGTGCGTCCCTGCATGAACGAGAGCCACGAACGACCGAAAGAACAGGGCCGAAGCCAAGGTACAATCGGACACTAGAGAAAACGAGAAAGAGAGACCGCGCCTGTCACGATGCACAATGCACGAACCCAATATGAAGAAAATCCCATTGTCAAAGTCAGGGTGATCGGAAGATTGCGTCGATCGCATCCGACAGCTACATGAAATATCCTATTTCTCAGGCTTCGTGTTTGCCGTCATTACTTACGAGTACGGCGCATATTGGCCGCTCAGACACGGCTCGTACAACACATCGTACGTCTGACCTGCTGTCGTTTGGCCTTGACATGAGTTCCTGCCCTCCCTTTCCGAGTAGATCGCCATAGGTACATTTTGTAGTCGTCATTCGCCCGTCTCTTCTGTTTGAGCTTCGTATTCGATAGTGCTTCTACTTCCCTTCTCCGGCCGCTTCTAGTGCCCGTCCCACCCAGAAATGCCTACTTGCCCGCTCCCTTGCCTCGTCCCTTGCAGACAACATCCTCCAGTCCCCGAAATCTGTCCGCTGCAGTGCGGCCGCACAGCAGATCATCCATCTAACCGACAGCGACAGAGTGGTGGACAGTCAGTACGGCTCATGCGCGCGCGGCAGGTTCTGACTTAAAATGGGAGCGAGACCAAAAAAGAGAAAAAAAAAGGCTGTTGGTTGCGCTCCATATTACTCCGTACGTGGAAGCTCTCTCGGTAGGGTCTTATGTGGTCTTATGTGCCTGCTACTATTGCAGTGTCGCCGGCGGACCGTTGGCGGGCGCTGACCGCCATGTGGAGTGGGGTTCGCGGCATTCCAGTTCGAAACGATCTGACCCAGCGCTATCTACAGTTGTATGGTCTGTAGAAAAAAAAAAGCTAAACCCCACCTTTTCAACAAGAGCTCAAAAGAACGGCGACATAATACTGGGCGCATTCACAGCAAAGACTACAGGATTGAAATCGATCCGGCTTGATCGATCGCAAATGACATTGGCCATTCTCGAGTCTACTGCGACCTCTACCTCTCCTCCCATTGCTTCCACACAATGACGGCCACCGAGCAGCCGCCAGCACAGCAGGCGCCCGCCTTTCCCCTGCCGCGCATCTTGATCTACCAATCCACTGCCTCCTCCTCGTCCTCCTCCTCGTCACCACCTCCCACCCTCGTTGCTCAGGGTGCCGAGGCCCGTGTCTACCGCACGACCTACTTGGAGCCCGACCGTCCCTGCGCGCTCAAATACCGTCCGCCCAAACCATACCGGCACCCCGTTCTGGACGCCCGTCTGACCCGCCAGCGGATCCTGGCCGAGGCGCGCATTCTGCACAAGTGCCGCCACGAGGGCGTGCCCGTTCCTGCGCTGTATGCGGTGGATGTCGAAGAGGACGGCGCAGACGGGCGGACGAATGGAGGGAGCCTGTTGACGGAGTGGATCGAGGGCGGGCCGGTGCGGGCGCGGCTGAATGCGTGGTTGGCGACCAAGCCTGTGCCGTCTGCCGACACAGGCGCGGATACGAACACCGTCGTCGGCGGGGAGGAGGACCTCGCGCAGCTCCGCGCGGACCCGTCACTGCAGGCACTCCTCCAGCGAATGGGCACGGCCGTGGGCAGTCTGCACCGCGTGGGCGTCGTGCATGGTGATTTGACGACGAGCAACCTGATGCTGCGGACGGTCGATGCGAGTGCGGCGGGCGACTCCAGCGGGCCGACCGACGGCGCGACAGCACCGTCGCTGGACGGGGACGTCGTGATGATCGATTTCGGCCTGGCGAGCCAGAGCTCGTCGGATGAGGACCGGGCGGTGGACCTGTACGTGCTGGAGCGGGCGTTTGGGAGCACGCACCCGCGGGCGGAGGCGCTGTTTGAGGAGGTGATCAAGGCGTACGGCCAAGCGTTTAAGCAGTCTGGGCCGGTGCTGCGGAAACTGGAGGACGTGCGGATGCGGGGGCGGAAGCGAAGCATGCTCGGGTGATCTGGCTATCGAGCGAGCCTGGACATATAACCCTTTACACGAAGACGGACTGGACGGCGTTTGGGACACCGGACTGCTTTTGCATATATTCATACTTTTTTAATTCATGGACACATATTGTATATGCCTGTTAATGGATGGATGGCTTGTCCATTATCCAAAATATATGGTGGTAATGAAATATCAAAAAACAAAGAGTTATGCAGATTTAGAAAAGAAGAAGCAAACGCTAGAACCGCCATTAGCGACGCACGAGACGTCCATAGGGAGAGCAAAACAAGACAAGAAAGAAACGCGATCGCCATGAGAACAAAGCAAGGGAGAAACAAAAAAGCCAGAGGTAAGAGTGCCAGATCGTGCGAGGAGCCAGACGAAACAGTCAAGGCCGTTTACTCATCGTGCAGGAGCGCGCCAGCAAAGTAGCCCTTGTTCTCAATGACACCACGGTCGCGCACAACGGCCGTGTACTTGACGACCCACAGCGGCGTGAGGTCGCCGCGCAGGGCGTCCGTGGGCGCCGCAGTATTGGAGGCAGCATCGCCCTCATCAGCCAGGACGCCCGCGCCCCGGGGACCCAGCAGCTCCCGTAGCGTCCCTGGCGGCAGCACATCCGTGCAGTCTGTGTGCACCAGCAGCTCGATCCCCTTGGCCTTGGCCAGCGCTGCCAGCGGCGGCGGCACGTTGCAGCAGTTGTGGACGTTGATCTGGTCGACCGACGGCGGCACGCCCACACGGGCGACAAACCGCTCGAGCTTCGTGCTGCCAAACTCGGCCACGCCCAGCCGGCGCACTTTGCCGGCCTTGAACAGCGTCTCGGCCGAGGCGGCCCATGTGGCGACTTCGGCGTCGTCGTCGCCCTGGGTGGCGTTGATCTTGTCGGCCGTCCACTCGCAGTCGCCCTCAAAGGACATGCCGGGGAACGACAAGATCAGCAGGTTGACGCTGGCGACGCCGAGCTCGCGGAACACGAGCGCCAGGGCCTCGTCGACATACTGCGCGCGGGCGGTGACGTCGACCGAGGCCGCGCCGGGCAGGAAGAACAGCTTGACGGTGGTGTTGTACTGCGCCGCCTCTTCCTGGAGGCCGCCACTGCTGCTACCCGTGCTGCCGCCGCTCGTGATGCTGCTGCCCTCGGCGTCGGCCGTTGTTGTGAGCGTGGCGGCCGACTCGCCGGCGGGTGGGTAGTCGATGCGCGGGATGTACAGCGTCGTGTCCTCGCGCTGTGTCCAGGCGGCCAGTGGCGGGCGCCGCTGGCCGCTGCCGTGCCCATGTGTGCTGTTCACGCCGTTCACGCCGTTCACGCCATGGACGCCATGGACGCCATTGACGCCGTTGACGCCGTTGACGCCGTTGACATGGACTCCATTCGTTTTTACTGTTTCGTTTGCGTCGCCGGTTGCGCCGCCGTTTGCATGGCCATTTGCATGTCCTGCCGAGGTTGTTGCACTCAAAATCGCATGGCTGTTTATGCCATTCTTGCCGGTTGCGGCGTCCGCCAGACTACCGCTGCGGGCATTGTACGCCGCCTCCTCTCGGCTCTCCTGCTGCGCAGTCTGGAAATTGGTGCGCAGGGAACTGGTCAACTCAAGGTTGGACCGGAACGCGCCCGGCGCGCGAACTATCGATGGGCCGCCAGAGACGATGTTGCTGTATTTCAAATCATTAGCCCCACGCACCACGATAAAAGCCGAAAGAGGCAAGACGACAAAAAACCTGCACGTCCATGCAGCACGGACTTATGCGAGGCGTATGTGGTATGTGGATGGGACCGAGGCGCACTGTCTGGGGCCTGTCTCATCTGACAGACGCAACAATACGCCGAGAAGACGAGAGGCGAGAGACGACACGTCGAGGAACACAACCAGAAAACGCAAGAACGAAAAAACAACAACTCACCCCGTCGAAAGAATGAGCTTGGTCATTGTGCCGGCGCAAGAGGGCCGCGAGGGTCCTGGCCGTGATCCGTGATCGGTGCTTCGGGGAAAATCGCAGGGTTTCGTAGCGTTCGGTGGGGGTTGTGTAGAGTTTCCCGATGGCCGGGTTCGAACTGGGAAGGCGTGCAAGAGTTAAGATGACCGGCTCCTTCCGTGGGCGCGCAGGTGAGAAAATAGGAAAGAACAATTGGGGACCATCCAAAATTTTGTGGAAGGAAGGAAAGAAGCAGCGGCGAACAAGATGGAAAAAGAAGAAAAGAAAAAAACAAGAGAAAATACAGAGAACGGAAAGAGCGAGCTAGTCGTTCCGCAACGGAGTCCTGTCAAAGTCTTCGTCGTCACAGAGGAGATATGTCGGCAAATCAAATGGTTTGCCTTTGCAGAGGAAGCACACCAATGGAATGGGCGAGGGCCGACGAAAAAAGCACACTGAAAAATTATCAGGAAGCGGAAGCCACCCAAGTCTCCAGCACACTAGTGATCGGATTCGGGGACAGGAAGAGAGTCTAAAGCCGCATATGGCATGGATTCATGGCGAGAGGAGTAAAAAAAGACTGAAAGGCAAACCAGACGGGGAAAATAGCGCCCGGCGGGCACAGAGAAGCGATACACGAGTGCAAATTAGTAATGGCCGCACCGCTTGCGAGTCATGGAGCCGGCAGCAAAAACAATACTGCCCGACTGCCCCGACAAAAGTGTCCTTGTTCGGAGGAACGGGACGACACCGAACGACCAGTATTCGTGACACAGACAGTAGGGAACGAAGAATACGAATGCGAGGGCAAATGCGGAGAGGGAGAGCGAGGAATGTTGAAGGCTGCCGTCTGCGATGTCTTGCATCGTCGGTTGCCCATCGGCTTATATAGTAATTCACACTGATACAGTGGTCGGCGTTCCCTGTGCCCTTGTCTACTTTGTCACTCTTGTCCCCTGTACGATGGCCTTCGTTTCGCTCCTTCCTCCCACGCTTCACGCTCGGCCGCCCTCCTGCCTTGGATGCATCCCACGCGGACAGATTGGGGGTTGCTGGCCGCGGGCAGCTGGCCGAATCAGGAAAGTGCGGCATCAGCGGTTATTGCGTAGCCGTAGTTGCCAGTGGCTGTGATTCTGCCTCTGTGATGCTTTGGTGGGCAGTTTAAGTTTACGCTGCACAGCCCGTATAAAGCACATTCCGGGGTGCTAGACGACAACACCCTCCTCAACGACCACCAGTGACGTTGGTGTAAATGACTGTAGAGGCCATCTCCAGACTTACAAAACATATATACGACATTTGTGCAAGTTATATCGTTGACGAAAGCGATGCTCGAGGGTCGCCCCCACGAGGCTTTGGGTGCTGTCATCCGTTCTTCCTCTTTAGGCAGTTTGCCCCTCCCTTTACGTGCTGTAACCCCGCTGTGCCACCACGCTCCAGAGAACGACACCCTCGCTAGAAATTTGCAATACAGCCCTGGAAGGGAAAGCGCAAGGCGTGCCACATGCCAGCGCTGCCAGCGCCTGTCCACCCCACTTCTGCTTCCTATTGGCGGGTGCCTTGTTCGCTGACTGGTCGAGCTTCTGGAACGGCCCCGCTGCCCCGAAAGGTGCCATGCCATCTTGCATCGAAATATCTGTCCCCTGACGACACCTCCTTTACCCACACATCGCGCGACACCGCTACATCGCCATCCCGAACCCGCGCGTCGCCGTCCCGACGATTCCACAACTCCGACCGCATCCCCGAATCTGCGTCCCTCCATTTCATCCGTCCGACTACACCGGCCTTTCCCCGCCTTCTCCATGGCAATCAAGTAAGGGCTCGAATTCCCCCCTTTATTTGGTGCCTAGCTACCTGCTCGCGTGGATCGCCAACCTTGCTGACCGCCTCACCCGTGTAGCTACCTCATCCTGCTCTCACGGCAGGGCAAAGTGGTAAGCCGGCCTCCATGGACCTCTGACGTTGTCGGGCGCCTTCATCTTGCCCTCTTGCCTCTGCTAACAGCACCCAGCGCCTGGCCAAGTGGTTCACCACCCTCTCGCCCAAAGAGAAGGCCAAGATCGTCAAGGACGTCACCCAGCTCGTCCTCGCCCGTCGCACACGCATGTGCAACTTTTTGGAGTACAAGAGTGCGTTCTCCCGGCTCCCTCGAGTGGTGACGTCTCCCCCGGCGCTAACAGCAGACAGACACCAAAATCGTATACCGCCGCTACGCCTCCCTCTTCTTCATCGCCGGCTGCTCCTCCGACGACAACGAGCTGATCACTCTTGAGATCATCCATCGCTACGTCGAGCAGATGGACAAGTACTACGGCAACGTGTGCGAGCTCGACATTATTTTCTCCTTCACCAAGGCCTACTACATTCTGGACGAGCTGTTGCTCGCCGGCGAGCTGCAGGAGAGCAGCAAAAAGAACGTCTTGCGGTGTATCGGGCAGCAAGACTCACTTGAAGATATGGAGGTACGATGCATGTTCCTTTGTGTATTGTGTTTTGTTTTATGTGTTTCCCTGGTTTGCCCTCCTGCTTGCTCTCCCAACGCGCGCCACTCGCTCTGGCTCCCCTAGACCCTCGTCTCCACACCAGTTCCAGCTGACCCATACCCGTTTCAATGCTTTCAGGTCGAGGAAGAAGTCACCAAGATCATGTAGACGCATAGACACATGGTGTTCCTAGACGGAACGATTGTTGCTGCTCTTATCAGCCATTGCACAGTTCTACTGTGGCTCTCCCCCATGCTGTCTGCTTCTGATCTCTCGTTCCCTCTTCCAACCCACATGCTCTCAAACGTCTTCTTCTGCCCCCCACGCCGTGACTAACAATGGCCACTTCGGGGCCGGGCGTGTTCGCAGGAGGTTGAGGAAGTCCAAAGGGTGCTTAAGGCCACCGGATACCTATGAGCAAGCCGAGCCGTGCAGACATGCGGCACATATCGAGAAGACACTAGACGAGACAGAAGTCGAGAGAGACGGGACTAGGGAGACCGAATACGATGTCGGACGCGGACACCCTATCCCGCAACAACCGCAGAACATACCCGTCCAGGGATCGCATCGCATCGATACCATACACATTGACACAACGGCCGAGTTGGATCGACAAGAAGCAACGAGAATTGAAGAAAACATGGCGTTAAAAGGACGGCACTGCTCGTACATGAGCACGGCATATGAAGGTGCGCTGGGGTTTTTGCTTTATGGCTTTACAACATTTTTGTATCTTTTGTTTGGCTCGTTAGCGAATCTGTATTTCATTTCTTGTTCATGCGGCCCTGGAAACCGAAGCAGCAGCAGCCACGCATGTCTTAGAACCCATCCTATGACGTCGAAAGACAACACATGGGGAGTTGACAAGAAGACAAGGGCTGCTGCAAGGCTGATACAGAGTAGCAAATGTATCAATATACCAGCCCAGGACAAACGCGGCTGTTGATATGACCCAAGCAAAAGGAACGTTGAACGTCGTCAAGCGCTTCCAGTAATTGCACATTGCATCGCGTCTTGGAATCTAGCCCCTCTTGACACACGAAGCACTGTGCATCCTGATCTTCACACCAAAAACACCTCGGGCGCGTTCGGGACCAAGCCCTCTCCAAGTCACTGGCTCTACACCACCGAGACCGCGTCGTCTTGATGCCAACGCTCGTGGCTAGCTGACGCCATCCCATTCGTTATCTACAGCGGGCTGTGTGCTGTGATTGGCAGGCTACGCACTACGGGTAAAGATAGTTAGGCAGTCGTTGGTATTATGTATCTCTGTCGCGAAGGTACATGTCATAACTAAAAGTTTAAGTGGAGAATTAATGTATCATATACCTCCAGGTACTTGCTCGTTGGCTTTGTTCTCTCCATCGGTCAGGTGGTGACCATCCGCCAAGCACAGTTCGCAGGCACGACTCAGCATCCGGAAACCGCAGCCCATGCACACTGGCTGTGTCAAGGCGTCGTGTCTGATGTAATGCCTCTCCTTTGCCTAGTCCTACTCATATTCGTGATTCTACACGTTGGGGCTCTCTACGGTCCGACAAGCGTTCTTGCTTCCTTCCCCGCTTCACATCGACCGTCCCTCCAACGCCACACACCCATCGCGCCTTCCACGTTGTCGCATTCGTTCAAGTCGCTCACTTCCCCATTCGCCTCGTCGACACATTCCTTCCTTTCGCGGAGCTGGAATCCCCTCACTCCTTTTACTGCAAGTCACACATCACACATCCGCCGGTCGCCTTGTCAGAGGTACAGTATTACCTCACTCCTCTTTGCGCCAGAGACGAATTCTAGCAAACGACGCCTCCACACACCTCCACGTGAACGTGCCTCTCGTTCAAAATCCAGGCTGCCAGACCTGCGCTATCGCTCCCCACGTCGCGCCTCACAAAGCCCGCCAACGACGAGTAGCGCCTTCCCGGAACGACACGATAAACAGGGAAAGCCGGGTTCGCTTTGTGTCTCCTGTCTCTTGCCAGGGAAGCTACGAGCGTCCTATAATTCCGACTCGCTTCTTCTTTCGCAAATCGACCCGTCTCTTCGCTTTTTGTGTCTTACGCGCCTCTCACTCCTTTTTTCGTCTTTTCTTCCAACGCTCACTACGCGACATCGACGTCGTTCACGTCGCCATTGCCAGTCGCATCCCTCTGTCTCGGCTGTTCCACTCTCCACCAGTCTCTCCCTACTCGCCGCAGAGGTGGAGAGACCCTCTCTTTCGTTTCCACACAGACAGCCAGCAGCGCCAAACGCACGTCATCGGATCGCCAATCACACACGGGTGGTCTCAAGATTCACACGCAATCCAGAACCAGACTGCCCAGCAGACCAGAGATTACGAGAAACAGCGCAATTGTCCAAAGACCTGCGGCCTCACAACCGACTGCCTGCGCAGCCATCGTTTGCAACGTCTCGACGACCGGCCTTTCGCCCTCATCCCATCTCCTATAAAACCGGCCCATTTTCGCTACAGACCGACCCACGCAATACCCACCACGATGAAGGTTCGTCCTCCATTATCGGTTACCTGGCGGGCTCTGGCTCTCTTTGGCGTCAATGACGTAACTGCATCGCTGCGCCGTCCCCTGGTCCCGTTCACAACGGCTAATCCCCGCGCTCCCTCCCCGCGCACTCTCTCTCTCTAGTTCATACCGCTTCGCGATTTTGACATTGTCGCCAGCGCGCTCAACTTTGACACGCCCGACTGCCATGTCACCGGTGGCTGCGATCTCTATACCACAAAGGCCGCCGGCTCCGACAAGAAACTCTACAAAGACATTGACAAGTCCCTCGAGTCGCAACATGCCGCCCTCCTTAAACTCGGCGCTAGCCTGAGCCCACCGCACCGCGAGGAAATGGCCGCCAGCCAGATGCTGTCGCGGTCCAGTCCCTTTGGCAACCTCGCCGAGATCTCGAGCCGCCGCACGTTCGCCTACCTCATCGCCACCCTCAACGCCTCCCACCCTGACTACGACTTCTCTCATGTCCTGCGGCCGGCCGACTTCCGCCGCGAGCGCAACCTGCGAAAAGTCATGAGCCTGATTGACAGCACGCTGAGCAACGTGCGGCCCAGCTCGCTGGTGCTGGACAGCGGGCTGGGCTCGTCCATGGGCGGCGCGTCGGCGGGGTCGATGCCCTCGGCGGCCGCGGCGTCCGCGTCCCCGCTCTGGGGCCCCCAGATGTGGGCGCTCATCAACAAGGAGATGCACCTCCAGGACTGCACCGTCTTTTCGTACCAGCCGGACAACAACCCCTTTGACGAGGAGGACGGCGCCATCTGGACCATGCACTACTTCTTCTTCAGCAAAGCCCTGAAGCGCGTCGCCTACATGTACGTCCGCGGCGTGCCGCTCCTGTCGCACAGCCCCCTGCTGCTGCCGCGCCACCCCCAGCGCCGCCTATCGCACCAGCACCACCACTCTTCCATTGCCATTGCCGGCGCACGCGCACGGTGGGCCCACCGGCGCGGCAGCCGCAGCAGTCGGCTGTCGAGCAGCGCCGCCGACCAGGGACCGTCGGGCGGCGTCGGCGCGTTTTCGACGTCGGCCTCCAAACGGCCGAGCCTCTCGCTCCAGAACTCGGTTGTGTCGGCCGCGTCGGCTGCGTCGGCTGCGTCGGCGGCGTCGGGCGATGCCAGCGGCGCCAACAAGCGTGCGCGCTACTGGCTGGGCGACCAGTACGCCGACCGGCTTGTCTCGTCCCCGCCGGGCGATGTGGTCGAGGACGACGACGACGACATGGACGAGGTGCTGCTGTGGCGGCCGGACGACGACAGCGACATGGACGACTACGGCCAAAGCCGGGTCGGCGGTGATGGCGGGTTTGCGGACGACGACGACGACATTAGTATACTGGACAGCGATATGGAGGAGGACGAAGAAGAGGAGGACGAGGAGGAGGAGGAGGACGAGGACGAGGGTGAGAGCTCCAAGAAGAACCGGAGTAGTAGTAACGACAGTCAAGCGCGGAAACACTCTGGCCGGGCCATGAGCGAGGAGATTGCCGGCCGGATGGACATGGAGTGATGGAGCAGCGGCGGATGTTTTCTTTTTTGGTCCTCCTTTTCCTGTTTTCCTGTTTCCTGTCCAGCATTTGCATTATGTTTTATGGGTCGGTTGCTTGCTACATGGTTGTATTTTTTGCGGGCGTTTTATTCATCGTTTTTCGTGGTTGGGGCGGCGTATATTGTGAGAGGGTCACGACTGATTGGGTTTTGTCTTTATGTCTTTTTATTTTCCCTCGTCTAACGACATGATTTACTGTTCATGGGTCTTTCTTCTTTTGCTTCTTCAGCTTCTGTATTCTAGTACTCTTACCGCTCCGTCGTATTATTTAGGAAATATGAGACTGATGCCTTGAAAGATCCTGTTAAAAGAAAAAATGAAATGATGACATAATCACAACTGTAGTCGGTCTGGAGCTGCCTGTTTTAGCGCATTTCGCGCCTGTGACGTTAGAGGAAGCTGCCGCACTCCAACAACCAAACGAACGACAAGCGAGGGGCTTCACTGATGAGTGTTGCTTTGTTCTCATAATCTTCCATTCACAAACATGGGCATGTGACGGCCCGACTTTTCAAGAAGCGACTGCTTCAACCGATACGAATACCGAACTGACACACCCTGATTTTTCACGCCCCCGCATTTGATCGCATCGAGCTCGTGATCACCAGAAGCCGGTCGATAAAAGGGTTCGGCGTCCAGTGAGGGGAAGGACGACGCAGCAGACGACGCCACAATGTCGTCGGCCGACAAGACAACAGCCACGGCAGGCCTGGGTGGTGCAGGCCCTGCAGGCGCTTCAGGGAGCGGCACTGCTGGCGGCGTCGTCCCTGCCCAGCTCGGCTTCCTCGCCATCTACAATCCCAGCCTCGGCACCACGGACGAGACCATCGAGGACCAGATTGTCTACTACGGCAGCGCGACCGTCTCGGCGTCTACACAGACGTCCGCAGCAACGGATGCGCCAGCGGCAACAGCCCGCCGCCGCCGCAGCTCGGCATCCGCTGCCAAACCGACCGGCCACCTCGCCCCTGCCGAGCGCAACGAGCGCCTCCGCCAGATCGGTCTGGCGCAGGGCATGGTCGCCTTTGGGCGCAGCTTTGCCGGCGACCAGGCCGTCGACACCATCGAGACGGACAAGACACGCGTCGTGCTGCACGAGCTGGAACCGGGGTGGTGGCTACTGGCGTCTGTCGACCTGACGCGGCTGCCTGGTGCCGGCGACGACAAGGAGGAGTACTCGGCGCGCGAGGTCAAGCCGGCCGTGCTGCTGCTGCAAGACCTGCTGCGCGCCCACGCTGTCTTCCTGCTGCACCACGACGTGAGCCTGGACGCCCTTTTCCGGCGCGTGACGCCACGATCACGCTTCACCGTGCTGTTGGCGCGCTACTGGGACATTTTCCTGTCGTCGTGGTCCGTCCTGCTGCATGGCAACCCGGTGCGGGACGTGTTTCCCGGCATGCGGCTGGCGGCGTGTGGAGAGCTGGGCATTGGCGTGGGCGAGGAGGAGCGCGGGAGCGGCGAGCGCGAGGTGCTCGAGGGTCTGGTGGAGAGCACAGACGGGCTCGTCGATCTGGTCGTGTGCCGCTATGGCGATGCGCCCAAGGGGTCCGAGGATGCTAACGAACGGGACGTGGGGGCTATCATCGACGACCATGACGACAAAGAAACTGGCAACGACGAGGACTCGGTCTGGCTGGGCACGGGGAGCGGGCTGGGCTCTGAAGACGGCGCTATTTTCCTCGGCGTTGGCGCCCTGACTCGACCGTCCCTGCGCAGCCTGACATACTGGATGGAAGATGTGTACAGCTGGGGCCCAGATGCCTATGGGATCGCAGACAATCCGTCGGCACCATCACGCCAGGCAAGGCATCGCCAGAAAGGGGCGCCGACTATGGGGAGCATCTCTGAGCAGCACCAACAGCAAGCGAAAGAGAAGAAGGAGGTACCAACACAACAAGAACAACCACAACCAGTCATGATGCCACCACCGTCACTTTTCCCACCAGCACCCGTGACCCAAATAACGGCGCGGGGAGCAAAATCACCGACACCGACTCAGACACAACCGATCCCAGCGCCCCAGACGGGCAAAGACGCTCCATCCAAGGGCACGCCTTCGTCGAAAACACTCTCAGAAGGCGGCAACAGTGGCAGTATGGACAAGTACATGTCCATTATGAAGCTTGGATACGGCACCTACTGGAGCCTCGGCGGCAGCTCTGGTGATGCCGCATCTGACACGCCTCCTGCGAGCTCTTTGACGGCCGCAAAAGAAGACGGAGGCCGCAAGCGGACTCGCTTCCATAACACCAGCCGAGCAGGCCGCTTCCTGATTCCCCTCGTCGACGAGGTTAAGGATCCCGACGTAAAGAAGTCTGCGTCAATAGACGACAGCGTTTCGTCAGTGGCGGAGTCGGATGAAGCCGCAAAGCCAAAGGAATCGACAAGGACGACGCCCAAGCCGCCACCAAGAATAATCGTGGTCGACATGGCAGCGGCAAACAACGACACAAGCCGACCTGCCTTGTCATCACAAGAGGCTCTGCAAGAGAGGCAAGACGAGGGCAGCGAAAGCAAGGGAAAGGCGGCAGACACGCCCCACACATCCCAGGCCGGAAACAAGTTGCGTGTGGTGGTGTACGCCCAGCGGCCGTTCTTATACACGTTTCTTTTTGACCAGGGCCACGCAGAGAGTGCAGCCACCACAGACCCGCCTCGCATGAGCGAAAAGGTGATGCAGACGCTCATCGACCGCCAGCTGTCCGTCCTGCACAAGCCCCTGCTCAGGTCCACGGCCTACCGCCCCAACAAGTCCGGCATGACCGGCGCGACGGCCATGCTCAATGCCGCTGTGGCTTCCTCGCCGTCGTCGAGCTCGTCCGCCTCGGCGTCTGGCGCCATCTACGATCTGATTTGGGACCCGGGCATGCTCACGATCCACTCGACGCTGCCCAACATCCCGGACCCGCATGTCATGCTCAAACTGATGGCAGCGGAGAACGCCGCCGGCAAAAACGGCAAACATGGCAAACGCACCAAGAAGGCCAAGCACCAGCAACAACAGCTGGGACTGTCCGGTACGCCTCCGTGGTCCCGCGTCGAGGCGCTCAACACGCACATGCAGATTTTGAACCTGTACGCCGCCACACGCAGCAACGGCGCCGAGCTGGAGCGCATGTGCAAGACGAGTCGTGGCTGGTGGATCGTGTGGAACCGGCTCGTCGACCGGTCGGCCATGGGCACCAAGAACGGCGCGCCAACGCAAAGCAAGTATGGGTCCACGCTCTTTGAGGAAGCCGAGGAAGCCGAGGACGGCGAGGACGACGATGACAGCTACCAGCGAGCACCGAGCGATTGCGACAGCGACGATACCGCCACAGGGCGTGCAGCGGCAGCAGCAGCATCGGCGGCCATGGGGACCTACACGGTCCGCAAAGAGATTATCCTGATCCGTAAAGCCAGCGACCATGCCGACAACATTGGCGGTGGCAGCGGCAGTGGAGGTGCAGCCAGAGAGGGCCTGGGCGGCGGCGGCGGCGGCGGCGGCAGCGGGCTAGGCTTGGGCTTCGGGCTGGGCATGAGCAACCGTGCCTCCTCTGCGATGCGAGCCTTCAGCGCATCGACCTACCTCGGGTTTGGCGGCACCGGCAGTGGTGGAAGCGGCACCGGCGGTGGTGCTGCCGGCGGGCGATCATCGTCGACGGCTGGTGCCGACCATGGCAAGGTTGACGCTGCTGCTGCGGAAGAGGCTGCCGCCGCTGCTGATCGTGGCGCTGGATGGGCAGATGGTGCCAGTAAGCTGGCCCATGGCATCGGCGTGGACACGAAGAAATACATTGAAGGGCTGCTCACACTGAATAAGTAAGCCCAGGAAGGAGGCATGAGCATACATATAGACAGCGCCTTCCATTCTCGGACAGGGTGCTCGCCCCCTGTTTATTGATACCAACAAACGAAGAAAGGAAAGAATATAGTAGCTCTTTCCTTGTAGATGAATATTGACGATGCCAACGGCACACTACTACGCTGCGGCAGGGTTGACTGCTCACCGGCCATTTCTAAGGAACAGCTGACTCTTCCTTCTGCTTATTGTACTGTGTGCCTCTGTTTATCTCCCCATCTCGCAATATCATCACTACGTATCATCCACTCTCCATACCAGGCGACTCCTCAACTGTACCGTCTGCGTCTTTCTTTTCTGTATTTATTGACTTGTTCGAATGCCAATCACTTTCAGTCTTCTTTCCATCGCCTTTTTTGGCGTCCCAACCACCAACAAGATGAGTAAAGTCGATACACGACCCATCCAGCTCGCCGCGAGCCCGTCCGCCCAGTCCCTTCGAGACGTTACCACCGCCGCGTCTGCTGCCTCCGCCACCTCTTCCAGCACCCTCGACACCGCCCACTCTCCTCCCTCCACCTGCTTCGTCTGCCTGGAACCCTGCGTCGCCGGCAGTGCCGCCAGCCTCCGCACCCGCCAGGACGTCCAAGCCCTCGTCTGCCGCCTCACCGTCAACGGCGTCCGCGTCCCGCACGGTGCGCCCTTTACGTCCGTCGTGCGCGGCGACTACTATGCACGCCCCTCGGCCTTCGACTGCCACGCCTGCGGCGCGAGCGTCTGCTGCCTGTGCCTGTGCCGGTGCCTGCGGGCCGGCATCCAGTACGTCGCGCGGCACCCGCTGACGTGCGCGTGCGGCGACGTGCCGCTCATCAACGCGTCCACCGTCCTGTTTCTGTCGGCCGAGCAGACGCACCAGCTGTACCTGCGGTGCGACGAGTGGTTCTGTGCCGATCCGCTATACTGTCCGGAGCCGACGTGTTCGGCGTACCTGCCGATGTTGCCGTGCTTGCATGGGGGTCGTGAACACGACAAGGGCGACAAGGGTGACAGAAAGACGCACGGCAAGGCCGAGGGGCACGGCCGCCAAACGGCCCGCACAGGCCGCACAGACCGCACACGCTGTGTGCGGTGCGACGTGCCCGTCTGCACGCAGTGCAAAGGACGCGCCGACGATGCAGCCCACCGAGCCGACGACCGCGTGGGCGCCGGCAACGAAAACGAAATCGGAATCGAAAACGTAAACATGGGCGGCCCACCGGTGCCGTGCACGCGGCCCAACGTCCACTGGGACAAGGAGGTCGAGCGTGTCATCCAAGAGAAAGGCTATCGAAAGTGGTACGTCCGTCCCTAGGTCCTCGGTCCAAGCTCCCAGGAGTATTGTCGGAGGAGCAAACACACCCGTCCTAACGCGAGCAGCCCCCAGTGCAGTGCTATGGTCGACTGCGCGGGCAGCGGGTGCCGGCAGGCGCAGTGCTTCTGTGGCATGGTCTTTTGCTACTCATGCACGAACCCATTGGAGGACTGTGTGTGCCACCCCATGGCGGTGACTCTTCGCTCGCGTACAGTATCTTGAGAGTTGGGTGGAGGGCAGGGTGTGGAGAAATTAAAGTCGCACTCAGTGAGCGAGAGTATGAAACCCAATGGAATACGGAGCACGGCATACTGATATCACTACGGCGATCACAGCGTGAAAGTGAAAGGCATGGAGGGACAAAGGTGAAATCATCATTCAATAGAACCCTGGTCTACACCCTTGCATGGTTGACACAATATAGTAATGTAGTAAATTGATAAAATGAAAAATGGCAAAAGTGGCTGCAGTCGATCCATAGTATGCCTGACCGAGGCTCGCTTTCAGAACAAAAAATAAAACTTGTACGCCATATACGCCTTTTGGGGCAAAATGAAAAAGAATGTCCCCGTATTCCGATCCGATGAGGTTTACTTTTGTTGACCCATTTGAGCGTCATTTGACGCCTCACCGGTCTCTCGCTTCACCCGAGTTTCCACCGCGTTGCTTTCTAGCGTATTCTTTCCCTAGAACGTCCCGAAATATGAAATGGTGGACAAGTGAACAGGTGGACAGGGTGAACCGGTCCGTCTTTGGAGACAACATGCGAGTTCGGCTCCAAACAAAGAGAAAAACAAAAACTGTATTATGATGCGGTAACACGACGACAAATAGGGTATTAGATCAACGAAAATGAAATAAAAAAATAAAAAATAAAACCAGCAGTGCTTTCATCAACCATGTATGCAGAACAGAGGCCGTACATAGAGACATTTGGCTCAAGCCTTCTCTATTGGCGGCTTCCCGAGGCTGCGGTCAAACTCGAGAGGCGTCTCGGGCGGCGTGGCAATCGTCGTGCTCACGCCGTTTGCCACGGTCGGCGCAGCGTTGGAGAGGTCGGGGGGTTGGGGTTGGGGTTGGTGTGCGGGAAGGTCAGCCTTTTCATTCAACGTCTCGCCCTCCTTGTCGAGATGCGCTGGATTGGACGCCTTTTGGGGTGCGTTGTTGGGAACGTCGACGGCGTGCGTCGTCTGGTTAGTCTGGGCCGTCTGGGCCATCTGGGTCGGCGTGGTGCGCCGCGTCGAGGACGTCGGCTCGGGCTCTTCGGGGATGGTGGCAAACTTTTGCAGGACCTGCTTGAGGGCGGGCCGCCGGATGGGCTTGCTCAAAAACTCGTCCATGCCGGACTCCATGCACTCCTTGACGTTGCTCTCTTCAGAGAAGGCGGTGAGGGCGACAATGGGCGCCGAGTAGCCCATTTTGCGGATCAGGCGCGTGGACTGCAGGCCGTCGAGGTTGGGCATCTGAACGTCCATGAAAATCACATCGAAGCGCTGGTTCTTTTCCATGTTGGCCTTGACCAAATCATAGGCTTCCTGGCCGTCCTTGGCAATGGTGACGTCGTAAATGTCCTCGAGCTTCAGCATGCGGCTGACGACTTCAATGTTGGTGGAGTTGTCGTCGGCCACCAGGACGCGGACCCGCGCCTCGCTGTCTGCCTTGTTGGCCACGGCCCGGTCCAGTGCGGCCAGCTGGTCGGCTTTGCTTTGCTCGGTGGCGGCGGAAGTATGAGGTGGGTTGGCGACGAAGAACGGTTGGCTCAAACCAACCAAACGTGCCTGCTTGTCGAGAACGGGCGGCTGTTTTGCCTTGGCGCTGGGGTCGACGGCCTGCTTCGGGAACGAATTGCGACGGTTGTCGCCGCCGTCGGCCGAGCTGACACTCGGTGGCCGGGACTTTAAGCTACTTGATGCTGTGCTTGACGCTCTGCATACTGTGGTTAGTGGTCACTCCAATGACACATAACGTAAACAAGACCAAAAGGGAACGTACCTGTCCTTGACGTATTTGAGCGGAATCCGCATGGTAAAGATGGTCCCGACGCCAGGCGTGCTCTTGAGCGTCACGGTGCCGCCCATCAGCGTAGCCAGCTGCTGGCAGATGCTCAGACCGAGACCGGTGCCTCCAAACTTCTTGCTCAGGCCCAGGTCGCCCTGCACAAACGGCTCAAAGACTTTTTCTTGCATGTGCTGGGGAATGCCCGGACCGGTGTCTTGGACCTCAAACTCGAAAATAAACGTCTTGGAGCCCGGCGGCGGGGGCGTGGGTGAGCGTTCGCGAATGCGGTACTGTCCGGTCGTGGTCGACTTGGGATCGAGCGGGTTGATGGCAATGGCGGTGCCAGATGGTGTGCCTTTGTAGAGGGTCGTGCCGGTGGTCGTCGAGATGGAGCCGCTGCCGCCGTTGGCACCATTCTTGGAGCTTTGTGAGTGTGTCGAGGACGAGCCGATACGGTGGCGTGAGCGGCCGCCTCGGTGGGATCCCGACTTGGAGAAGGACGAGGAGCGGCTTTCCTCGAAATGCTCGGCCTCGCCGACACAACGAATGCGCAGGTCGACGGCGCCCGAGGCGGGCGTGAACTTGATGCTGTTGCTGACAAGGTTGATAATAACCTGCAGGATGCGCTGCTGGTCGCCCCAGAGGCACATGTCTTTTAAGCGCCCAACGCCGGCCGGGCCCAGAGCGGGCAAGCGGCGGTCGAAGCTGGTCCGCTCGGAGGCAGCTGCGCTGGGGAGGTTGGTGAGGCCGTTGTCGGCGACAACGGCGGCGCCCAAGTCTGCTGCTTCTGCTGCTGTTGCTGCTGCTGCTGTTCCGGCAGGAGGGAGAGGGAGCGTGCCTTGCTGATGCTCCAATGGGTCGGTGGAGCCAATGAAGCTGACATTAAAGGTGATCCGGCCCTCGCGCACTTGCTTGTCAAAGATGGACAAAACTTGCGAGCGAATGTCGCCGAGGCGGAACTCGCGCTCCTCGAGGCTGACCTGGTGGCCGATCTGGTTCTTGGAGAAACTCAACAGGTCCTCGAGCAAATGAAGCAGCAGGTCACCCGACTTGTAGAGGGTCTTGAGCGACTGCTTGATGCGGACAATGTCGTCCTCCTCCATGCACACGGCGCACATGCCCATGATGCCGTTCAAGGGCGTCTTGAGCTCGTGTGAAATGTTGGCAATAAAAAGAGTCTTACTCTCGTTGGCAGCCTCGGCGGCCTTTTTGCTAATCTCCAGCTCGCGTGTCCGCAACGCCACCTTTTCGTCCAGCGATTCGTACTGCTTGTACAGCTCGTCGGTCATGGCGTTGAACGTGGTGGTCAGCTCGGTGAGTTCGTCCGTGATGATGTGTTTTCGCTCGGGGACGTGGCCGGGGATCTTGAAGACGGCATGGCCACTGCCACCTTCTCTGCTGTCCGAAGGATGCGGCCTTTTGACGCGATGCATGCCCAGCATGGTACGCAGACGCACAAACCAGGCGTGGTCGGAGATGCGCGAGCGAGACGACCGCGTGCCGGAGCTGGGCAGCTCGTCGTCGTCGGCGTAGCCGGGCGGCGCAATGGACTTTTCGGTGGCATCCTTGAGCTCGCGAATCGGCTTGACGCTCAAGTGGGCGCACGGGAAGACGACCAGTATGACAAACCCGGCGGTGCCAAACACGGTGCCGAGGAGGATCTTGCGCAGGGTGACGACGGGCGCATAGGCTTCCGAGTGCGCCTGCTCCACCAGCACGGCCCACGTCACCAGCGTCGACTGCGGTCGCGCGTATCCCACGGCGACGTCGTAGCCCTGCTCGTTGGTGGTCGACAAGGTGGCTGTGGCGTTGTTGACGGTGTTTGTCTGCTCGGCGAAGGCGTCGAGCACCGATGGGTATTTGCTCATTTTGAAGGTGTCTGTATAGCTGCCGGACTTGAAGTCGTAGTTGTTGTGCCGATCGGCGCCGGATGCGGAGGCGAGGGGCGGCAGGATAAAGTGGACTTCGTTCTCGCCAAAATCGTCGCGGTCTTCGGGGACGTACGTGTTGTTGCTCGCCGGGTCGGTGAGGTTGAAGCGGTTCCACGGGGTGTTGGGGCCAACAATGAGGACGACGCCCGATTGGCCCAACCCTTCTGGTGTTGTCTGTGTATCGATGAGACTTGTGGCCGACGCGACGACGGTCATGTAGCCGAGAAGGAACGTATTGCTGTTCTGCCGTATTGGTACAGTGAGCGAGATGAGCGCAAAGGACGAGTTGATGATGAGAGGCCCGAGGAGCAGCCCGCCATTGTTTGTGAGCTTGACGTCGGGGAACGCCGTGGCGGTGAAGGCGTTGGTGGTGTTGTCAATGCTGCTGGGCATGCCGGTGTCGTTGTAGGTGATGTTGGGGTAGAGCGTTGGCGGGTAGCCGAGGTCTGGGTCGCCGAGATAGACGCGCGAACCATTGCCGTTCTCGTAGGGCAGTTGGATGGAGCCGATGCCGTTGCCGGTGACATTGAGGAGCCCCGTGGCGCGGCCGCTCGTGTTGCGCGAGTAGAGCCGGGACTGAAAGAGCGTGGTGAAGCCACCAGCGCCGAAGGCGCTCTGCATATCCTGCTGGGCGAGGTCCCAGTTGCTTTCCGAGTGGTTGCCGGCGTAGAAGCTGCTGAAGGCGCCTTGGATCAAGATGCGCGAGGCGACATTCTCGCAGGTGGTCTGGAGCAGGTCGATTTCCGAGGAAATGCGCGCAGCCTTGAGCGAGGCCGTCAGAGCGAGGCCGGTAGACTCAACGTCTCCAACAAAGTGGTTCACAAAGATCCAGGTCGGGATGGAGACGATGGCCAGCGCAACCATCACCGCGATGATGACGAGCGCAGCAAGCTGCTCGCGGATGGCGACCCTCATGGTGCCGGTCTATATCGCGCAATTCGACGGCAGGGTTCGTTTTGCGTGCATGATATGGAGGGAAAGGGGGGCGCGCCCGTCGGAAAAGGGACTCGAATCCAGAGCGGAGGAAGAAAAGATTGTACTCTACCGTCGAGGCATCGGAGGGAAGAGGTGTAGCTGCCGGGGCGTGGCGAAAAAAGAAAAACAAAAAAAAGAAAAGAAAAAAAAGGTACGTACGGTCAAAGTAAACAGAGAGCCGAGGGGAATGACGATGCTTTGAGCGCCCGACAAATAAGAAAAAAGATCGGCAGTGGTCGGTCACACGTGTGGGGAGAACGACACACAAAACGGGCGGGAAGCTTTCGGCGATCGTCCAGTGATTGGCGACAAGGGGCCGCGGTCGAGAGAGGTCGAAAAGACGGAAAAGAGTTCAACGTCGCAGAAATCGCAATGTGGCTGAACTCGCGAAGACGAAGGTGGAAAACAAGCTCGTTGGAACGAAGAAAAAAAAGACACAGCTAGAGCAAAGGACGACCGAGAGGGAAAAAAAACAGTGTACCGAAGACCACGACGCTGTTTGCTTGGCAATGACAAGTCAGTACAGTGATTCCAGTGGAGATTGGAGAGACAACGGCACGCAACGCGCAGCAAGGCAGACGAAAGCGTCGGGTTAGATTCGAAGAACGACCACAGGTCAACCAAGGACCAGGAAACAAAAAGACGAAAGAAACGAGATATAGAGGACGCAAACAAGACACCGCAAACATGAAGCCAAAGGACAAAAGCTGTATGCAAAATCCGCGCAGTTGCTGGGTGGTATTCTGGCTGCGCGAGTCGCTTGGGCCTCCCTGTTCCCCCTCTTCCAAGGCCTGGCGCTGTCTGTTCGCTGTTCTCGAAAGTGCTTTGCGGTTCCCTGCTCGCCCATCCGACGTCGTTTCTTCCCTGTCGTCCGCCCTGTCTGGATCGATGTTCGTAGTTTGTGTTTATGGTTTACGGTCCATGGTCGTTTCTAGGTCGCGCGCTTCATTGTGTTCAGGAAAAGATGCTGGAGAGTGTCGATCGCGCCCAGGACGACCAACGCGACCACGGGTCAGGACGTGTCGCGAAAGAGGAGAGACGACGTTGATGGTGCGATGGCTGAGATGTTGAGAGACGAACGAGCAAAGGAGGTACAGAGGTACGAGAGGCAGAGTAAGACAGCTCCAGACCACAAGGATCGGCCACGATCCAAGACAACAACGAACAGCTATCCAAGGTCACGCAACGCAATGAAGAAAGGACGTCAAAACACAGAAAAGCACCTTGTCAAAAAAAGCTCTTACCTGCAAGAAAGGACTAAGGAAATGCCACTGCGGTTGGCGACAATCGCGTCACGGTGGCAGGATGTCAGTGCTGAGAACGTGTCGAACTTTCACCAGCTTCGCATCGTTGTTCGTTTTGGTTGTCCTCGTTCGCACGTTTTCTGGCCGGTCCCTTCAGCTGGCGGTCAACACAACCGCCCTTCGCACGAAGTCACTCTCTCTTCTGTACTCGCAACACGCCGGCTGCGTATTTTGCCTGTGGCGGAAGCAACGGGGGGAGGTTGGGGGCAATAGAACCGGCAAAGCCTACCCACGTAGGCACGCACCTTTTTTCACTCTAGCCTTCTCTGGACACAATCGACGGGATCCAGGCCTTTGGGGAAGAAAGAGGAGACGGAGAGAGAGGAAGAGAGAACACGACGGACCCGCAGTATTCAGTAGCAGCGACAGGGGAAAGGGTCAGGTCAACATGAGAGGCGGCAGCGGAGACGGGGCGCGACAGGGCTAAGTCAAAACGAGCAAAAGAGACACGGCCGACCAAATGGTTCAGGTTCGATGGGGCGTTGGTCTGGCCGGAGTCGACTCCGTTCAATAGTGTGGATTTTGCGTGGACGGTGGACACCAGTATTTCGAACGTTCGGAGACACCATTGAACGCAAGTGGACACCAAAGGACGCCAGTGGGACAATGCTGGGGAATAAAAGGGTGTGGGTTCGTGGGCGAGCGTGGCAGGACGCTGTCGGCGCGAAAGGAACCCTCTGGACAGCCTGAAAATTTGACGCTGTGCACTGCGCGGACGGCCAGTTTTCCGAAGCGAATGCATAGAATAAGATACGATGTAGGAGAAAATACGTTGAAATGATCAGTGGGTCTACGCATACGGTCGTACTTGCAGCAATATTTGCATAATGGAATCGTTGGGAGGCAGCGGACAATGAGCTAAAAGGGGAAAGGGCAATGGTGCGATGCAACGAACAGAGCAGGAGTGCGGAGAGCACCTTCCGTCTGGTCTTGCATGGCTTTCATCGACAACAGTTCGACAGCAGTGAAAGCGTCCAATTCGGGAAGGGACCAGGCAGTTCTCTGAACGGAGTAATTATGGAGTACGGAACACCAAATGATTGAGCTCAATAGCGAGTCGAAGAAAGACACTGACAACTGCCTCTGACAACTGCCTCTGACAACTGCCTCCGTTGCAATCTGTGTTTTGCTCCTTATTGCTGGTGAGCATAATACGTTTGCCGATCGCCCACTACAAATCAGATCTCTCGGTTGTGCAGGAGCCGAGTTATGGGCTGTTCATCCCCTCCGGAGTCCCCCCGTATTACTGTGTTTCTTTTGCTCTCCTTTTTCGTCTCCTTCTATCTGTGCCCCCAAATGGGCCAGCCCAGACAGCTTGGCAGCAGCTCAAATGGGGCGGCCGAATGCTCTGCCTTTCTGCGCAATGGGTGGCGTCGTTCTGAAAAGGTCGAGACCGGCCATCGAACGGGCTAGGCTGAGAGAGAGCGGCGCTATATGACAGGGGTGCATTGGCAACTGGAGTCTGGAGTGTCGGCTCCATGGGAACAGCTCCAATCCCGTCAGGCTCAGTCCATCTTTGTGGGCAGTTAAGGACTTTTCTTTTTAAGGGAGGCCTGGCCATGCCAAAAACAGCCTTGGGCAGTGAAAGACATGGTCGAATTCATGGCAATGTGGCCAGTCCCTCGTCCACAGCGAGCCTGAGCCGCATTGGAGCCGTCGACAGCCACATCGTCGCTGTGCTTTCCGAGCAACCCGAATCAGACACTTCAGGCTGAAAGACACAAGGCAAAAGCGATTTGACGACCAAAGAGGCTCTGCACGCGGTCAAGAAGCCACAAATGACTTCAAGTCGCGCACGACGCTCACAGTCGATGCAGAGAAACGCCTAGATCGATACCCAAAATGCAAATATGCTTTCTGGGTGCTCCTAGGCACAATTCGGGTGACAAAATACAAGGTCGCAATACATTACGGAGGACATGCTCCGCCAATCATACGAGAAGCATCGTGGTGTGGAATCGTGAATGGCAGCAGGGTAATGGGACAAACGACGTCCAAAAGAAGCCATCAGAAAATACAATAACTGGGATACGACATGGAATAGATACGGCGTAACGATGTCCCAAATATCCTCGGTGCTCAAGACGGACCCTATCCGAATCACGTAGATTGTGCAACACGTAGTGCATGGATCTGATAATAAGCATGGACTTTCACGTTCTGATACTCGCATATACTGTGTCCTGCGTAAACCCCATTCAAACGTCAAGCGACTCTTCGTAAAACCTTATTTTGATGCTCGCCCTATATTTACCATCCACAACGTTGGGCGTGTATGTGTTCCTCGCACAAAAGCGGAAGTATGCTGTACTCTGTAATACTATGCAGTGCTATGCAAAGGAGAGGTGCGTCGTATTCAGCTGGAGACATCCGAACAAGACGGGTCGAGACGATGTGGAACGATTGCAGAGCCCACGCCGCGCCAAGAAAGAGGGCTGCGTGGCACATCTCCAGGGAAAATCAGCAAGTGACAAAAAACGGGCCCAGACAGCGGCAATACCCTCCCAGGCCTAGTAAAATTGAAATAACGGTCCTGCAAATATATCTTCCGACCGACAATAAATGGATAAAGTGTCGTAAGGCGAGAACCAACGAATCAATGGCCATCTTTTAAATATGCTACCGGCTGTGCCGTTTCTCCGAGTGTTTCGCTCATGAACCTAGAACATCCAAAGCCGTGATTACGGGGCGAGTGTTATTTGTCTGGTATTATTTGACAAGGTTACCTTGTGGCACTCGTCAGTGTTCAATATCACAATGGCAAAAGATGGTTCAAGGAGGTTTCTTGAAAATAGAGAATATAAAACTTTACACACAAGCACTAGCGAAAAAAGTAGAAAACATAGATGAAATAAAAGAAGGAAGAAAATACAAAAAAAATTACAAAATGGTTGAAAAATAGAAAAAAAAAGAATGGAAAGAGAAGGTTGTGCATAATCAATAAAACATAAAGTCGTGACAATAAAAACATCAGACATGAAAAACCGTTAAAAGCGTAAATCGTTGACTACGAGTCCGAGAAAACCCCATTAGTTCTCTTCCGTTGACACAACAAAGCAGCCCCTGCTCCGTCTCACGCGCGGCTGAAAATCAACGGCACAACCGCCGAGTTGCTCTCCATGCTGCGGTGCTGGTACTGGTCCATGGCCACCGACGGCAGCGCCAGGTGCGGGGCGGCGGATGCAGTCATCGACTCGGTGCCAAACAGCCGCTCCCGGAGACGGAGACCGGCAAGAAGCGACAGTGTTGCCGTGGCAGCCGCGTTGTGGTGGTGGTGGTGGTGGTAGTGGTTGTCTTGCGACGTGGATGTGGATGTGGATGTGGATCCACCCGACTGTGGTATCCCGTGGTTGTTCGTGGGCATGCCCATCGACACCGACGCCGCCGCGGCTGCCATGGTAGCCGCCGACGCCGCGGCCGACAGCTGTGCCGTCTCCCGTCCGATGCGCCGGTTGAACTCGCGGCTCAGCTTGGCCAGCACAGCCTCCTTGGCCTTTTTGAGCGCCGATGTGCGTGCATCGGCGTCATCGGCCATCATCTGGCGCTTTTCGGTTTGGTTCATTTGGGCCTGCTTTTCTTCTTGGAGAATCTGGCGCTGGATGGCCGACAGGCCGTCATCCTCGACGGGTCCGGCTGAACCCTGACGGCCGCGAGCCGACGAGGACGAGGACGATGACGTGGTGCGCGACAACCCGGACGCCGTTGCCGCGGCAATGGCTGTCGCCGTCACAGTGGCCGAGGGATCGTACACGGTGGGCTGGAGCACCACCGGGTGCGGGCTGGGCACGAGGATGGGTGCCGAGATGTTGAGAGGCGCCATGAGCGGCGAGTCGGGCGCGGTACGCGGACGGAAGACATCGTCGTCGATGCCGGCCGTTGTGTCCTGCCCAACAATGGCCGGCCGCGGTTGAGGTGGCTGGGGTGGCAGTGTACGGTGGGCAAAGGGATGGTGCAGCACAGCCAGGGCCGCCGGCAGGGCCGGGGGTGGAGGCGTGCTGGGCGACCCAGAACCAGACCCAGACGAGCTGGGCGACTCCTTGTCCTTGCGCCCCTTGCGACGGCGGCCGTGCGAAGAGTGGGAGCGCGAGTGCGAGCGAGACGTTTCGCGCCGCTGGTCCTCTTTCTTTCTAGGATGGCTTTTGTTGTCGTTTTGGTCCAAATGGTGGCGGTGATGGCTGTGAGTGTGTCCGTCATGGTGGCGGTGGGACCGGGACCGGCGTTCCTCGGAGTCCTTGCTGTATCCGTCTGAGTGGTGACGTCTGTGTGACCGGCGAATGCGTCTCTTCTTGAAACGTGTCGTAAAGGTCAAGCTGGCTTCATGGGCTGCAGCGATGTCAGATGCAAGTCCGCCATCCTCGTCGACCACTTTGCCATCATCCTCAATCCTTTCGTCTTCGAGAAGCGGACTGTCGAGTTCCTCGTCTAGCTCCTCGATTGGAGGCGGTGGCGGTGCTCGCATGTAGGGCTGTGTCTCATCCGATACAGACACGTCCGACGGCGAGTCAAGCATAAAGGGTAGCTCGGACCCCAGACCTAAGTAGTTCTCGAGATCTTCCACCTCCAAGTCGAGAAGCTCTCTGGAGACGGCTGCAACAGCTGCGGACGGTGAAGACAGCTCCACGTCGTCTGGCGCCGCAACGGCACTTGGCCCACACAGGACGGTCGACGATGCAGACGACAGCGATCCGGTATACGATGCTGCCGCAAAGCGGAAGCTCTGGTGGCCAGAAGGCGAGCCCTGGCCTGCTCCATTGATAGGAGGAGAGCTAGAAGAGCTAGAAGAGCTCGAAGAGCCTTGGGCGGCCACCTCACCGTCCGCCGCGGCATCGCTGCTCTGTGGCTTGCTGTCGCCCTTGCGCGTGCGGGACCACAGCTTAAGGCCACCGCTGCCCTTTTCGTCCAGCAGCCGCGAAAAGGCTTCTTCGTAGCTGCCGCCATCCACGAGCGACACGTTTTCAAAGTCAAACTCGCGAACGTTTTGGTTGTGCCGGTCGACCAGGTCACGCAGCTGCGGTGTGTTCATGGCCGCATTGCGAATCGTGAGACATCGCAGGTGCGGGAAGTGCATGGGTTCCCGCCGGGGCGCAGGGGGCAAGGGTGACATGGGGCCCGTGACTTCGTTGAAAAGCTTCTTGGGGCCTTCCGGCCGTGGCGAGAAGAGCGAGTCGCCCGAAAGCGCAATCGGACAAGGACCCTTGCGCACACCGCTGCCACTGCTGCAGCCCTTGTTACCGAGCCATGTGAAGGAGAACTTTTCCAAATTCGGCGCCATGTGGCGGATGAAGTCGTCCATGATCTTGAGGTGATCCAGGCCGGGCGACGAGCCATAGAAATCCCATGCATCGACCGACACATACAGCTTGCGGATCTGCCGCCACCGGCGGGCGGCCGACGGGTGGCTGCCGAAGCCAGATACATGACGCAGGTAGTTGAATGCGGCCGGGTGCACACCAGACAGGGACAGCTTGCACAGCTTGTGCAGCGGCGCCCGTTCAATGGAGATGCGCAGGCTGATGAGCGCGTAGTCGACAATACTGCGGCGGTAGCGCTCCTTGGGATCCTGTCCGGGACACTTGATGGTCAAATGGCGAATGTTGGGCATGTGCTGCATGGCATTCAGGAATGAGGGCACGTTGGTGGCGGCATGGAAGAGCGGCGGGTACTGCTGGGTCAGGACATCGCCCAGCTCGGAGTTGGTGTACTTGGGCCGGGTCAGCACGGAGGCCATGCACGTGTGCGGCGTGTATAGGAAGCTGATCTCGCGGCCTGTGAGCGGGTGGATGAGAGGCGGCAAAAAGGTGGCTTCCGAGTGCTCAAGATAGAATGTGAGATGCTCCACATGGTGACCGATGCGCGACAGCGCCTGGACACGGCTGGCCTTGGTGAAGGTGTTTGCGGTGAAGGCTAGGTGGGTGCGCATGAAGAGACGCTTGGTAACCAAATTGCAGCAAGCCGAGTTGGCCAGGCGGACTGAGCAGACGTCTTCCTTGGGGAGCATGTCAAAGAGAGTCTCACAGATGCGCTCTTCCTGCCAGAGGCAATAGAAAGATTGCGGTACTGAAGCCATGACTGAACGAGCATGACGCTGTTCCCAAGATTGATTGAGGCTGTGGCGATACGAGGACGCAGCGTTCGTGGTTTGGTTGCTCCCGGCAATGTGATGCTGGCTTCCTTTTGACACAGTATGAGGTCTTGCAGAGTCCAAAGTAGATATGATGGGAGAGATGTACAGAAAAGGGTAGCAGTTAATGAATATGCACAAGTAAACAAGAGAATTATAAAGTTGTTTGACGGGGGATTTTGTATGAATAGTAGTAGTAGTAGAGTAGTGTATAATATGACAAGTTTCAGCCGTTGTTTCTCATAACCGGACTTTTCTGGGATGATGCTGTTCCTGGGTGAGTATTCTGTTCTCGCCAGGAGAGACAGGTCTAGATGTGGTACGGTTTCGTGAAGTGTTTGAGGGGATTAGATCATAGAAAGAAAACACGAGAAGGAAAAGCAAAAAGGAAGCGTATAATAGAACAAGAAAGGAAGAAGAAGAAGGTCGACAGGGAGGGGGTTCCGGCTCGAGGGCGGACTCCCAGATATACTCATCTTTTCCCTTTTACAATCATCCTCGTCGTAGCAGAATGATAGACTCAATCGAGGAGCGAGGAGAGCGGACAGAACGCGACGGGAAGTCGCAGAAGGACCGGCACTAGCCACCTTCTTCCTTCAACCCTCTTCGAGCATCTAAGTCCTGAGGCTCCACACTCGTGGTCCCCTGCAGTGTCCGTCACTCGAGCGATGATAGCTCATGCGGCATCTCCCACGCGATTTGCTCTGCGCGGCGCGGTCGCGATGTCGTGGGAGGAGAGCAAAGTGAGGTAACCTTCCTCCTCTGCCGTGTGCGATCTGCAAGCGACGGAATAAGGACAAAAGAGACAGGAAAGGAATAGCGAGCCAAAGAGACCTCCTCTGCAGGAGTCGTCGCCCGACTGGGGCGGTTGACAGAAACGACTGGTGAGGAGTGACTCATTCGATGCAGCTTGTATGCAGGTCCCCCTTCTTAACCGGAACGGTTGTGCAGACAGAAGGGAGGCATAAAAAATAGGTGGCGGGATGCTCGTGGGCCTCAGGCTCCGTGTGGGGTCGTAGAGACAAAGCTCGGATGGGAGCGCAAGGTTCTTGTAAGTCCTGTTTGGGTCTGTTGTATGTGAATCGGTCCAACTCTCTACTGTCTGTTGCGATATTTTCACAGCAATGTACTATAAACATGCTTGTCTTTTCGAGTCCAACAGTGTAGGGAGTACATCCCTCTTCCATCTCGCTGCGAGTAACTTGATTTGCCTTCGTTCGCGGTTTTGGCAAACCAAGTTGTTCACATCAACCAGTGCTTCGTAGGACGAGAAGGAGGCAGTTGAGTTCTGGAAAAGCAACGGTCTCAACGGCCCTTGTTTCACGTTCTCTGACTGGTTCGCAAGAGCTCTTTTGTCGAGTTGCGGGCTCGTCGGGCGATCTCTACCCCCCTTCTCGCCACATGCCCGGTTTCCCTTCTTCTGTTCCCGTTTTGTTCTTGCTCGTTTCTTCCTGGTCTTGAAGACGATTTGATGGGGGCGGAAGGTTGCAGGCATCTGTGCATACAGCCTGCAGCTACCTGCAGCCTCTTCCAGCCAGTAACCTGCATGCTGTGTGCTAAAGGCACGGAATTCACGAATTGGTTCGCTGTCGAGAGACGGCGAGGTTCGTCGAGTGGAGCGGACACGCCTGCAGCTATAGGCTGGGCGGTGCAAGGAGGGCGGGCACAACACGCCATTGGCCCAAGCAGTGCCAGACGCCAAACCGACAGGAAATTGACACGTAGTAGACGCGCTGCGACGGTTGCCCAAGGTGTGCTGAACGTGCCATTTTGGCGATGCCTGCCCTGTGCGTAGGCCTAACGTGGGGATACACCGTTGAAAAAGTGAGGCCTCAAAGTCGCCATGCGGCACAAAAGTGCCAGTTGAAACGAAACAGGCGCTCTGCTGGCAACATCGGATACGTCAACGGTGCGGCCAAGGCGTGGGCCACGGGAACGAGACCATGGCCGCGAACTGGTATTTTAAGCTCATCGGGAGCGACAGCACCTTGATCGATGGCCAACGCAGAGACCACTGCAGGTCCGCATCAGGGCCCGATGCTAGAGCAGTTGATGCAAGGGCCGCAATGCAGCTTTTTGCGGGGAGCGCAGAATGAACAGATGGAGGAAAGAGCTCGTTGGCCATGGGAGACGGGAGTGAGGATGTCAAGACCCGTGATTAAGAACAAGAAAACGGAGGCGATATGGGGATTGGGATAGAGGTGCTTTTCCACTTCAAGTCCGAGCTGATTGACTGCCTCGTTTTTACTTCGAACAACGAAAGTAACCATGAGAGGAGACGAGCCAGGAGCGAAGATTGGTCAGGTCAGTTGAAGAAGCAACGAGCCAGAACGCGTCTTTGCCCCTCGTTCTTTCTTTCTTGTCAGCCGGTCGTTCTTGCTATGCATTCTTTACTGTTTACCGCCATCTTTCTGTTGACATTGCAGTCATTCGATTCGTGCCACCGGACAAGAAACAAATGAGAAAGAACAATGGAACAAAAGTGTAAGGGCGCACTGAAAGTGTGCCGAAAACGGTAGGTTCATTGCACGGACCAAATGATTCGCTGGCAGGAGCCGAGGAAATGCCTCCAGTGAACCTTCCTTTGTATGAAGCAGGTGGCTCCTTCCGTGTCATGCCGTCTCTGGATTGTGGCCATAGCTCCAAGGGAGATACAGGAAAGCGGGACCGACATTGGAGCGGGAAGCTGCGATTGTCTACAGGTCATATGCTCTCCAACAACTCGCGTACTTGGAAAGGAGCATATTGCCATCGCGAGCACGGCAAGAGCGGCCAGATAACATGTCTTCATCAAGCAGGAGTAGCACCAACATCGGTCCCGCGTGCAAGGCAGCTTGCATATGCGATACTGGGACATCACTCGCAGGAAGGCAACGCGTGACCGGGCAAGAGCACAGCTACCGCCGGCGCGATTTGACGCGACGTGATTCAAGCGACGCACTGCAGATTATCGCCACCTTCGAGAGTCACAGAAAGGGAAAAGTCCTACTAGACATACACAGAGAGAAATATAAGAAACACATAATTTGATTTCTGAATGATTTTCCGGACCTGGTGTCTCGACTTTGAGTACGAGGACAGACAATGCTATGCTGGTATCCTTGGCTGATCCTTCTTCGAACGCCGTAGTATGCTGTAAACAAACGCGACAAAATTTCAAGTTAAAAAACAGCGATAAAATATCATAGCCCAGCGCAATGCATTGGCTTAAGCAAATCTGATAATTTGCTGATCGTTAGATGGCGATCGTTGCTCGATGTAATGGGGGTCGAGCTGTATGGAGCGTGGCGCAGGTATCGCCCTGGTGTCTTATGATGAGGCGGCGGCATTGCCTTCACCTCCTCCTTGGGTTTCTCCCAGGCCATCTCCGTTGCGGCCGCGTCGTCGTCTGGGTGGGTATTTCTCATGCAGGGCCTCCACGTCTTGCGATTTTCTCCTCTTCTTTCTTGTCCCGTCGGCATTTTTCTTCTTGGCCGCTTCCGCCTTTCGCTTCTTGGCAGCGGCCGCTTGAATTTCATGTTGGGCCCTGCGTTCGGCTTTGAGCGCGGCCTTGGCCTCCCGCTGAGCTTGGAGTTCAGCGGCTCGAGCTCGGCGTTCAGCTTTGGCTGAGGCCTTGGCCGGAGCCTGAGATTGACCTTGTTCTTGACCCTGGCTTTGGGCCGCTTTCCCTTTGCGAACCATCCTGTCCGGCACTGCCTTGGGATTCCTTGATGCGGCGGCAGAAGCATCATGGGCACCGGTCGGTGGGGGGGTTGGATTCGGCGCCGCCGTTGCAGCCGGGTCCGTAACCGGGGCAGGGGCTGCCGTCGTCGGCAGAGTCGGGAGAGAAACCTCAGACTCTGCAGCAGCTTGTTTTCCTTTGGCCTTTGCTTGCTCTGAGGAGTTCGAGTTGTCTTGTGTGGGTTTAAGGCTCTGGTCTCCAGCATTCGCCGCCCCCGTTGAAGGCTCTGATTGCGAGACCTTGCTTTTCCCTTTCCTCCCCTTGCGCTTGGGCTTCGTGTTGGCATCGTTGCCAGGACCAGTTTGGACGTTGCTGCCACTGCCGCCTTTCAGCGTGCCATTGCTGCCATCACCAGTGCCCGCATGGGCCTTCTTTTGCCGTTTCGATCCCCGCACCACCAGCACCGTCGTAGACGCGGCATCTGTGTCAAGAACGGACGGCCCTGTGAAGGATTTTGCCTTTGTGAGGTCCGAGAACTGAAGGACGTACTTGCGGTTCCAGACGTCGTCCTGAAGAGCATACCGCCGGCCCGAGATGTGCTCCCCGGTGTTGTCCTTGCAATCACCGCCAAAATGGTCATCTAGACCGCAGAAGTAGCAAGCGGTCGAGATCTCGGCCGCACTGCGCTTGCTGGTCGGGCTTGGCACAAACGTCTGCCACAGCCGGGGGCAGGTTCCGACGTGTATGTTGTCTTTGAGGCAGAACGGACATGTCGACGCAGCGCTTTCTGACTTTGCAGCCTCACCTGGCTCTGCCGACTCGCTCGCGACGACCGGAACGGTGAGGCAGCCAAAGAGCATGTGCTCGTCGGCGCTGCTTCCGCAAAACCTGCAAGTCCGCAGAGGGCAGGTCTCGAAGAGGTGACCATACGATGCACAGCCAATGCAAAATACGGCCTCAGTGGCAACTGCTGGAAAGTATCTCTCCATTCTGCTGCGCCCGCCGACAGTAGCGGCTTGGGTTTGTTGAGAAACCATCTCGCCGCCCGCTAATCCCTTCAGCGAAGCCTCAGCTTGTCACCAGATCGGTGTACGTTTGCTTGCTGTGCGGAGCTCAGGACAGCCGCATTTGCTCCACCAGTCGGACGCTCTCACCAGCACGTTCAAAATTTTTGCAGAGCCGGCCGCTCCAGTGTCTCCCGACGCGCACACCCGCTTTTCGACACTCTCAGGCTCGTACAGCCGACCGTCTGGACGGCGGCTTTTTGCTGCAGGTATGGCAACAGAAAAGCAATTTAATAAATGGGGTTTAATGTTAATTTTGGGGGCCTTTCAAATTGACTAACCTCTGCAAAATCAGGGATGCCTCGAATGAACTAAATTTCTGGGTTGTGTAGTGCTGTTTTGGCCGCGCGTGGTCTCGCCCTGGGTCGTGCTGTTCAATTTCGCTGTTTTCTTTCTTCCTAGTCGGGCTTTTTGTGATCTCCGGTTGCGTGGGCAGTGGGTCAGGTGGCGGCGCAGTGACATCACGTGAGCAGCGGTCCCAACAGATCCAGATCCTGCCATTCTCCGACCCCAATTTCCACCGGAAAGGGGCCGTGACAACGTTGTCGTAAACCGTGTCGAATCCGATTCACAAAGCGAACAACAAAAGGACAGAAATCTTCTCTGGTCCTGTCTTCCAGTTGTCATTGCCGCGAAGCCTGTTCTCCAGTACTACTGCACCCCGAAACGAACGGCCCAGTCCTCTCCATTGACCCAGGGACCCAGTTCGCGACCGCCCATTAACAGCGCTGGGAAAAGCCCCTTGTCCACTTTCGTAACTGCGTCAGCCGCTCACTCTCTCGCCAGTGCTTTCTGCCCGTGTTCGCCGCCCACGCCAGAGCTAGGGTGGTAATGCACACGTCTTCTTTTGTTTCTTCGTCCTCGGAATGGTCCTAGGACTGGAAACTCTTGCATCACAAAGCCATCTTCACCAGGCCGATCACATCGCCGACCCTGCTCCCTTTTTCGTCTCCGGTAGACGCGTCGCCGCCGCCGACTACGATCCCTCGTTTGCTTGCCCTTGTCGATTCTCGTTTTCCGAGCCGAACAGCTTCTCTCCTGTGCCGTCACCGGGCCGTGTGCACCGCGCTTCCCACGACCCGAGGCCACGGTTTCCATCGCTCTAGGCTACAGCATTGGCGGGCCAATTTCCTCATCTTTCTAGCTGCCTTGTCGCCGCCATCGACCTCCCACCACCGTTCGCGTCGCCAATATAGACCTCGCTCGGCCGACATCCCAAAGGTCTGTTTATTTGTTTCCCTTGTTCTGCGTCCCGTTAGATCCTTGCTAGAGCCGAAAATTGTCGATGAGATTGTGGTAGCTTATGCTTCGGCTCGGAACACCCAATCATGTTTATCCCAATCGACCTTTGACCTTTGCTCAGCGACGCACCGATAGCCTCGGACACTTTGGGCTGAGCTCATCGATTTCATTCTTTCATTCGTGTGAGAATTGCAGCTGACGTGAGGTTTCCCGCAGCGGCCAAATTAGTCTGTCCATCCCCGACCGTCGCCCGATCCGCGACTCTCCGGAAAGCGAGGGAACGCACAAACCGTCACCAGGTTGTCCCTCCTCAATACCGTCAAGCTGTCTTCCCCAATCTTCCTCCCCCGAACCGTCTCTTACGACGCGGGCATCCGTCCCCCGTGTCGCGGGAGCAACTTAGCCGCGCCCGGCAACGCCTCGGCATCTCGGTCCGCAGCAATGGCCGACACAAAGACCAACCGGAGGAGAAGATCTAGTAGCATTCTCCAGGTATACCACGAGCCACTCGAGCCGCTTGAGCAGCTGAGCGACCAGTCAGCTCTGCCGAATGGCAACGCCAACTGGGTGAACGCCAAGGGTGAGTGACGCCCGGATCAACATATGATGCAGATGCAAACCCGGACACCTACTGACGCAATCCCTCTATCCCTCTAGGCGCGTGGATGGTGCACATTGTCCTCATTTGCCTTCTCAAGATCATTTACGACATAGTACCGGGCGTATCACAAGAGACATCGTGGACCTTGACCAACATCAGCTACATGTTCGGCTCCTACATCATGTTTCATTGGGTGCGTGGCGTGCCCTTCGACTTCAACGCCGGTGCCTACGACAACCTCAACATGTGGGAACAGATCGACGACGGCGCACAATACACGCCGGCCAAGAAGTTCCTGCTCAGCGTGCCTATTGTCCTCTTCCTTCTCAGCACGCATTACACCCACTACGACTTGACCTACTTCACGATCAACTTCTTCGCCGTACTCGGCGTCGTCATCCCGAAGCTGCCTTACGTATGTTCCGTTCGAAACCCGCCAATCGCATCTTCGTTTATTTTGGAAACCGCTGCTAACACGTCACCTGACAGAGCCATCGGATGCGTGTCGCTCTATTTTCGGGCGTGCCTGGCGAAGAATAGGTGGCAATGGGTAGTTGCGACTGGTATTGTCCTCGTCGCTCCGTCTACGAGCTCTCTTACTCCCTGTTTCTTTTAATTCTCTTCGTTTCTTTGTGCCTGTTTTAACAGTTGTTTGTCACACGCTTGCTCTTGCCTTGGTTTATTTTGTCCTTCTATTTTCTCACCATTTCCGGTTCATGCTTTCCGTTTTTGTCTCTTTCCTGTTTTCTGTTACCCTAGTCTCATGTTTCATGCACCTTCCGTGCTTTCCGTGATCTCTCTCGTTTCCTTCTCTATCTTAACACATATCTGGGTCGTTGTTGCACTTTGATCGGGCGTTTGGCATTTTGCGTATGAGTTCTTGCAGTTAGGACGCCAGGGGATACAGGGAGCGCATGTATGTGGGAGGCAGGTGTGGTCATGATCATAAACCCTACTAAACTAATTTACAAAACAAGAACTCTTCCAAAATGGGAAAGAAGCACGAAAATGAACGATCGGGCAGGAACCTACCTCGTATGGGGCCTGCCCGTGAGAGAAGGAGCATCTGAAGGGCTACGCATGTTTAGATACTGCATACCACTAGCATAATACCGGCTGGAAGAGAAAAATACAATTCTCATCTTTTGCGTTCCTTTCTACTAGTGAGGCACTTTTTTGATGACGGAGTGGCAGGCATTGCATATGGGACTGCCTTTTTTAACCTCTTTAGAGGTGACAAAAGTTCTTGCCAACTTGGAGAATGCGCTCACCACCACCTTCTTCTTTGGGAACAAGACTAAAATGGATAGCTCTTTCCCCGATAGAGACCTTTCTGACAATGCTGACTTGCAACGGCCAGTGAACATCGGCTTCAGACAGCCGTGCTCAAGTGACAACTGGTTGCTCTTTCCTCGTCTTTGTCTCGAGGTACAAGCAACCCCTTGACTCTTCCCACTGCCGTGATGTTTCTTGGGCATCGCTGCCTGTCGTACCTTCCTCCCGACATGGTGAGAAAAGGGGGGGCGCTGTCATTGCCAGTCGTTCCTGCTACAATGTTAATAGTTTTGCTGCCACCGCCGGGTATGGTTGTTCGCTATTGCCACAACTCGTATTGTTTTGATCGTGCCTTCTCCAACTGGCACCATGTTGCTCCAACAGATGCTTTGTGTACACTGTTTGTGTTGGTCAATTGGAAGTTGAAGTTGGCTGCTGGGCCAGGCAGGTGTTTCCTTCCCAAATGAGCAACTTGGCTTGTTTACCTTTCTGCTTTTCCTCCATCCATCTCGCCCCTTTTCTCTTCCCTCTTCCTTTTCTCTCCCTTTTCTGTTTCTTTTCTTTCTCACTCTCATACACTCTCTTTACTCTCTTCTCTCGTTTATCTCCCAAGAGAATCCTCGTCATCATCATTATTGAGTATCCTTTTGCATTTTGACTGTCTCATTGTACTTCATCACACCTCTCTTCTAGATCCAAACAGCCCAGTTCTTCGTTTTCTACCCCTGACTCACCATGAAGTCGACAGTCCTTCTCCTGAGTGCCGGCCTGGCGCTGGCCAATGCTGAAGGCTTCTTCAACTGGCCCAACGCTGTTGTTACGGCTGCCGCGGGTGACGTTGTGGCAGCACGAGATGCCGCAGACCAAGATCAAGCCAACCTGGGCGATACAGGACTCGAGCTGAAGCATTGTTCGGGTGGCGGTTGCAAGTCAAATCCAACGTCAACAGTGACCAAAACTTGCAAGGAGTGTGTCACAGTCACAAACACCGTCACAATGAAGATCCCAGACCCAACGACATTCGTCAAGACCAGAATGTGCACGACCACCATGATCCGTTCGCGGACGGTGACCAAGTGCATTGACCACACCAAGACTGACACCAAGTATTGTCCTGTGACCAAGACCTCAGTCCAGACGGTGACTATTAATCCCACCTGCACTCCAAGGCCTTGTTGTGATCGCTGCCTTGCCACTCAGTCAAAGTACGTTGTTGAGAATGGGGACGATTGTGAGAGCATTGCCGCCGTCTACAACACAACCGTTGAGGATTTGCAATTGACCAACACGTGGCTGAATGGTACCTGCAATCTGAATGCTGGTGACACTCTTTGCATCCCTGAGACCGCGACCACCACTCAGCTGAAGCGTGACGTAGCGCATCATCACCATCATCATCACCGTGACGATGAGGACGGCGGCATGACATGTGACGGTGAATGCCAGAAGAAGAAAAAGGAGCATCATCACCATCATGGTCACCACCATCACCACCACAAGGGTGGCAAGAAGTGCGAGTCTGATCGTGGCTGCGATGAGGACAAGCATCACCACCATGGCCACCACAAGCACCACCATCATCACCACAAGAGTGGCAAGTGCGGGTCGGAGGGCGGCTGTGATGAGGACAAGCACCGCCACCACCACCACCATGGTGGCCATCACCATGAGCGCAAGTCATGCGGTGAGCACCATGAGTGTGTCGCCTGCAAAGTCCCCGGCTCTTGCCCTCGCGACGGCATTCACGCCGCGTGCCCTGACAACTACAAGTGCCAAGAAATTCAGGACACGGCAAACTGAGCGGTGTGGTCAATGGTGACTATTTTGTGAAGAAAGCGTTGGTACCTGGTCTGTTTTCGTCTGTATCTTTGATCTCTCTTCGGTGTACATAATACCCTGGTGCGCTGGCGTGCCAAGCAAATACAACTGACAGTCAAACAATTTTTTTTTCGCTTCACGAGTGATATAGCGCAAGCACAAATTATTGACACAGCAAAACTAAAATAAAACACTTTTTGTAGATAAAACTCTTGTAAACTAGTAAATAGGTGTATGCACCTCAAAAGGTGCCAGGGTATTTGGATTGTAAACGAGAGGCGCATCCATGGGGGTATCTCTGACTCATTTGTCTTGGGAGCTGTTGTTGCAAGCGGCCCTTACTCCTGCTCTTCCTCTCCTGATAGGTTGTGATTTGCCTTTTTCTTGCACTGACTAGAGTCATGAGCCAAGTCACAACGTCTAATGTGTGGGCAGCTCGGCAGGGTGACGCTGATGCAGGCCCTCGGCGCCCAGCTCGGAACGCAGGCCGTCAGAGCCCAGCTCGGCCGAGCGCAGGCCAGCGGCCTTTTCGGGGTCGGAGGCGTCCTCGGGGGTCTTGGCCTGGACGATGACGCCGCCGGCGACGTGGGCGTGGGTGCGGGGGCCGGTGTAGTACTTGCGGCCCTGGATAAACCAGTAGGCGGTGGCGACAATGAAGACAAAGGTCAGGATGACGACGGCGTAGTTCATGGTGTCGGGGGTGACGGGGCGGACAGTGGGGAAGAGGAAGATGACGGAGACGAAGGAGGTCCAGAGGCAGGCCCACAGGTTGACAAACTTGCTGGCGGGGCCGAGGTGCCAGGGGCCGGGCTGGAACTTGCCGTAGGCGAGCTTGCAGATGATGGGGATGCAGTAGCTCCAGTCGAGGGCGATGGCGCAGACGTTGAAGATGGCGGAGATGGTGATGTAGGAGCCGAGGCCGATGAGGTTGATGAGGATGCAGATGAGGGTGTAGAGCCAGACGGCGAGGACGGGGGTGTCGGTGCGGGACCAGATGCGGTACCAGATGCCGGAGCCGGGCAGCATCTGGTCGCGTGAAAAGGCCCAGACGGTGCGCGAGCCGGCCTGCAGCGCGGTGATGCAGACAAAGTTCATGATGAGGAAGGCGGACACGGTGAAGAAGATGGCGCCGCCCTTGCCGATGACGTTGTAGAAGATCTGAGAGACGGGCTGGCCGATGGGGCTCGCGAGGATCTCGGCCGGGTCGCCCATGCAGAAGACGAGCACGATGTTGAACAGCCAGCCGACGACGTACGTGAAGCTGAGGGCGAGGGCGATGGCCTTAGGCACGACGCGGGCCGGGTCCTTGGCCTCCTCGGCGATGTGGGCGGTGGCGTCGTAGTCGGTCATGGTCCAGGCGACGGACAGGAAGCCGAAGAGGAAGGAGAAGCCCGGCGGGGTCCAGCCGGAGGTCGGGGTGACGTCGGTGAAGGCGTACTTGGCCGTGTGCTTGTCCTTTTGCATGACCAGCAGCGAGATGCAGGCGGCCACGAGGATGCCAATGTGGAAGACGGCGTACGTCTTGGCAAACTTGTTGAGCCAGTTGGTGGTCATGCTGTTGATGAGGGCGTGGAAGATGGACAGGCCGGCCATGACGGCGATGATGTGGCCCTGGGTCGGGAAGTAGGTGAAATCGGAGCCGATGGACACGGCCGCCAGCAGCATCTGCGAGGCGCCGTACTCGGACGAGGCGCTGCCGCAGATCTGGCCGATGAGGTTCAGCCAGCCGTCGATCCAGGCGACCAGGGGCACGTGCTTTTCCGGGGCCAGGTACTTGATGGTAAAGTACATGGCGCCGGACGTCGGGTAGGCGGATGCGATCTCGGCAATCGAGAAGGCCAGGCACAGCGCGCCAATGCCGGCGATCATCCAGCACCAAATGGCGGACGCGGCGCCGCCGGCGTCCAGCGGGTACGAGAAGGTGGTCATGACGGTGCCAAACAGGCCCGAGATGCTGAGGGCAAAGCTGAAGCACGACCACATGGAAAAGTGGCGCTGGAACACGGGCACGTAGCCCATCTCGGCGAGGGCCTTGTCGTCGGTGTCGTCGCCGCTGCTGTTGCCGCCCGCGTCGGGATTCTGGCCCGAGCCGACGACCTGGGGGGGCTCGTAGGCCGCGTGCGACGGGACGACTTCGGGGAGGGTGGCCATGGTGGACGGGGAGAGGTGGAGGAGACGGGCACAAAAAAGAAGAGGTGTAAATAAAAGATGGGGTGTAAATAAAAAAGAGGAGGTGCAGTGTTGGTTGTGTTGACAGTCGAATTATCTTGTCGACATCGGCGGCGGTGTGCTATCGTGAGCTGGCGTGCGAGAGAGAAGACGGAGAAGAGGGCTGAGGAGCCTTGTTTGCATGACCTCGAAGAAGACGACAAAGCACGTGAAGGACTACCGAGGACGGTCCCGAGGAGTGTAAAACAAAAAAAGAAAAGGAGCAATGAGGGGTGAGGATCGTGAGATCAAAAGAGTGAATGAAGAGGGGGGGAGAGTGAGAGAGGAAGAGGGGAAGAAGAGGAAGAAGACAGAGCAGCAAAAGAAAAACCAAGAGGGAGAGAAAGAGAAGAAAGAAGGAGGAGAAAAGGTACAAGGAAGAAGCAATTCGGGGAGGGACGGAGTACTTTAAGAATGAGGACTGGGCAGTCGAGCCTTGCATGACTTGACAGTACAATACGGACAGTCGAGTAGGGCCAGGAACACGGAAAACACTGAAAACAAAATAATAAAAAGCCACTCGGTATGCACTGGCAAGGCCGAAGCCATGCATAGACGAATAAAATCGAGGCAAAACAGTAACAGAAAAAAAATGAGACAACGATTGAGAAAACGCCATGATAACAAAAGCGGCCTTAGCGTGGGCGACGGTCGAAAAAGGGTCGCCAATTGGGCCATCTGCCATGTAACACCCCAACTATGACGCCCGTAGCAGCCACTGCGACTCCACTACTGCGACTCCAAACGACGGACCACAGCCGCCCCCATGCTTCTTTTTTCTCTTCTGCGGTCCTCGTTGGCCCTAGCGGTATTAGTGGACCAATGGTCCCAGATAAAAGTCGCCGTAAAGATCCCAATGTCGTTTTAGTGGATGTGCGCCGTAGTTGTACCTTATGGCGTATGAATACGGCCTGTGGAACTTGCGAGATGACGGTGGCAAGGAAGAGCTGCGGGAGGTTGAGAAGGAAGAGAAAGAAGCAAAAGAGACAAGATGCAGAAGACACAAGACACAAGACGAGAAAAACGAAACAATAGTGTCTGGTCTCTCACCATGGGCATTGGATTGGTGGTGCGTCATGCAAGTGACCGAAATGTGACCTGACGAGAGAGAGCCAGTGTGGCGCTTGAAAAGGTTTTTTTTCTCCCGTTCTTTCTTGTCGTATTTCCTTGTATTTTTTCTGCCACGGCGTCGCATACCGTCTTCCAATGGAAAGCAATCTTGCCGGCCACGGGTAGGAATTGGGTTCAGGCAGGGAGAGAGCGGCGGCTGGGAGACAAAGACACCTCTGCGGGACAAAGAACAAGATTGAAGATTGAAGAGAGAGATTGGCCCATTCACCGTTTGGTAAATATTGTACTTCTGTAGTCCCGTTGTAACTCATCTTGTACTCTGTACGTGTTGTCCACTCCCTTTGTCGATTGTCATCTCTTAGTTTTGATCGTGTTCTTCACGTCTTCTAGAAAGGTCAAAAGTAGCCTACCCAAGGGCTCGGCAGTTTTCTCCACTGTTCGTACAGACACAAGCGACTTGCTCTTTTGCTTGTGATTTTCCTTGGCCCTGCCCCGTAACGGACCGTTGCTCCAAATCCTTGCTCCGTGCTCCGTTGCTGGCGCCGTCGACGCGTCTCGCATCAAGACTTTGTTCGAGCAATTTTCATAGACGGATTTCGACGCATGAAGGCCATCATCCACTTTTTCCCAAATTCGGTTTGCCCAGTTGGATCGACTAGGCTGGTAGCCATCGCCCGGATGTCCGCGTGCGTGGGACGGCGCCCAATCATGCCTTGCACGATGATCCAGCCACAGAGGTGTTTTTCTTGTTCTATCGACAGCTTCTGATGGCTTTCGAACGCGTCCGATGCCGGCAACGCTCCTTTTCTGCGGCCTTTCAAGGTAGAGAAGGGGACCTTGTTCTGCTTGGCAGCCTGCCGCACAGACGCGCCGTTTTCGATCGCAAGAAGAGCGCGCTTGACGTCATCTTCGGTATAATCGCGCTGTCTCCTATAAACAATATTGTGAGAAACGCTGGTGGCAAATAACGCGTTCATCGTGGACTTACGGCATTTTGAAGCCGCTGCTTTTTTCGCGTTTTTGGCGATGTTTATATCAAAATCGTGGGCGAAAAGGGGGGGGAATAAGTTGCGCTGTCTTCTGTACGAATTACTCTTTTTCTTCTCCACTGCATTCTAGCTAGTCTGCTAGTGGCCGTTGGGCAATGCTGGGCCCGTTCTCAGCATTTGGGCCTTGGCTTTTAGAAGGGTCCTTGGCCTGGGCTGAGCCCACCCCACAGGCCTTGCGAGGCGCCAAAAGGACTGAATTCAGCTTTTGCCAGGCCACGACTGGTACGACTGGACGTCGTATTTACAGCATGGCCAACGGATGTCTCCCAATTAAATAAAACCGAATAAAAATTGGAAATAAGACAATGCCAGTCGTTCCTCGTATACAAGCGTGCGACTGCAAATGTACGAGGCCATACAACTACGAACGACGAGCATCTTCACAAGTCATGTTCGGCGTATGTTTTTTTGCACCGAGAAAAGGGCTCGTCTCGCAAAACAGAGTACCACAAGAACTACTAGACACTGTACGGCACTGACGAGGTACTGGCAAGACCGTTCAGAACCGCATCAGACACTGAAGAAAAAAAGCTGGCGCGAAAAGAGGAGCCGTATAGCCCGACCGCTGACGCCGTTGACCGCGCCGGTTGCCGCGCCGGTCGGGTCGGTGTGCTGAGCGAACGAAGCAGACATGGGGAGAAGAGTGGAGAGCGGAGCGGTGGAGGCGGTGGGATGGTCGCAGAAAGAAATTAGAGAGAAAAGAAGCGATGGAAAGCGAAGACTGCCAAGGTAATGTGGCGAGCTCTTCAAGAGGTACCAATGTACTTTTGGATTTACTCATGTTCTTTGTTAAGCCGAGGCGAGGCGAGGCTACGAAAGGCTGATATATGCGAGGGTGCCTTTTGTCATTCAGCCTGGCACGAGTCATGACGATGAGTGTTTAGGAAGGTATGCATGACTGAAGCATCGCAAAGCACGTTTAGGTGTACGAGGAGAAACGATCATTGTGAATGAAGGCAGGGCGACGGTTCAGGGAAGAATCGCTTGGCCCATTTGTATTTTCTGTCATTGCATGTCTCCATCTCCATTTCTCCTTTTGCCGAACTTGCGAGCCTACTTTTTTGACAGCGGCAGGAACTGCCTTGTTCAGACAAAAAGAGGCAACACCAAATTCAAAACCTCGTCTCGAAGAGAGCAAACCAGCCGCCGATCAACGAAAACCATCTCAAGAACCAAGACCAGCCAAGGGGCACAGTTGCCTCTTTGGGACTGGTCAACTTTTTGCTGGCCAAGGACACGAGAAAAGAGAAGACAGGGAAGTCAAGGAAGATGTGCAGAAATATTTACAGGGAGCAAGTGAGATTCCTTTGTTGGGCAGTTGAAAAGGCAATTCATAGAAGGGCACACCGAACTCCATCCTTCCACCATAAACAAATGATGAGAGACATACGTCGTACCGAGTACGAACCACCGACTGCAAAACACGACAGGGTCTGCAAAGCTAGTGATGTACAACGACGTAATGGCGGGGATCTGACGAAACCCGTCGAGGGCCGCTGCGGGACGCGGGAGAAGTACGACGGTGTTGTGAAAGAGACTTGGCTGTCCAGACAGACGTGCGGACGTGGTAAAACTCTGAAAAAGACTCGTTGGTGGTCTGCAGAACAATGGGACCGCCACGACCGATGGACACAAAGGAACGATGTGTGTGAGCGACAATGTGGCACTGTGGCTTCAGGTGGGGCCCTCATGTATCTAATACATACAAATTTGCAGCAGTCGGTACGTAAGAAAGACTAACTTCTCGGCCTCTGATTGGCGGATGCATGACCGGGTCGACCGATAAGGATCCACATGCAGAACAACAACGCCTGTGATTGGCTACACGATCTAACTCTTGTTTCTTGTTGAGCTTTTCCTCTTTGTTTCCATTTCTCTCTCAATTCTTAGGCAGGCCGTTGTCAAGCTGTTCCTTGTTCGACTGGTGGCCTCGACACGTCTGCGCTCGTCGGAGTACGCCGAGTTCACTACAACGTTTGCAGCTACGCGTCGTACATGCAAGATACTTACACCACGAAGACCTGTTCTTCGGAGTTCAAAAGCAGAGAGAGCAATGTCGTGCTATTTAGCTACGCTCGTGGGTGACAGCCCATCCATATCCTGGGCAAGGCCTGCGTGGAGAGCTTACTCAATAAGAGCTCCTAATGGACATCGGTGGGCGCCTGCATGGCGCTATTGAAATGAGAAGGGAAAACGGGTCACCAGGATCACAAGGTCGCGTGTGGTCCTGCCATTTAAGTGACGAGAGAAACAGGCAGAAACGGGGAACCCACCGATATCAGAAATTGTGTCGAAATTATGTCGCATGACTCCGTCTACGATGTAGATAAAGCTCGACACTCATTTTCTTCAACACTCTTCCCTCTCGTCACGACCGAGTTGCTGCGTGAGAGGAGAAAACACACGGCCGACGCCTCGGCGGATGACCTTGCAACGCACACGACGAGGAAAACAGCTCTCAATGCGACGCAAAGGATCGCAAGGAGACAAGTTTCTTCCCTCCTTATTGCCCTGTCCTATGAAAGGCAAAGGCTCCCAACCGTCGAAAGTCGATCACGAGACATTGTTTCGATTGCACAATGTATGTCAGTTGTGCTTTCCGCGTGGGGGAGTGGGGCCAGACACAGTTATGGCAGGCTATCCCGGAGCACGGTACGAGTCCGGCGATGAATACTCTCGGGACCTTCCTATTTAGGACAGCACCCTGCCCATTGGCTGCCAAGCGAGACGTTTGCTGCTCTCCTTCCCACCTGTCCCAAACCGCCTGGCAGCAGCAACTGTCGTTCCTTCTTTTTGGGGTGCATCTCATCGCAATACACTGGCCAATGGGCTGGCACCATGCATAATTGCATATGTATGTACGACATGTGTGTATTTTACCCGATTGTATTCAAAACGGGAAAGAGCTTTCTCTCGTCGCTGAGGTCCTAGGCCAGCACCGTCTCGGTGCTCTAGCAGCAGTCTGCCTCTGCCCCCTCCTGTTCCTTTGAAGGCCCGAATGGCCTTCAGGATACGGACATCGTGGACATTGCAACCCTTCTGACATCCTTCCCAACGTCCCTTGGCGACCCATCCTCCTCCGACTTTCTCCGCCCACCCTACCCCCAAACCTAAATATTGAACCGGAACCCGTGCTCCACGGCGGCGCCGGGCACCGCGTTGATGGCGCCCTTGACGTACTCGCCCCGGTCGAGCTTCTTGTTGAGCCGCACGAGCATGAAGCGCAGCACGATGGCGGCGAGGATGGAGATGAAGGCCGTCATGCAGTTGACGCTAAAGGCAATCTTGTACTGCGGCGCAAACTTGCTGTCAAACATGTAGCTGGCGTAGATGCTGCTCGTGTTGGAGACGGCGTTGATAAAGGCGAGGGCGGCGGCGCGCTTGGCGGGCGGGCGCGGGATGGTGTTGCTGATCCACGCGAGGGCGACGACGTAGCCGGTGTAGACGCCGGGCACGACGAGCATCATGGACAGGTAGCGGGGGCCGATGGAGGTGGTGGACACGCCGATGATGTAGGCGATGATGGCGACGCTCAGGGGCACCACAATGTGCCAGAAGCGCTCGCCCGTGCGGTCGGCGTGCATGGCGTTGAGGTAGGTCGTGATGACGGCCAGGACGTACGGCGGGGCCGACAGCAGCAGGGTCTCGACGTTGTTCTTGTGCAGCGTCTGCACGACAATGGGGAAAAAGTTGGTGATGCTGCCGCTGGCGACGATGCAGAAGAGCAGGACCATGAGCACGTACGTCTTGACGTCCTCAAACGCCAGCTTGGCCCCCTGCCAGAACGTCTGGTGCTTGCTGTCGATCCAGTCGTCGTCGCCAATGTCCTCCTCGAGGCGCCACGCCGCCAGCTGCCGCTCCTCCTCGGTCAGCCACATGGTCGTGCGCGGGAAGTTGGGCAGGATGAAAAAGGCGGCAAAGGCGATGACGACCGTGATGGCGCCCTCGATGATAAACAGCCAGCGCCAGGCGCGCAGGTTGCGCGCGTAGTCCATGTGGGCGACGATGCCGGCGGCAATCAGGCCGGAAAAGGCGCCCGAGATCAGGGCGCCCGAGTACAGGATGGCCGAGCGGAAGCCGAGCTCCTTGCGGGTGTACCAGCAGCTCAGGTAGTACAGGCAGCCCGGGAAGTAGGCGGCCTCGATGAAGCCGAGGAAGAAGCGGACGGCGTACAGCTGGCCGGCGTTGTGGCAGCCGGCCGTGGCGCCTGAGATGACGCCCCAGACGATCATCTGGGAAGAGAGAGAGGTTAGCCTCGACGTGCAGGCCGACACATTCCGCGCGCTCAAAACCACTTACGCATGCCGGGAGGTAGATGGCCGGCTTGCCCGTCTTGTTAAGAAACAGGTTGGACGGAATCTGCATCAACAGGTAACTGATTGTGTTAGCCGTGGGATGGCCGTGGTTTTGAATGGGTGTTTTTGTGTGCGCTTTGCGTCAACATACCCGACAAAGAGAATACTGACGGCCGTCTACACAAGATTGTTAGCATGACAGAGCAGATGAAAGAGTGCACCGTGGCAACTCAACGCCTCAACCGCCTCCCCCCTCACTCACCGAAAACTGCTGGGAGTTCATGTTCAGGTCCGTCTTGAGACCGCCCAGCGTCGCTGCCGAAATGTTGTTGCGGTCAATGTAGTTGAGAATGTACATGAGGATGATCATGGGCATCAGCCGCAAATCAATCTTGCGCTTCAGCTTCGTCTCCATCGCCTGGCGCTCCTCGGCCGACATGCCCACCAGGAACGCGGGCGGCTGCAGGTCGCGCCGGCGCGCGGCCGTCACCTCGTTGCCCTCGATCTCGGCCTCTTTGGTGTCCGGGGCCGCGACCTGTTTCTCGGTGTCGACGTCCAGAACAGCAGCATTGGGTGCTGTCGTCGTCGTTGCTGTTGTTTGGGCCGGCGCGTGCTCCTCGTGGCTCAGGGCGGGCACGACTTCGGGCTGGTCGGCGAAGTCGTGGCTCTTGACGTCGCCCATGGTGGTGGTTTTGTGATTGTGAGACGCAACTTCTTTTTTTTTGTCCCCTCGAATTGTCGTTGACAAGACAAAATACAACGACGGCGGTCGTGTTACCGAACGACACAAGACAAGAACGGGTTCGACTGAAGCTCACAATGAGAAACAGAACCAAACAAACGGAACAGTGAGGAGCCAAAAAAAATTGAGAAATGAGAAATTGAGGTGGGAAATAAATAAAATTTCACGGGTGAGCAGAAGCTATAGCAAGGATAATAACACAAGGAGAGGGTTCGGACGGCGAATGAGGAACGGCAGACCCAGAGCTCTCTGGAAGAAAGGATGAATAGGGGGAAAAGTACGGACAATGCAGAGAGGGTGGTAACCGGTGATGGGTGACGGGAGACGGGTGTCGGGTGCCGGGTGGTTTTTTATATTAATATAAAGTTATTTTGCGTGTATGTCCCTTGTCTGTGTGCCTGTGTGTCTGTGTGGTATTATCAATGTCCGTTGGGTGTGGAGAGCAACTCTGCCAGGGCGGAGGTGGAGCCGCGAGGAGAAAAGAGAAGAAGAAGGAGGGAAACTGAAGGGGAGAGTAGATGAGTGTTGGCCTGCGGGGAACCTGGGGGGAAGGGGAGACTGTGGGACAAGGAGAAAAGGAGACAAAGGAGAAAACAAGGTACAGGATGTTTCGGTAGATTGGTGTTATGGAGTTTTACTTTGAGGCCGGGTGGATAACAAGATACTACGAGTTGAAAAAGAGAGGGGGGTATTGGAGCTTCCCCATTCCCTCATGACCAAGCAGCTGGTATTGAGTCCTTGTACTACGTATTGTTCATATCTTCCAAGAGACGGTCTTCGCAATGGGATGGCTTGGACGGGAGAGGCACAGACGCGTTATGGTTGTTGTTAGCATCGATTGTACGCACTTCGGAGTACTACTTTTGTCGTAGGTCTGCTTTATTTTGGAGGCTCTTCTCGCCAAGGTCTTGTCACTCATCCTTTGAGCTTTTACGATCAAACTAGGGCGGAAGGGGTAGACTAAGATGGAAAGAAGGATACATCGAAGAATGGAAGCATGGGTGATTTTTTCTTTTTTCTTTTTCGACTACGCTACAGAGGACAACCGCGACACGCAGACTCCGCACGTTGCTGCGCGTGGCCGTCAAAAACGTGCCTTGTGCTGCGCGGAGAAAGGCCCCGTGTGTGGTAGCAAAGGACAGAATAACACCGAGAGTAGTGACGGACCATCCACAGCGGACGCGAACTGGAGGGAGTCTGACGATCCCAAACCCACCATTGCCTCTCTCCAACTTGCCGCCACTTCCACCCCGCATGGAGCCTGTCGGATATCACGAAACCTTTGTCTGCTGGGTGTTTTTGTTTCTTCGGTCTTTGGTTAAATACAACAGTGATATGGAAAAGAGGAGAAGCGCCGCGGAGCACCTCTGTTGGGGATTCGCCACTCAAGACCACCCTCCATGTCGTAATTACGCCGGGGACACTGAGACACTGTCCAGCACCTGTCGACTCGTCCAACGTCTGGTACAAACGGCCGCCTACTTTCTGCACATGGGGACGGCACAGGACACGACGACGGCAGAGCGGCCGGCATGAATGCGACATGGGGACATGGGGACATGGGGGACATGGGGGACATGGGTTAGGTCGACGGCGACGGCGTACATTGTACGTTGTACGTTGCGACGGGATACTTACCTGGGAAAGGCGTGACAACCAGAACATCGCGTTGACACTGACCCGAAGACCGAACTGGAAAATGAATTAAGCGGGTCTAGTTTGGACGGTTCGTTGGTTGGTGCGGTCTGTATTCTGTACTTTGTATATTTGCAGTGCATTTTATTTTATTTTTAATTATATATTGTGCTTTCTTCTTTTCTTCTACCCCAAAATACAAGACGAAAATGTACATTTTATTTCTAGCCAGGACGACTTGGACGACCTGGACGACTTGCTCTTACGCAGTCGCAACAGGAGTCGTGTCGTTGGAATAAGGATAAACAATGAGGCCCAACACTAGTTTCGGAGGACGAATGCCTATTGTGGCCCTTGTGGTCACTAAGACGTCTTCGGGCCATTGTGACGGGGCACTTGCCCGCAATTGCCGGTAGGAATTTACTGATACGCCGTGATGGGGGGAAAAAGAGTTGTGTGTGGGGAAAATCGACCAGGGATCGTCGTGAGGGGAAAGGGTGGTCGAGAAGCAAGGAAATCAAGATGTGGCGTCCACCGTCCATGGTCCACCTTCCCAGCTTTTCCTAGCTGCTCTCCCTCCCTCGACTCTCTCCACGAAGGTCTCGTCCACTTGTCGAAACAGCGGATCGTGACAGTGTGGGGTTTGCTTTTGCTTTTGCTTTTGCTTTTGCTTTTGCTTTTGCTTTTGCTTTTGCTTTTGCTTTTGCTTTTGCTTTTGCTTTTGCTTTTGCTTTTGCTTTTGCTTTTGCTTTTGCTTTTGCTTCTGCTTTTGCTTCTGCTTCTGCTTCTTGCGAGAACTCGTAGGTGGATCTGGCCGAGGCTCATTTCGACGGGCGTACATCGAAGTGTACAAAGGCAAGACGGGAGTATTTCTGTACCTGCTCCAAGAAGTGCATCGCAAACGTAGGGAGGCTGCTTGCCGTGTCGCGATAGCTACACGACATTACCAGATGCGACGAGACAAACCGTCACACCTTGGAGAAAAGTCTCCAGCGCATGGCAGGTTTTGCTCCATACTTTGTACAATGTATGTGCCTCCCCATTCTTTGTCTCTTGGATGCCGATCCCACCGAGAAAGCCACCGACAGGTGCATGAACCATGAGAACCCATGCACCATGCACCCATAAACCAACCCCCAATGGAAACGAAACAATTCAATTGGCGACCCGGGTAAATGCAAACAAAAAAGGGACGAGGGGAGTGAGGAGACACAACCCTGTCAGCCTAGTTGAAGCTTGGCAGTTGGCTCCCTGGGAAAATTTAGCCACCATGGGCAAAAAACTGCCGGGAAGCCCCCTCGAGTCCCCCAAAAGAAACAATAATGCGAGCATTCCCGGGGTTTGTACAGTATGATGCTGCTCCGTCCTAAAAAATGGAGAATGGTCATCTTGCGGGAGGAACCACAGACCCAGCAGACTGCTGCTACTACATCGTAAACACAACATATACGACGGTACGACGGTAAGCGACGGCGCGGCGAGATGTTCGGAGAGAAATGCACCTGTGCACCCGTGCATCCGTCAATTGGTGAATCGAGCCAGGCACGCGGCCGGGGGGCGGTGGCCCAACGGACGAGAGTTCCCCAATCGAGCAAGGTGGAGGGCAATTTGTAAGTCGTCGACGTCGCCTACACTCCCGTTTGGAACGTAGAGCCGAGGACTGGAGCTTGTGGAGTACGGAGTACGACATACAAATTACAGCACATCAAATGTCAAAGTCGTACGCCTTGCCGTCATAACTGAGGCTGACGGAAAATGGCACCGCAGCATCAATGTTCCCACCGCTGGATGTGTGCGTTGTTTTTGATTTTGTTCTTGTGTTGCTGTTGTGTTGCTTGTGTTGAGGATGAAATGTTAAACCACGAGGACGACAATAGACAAAAGACACAGGAGACGGAGACAAATGAACTACCGTTCTCACATGCCGGTCGCGCCGATTGTAACCCAAGACTCGAGTGAAGCATTCACGACATCCAAGCATGACGGGCAATAGCCTGCTTTCCTATTTAGGTATCCCTTGAACTTACTAGCCCAGCGTGGTCACTCGTCCAGATGAACAATTGAGAACCAATTTGGAGTTAAGATAAGCTGCCTACTCAGGACGTCGTGTCGTCGTATCGTCGTGTCGTAACAAGAATAAAGTTTGGGGTAGCAATAGACAACCGCTCGCTTAAAGGCCGCCGGGATATGACATGCTCGATAACGCTCATCTCTTCTTCCTATGAAGGAAAGTGTAAAAATGCTTGAAACACACAGACCTATGCATGCATTGTACCCGAAAATAAACAGTGCTGCGGTGCACCAAATGAACCCTAGAAACCGGACTGCATCGCCTTTCACATTTTGGTATTCATCAACGGCATGGCCCACGTGGGAGCCGCCAGCGTGTTGGGATAGTATTGTCCATACAGGTGTAAGGGTTGCATGGACTGGATGCCCTGCATGGCTGATCCTGGCTGCCCTTGTTGATACTGCTGCTGATCCTGTTGCGTTTGATGAATTTTTTGCATGTGCTGCTGGTGCATCTCGTGCATTTGTTGCATCTGTTGCATCTGCACCTGGTGAAGCTGCATGTGGCGAAGCTGTTGAGCTGGCTGCGCTGGTTGAGCTGACTGCACAGATGGCAATTGCTGTGCCTGCGGTTGCACCTGGGGATGGACCTGGATATGAGCTGCGGGTTGCTTCTGGCTCTGTTGATGTTGCTCCCACAGCATTTGAGGTGAATTTACCCATGGACAGCTGCCGCCTGCTTTTGCTTTTGGTCCCCTTACCTGTCTATTCTGCCTTCCCCAACGCAGCTCTTGGCGTCTCTTGGACAGAGTGGCATAGTTGGGAATCGTCGCCTTGAGCAGTTCAATGTGCTCCTCGATTTTTTGCTGATCGGCCGCTGCAAGCGGTACAAATGGGGAGCGGCGCCGGCTGCTGCTTGGCCGTTTCGACATGGGCCACCCAGGTACGGAAATGGGAGCGGAATACGGGGGCCTGGAGTTGTGGTCCTGCGGTAGAGGTGGTATGGCCGGCATAGACACTGGGACAGGCGGGACAAGCGAAGCTGGAGCAGGTAGCGGACCTTGCGGCGGATGCAGCCGCCACGCAAGCGGCATGGGCACCGTGCCTGGCACGATTCCTGGTACCATTCCCGGCTCCATTCCCGGTACCATGGTATGCTTATTTGGATTGTTGGAAAAGGCATAGGGCACGTATGAAGGCTGAAAGGGGGCCTTTCTTGGGTCCAATGCACTATCACAGCGGCTGGACGGGACAGGAGCAGAGGAGTGGGGTGGATTGCTCGCCAGGTTGGGTCTCGGCGGCAAAGGAGGAGGCTTGTCTTTGCGGTTTGGCTGCCCAATCTGGCTCTCGTTTTGTTTTCCTGTCGTTGAGCTTGCTTCGCCGGACACCTGGTAGTTGATATGAACTGAGCCATGTTCAACTGCTCCACGTTGTCTACACTCCCGGACGGGCATCTTTGCGTCATTGCAATTGGAGGTCCTACCCACGTTTGAGTTTGCGTCCTTAACGTCATCTCCCGACTGTTGTGATTGCTCAGACAGCTTCTGTTGCAGACGGTTGACAAGGGCATCAAAGCGGTGCCGATCACCGGCTAGCCTCTTGTTCCCGTCGACAGACGGTTCGGCTCGACTTGGGGGCGGAGCACGGTAAGGCGCATTGGGGCCACTTTCGTTGATGCTTATCGAGGACGGCGCAGTCTGGGTACCAGTGGTCGTCGACGAACTATGTCTCTGAGTCGAGCGTGTTGATGCGCTTGTCCTCTCGCAGTGCGGGTGGCCGGCCCTGGCACACGTGCCGGTTGTTCCGTTGGTTGACGTCGACCTGCTCGACCGATTCGTCACTGCCACTTGCGCCACTCCGGCATGCTCCTGTTTCCGCCATGTTTTCTCCAACTTCCCGAACAGAACGTCCTTGGACGTCTTGCCTCGCAGCACCTCGGACTTCGTAAAGGGCGTGATAGAAAACAGGAACCGGGGGTCTGCATTGGGACGGACATACCGGCCGACGCTGTCGATCGAGCCGATCACATGACCCTTCTTACTGACTTCCACGATCTGCAGAGGAACCCCCTTGCGGACCAACTGTGTGTTCAGCGTCGAGGTTTCGATAGGCCCTTTGAACAAGGACGAGTACGATGGAAGCCTGTGCTCTTGCAGGAATTCGAAATCGAAACTGTTGCTGTCGGTCCACGTTTTGGGGTGCGCAAAGTTGGTCAACTGGACCTTGTTCATATTGGTATGAATTTCCATCTGTCTGGACTCGGCCCCGGCGATCATGTGCAACGGAAGCCGGGCACAATGAGAAAGCGAAAAGCTACCGTCTGTGCCCTTTGCATATTCAAGGTCGTCTGTGTCACCGTCTGCGTCTTGTCTGGGCGACGAAGTGACCTTTGGTCGGAGGTTGACATAGAGAGGCAGGCGTGATTGTGACGGAAATTCAAACGGCCCGATTTGCTTGTGGCCAGCGAACAATTCAAGAATCATAGCTGCCACTGTACGGCCCTTCTCGCCGGCCTCGGGTGTCAGGTTCTTGCGAACAAGCCCCTGCAGCACCGGTGGTAATGACTGGATATCTGGGTGTTCGTCCAATGGGTTTCGAGCATGAGGAAGACCTAGAGGAGCATCCGCATGCGGCGGACCGTGCATGATATTGAAGAGTGGCAGGCGCGAAAACGACGTAAAAGAAAAGTCCAGGTGTTGGTCTTCCTCGGATGGATCATCACTCAGCTGGGTTGCAGACTTGTCGTCGTCGGTGATACCATAGTCGGGAGCAAAGAATTTGGGCAGGCTAGATACGTTTCGAAGGGAAGACTCTCTATCTGTTGTAACTCCTTGTCCGAACTCTAGTGGAAAAGTCCGCATAGGTTCTGGCTGACGGGTCTCTGGGCGGGTTGAGGGGGCCGCACTGGAGACGTTTGAGACATCATGCTCGGCCACCACGCGCGCCTTGAGGTTGGGCAATGCATCCACGCCATAGGTTGCTCCCGGGCGCCTCCTCCGGAGCGAACCGAGATCGCTTGCGTTTGGTATGGCGTTGGATTTGCCCTTCATTTCTGTGGCCTTGGGAGGCTGTTCGGCCATTGAGTCCGCTGAGCTCGACGACTTCTCCGTGACCGTCGACACATGCGGACGCCAGTTCTCAATGGTAGCGCCGTCGATCGGCAGTCCTTTGTGTTTCGTGGCTGGAGAGTTCTCGCGGCTCGGCCGCTTCTCTGTTTTCTTGTCAGACGGCAACGTTCGGTCGTCGATCGATGTATCGGCGACAGAGCAGTTGTCTGTGTGGACCAGTGCGAGAGCCGGGATGCGCTCGCCGGTGCTGGAGGTTCTCATTGCGGGTGTCGGTGGGTGGTTGTCGGCCGTAGATACTTGGTTTGCCGAGAGTTGTTCACTGTGAACCGCCCAGCTGAGAAAAACGTTAGGAATCAAAATGAAGAAAAAGAAATCAAAGAGGGCGCTTTCATAGAAAAAAGAGTATTTGTCGTATTCTGCGGTCGTACTGCAATAAGAAAAGCATGACCAGTGGCAGCCTACATTCTGGGACAACATGCCACCGCATCCTTGCACCACAATACGATGTGCACATAACCAAAACAAAAAAAACAAACTGCAACCAAAATAATCGTAATGTAGTGACGGAAGGAGGTCGCTGAAAAAGGAAATAAAAAATAGGAAAGTGCGATGAAAACAGACACCAAGAAAGACACTGGAGGATATATGAGGAAAAAACAACAACGGAGAGGCAACGGCGAAGCTACAGTTGCCAACCTGAAAGTCATTTTGATCCGCTTGCCCAAAAAAGCAACAAAATGGTCCAAATTGAAATGGAAGCCACAAGCCCACGTGAGTCGTAGTTGGCTGCTCTTTCCTTACACCTGCATCGTTTGGCCGGACATGAAGGCACTGAATGCTCTCTGCACAACGTTAGTATGGCATTGTAGATGGCCAAGGCCCCTAAGGCCCCTCTCGCAACCGGAGGATGACGTACCGCATTCCGCGTCTGGATGTAGACCGTGCCGGGCCCCGTAAACTTGCACACCAGGCCCTCGGCGGACGCAAGGCCCGAAATGATGCCGCCCGAGGCCACGCGCTCCAGAATGTACTTTGTGTTCCAGGCCACCAGGTGCCCGTTGTCCACAATGTACTTTTCGCCCTCGACGAGGTCCTTCTTGATGATGGCGCCGAAGCTCGAGATCCATAGCAGACCAATGCCGCGGATCTTGTACACCCAGAGGCCCTCGCCCGAGAACATGGCCTTGCCGAGGCCCTGGCGCTTGTACTCCTTGACCACGCCCTGCGTGCACGCCAGGAAGCCGTCGTGGCCGACGGACCACGCGCCCTCGCCCGTCAGGCGGATGCTCGTAATGTCGCCGAGCATGGGCGGGCCCAGCAGCAGCTCGCCGGGCCCTGTGAACAGGGACGAGCTGATTTCGCCGCCCGCCACGAGCTTCTTCATGCTGAACTTGAAGGCGCCCTTGAGCGTGATGGACGGCGACATGCCAATCATGACGCCCGGCTTGGCCGTCAGCGGGCAGCCAATGGCCAGCTGGATGGTCAGGATCGTGTTGCTGTCGCGGTGGCTGATGCGGTAGCTGCCGCCGTTGAAGGTGCCGACATCGTCGACGACGGCCGTCACGCCCGTGAACATGCCCGGCGCGGGCGCGCCGGCGATCTGGCCAATGGCACCGCCTTGGTCGTGCAGGCGGCCGTAATCGTCGCCGTCCTCGTCGTCGTCGTCGCCCTCCTCGTGGTCGGCCTTGCCGGTGTAGCCAAAGCTATTGCCCACAGCAGCACCACCCGACTTGCCCTTCTCCGCCGGGTAGTCGGCACCAGTCTCACTGTTGCCGCCGCTGTCACCGTAGGTAGGCGGTGGCGCGAAAGTGGCCACCGCCTGCTGGTGCGGCTGGGTCTGGGACACTTGCGAGGAGGAGTACGAGGCGCGGGACGAGAAGGACGGCGTGCGGTCGTGAATGGGCACCGCCTGTTGCTTCTGCTGCTGCTGCGGCTGCGGCGTCTGCGTTTGGGGCTGTGCCTGCTGCTGATTCGGCGGCGGTGGGTAGCGTTGCTGTGCTGGTGCTGCCTGGGAAGGCGAAGCTTGCTGCTGCTGGGGAGGAGGAGGGTACGACGATTTGTGAGACGGCGCGGGTGAGCCAGCAGCAGCAGTCTGGCCAGGCGGCGGCGGGAAGGCGGTGGCTTGCCGGGGCGACAACGGGTGCGACTGCAGACCGCCGTACGAGAAGTTGGTGCGAGTGGCTGGCGGCGACTGGGGCGGCGGTGGGTAGCTTCTCTGGGTGGCAGGTGCTGGGAGGGTCAGTGTGTGTTCTGCACTGGCAAGGGGTCGCTGTTTCCTCGTTGATGGTCTCTCTTACCTGCTGCCGCTGCTGGCGGGGCTGTTGGGAGATGGTCAGTATGGACGATCGCAGTTTCCGCAGGAGCTCGGGAATGGTGAGGGCAGAAATGAAAACGTACGAGGATAGTATTGGCTGGTCATTTTGAAAGTTGTCTGGCAAAGAAGACGCGATTCACCGGTCGTTCTTGCTGCGTCACTTCTGTGTATATGGCGTCAGCAACAGTGTTCCTCGTCGAGTACGGAAGGCTCGACGCTTTGGTGTGCCCCGCGCAATTACCTTGTGATTGTAACTGCAGCTAACAGGAAAGCACGATTCACCTTGGGAAAGTGCGATGAGTCCGTCAGGCAGTTGTTATCGGACGATTGGGTTGTGTCACAAAAGGAAAGAGTAAATGGGCCGTTCACGATCCGCGACAAGTTACAAAAACAGAAAGAGAGATCAGGAACAGAAGAAGGAAAGAGCGAGCAGCAGCTTCATAAGAAGAGTAAGAAAAGACAAGGATAGGGTGGTACTGCAGCTGGCATCTCCAGCCGTTCCTTCCCTGCATACTCATATGTCAACCAACGTTCACGCAGCGCACGACGACACACCTCCAACAGACGCCCGCCGTCCGTTCTCCCGTTGGCTGTGTCTAATTTGGGAAACAGATTGGCCATTTGGCCCCCAGTCTTTCTTTACCCAAGGATCCAATGGTAGCCCGCATGGTGACGGGATGCTTGCGGTACTGTGCACGACGAGGACACGACAAGGCCAGAAAAGAAGGGTCGAGCGCCCTGCTTTCGCAACATGTCCCAAAAGACGGCAGCTCCACGGTACCCGCCGACTTACAAGCAGGGGATCGAGGCGAAATGGCGGGCGCTTAAAAAGGAGGGGTGCCCTCACTTGGCAGGCAGCATGCGTACTGATTGGCCAGAGCTCGGATCAGTTTGTGCTCAGCTAGTGATGTTTTGGGAGTGGGCTCTAGGCGCCTTGGGTTGGCGCCGAGGCGCTTTCAGGCGTTGGTGGTGCTGCCCATAATTTGGAGCTGCCACACTGTTTTGGTCGAGACAGCGAAGCAGGTGTTTTAGGCTCTATTTTTGATAAATAAATAGATAGACTGACGACGACACGACAGGCAAGACAAGATGTAACATGTTTTGAAGTAATCTGTTTTTGAGATACACCTGGATGCACTTGAATGCATTGAGAATTATTACGACGTATGGAAAGGCTAGTAAACGTTGGTCAGCGACTCGCCGCAGCGCAAAAGTGACTGTTTTGTTTCTGAGCACGACGATTGACGTATCGTAACTATATTTCGCGTTTTCTTTGCTTTCCTTCGTTTCCCTGCCTGCTCGTCCCGTCCCGTCCGGTTCTCGTGGCTGGACTCGTGACGTTGTTGCTACGTTGCCGGAGTTGTCCGACGGACACGGAGCGGACATCTCTACTCCCCGACACTTCATAGTAAGATGCGTAAGATTCCTACAGCGACTCCTAGCGGGACAATCACTTCCTTGTAGCAGTTTGAGCCAATCATAGTGCGGTCTCTGGTCGTCTGCACGCTGTGCCTTGTCTTTGGTGAGTGAGCGTGCTGTCTCACCTTTGCTCTGCTTAACACCGATGACCCAACAGAGGTGGCGCTGTGGCCTGGCCCTACGACAGTCCTGCTCAATGACGCAGGGCCAGGCCGCCTTGGGAGCTTCCAGAACTTCGTTGGTGCCGCGCAGGCAAATTTTTTTGAGGCCATTACCGGAGAAAAGCCACGATTTTCTCGGGCTTTAGGAAACACGGAATTCACCATTGCTTGCTCTTTTCGTTTTCGTATCCGACCGCACGCTCCCGACATCTGACATAACTATACGGCATTCGTTTGTTTCGTCCGCGAATTTACCAGACACCCAATTCCTCAACGACTCTCTCCAACGACATTCCATTCTGAAGCTCATCACGACACGAGACCCCACGAAAATTGCCGAACAAGCGAGTCTGCATACAGCTCTCGCGACATCGACGGTACCGTGCAACGCAGACGACAATCTTGGCGACGCTGGAGCTACTGCTTCTCATAACAATCGAAAACCTACCTACCTGCGAAATACAGCCACACGCCTTGCATCGCTATGCTGCGTCGTTCGGTGCGCGCCTTGGAGGTGCTCCTGGAGCAGCAGTCGGCCCAGCCGGCCATGCTGCTGCTGCAGCAGCGCGGCGGTGCGGCAGCCGCCCGGAACGGCGTGGCACAGGCTGGCAAGCAGGTCTGGCGGCGGCCAGCTACGCGGAGCATTGCCAGCGCGACGCCAAAGGTACCGACGACCTCCGCCACGCAACAATTCCGTTCCTCCACATTCTTCACCCGCGCCTCGCCACGGCGGACATTCCACTCGTCGCGGACACGGCGGTCACACGACGGCGCAAAGGGTGGCGCGGGAGACGCAGCCGGGCCCAAGTCGGGGCCCGGCGCCGCGCCCGCTGAGAAGCTCACACTGAGCCAGCGCTTCAAGAAGCTGTCCCGCGAGTACGGCTGGACCGCTGTCGGCGTCTACTTTGGCCTGTCCCTGCTCGACTTTCCCTTTTGCTTCCTCCTTGTGCGGACGCTTGGAACGGATCGAATTGGTGCGTGATCTGCCTGACAAGCTGTTTTTTTTTTTNNTTTTTTTTTTTTTCGTTTTATCTTCGTACCTAACCTCTTCCTCGCAGCCGCCGCCGAAGAATACGTCGTCGGCCACGTCAAGGTACTGATCCCCGAGAGTGTCAAGGAGCGCTGGCGCAGGTACCGCGCGGCCCTCAAAGAGGCCCAGCGCGAGAGCGGCGTCACGGCCGCCCAGGATGCGATTGTGGATGCGGCCAAGGACGTGGTCACCCACGACAAGGACGGCCAGGAAGTCGCCGCGGGCGACGGCTGGGGTGTCAAGGAGGCCGACCGGCGCAACAAGCACGAAGCCAGCCTCGCCACGCAGCTGGCCCTGGCCTACGCCATCCACAAGAGCTTTATTTTCGTGCGCGTGCCCCTGACGGCGGCCGTGACCCCCCAGGTGGTCAAGGTGCTGCGCTCGTGGGGCTGGAAGATTGGCAAGGCGAAGCCGACCTAGGCCAACCCAGCAACGCCAACGATGTGTACGCTCTGGCGACGACGATTCACGTACTAGACGGACTGAGCTATGCGCTCTGAAGGAACAGCATATATACAGGTCGGGCGGACGGGGACATGTTGCATCATTATAGATTTTCGGCGAGGAAAGTAGGTGCTTTGTACGATTTGGTTTGCCGTTGGGCTGGTCTCTTCTCTTTTTGCTGTTGCATGGTTATGCTTTCGTTTGTTATTTGCTTTTTCTGGAGTCATTCCCATGAATTGGCACACATCCACTCTTACAACGGTCATTTGGCGTTCTTAACCTCCCGCATCTTTTTCCAATCTGGCATCTACTATGTGCTGACATATAGCCATCTCAAATACAGTCTGGAATTTTGGCAAACACCCGTTGACTTTGTTGGCTAATAGCCTTTCTCTCAGACTGAACGTTTTGATGCCAGCATAGACGCTCACTGATATGCCCTACATGGGGAACGGAAGCGGCCGACAAAGGCATCCGTCTGCGCACGTGCCACCTCAGTGGCTGCTACGCGCTTGCAGTGTGGTTCCTGAATTGATTCGCGCCTGCCCTTTCTGGGCTCACGTCCGCTTGTTCTTTCCATTCCAGCCTCGTCGACAACCTTCCCGGTCTGGCATTGGCACTGGAAGGTGTCGCACGCCGACGGCAAGATTTCTTTTATTTTGAAGCGTTCTGCCAGCATCATCACCGACTCCGTACACTCCTTTTTTGTGATCGCCCCCAACTCCTAGGTGTCAATAAGGACTTCAGACGGAACGCCGCTGTGCCGACTTCAGCCGCGTGCTCCCTACCTTGTTTACGAGGCACTGGTCCCGTGTTTTCCATTGGTTCGACCGCCATCAGCTTTATTATCACTGCACAGAATATTGCCTTTATCCAGCGTCGTTTCGAAAACTGGCCGGACCAGGCCGCTGGAGCTGCGGCCTGACAATCGCGCGATTGTGCTCCTCATTGCGCTGTGTCGATCCCATTTCCCGTGCTGTTGATTGCATTCACATGTCCCGCACCTCCTATCGTACTCGTCCGTCGCCTTTGCTCTCGTCATACTTCATTCTCTCTTGGCGGTTTCTTTCCATAGGATTTACCACTACCCCGTTTGCCTCACTTCAACCGACCAACAATGGACGAAGCCGGCGCACCGCTTCTCGAAAAGGACCACTGGTCCGCCGTGGACCCTGAGACCACCACACCCAGGACATCAAAATATGTCCGACGGCCAACCGTGTGGCTGCGCGTTGCATCCATCTTGTTGCCCGTGGTCTTAACCCTCGCTGTCGTCCTCGCCCTCGCACCACACCTCCGCCCATGCTTGCCATCGGCTGCCTTCAAGCGGCCACAGATTAATGTCGCTGGGCATACAGCGCCCGTGGGCCCGATCTCTGTTAGCAAGCGTGCCGGGGGAGACTCTAGTCCAACGACATCATCGTCCACCTCAACACCAGTCGCCACCGTGCTGGACTGTTTCCAGGTGGCACCGCCAGTCCTCACACCCGATGGGCCCGCAACAGAGCGCTCGTCCGGACCGTCCTCGGCATCCGGTGCCGTTACGGTGACGCTTATGGAGCACGTCTTTGGCAACAGCTACAACGCACCCTTTGTCGGCAGCTATGTGCCTCCTGCCACCCCGTTCAACCGCGTCGTTATGAACTTCACGGCGGTGTCGGCCGGCCGCCAGTTTGACCGTCTCGCCCTCATGTACCTCAACGACACCGAGGTCTGGCGCACCAGCACGGCGGAGCCGGTTAAGGCGCCAGGCATCCGCTGGGTCTATTTGAAGGACACGACGGCCTATCTGGCTCTCTGGCGCACGCCGCAAAAGATCATCTTCGACCTGGGCAATTTGCAGAACGATGTCTACACGGCGTCCTTTAACGTGACCCTGACGGCCACGTTCTTCCAGTCGGACGTCGGCGACCGCCTGGATGCTGCGCCGCCCAGTGATGCAGTGATTCCCATTTCCAAGCGCCAGAGCGACGTCAACGGCGTCAGCCAGTTTACACTGCCCGCCGATGTGGCCACCAACACCATTACCGACTTCCCACGCAACGCGCGCCGCGCCGTGTTCTCCGTGTCGGCCAACGGACAGGCCAACGAGGAGTTTTGGTGGAGCAACGTGCTGCAGTCCGATACGCTGACATTCAACGCGACGGGCGCGGGTGTGTTTCCTGGGTTCAGTCCCTTCCGCGAGGTCCAGGTGCTGATTGATGGCCAGCTGGCCGGCGTGCAGTGGCCGTTTCCCGTGGTGTTTACGGGCGGCGTTGTGCCCAGCCTGCACCGCCCCATCGTGGGCGCCGACGTGTTTGATCTGCGCGAGCACGAGATTGACATTTCGCCGTGGCTGCCGGTGCTGTGCGACGGACAGCCGCATACGTTCAGCATCCTCGTGGCCGGACTCGACGACGACGGTCAGCCGTCGGGCGTGGCCAGCCTCACCAAGCAGGTGGCCGCCAGCTGGTATGTGACGGGCAAGATCTTTGTGTGGCTCGACGACAACGACGGCGACGACAGCAGCGCGCTGGTCACGACGGGCACGCCACCCGTCGTCCACGACGCGGGCGTGGCGATCAGCGTGACGCAGCACCTGCGGCAAAACGCGACGGGCGCCAACCAGACGCTGACGTACAGCGTGTCGGTGGCGCGCTCGTTCAGTGTGCAGGGCACGTTGAGGACGGGCGCCAAGGGGCCTCGCGCCGTGTCGTGGTCACAGTCGCTCTCGTACGCCAACGAGGGCGTGCTGACCGACTTTGGCAACAACCAGATCAACAACTTTACGCTGAGCGGGAGCGACAAGGCCAGCGGCGACGGCGATGCGGCCTCAAAGTACAGCTACAGCACCAGCTATGCCTACCCTACGTTCTGCAACACGACGACGAACATTTCGCCCCAGGGCAATCTGACGCTGTGGGCGCTGCTGGACCAGGGACTGCAGCTCGAGGTGGCCGGCGCCGGCGTGTTCTCCACGGGCCTGGAAGCGTTTGCCGGCGCTGCACCGAACCGCTTCGCGTCGTCGCGCCTCAGCACGCGCGCCGTCGGCACCGCCTCGTTTTTCCAGACGGGCGACGGCAAGAACAGCAGTGGCTTCGGCTCGACGACCCAGTACTTGCATTTTGGCGGCGTCAGCGCGGCGGGTGTGCTGAGCGCCACGGGGCCGGACGTGGAGCTGTACATGCGCAATGTGACGGCCGTGAACCAGACGATTGTCCACGACTCTGAAACCGCATTGGTGCCACTCGCTGCCGGCGCCGCGACAAAGGACACAGGAACGGGGACGGCGGCGCCGGCGTCGCTCGCCCAACCTGCCTACCAGTATGCACAGGCGCCGCTGCACGGCGGGACAGGCACGCGCGTGTTTATGGGCCGCGGCGGTCCGAACCCGGCGGCGGCCGATGACCGCTTGGCAGACAGCCAGGCGCCGTTGTGGGCACGGTAGTCTGGGCCCGTCCGATGCCCTAAGTACGATTACGAAGAGATGACCTTTATTTTTTTGAGTATTACAATTTTGAATAGCAATCTATTTTGGACCACGACAATTGATATCATAGCTGTCTCTAATGGGTGCCAAAGCGGATGTGTCTGTATCTCTGGATGGACGAGTTGCATAGAGTCGCCTGTTGCTGCTGGCTGACTGCGTTTGGCAGTCGAGCGCCACGGCCTATGATTGTGCGCGGAGAAGAAGAGATGGCGCCGAGGAGGACGCCGACGACATGGAAAGCGCTAGAGGTGCTACAGGTTCTCCGCAGTCGCATTTGCCCACAACGCTCGTCTTGTCGTTGCCGACCGTTTCGGCTGTGCTGCTCGACGTTTGTCGGCAGATAGCACTGCTGGCACTGCGGCGTCTGTTGTGGACGCTGTTGGCGTTGGCCCGGTCGGGCGAGGATCCCCTGGCTTGTGCTGCTGCTGCTGCTGCTGCTGCTGCTGCTGCCCCAGTCTCGTCCTCGTCCTCCTCTGCCGCCGAGTCCACCGACGACGTCGAACCCACCTGCCGGATGGCAAAGTCCAGCGGCAGTCGGCTCCCCAAGCCTGCCTCGATGCCGACTAACGCTGTTAGTATGGATGTGTATATTTTTCAACAAGAAAAGCAAAATAGGGAGGGGGGATCCAAGGGCCCAAGGCAAACGTACAGATCAACAAGAAGCCAAAATCGACGGCAACGGGGCCCCAGGTGGCAATCGCCAGCACCTGCCCAATGGCCCACTTGTTTTCCATGTCCAGCCCGTCCGCCACGTCGACGATGCTGTGCCGCAGCTCCGTGAGGTACAGCAGGAGCATCCACATGATGAGGCACGCCAGCCAGGCCACGATGTGCCGCCAGACGGGGCGGCCAATGCGGGCCAGCAGGCTTTTCTGGTCGTCGCCAGCGGGTCGCCCGATTTTGGTTTCCTTTTCCTCGCCTGCGGCTCGCGCGATTTTGGTTTCCTTTTCCTCGCCTACGGCTCGCCCGTCTTTGGATTCCATTTCCTCGCTTGCGGCTTGCTTCTCAAGTCTCCCGCCCTCATCGGATCGCCCTCGTCCTCGCGCGGCACGCCACGGTCGCCACGGCCGCCACCCTGTCAGCACATACACACCCAGCGTCATCGCCAGCCACAACACGAGCACCCCAATCACCAAGTACTTCAACGCCTCCAGCGCCTGCCAGTACGCCAGCCCTCCCCGCTGGTCGCACGCATAAAGCACGGCCGCAAAGTTGTCGTCGGAGTCGGCGACGCGGCCCTGGTACGCGAAGTCGAGCTCGCTGGGGGGGTCGAGAAAGACGACGGCGGCGGCCAGGGCCCACAGGACGACCAGGACGGCACGGCGCAGCCACGTGCGGCGGCCTTTGCGGTGGTGGTGGTGGTGGTGGTGGTGGAGACGGGGCCACTCGTCTTCCTGCGGAAGGAGAGCGTAGAGCACAACGGGAGGGAACACGGCGAAGAGGCCCACCAGGAGCCCCAGTGCCGAGTCGTACAGGGCGTGTCCGCTGGGAACGTTTTGGGAATTGACCGGGTGCCGGCGCCGCTCGTTGGTGTGGAAGGCTTCCACGACGAGGGCGGCGACGAGGATGGCGATGGCGAGCACGCCGGCGGCCATGAGAAATCCGTCCAAACTGCCGCGGAGGGCGTCGAAGCACCGGTGGCCGGCGCGGGCCAGTCGTCCGCGTTCTCGTCCTCGTCCTTGTCCTCGTGGATTTTGCGTCACCTTGCTCTGCTCGACGGCGAGGGCCCCTGCACAGCGTCGTCGTCGTCCTTGTCGCTGCTCGCGCACAAAGCGCTTGATCCGCCACGCGGTAAACACCAACAGGTACAGCGTCGTGAGCGACGCCTCAATGTAGTACGAAATCACGACGCCGATGCCCGCCAGGTCCGCGTTGCCGGTGAAGGCAATCGCCTTGCAAACTCGCGCTGGCATTTGTCGGCCGGCGCCCAAATCACATTGTCGACAAAGGCCGGGTCGACGCTCCACTGCCCGCTGGTGGCGTTGTAGGTGTGGAACAGGTGGCTCGTGAGCCACTGCGTGACGACGCCAAAGTACGCCGTGCCCGCCGGCGAGTCGACCGTCTGCGTCCAGTTGCCGCCGCTGCCGCCCACGGTCGCGTTGAAGATCCAGCCCGGCGGCAGGGCGTTTACTGACGAGCAGAATGGTGAGCGGGATGCTGCCGCCCAGCGCCTCGGCCGGGTTCCACGGGTTGGGCGCGATGAACGCGGCGAGCCACTGGCCGTAGGCGGAGCAGTTGCGGGCAAAGTCGAGCTGGGACCAGTCGGGGATGGCAGCGGCGCCGGGGTTGGCAGCGCCAGAGCTCGCCGTGGCCGTGGACGTGGCCATGGCCGTCAGTGATCGATCAGTGGGGGGCGTGATGCAACCTGTGACCGTTGGCTGTGGTTTCGTCTTTCAGATGCTGTGGGTGCATTTCGTCGTGACACGACATCGACACCACATTGGGAATTTATTACGGACGACGACGATCGACCCACGCATTCTGTCTGCTCGTGCCCTTGGCCTCTTTCAGTCAAGTTTACGGAATCCATTCTCTTTCATCGTCGACGCTAGAACCAACTGGCCTTGTGGCTTTGAGCAATGCGAGTTCTTTCACCAAAAACGGACTGCCACTAAACCAACCGTCGGGCACAGGTGGGTTTGACTCAGCCACTAACAAGAACCAAGGGAGGTAAATGTTGGCATGTAGAATATGCTCACAAGATGTTGGCGACAAAAGGGGAGTTTGAACGACCGCGGTTGATAGTCACGTGGCCTGACTTACACCGTCTCGGGCGTCATACGTACTGTCTGGCGCAGCTATGGTACGATAATAAATCTCATCAGCCAAATATCGGGTCCGTGTTCTTCTGGTTTCCCCAGATGGACGACTTGTTTTCATCTTTGTCGGCTCATGAGTGGTTCACGTTGGTTCCTATCAGGAAAGCAAATATACAATGTATGTTGCTTTTAAGGTGGCTTGTTCGACACACCGGGGAAATGCAGCAATTATTCGTAAATTATGTGAAATTACATTGCGTCTAAGTATTATTTCCAGGATAACTCTTTTTGAAACAGATGGACACAAGCAGAACACCAGGAAGATGACATCACCAAACCCAGGTCAGGGATCTGTGCGCGACAGAACGGCACCCAACTGAGACGGCTGAGACGGACATCGTCTCATATACTTTAGAATGGTGCACGTAGGAGCTTGAATGGAAGTAAAGCCGAAAAAAAGAAAAGAAAAAAAAGAAAAGAAAGAAAAAGAAAAAGAAAGAAAAAAAAAAATTGACTTTTCAAATTCTGTTTACCAAATCTTCCGTGTTTATGTTCGTCTTGGCGGTCTTGACAGACAGGTCGCTGGTGACCCCATATTCAACATCGATACCACACATCACACGAAATCGCGACCAACACCAACGATGGGCACCCAGAGCAAGCGCCAGGTGCGCGCCGCCCTGGCATTTGTGGCGCGGCCGCTGTTGTTTGCCATTGCACTGACAGTTGTGGTACGGGTTCTGTTTGGCGGAAGCACGTCGCGGTCGACATCAGCAAAACACGGGCCGCAAAAGGGCCGCCAGCACGGCCTCGGCGGCGACGCACCAAGCAGCCACCCCGACCTGCATCGCAGCGACCACAGCAAAGAACAGGAACACCGGACGACGACCGCGCTCGTCGTCGCCTCCAGCAGCCAGATGGTGGCCAGCGGCGAGACCGCCTGGCTGGCGGACGTGCCGGCGGCCTGGCAGCCCGTGTTCCACTACGTCACGGACGCGCCGCTGTCGCCGCAGCTGGCCGTCCCCGTGCACAAGGGCCGCGAGGCCATGGCCTACCTGACGTACATTGTCGACCACTACGACACGCTGGCCGACGTCGTCGTCTTCCACCACGGCCACCGCCGCGGCTGGCACCAGGCAATGGACGCGGCCGACGAGGTGCGCCGGCTGCGGACGGCGTACGTCGCCCGGCGCGGCTACGCGTCGCTGCGCTGCCTGCCCGGCTGCGAAAACGTCATCGTGCTGGCCGACTACGCCGTCGACCAGGCGCAGCTGCACCGGCACGCGCGCGACGTGCAGCTCACCACGCTGCTCGACGACTTTCTCGACAAGGACGCCGGCGAGCGCGTGCCCGTGCGGCTGGCCGCGCCCTGCTGCGCGCAGTTTGCCGCCAGCAAGACGGCCATCCGCCGCCGCAGCCGCGCGTGGTGGGCGTCGCTGCGGCAGTGGCTCATCTCGACGCCGCTGGCCGACGCCGACAGCGGACGCCTGCTAGAGCACACCTGGCACGTGTGGCTGGGCAACGAGTCGTACCAGTACGTTGGCGAGATCCCCCCCTCCTCCACACACGGCGTACCTTCTTTGCTTTCTTCGCTAACGTGCCAGCTGCCCACAATACGAAGCTTGCCAGTGCCATACGTACGGCATTGGAGCCGACTGCGAGGCCTACTATGCGCTCGAGGAGGCGATGTAACTTGACGGAGCCGGGATCATGATGATCAGCCGTCTTGTTCTGTTTTGTATCTGTGTTTCGTGCCTCTGCATTGCGTACGGCGTTTGGCGTTTCTGGCCTTTTGTTGTTTAGATGTAAATGATTCTAAATATATGATCGTCTTGGAGAAGTGTCAAACAGGACAACATGGGCATCGCTCGGTATCTGGAGACTATTGCTGTCACGATGGCTACAACGAAAAACAACTAGCGGGAGGTCAAAATGCAAAGGATGGAGTGCCAAGCCATGTGGCGTCCCTTGCACAAGCAAAAAGAAAAGACAATTATGATGCCCAAAACCGAGCGCCTCGGTAGGCTGAACGAGGCCGGCATCCCAACAGAAACATAGAGTCAAAGAGACAGACCCAGCGTTGGGGTGCAGCCTCGCACAATAGCGCGGAACGAGGCGCTGCTGCGCCTTGCAACGATTCTGGACCGAATGGGTTAGCTGGGCGGCTGTCGAGTGCAGTCAACGGCCACCAGCGGATGCCTTGTAGGCTTATCCTTATTTGGCGAGAAGAGGGAGGCATCTGTGCTCAGGGCTGACACGATAGGACTGTTTGTTTGTGTCCGGCATGCTATGAGGATAGGCATCCGTTTGGAGGCATTCAACAATGAAAAAGGGCTTGACATGAACAACCAGGACATGAAGCGCCGAGGCATAAACAATATTCTGTCACCAACGGCCTCGATAATGACGCTCAAATTGTTGCAACGCGTTGCGCATCGTGAAATTACTTAAACACGACACCAGCGCCAGACGAACTGGGAGAGGGTCGACAAACCACACCCAACGCGACAGCTAGGATCAACCTCCGCCTCACTATATCCAGCCCGTCGCATCGCTCCACTGTACACGGCTTGACATTCTCACAGTCCACCTCTCATAACACATCAGCAGGTTGCCTGCCATGGCCGACGACGGTGACCCCCACCTGCCGACGTATGCGGCCACAGATGACAACGACATGGTCGCGTGGATCGACCGTATGGCCGCCCGCGCCGACGAACTCGGTCTGCCGCTGACGCACCCGCGCTTCAACATGCAGATTGTGTGGACAAAAAAGGACAATGTCACGGTGGGCCGGCGCTGGGCCGGCACGCTGAGGTACATTGTGCCAGCGAAGGCGACGATGGCGACGAAACCGCCCGAATTGGTGGCAGCGCTCGAGGCGTCCGAAACGGCGGCGGCCCTCCTGCAAGACCAAAAGACCATCATCGAGACCTTCTTCCGGCTCGTCCGCTTGGGCCAGACGGGGCTGGTGGTGCGGATGGTGCAAAAGGGCCTCGTGAGCCCGGACGTGACGGACGGTGCCGGCTACGAGACCGTGTACGGCATGCAGTACATTCCGGAGGATTTGGAAAAGGAGTGGGAGGCGCGCGACAAAACGGACAGGCGGAGGCAGACGCGCGGGACGAGCCAAACGTGGTGGCGGAAGAAGAGCAGGGATGTGGTGGCCAACCACCCGGGCCGACAAGACGAAGACACGCCCGCCGCCGTGCTGGCACCGCCTCTGACGTCCACCAATCGCGGCGACCCGTGGAACGGCGCCACGCCGTTGCTGACCGCCGTCGATGCGGGTGACGCGGCCATGGTCCGCGTCCTCGTGCACCTGGGCGCCGACATCAACTGCATGGCCCGCCCGCCCGACCTGCACCGCGCCAGGGGCGATGCCGTTCACGGCATGGACGATGCCCTTGACCGCCGCGTCCGTCGCACACCGCTCATGCTGGCGGCCGCCCAGGGGCGCATCGCCTTGGTGAAGTTGTTCTTTGAGGAACTTCATGCCGACGACGCTCTCGTGGCCCCCGACGGCTACCACGCCCTCCGCCTGGCCGCCGAGGGCCGCCACCGCGAGATCGTCGCCTTGCTGCCCGCCCGCCGCGGCGGCGCCTGGGCCCGCTTTGCGACACGCCACGGCCGTGCCATGCAGCGCGTCGCCAAGGCCGGCCGCAGCATCGTGTGGTTCACCACGACGTTGGGTCAGGTTGTCCTGTGGCACGTCCCCAAGTTTGGGCTCTGGACCGTCCCAAAAGAGCTCCTTGTCCAGCCGCTGGGCCGCGGGAGCCGCTACCTGTGGCAGCACCGCAAAAACATCCTTCCGGCCATCGGCCGTTTCGTACGGAAGCTGCCCCGGCGCCTGTGGACCGGCCTCAAGGATGTCTCCAAGTTCTTGTGGGAGATGGCCAGGGGTCTGGCCCAGATGACTGTCGCCTTCATTCAACACATCCCCAAGGCGCTCCGCGTCGCTGGTGCGTGGCTCGTCGCGACCCTCAAGACGGCCGCCGGCGCCATCGTCCACGCCGGCGGCCGCGTCCTCTCGGCCATCCACACTGCCGTGACGGCCATCGCCACGTTCTTCCACACCATCACCCTGGCCGACGTCCTGCGCGGCTTCCAGGCCGCTGGCCGGGCCGTCTTTGTCGGCCTCCCCATGGCCGTCTGGACGTGTGTCCTGCTGTTGGGCGCGTACGCCGTGCGCGTGGCCCACATCCTCTTTGGCGGCGTTGCGTTCGTCGTTTACTTTATCGCCCTCGTCCTCTTCCACATTGCCATGTTCGTGCCGCGCCAGCTGTGGCGTATCTTGACGGCCCTCGGCAGCTACATCTCCGGCGCCTTCCACGAAATCGTTGTCTGGTTCGATCCGAAGCGTGTCTAAGTATCGGCGGGGGGGGGGGGGGGGGGAGTTCTTGTACGATATGTTGGATGGTGGATGGTGGTTGTTGGTTGCATTTGTGCCCTTGTTTTGACCATCCATTCCGTACCTTTTTGTATTATAATGCCTTCAGTGTCTAATTGAAGCCAACAGACTCTCGATTGATGTCGTCGTTGACATCCAACGCTCGTCATGTGACTATGCTGCTAGAGCTTGGGGCTCGGCATTCTTCCAAGCAGATCCGTGCGGATGCACATCACAACAGCCCTTGTTCTGCGCGTGGATGGGGCCCATGTTGTTGGCTTATTCTATGCCGTTTCCCTGTGCGTTTCCGTCTGCGCAAGACACTTACTCCGTAAATCGATCGACTGCATACACTGGACCGTGGCACCTATGACAGTGCTTGTCGTATGGCTAGTCGAAAGCGCTGCTGCATCGAGTTTTGCTATGGTTTTTTTTGCCTCTCGGAAGCGTCGGCGTCGACTCGGTGGCTCTGAACCGCCAGCAGGGAAAAGACAAGGAGACGTTGCGACTTGTCGAGATGCGTACATCATGCATTTCGTCTCAAAAGAGACCACTCCCGGCCAGTCGGTCGTCGACAACCAAATCGATCCGATACGGCGCAGTGATCTGCTGACGAAATCCAAGGCCAGCATCAATGCATTGGATCGGCTCAGCCCCAAACGCGAAACAAACGACCCGCTTGCACGACACAAACGCAACAGGCGGTATTTGCATTGTGCGGGAGGACGACCACTCACGGTTCCTGGACTGTGCATCGCTGAGATAAGATGAGGCATCATGCACACTGTCTCCCTGCCAGCATGAACCTGATCTGATGATTGGCTAGCTGTGGGTATCCAACATACTTTGTGCTTCTTTTTTTATGTCTTGCCGGCCACATGGCTCTCCAGTTTTTGTGCGGAGACAGATCGTCTCGATAACCCAAAATGTTGCATTCCAGGCGAGAAGGACACGACAGGGCGTAACTTTGGAAACTTGTTCCCCCTTTCCACGTGTGCTATCGTTCCTGCCCCAGTGCCATTTCTTCGCCGAGTTCGCTCTTTCCATGCTCAGTTAGGTGTTACTGCCGTCAGCCTGACATTTTGTCTCGCCACTGAAGAAAAGGAAGGACCTTTTGTCTCGTATCTGACAGAAGGAAAGAGTGTTCGACAAACGCCACGCGCGGTTTCCCACTCAAAATGGAACGATGCAGAAGCAACAGAAAAGGCCCATCGCAAAAACTGTGCAAGGCCCGCAACCCCCTGCATTGACCACCCCACTTGGTGCTCTGGCCGAGACGCCAGCGACGCTAGAGTCACTCGCACGGGCGTCGCCATGCAGTTATTTAGCCTCCCGGATACAGTAGCTTTTCAGCGAGCTTATCATGGAGTGTTGATGTGAGGGCCTGCTTACAGGGAACGGATTCTTTTAGGAAGGAGCGACCACGCTGCAGGTGGCCCACACTACTTGAAGAAGAAGGAAGGAAGGAAGAAGAAAGAAAGAAGGAATGCTGCGCTGAAAAAGGTGCAGAAGAAGGAAAGAACGAACTCTCGTACACATGCGAGGACGATACATCGGGCCCTGCGACGTCGCGATGAGGAAGGCGCGAGTGAGGCTACGAGTGAGCCGCGAACCATCTACGTAGCTTGCTAGAGAAACGAGAAACAAAGAGAGGAATGAGCGACAGGAACGAGACTGTACGATGTACAGGAAAGAGAGAACAACACCAAACCTCACAAATAGAGATCAGACAAGCTCTTTCCTTTTCCCCCAGCTTGGCTCTGCTCGTCATTTCCCAGCGCAATCTCTTGCTCCTTAGACTTTAAGGTGCACGAAATTGCATCCCAGCACGCTTGTCCTGCGGAGAGTCTAGCGAGGTGCGGCTGGACAGGACCAGTCGACCGTCGGCCTCCACAATTCTTGCTGCTTTCGTTGTGAGATGGCGGCGTCGGCCCAATCACGCCACTGACGTCTCTCTGTGAGTTACATCGTCCTCGCTGGGACTTTGCCTTTTTGTCGTCTGCCTCAGTGCTGCTTCGCTCCTTCCCTGCCACCTCCGGCTGAGTGTTCTTTCTCGGTCGGACAGGAGCCCCTGTTCGCGCCTTCCCTCTTCCGCCTGGGGCGGTCTCCACCTCCCCTTTGCCTTTTATCCAGAATCGCTTGTTTCGACTTCTGTCCCCCTTTTTTTTTTTTTTTTTTTTTGGTCCAATGCAGAATCATCTATCCCCAATGCTTGCATGCCCACTCTCTACGCATGCTTGTGGTGCCAGTGCATGCTAGCATTCTCAACGTGGGTGGCCTTCCACACTTTCCATGCATGGCCCCCCTTTGGCACGTTCCCGCTAGACAAGGGTTCTCTCTGCGCTCTCCTCAGTAGTCTTCTCTTGTCTCCAGGAACTGCGACTATTGCCCTGACGATTGACAGGGGGAGCGAACAGAAAAGACGAATCCGGAGTAGTGCTCCATGCTGAGGATGGCCGGCGGGCCTGCTTGCCAGTGAGCTGTTTTCTGTTTTCAGAATTACGCCGGGCCGCCGTTTCTGCGTTCTGGACTCCGCTCTGGTCCTTTCGTTGTTTTTCTCTTTTTCCCTTGCTTTGTGGTGGTGCCGGCCATTTTGTCACGCTCCATCTCGATCTCCCCATTGTTTGTCAAGTTGTCTTGTCTTACTTGTGTGTCTCTTCCCGTCTTTCTTGTCTTATCTAGTCTTCTTGCTTATTCTCTCCTTTGCGCCTGCGACGTATTTTGTACTTTTCCACACTCCTTCCACCTCCTGTTCACTCCTTTCGAACCAATTGGCGATCCCCGACGTCTCTCTCCCCTTCGACACGACATCGAAATCACATTCGAATTCAAATCAAAATAAAAAACCAACACAACAAATATCGGCGCCTTCAGTCTTGACAACTGCCCAACAATCTCGCCAACGGTTCTCTCAGAGTCTGTCCCCAATAGTCTCCCATTCTTCTCGCCACAATGCCCACCTTCATCGAACGCATCCAGTCCAAGCTGGAGCTCTTCCGCCTCGAAAAGCGCTACACCCGCAGCCGCAACCGGCGCTCGACCTTCGTCTCCAACGCCATCTACGTCGACGGCGAGTACGTCTACCAGACGCCCGCCTCCACTGGCTCGTCCTTCAACACATCGACCTCGTCCGCCAGCCGGCAATCCCGTGTCTCCCAGACCCCTTCGTCGGCATCACCAAACAAGCTGCGCAACCGTCTGTCGATGCCCTCTTTTGGCTCCTTGTCCAAGGGATCGAGCCGCACACAAGACTGGCAGACACAGTACCCGTCCATTGACGAGAGCCGTTAAAGAGTGGTCACAATTTCGCCCATTCTGGTGGACAAGATACATACCTCTGACACTCACACGCGCCCGCGCGCGCACACACTCTCACACACACATACACCAAGACGCCGGCAGGACTCTGTGGCAACGTCCTAAAGAACACCCCGGTGCCCGACGACAATGTCTGGCATCCCCTTGTGAACGACCTCGGCGTTGGGCGACACTGTGAACCGATAGGCATTTTGTGGAACGCTGACGGAACCTTGCATCTCCCGATTGCGCCGCATAACTAACGAAAAGCTTTGTTTCCACTGTCTCGTTGAATCTTGTTTTCCAGCCTCCCCTTCTCCTCTTGCTCTACATGGAGTGAGAATGGGTCCCGCGACACACTTTGAACAGCTTCCACCATTTTTGAGTTTGCATTTGGATTCGACTCCAGCTTTTCCCCATCCTTTTACCATTTATGACATCGGCTGCACGCTTGGACATATACCAGCGGTGGTCTTGTTCGACGATCCTTATTACTTTTCTTTTTGTCCGTCGCTCATCATCTTTCTCAGCGAATTGTCTCAGTTTTTCATACATTCTCTAGGGTAGCGCATTCTGCTCCTCTCTTATTATTTCCTTACATGTTGTATTCCATTTTGTTTTCCTGTCCTTGGATGACCCGCACAGCGCCATTGGTCAATCCTATGACAACTGACGGGGAACACAGGCCGACGAGAACGGTCTGATGCGGTTTTGTCGCGTTTTTTTTTTACGCACATTTAGTGTACGATCACAGTTTTGTTTTATTTGCGTCATGACGGAGGAGAGGAAAGAAGACGTTGCTTTGCTTTTCGTGTAAATACAAAAGCAAACATGCAAGGCCAGCAACAGCGGTTGGCCGCTTTTTTATGTACATATTTTTATGCCATATCTTGGATGGTCATACTTATTGAACCCGTTTTTGGATATTCTCGCACTTTATTGGTTCGTTTGTGCAAATGTCAACAAAACTAACGAAAACCGAGCCACTCAGGTTTCTGTCAGATTTTCAATACCAACACTACCAAATTACCCAACGACGGATGCGACTGTGGACAGACACAGTATTGGGGGCGGACTTCTGCACGCCACATCTATCGGCAGCGTTTCTGAGACTGGTCAATTCAATGCATTTGATGCAGCCGAAGAAGTTTTTACTTTTGCTCACTAGTCCATCGCTTGTCGTACAACGGACACCTGCATTATGCAGCCAAGCAAGGGGAATTCGTCCACTCAAACTTTCTTTCTTTTTTCTACCATCACATATCCGGGCCACCCCCACCCTGCCCCCATCAGTGACATGCAGCTCACCCCGATGCGTCCGTGGCAAAGAAACAGCCCGCCCGGCCTACCTGCGCGGGCCCCGAGTTCCTGTGCACCGGCTGCGCGCTCTAGCCACGGCCCTGGGTGCGTCCAAGGTTTCGCGCTGTGACCGACGTTGAGTTTGCCTGCTGTGCTTTGTCAAGTTGACGCGGCGGAGCAGGCCCCGTCGTCCGGACCCAAGATCGATGCGAGGCACCCGGGCAGCGCCTGCACCAGGCTTGCTTGTCCCCAGCGGCCGCACATGGCAATACAGGCTGCAGTGGCCGTCGGGCGGAAACCGTCGAGCCAAAACCCGGCATCGAATGGCAACCATGTGCGACGAAAAGGCGGGGCGCGGCAGTGTGGTGGCGGTTGTGGTTGGAGGGCGGGCACCAGCGCTTCGCGGGCGACGTTCGGTGGTGGTTCCGTTGGCGAACGTTTCGTTCATGCACGCGGAGCCAACAGCCAATGTTTGTTTTCAAAGGTGTGCGGGACGAGGCCCGGCCGTGACGCGGAGAAGCAGACGGGGTAGCCACAGTGGTCATATTCGGCCTCAAACTCGGCTGGCCATGGGAGTTTGCGCTCTTTCGGCTGGGTCGGCGGGGCCGTGTCAGTGGTGCCGAAGCAAGGAGTCTGGATGCGACGGCGGGGTGAGGAGGGTGCGTTTGTTGTGATGGCTCACGGTGGTTGGCCAAGGCCGGTGATGACGAGGTGCTTGTCGATGGCGACAGCGTGGTTCGATTGTGATTTCAGGCGAAGGCGGGCGCGACGGAGGAGGCATAGACTGTGTGACCGTCGGAGGGGCCATGATGGCCAGGCTCTGGTTGATCTGGAGAGTGAGCGAGTCAGTGTGCCAAACGTTGGCACGAGAGACCAAAGGCAGGTTGGCAGACCAGGGCGAGGCGGACAGTTGCATCGGTGGCCTTGTCATTTTTGGTCCTGTAAAATCGAGCTCTGTCTGGTGATGGCTCGTGCAAGTTGCCCTTGAGGGCGTCAACCATCCAGCCCCAACTCCTCTCCGTTTCTTTCGTATTCAGCGATACAGCCAAATAAGACTGCATTTTCTAACTTGGTTAATTTGACGGGCACTCGAGAAAGAAGATGAATTAGTCCGCGGAGGACAGGGTGCCATGACATGAGTGCTCTGTATGACAATCTCTGCGCGTTCCACGGTTTGCCGCCTCCTGTGGTATGTCGACCTTGTTCACTTCATTGCTTGCATGTGTTTCAGGTTCAGCATAAGAAAAAGAGATATTATTAGAGGAGTATTTTGGAGGGGGGTATCGACCAACAAAAGAAAACCACCGTGAGTATGGAGGACTGTGACGTGTGAGCTAAAAAGCCCCACATCACAGCAAAACATGCCATCACCACGACAAGAACAGAAACAGTTCCCGTGTCCGTATCCAAATTATGAACAAGGTAAAACGAAGCAAAAAAAAAAAGGAACAAAATAAATAATAGTAACCGGGGTATCAGAGAGTCCAGAGTCCAGAGCGTATTTTTGAGTAGCGTTTTCCGAGGTTGGTGAGATGCCAGTGACGTTCCAGTCAATTTGTCACGGTAGGGCACTGCCACCCACGACCAACCACAATCACCCCCTTTTCCCACTTACGCAGTCGGGTGCTGCGGCGGCTGGGCACCGGTGACGGGTTGCTCCTGGTACTGCTGAACGGGGGGCACACCGCCGGCGTAGGGTGGCTGTTGGACCTGGTCGGGGTCAACATAGGCCTGCTGCGGCGGCTGCTGGGGGTAGACCTGGGCCTGGGCCTGCGGGGGGTAGGCGGCCTGCTGCTGCTGGACCGGGTAGCCCGTGGCGGGGTCGATGGGGGCGCCCTGGGGCGGGACACCGGCGGGGGCGGCGCCGTTGTTGTAGTTTTGCATCTCGGTGTCGACCTTGGCGGCACCGGCGGGCGCGCCGGCGGTGGCCGTGACGCTGTTCTTGTGCCACTTGAGGAAGGCGAGCACGAGGAAGACAAGGGTGACGCAGAAGAGCACCCACAGCAGGGCGCCGAGGGCGGCGGCGGCCTTGACGCAGTTGAGGGCGTTGCGGTAGGCGCTGGGGATGCGGCTCTTGTAGGCGCCCAGGTAGTGCTCGAGGTTGCCGATGGAGGTGGCCTCGCTGGCGAGGACGGCCCAGGTCGAGAGCCAGAAGATGTTGAGCAAAATCTCGACGGGGATGTGGGCAATGGGGTGGTAGATGGCGGGGACGGCGGCCAGGCTGACGCCGAGCCAGACAAAGTAGAGGACGGTGAAGATGAAGGTGAACCAGGTGAGGCCGAAGCCGGCGGCGCCGGAGCCGAGCTTGGAGGCGGAGTAGGCGGTGAGGACGAGCAGGAGGAAGGCGAGGACGAGCTGGGCGATGCGGACAAAGAGCGTCCACTTGGGCAGTGGCAGGACGTTGGAATGGCCCTGGCCGTCGACGAAAGCAGACATGATGGGGGGGGGGGGGGGTGTGAAGGCAAGACAGGAGATAGGAGACTGTATCGGCTGATGACGATGAGTTGGTGATGAGAGTGGCTGTCAACAAACGAGAGGTTGTTCGCTTGCAAGGCTGGACTGAGGCAGAAGAAGCAGAGGGGAAAGGAACGGGTGAAGAGGAGTGGTGTGGTGTGTGAGGGTCTTGGTCTTATTTAAAGGACAGAGCAAGGAAATAAAAGAGCTGGGGAGCTGAGGCTGAGGAGCTGAAAGAGGAGAGCTGCAGAGCTGGGCAATACAGATAAACTTTGAAGAGCCGCAGGGAGGGCACCACGTCGGAGGAGTGAGGGGCTGATCTTGGTGGTCTGTAATACTCTGTGCACGGTGTGTGAAAGAGGTATGAGGTGCGAGGACGCAGAATGGTGACCAGTGAAAGAGGAATAAAAATAAAAGAGTACGTCGTAACTTGAAGTGACGAACTGTGGTCACAAGCAAAAGGCGAGCCAAGACACGACTGAACCAAGGATTCTCGTCTAGGCCGCGCCCAACAGCCCAAGACAGATTGCGCCAGGATCAGCCTCTCACAAGGAATTACGCCCAGGCATCTCGGAAAGCGAACTAGGGTGTGTTTCTGGTTTTCTTGTCCTCCGTGGCCTCGACATCCGTTTGGTGGTACTGGAACACGACTGTACGATGTAATTTGTGTCCGTGGAATACGTGTAAGATACAGCCGTTGCTGCCAACCATGGTTACAGCATGTTGTGCAGCCTGTTTGTACCCTGGACGGAGACGGTACGTGCAAGGAACATCACACAATGAGGAAAGAATGAAATGGAAAACGAAGAAGAGAGACAGACGCGTTTGAATGTTGCCAAGTGACCAAGCAGCCAAGATTGGGCGCATCACACTAATACAGTTCTGGTATCCACTATCAGGGCTCCTGGGCTCCTCCTACAAAGGACGCCTGTTTGGCGGTGACCTCGTCCATTCCGCACTTTTGCCGTCCCTTTGCCGCGACACCACAAACGGCATCGCATTCTCCACTTTCCAGTGCCATTTTGGATTTTGCTCGAGTTCCATCGTGCGCCTTGCCAAGCAAGCTGCAGTCCGATGGGCAGTCGATGGGACTGGAGCTGGAGCCGCTGGCGAGGCAGACATGGCCAAGATTGCAAGACTGCAGAAAAGAGGGACAATGCACAATCGGGACGTGTGACCATGCAGAACCACCCAAACAAGCCACAAAATTGGCAGACCGCATCTGGAACGCGCTGCCAGTCGGTGCTGATTGGACAGTCGTGGTGGGAGAATGGGGGAGACAAAGACGAGGATGAGGATGGGGACGAGCTGCCCTTCAATAGCCACCAACGGGCCAGAGCCAACAGAAAAGCAGTCTTTTGTCGATCATCAGCCATCGTTACTTTCTTTTCTCCTTTCTCCTTCTCGCCCTGGCGACCATTCTGAGCCAGGCGTCTCGGACAGTCGCACTGTTGTATGCCAAAACGAGCAGACTAGCAGACTATGTCGACTCTGCAGACTATGCAGACAAAAAAAAAAAACTAGACTATTGGATTCTGCATATCATATTTCGTAGTCTTGGGGGCGCATACGATGGTTATCTTGGCAGCGGCTTGTCAAGTGCCAACCAAGATGCAGCCAGTCAAGACGGTTCATTTCTCTTGTTTTCTTGTCGTATCTTGGAGACTCCTTTTTGCGCTGCGGTTGCAATGAGAACCAGTCGGCCAGAATTGCTCCATGTAAACTGATCGTGCCGTCTTACGCTGCAAGGCGACGACCCTGCGTTGTCTGTTTTGCTGCTCACCAGCGCCAACGGCAACAATACCGCCCTGTGGGTCTCTAATTTTAACACGGGACCTGGCGCAGATTTTCGAATTAAGGTGTAGGCGACCCGCGGAAAACAGTGGACCGTAGTGGATGGGTGGATGCAGTGGATGCAGTCGCTAAAATGAGTGGAAAAATGAAAATGACTAACGCCTGACCTTGAGCCATCAGCGCGCCCCTAAACAAAACAAAACTGCCCTGCCGAGCTACAAAGTAAGTTCAGCCCCGGCTAGTGGGGGTTCGCGAGTGGGACGGCAGAACGTATCAGTGCCACAACAGAGAAATTTCAAACGGACGTTCACGTCAGGGAGGAAAGCCGGATAGGCAGCTAGCACAGTTGGCAAGTTGGTCCCAGGGATACCCATCGTGAAATCGATCCGTTGGGTCGACTGACCGGTTGGCGGCCTCTCTTTTCTTCGGTTTTGGGGGCGATTGATTTCGATGGAGAGAAGACTTGTGAGAAAGTCGAGCAGAAGAGGAGGAGGGGAGAAGAGAAGAGGAGAGGGTGTGGAGAGAAAAGGGCAAAGCTATGCTAAAACAAGTGCCGTGACTCAAAGTGATCGACATGGCGAGCGTGTTCGGACCCTGTCCCCGATGTCGCATCCACAGGAGCACGGAAAAAACTCTACAATCGACAACAATCGGCTCAAGACAGGCACACATATATGCGCATAGCATCATCAGCGTTGATGCGCAGGAGAGCGGTCTCGGGACGAGCCACTGGATGGCAGCGAGCAGGATGCGGTGGCTGACGGGCGACCGTGGCAGCGGCCGTGGCAGCGACAGTGGCAGCGACAGTAGCAAGGCGTTGGGCCGCGGCGGTGACTGCCTTGTGTCGACACGGGTGCCCCGCCGTGAGTGCGTGGTCCGCGAATTGCGCAAACGACGCGTACTGGCCGTACCAGGGTCGGAGCACGGACAGTATGAGTGTCCGCATCATTGTGGCCGACCTCGCCTCTCTGCGTCATCGTCCCACCGCGAAATCCGCCGCACAACGCCGCGCCGCAAACAGTTCGCCCGAGGCCGGCAGCCGCCACGGATATTCACGGCATCGCGGTCCTGGATGCACGCTGGCTTGGTTGTGATGTTGATAAGGAACTGGTTTGAGCAAAAGATGACCCACCACGTCCGGCGGCGTTGTTCCATTTCGCGCCCATTGTTGTAGCTCTGAAAACCAGAGGCGGGCGACGGCAATGTGCTTTGCGTACAGCTCGTCTCTCGGGAGGATCAGTAGGATTCAATGCATCACCAGTCACCGTACAAGAGGACGTAGTTGAATTCTTGGGCTGTGACCCGAAATGTTGTTGGCTAGGAGCCTTGTATACGATCCATACACATACGGCGATTGTGACCCAGGCTGGCTAAACGTGTTCTTCTCCCTGTTAGTAATTATTTCTTGTCTTCATTTTATATATCGGGAAAAACAACACGTCGGTCATTATATGTACATAAAAGAAGACTTGGATCCAACATACAACAATGAAATCATGACCATCCAACTGCACTTTCATAATCATGTGACTGTGTATAAAACAGAAGTGACCAGGTATCAGCGGCATTATTATCGGCAAACCCACGTCTATCCTGTAGGCTGATGTTGTTCACAGATGCTCATATAAGCACAGAATACTTGGCTGCTTCATGATCAGATCCTGTGACGCAGTGTTGATGCCGTGGCTGTCCGTTCAGTCCATCCGTCGACGGTGGTAAAAAAGAAAATACGGGATGGCCAGATCTCGGTCTTGTCTTGGCATCTCCACACTCCGCTATACGGTACAGCAGTCCATTGTCGTGAGCCGACGTCACGGCCCCTGGCAGAGTGGGACCTTGGCGTTTGTCGTATATCGCATTCAATGTTGACGGCGTCATCCGAGTCGGGTGATCGATTCTTGTACGTGGACGTGGTCCAAACGGGCAGCGTATGGCTCCGGCGTATGTTGTCCAAAGTATACGACGGAGTATGTAGATATATATTGTGACAGATCAACGAATTTTGAAACGTCAATCCACGTCAACAAGAGCTTCTCAGTGTACCGGAAAGGGTCCGTGAATCAGATGTACGTATTCCAGAAACATATAGAATCAAAACGACCAACACTATTGCAACGGGACCACCACCGTGTGCCGCCCATGTCGGCGAGCGTGTCGGCGCCTTATTTATTTTGGTATTATGACTGTTCCGGGTGCCATGATCAACCATGCCGACATCCGACGTCGAGTCACAACTGACGCTCAACAGCGTTATCCTCATGTAGACACCGACGAACACACACACATACACAGACACAGGCCCGTGTCTTCCGCTACTCAATGCCCTGCTTTCCCGACGCTGGTCACTCGCGGTACATAGCGGCCCGCGCTTGTTGGACGACTATACCGAGGCGCCAAGCCGGCATAGTATCGATGACTCGGACGTTCGTCGCAAGGCTGCATTCGCCCGTTGTATTGATACCATTGACAATTTTCTCAGGGCCACCCCCGAGGCGTGTGCACGAGGGAGCATGTCGCTTGGTAGCGACAATAAGGCAGTTGTCATTCTATGATGTACTTGACGTCGTTTTGCCGTTTCAGTTTTCCTGTTGTACTCCATACGAGGTATGCCGTTTTCCACGTACTTTTCTCCCATTGAAAGAGCGTGGGGGCAGACTCTAGAGCTCTCTAAACAGGTCCACAAGTCCAAAGGTCAACAGGTCCACAGGTCTATCGCGGCTGTTATATGCCGACCGATTGGTACACTTTACCTCCCACAAAAAATATACGACTGTTTTCAAACTCTGCTCGTCTGCATCTGTTGTCTGCAGGCTGGCGGCACAGACACGACTTGCAGCACGTCATTTGGCAGATCAGGGCTAGGGTCGCAGTGTCTGCATCTCTGCCGCCCATGTCTTGCCCGTGTTCTGCCAATGCCTATCTGTGCCGGTGATGCAAGACTGGGTCCTTGAAAACGCCATCGGCTGCTAACCATACGTTTCGCATTTGTGGGTCGGTCTTTGTCAACAAAAGTCATCCTCTGTACGGAGTCAATACCGAGTACACCGTACTACTCCGTGCGAAGTAGCCGACCTTTGTGACAACATGTCGAGGCCCGCTAAACGGAGATCCGGAGATACATCAACGTGTATGTAAGACCCTGTACACATGTGTCATGTCGATTGCATCGTCACGTCGCGCGCTGCATTGCTCCATCCTGATCTTAGATGGGGAAGTTCAATACACTGCGTCGTACGGAGCAGATAGACTGAAACAGGAAACAGGAAACAGGAAAATGGAGTGGCAATGCGACGTACAGAATACCACTTTCCAAAGCTGGCACGATCCAACCCCCAAGGCACACGTGCAGAGCAGCCTACAAGATTCAACCCGACGATCCTATTTAAGCGGCCTGTGCCGCAGAGTCATGTATATACGGAGGTATACACCCCATAGTGACAAAAGGAGCTGGAACGTCAAAGAGCAACCTGCATCCGTGGCCCCGTGGAGAGCGTCGTTAGCATCACCATGTCGGAAAAATCAGAAAAATCAGCAACCGTCATGGACATTGCGCCGGCGGCGGAGCACCCTATCTCGTCGTCGACCTCGGACTCGGACATTGACGCGTTGCCGACCAAGCGTTCGCGCTTTACCGGAGACGCATTTGTGTCCGGCGCCGCCGTGGAGATTTATGAGCCCATTCCCGAGTATGAAGGCCGGCACCGCTACGATCCGACGGCGGAATGGACCGAAAAGGAGGAGAAGACACTTGTTCGGAAGGTGAGGCGTTTGCTAGCTGTTCCCCCCCCCCCCCTTTTTCCTTCCTTTCCTGCTTGTCCTCTTCCTCATCCGCATGCTGACCGCACAGTTGGACAAACGCATCTGCTCGTGGGTGTGCCTCATGTTCTTCGCCCTGCAGCTGGACCGCGGCAACATCTCGCAGGCCCTGAGCGACAACATGCTGGGCGACCTCGGCCTGACCACCAACAACTACAACTATGGCATGATGATCTTTTATGTCTGCTTCCTGTCGGCCGAAGTGCCGTCGCAGATGATCTCCAAGAAGCTGGGGCCCGACGTCTGGATCCCCATCCAGATGGTCGTGTGGAGCGTCATTGGCATCTGCCAGGGCCTCGTCCAGGGCCCCAAGAGCTTTTACGCCACCCGCGCCCTCCTCGGCCTCGTCGAGGGCGGCTTCATCCCGGACGCGCTGCTGTACCTGTCCTACTTTTACACCAACAAGGAGCTGCCCCTGCGCGTGAGCTTCTTCTACTGCGCCTCCAACGGCACCTTTATCGTGGCCGCCTTTTTGGCGTACGGCATCCTGCACATGCGGTCCGTCGGCGGCTGGGAGGGCTGGCGCTGGCTGTTTGTGCTCGAGGGCGCGCTGACGGCCGTTGTCGGCCTCATTTCGTGGTTCTACCTGCCGCCCGGCCCGACGCAGACGGCCAGCTGGTTCCGCGGCAAAAACGGATGGTTTACCGAGCGCGAGGAGGTCATCATGGTCAACCGCGTCTTGCGGGACGACCCAGCCAAGGTGGGTCACTGTCATACGTCCATTTCTGCTTCTACTGCTGCCATACTTTCAGGACCATGTAATCTAATGCCAACAGGGCGGCATGCACAACCGGCAGGGCCTCAGCTGGACGCTGCTCTATAAGTCCCTGATGGACTACGACCTGTGGCCCATGTACGCCATGAGCTGGACCCTGCTCATCCCCGTCCAGCCCGTCGCGTCGTACCTTACGCTCAACCTCAAGGCCCTCGGGTTCGACACGTTTGAGACGAACCTCCTGACCATCCCGGCCTACGTCCTGTTCCTCATCCAGCTGGTCTTTTGGACCGTAGTCTCGGAGAAAATCAACAACCGCATGGCCATTGTGGCCTTTTACTCCATCTGGTGTCTGCCGCTGCTGCTGGCGCTCGAACTGCTGCCCGCAGCGGCCAGTCCCTGGAGCTGGTATGCGGTCACGCTGCTCCTCATTGGCTACCCATACATTCATTCCATCAATGGTACGAAGCCCTCATCGTTATACTGTTCGTGCTGTAACATACACCGCAACGACTAACACCTCGCAGTCAGTCTGATCTCGCGTAATGCCGGTTCCGTGCGCACCCGAACGGTGGGCAGCGCCTTGTACAACATGATTTGCCAAGCCAGCTCCGTCATTGCAACTCAGGTGCGCTATACGACCGTCTCCTTCTCCTGTCCTGGCCACCCTATACACACAAAGCAAACTAATAGCGACGTCATAGATCTACCGCGCCGACGACCAGCCTCTGTACAGACGCGGAAACAAGGTCCTTCTCGGCATCGTGGCCTGGAACCTGGTGATTACGGCATTTGTCAAGGGCTACTACATGTGGCGGAACAAGACCCGCGACCGCACCTGGGGTGCCATGTCGTCTGCGGAGCGGGACGCGTATCTGCGAACCACCAAGGACGAAGGCAGCAAGCGGTTGGACTTTCGGTTTGCGCATTAGATGTGGGATAGAACATATGAAAGTCGACGCACGGCGATTGCTTGACTATAGAACACGAAAGAGAAGGAAACACGAATATAGAAAACAAAAACTTTATTTTTCCGTACATACCTCCGTAAGACTTACGTACCATCTCCAGAACGGCCTCGAAAGACATGCCACGAATCCAGGTTGTTGTTGACTGACAGCGACAGCACAGTCTGCGCGTCTGCAACTGTCAACAACACGTCGGCAAGCTCCATTGACACTCGGCTATCGCTAGTCGCGACAAGGTGCTGGTCCATGTCTCGCGGGTACGTCGGTGGGACCAGACTTGTCGCGTGTGCTTGCTATGCTCAACTCAGCTGCTGACTGTCCCCAGGTTCGACCGTACCGCTGCGCAGATGCCTTGGCTTGACTTTGTTTTGGCAGGAACCTTTGGTCCAGCGCGTCGGCCCGCCGAACCTGTAGAACGTCACGTGCATCGCGGAAATGGTCCGCATGCAGGAGATAGTCCAAACGTTGCATATATGAAAATATACTGTGAGAACAACTTACGGGGCAGCACGGCCTTTCAAGAGTCGGAGAATCGCGGCGTCGGCATGGGGTGGCGTCACGCACGGACCCGCGTGCGGGACGAACGACCAGTGGCGGCCTTTTTGCACAACAGAAAGACGACGACGCTGAACAATGCACATGTTTCTTTCCATCAGCCGCCTGTGGTATATGTCATGTCTTTGTCTACGTCGTACTTCTATCGATGCAGAATGGCGAAAGCTGTCGTCGAGTCGCGACATGGAGCCGTGCAGATGACGCGATTGTCTCGGCGAATCACACAACTTGCCCTTTTCAGCATGACGGAGTCGTGTAAGTCGCCTGGGACCCACTTTTGACGACCTCTCTTCACAACGCCGTTGTGAGAAGCAACATCTGTGGACAGAACACGGGCTGAGATTGTATTGACGCCGGTTATTTTTATTCAGCAGATGCAGGAGGAGAAACGAAGCGTTCGAGTCATTTCACGCCAGCGGAACGGTTGCACTGCGACATTCTCCATCCTGGAGAGACTCCGTACTTGGCATTCTACACTGGCCTCCATCGTCACAATTAACAGTTATGCCCAGCACGGACTAGTATTGCTCTCTCGCTTGGTTTCTACTTTTGGAAGCTTGATCCGTCCCCTCCTTTCTGCATGAGCGAGTCCGCCCCCGGTTTCTCCGGGCCCTTGTGTTCTGACCTGTGGTACAATTGTACTCCATACATTCCCACTCCACGGCAGACCAGGCAGTCGAGGCCAGCAAACAGCCCCCGACCAACAGGCCAACGGACCAAGCAGGCTTTAGCCGTCGATCAGGCGTTGGGGCATTGGCCAAAAGAGGGGCGCCCTTGCGACATTCGTGATCGATATGTCGTTGTACCCCGCGGAAACGCGACAAGACAGAGTCGACGGCAGCGGTCGAGCCGCCTGTGCTTCTTGTGCCTCTTGTGCTTCTTGGACGTTGTTTGTCGTGCCGTGAGTAATTGACGTGGGTTCTGTGTCCTCGCGGAGCTCGCTGGCCGGTCTCGCAGAGGTGTTGGACTCTTGTCGTTGTCTTCAGTGAAGGGCACATCTGCCTGACTCTCCCGAATCGAGTTTCCCTCGGTCGATATAAATAGGAACCCTTGCTCAAAACCTCGACGGAGACAGAAGCCCCCTTTCTATTTCCATCTCTTGCATCTCGATCACAGATCCGATTATCTGATCGTACATGCTACTTCCCATTGCAAACGCCTGCAACGACGCCTCACGCTGAAATCGCAGATAAACGTGCATCGAGAAGCATCCATTACCTAAATATACCCCCATACCCCCCCATCCTCATCCCACCCTTTTCGTCGTCCTCGCACACAACCCCCCACAACCTCTGACAACATGGCGCCCTCAGCCATTGAGACCATCACGGTCCCTGAGCCCCCCAAGCTGCACACCACCACCGCGGCCACCGGCGACTACAAGGAGCTGTCCCCCACGCGCTTCAGCCGCGAGGACGAGGTCGCCGGCATCGAGGGCTTCGAGGCCGCCAAGTACCCCCACTACCTGCCCACGTGGAACCCCGACGAGCACTACCCGCCGCTGCAGCCCTTTGAGCACTACGAGCACGGCAAGGACGCCGACACCAGCTTCCCGGAGCTGCTGCCGGCCTCGGCCCAGCGCGTCGACCTGACGCCCACCATTGGGTCCGAGGTGCGCGGCGTGCAGCTCAGCTCGCTGTCGGACGCGGGCAAGGACCAGCTGGCGCGGTTTGTGGCCGAGCGCAAGGTGGTGGCGTTCCGGGCGCAGGACTTTGCCGACCTGCCGATCCAGCAGGCGCTCGACTTTGGCGGCTACTTTGGGCGCCACCACATCCACCCGACCTCGGGCGCCCCCGAGGGCTACCCGGAGATCCACCTGGTGCACCGCGCCGCCGGCGACCGCACGGCCGAGGCCTTTTTTGCGTCGCGGACCAACTCGGTCGCGTGGCACTCGGACGTGTCGTACGAGCAGCAGCCGCCGGGCACCACGTTTCTGTACATCCTGGACAAGCCCGAGACGGGCGGCGACACGCTGTTTGTGGACGGCGTCGAGGCGTACAACCGCCTGAGCCCGGCGTTCCAGCAGCGGCTGCACGGCCTGCAGGCGACGCACTCGGGCATCGAGCAGGTCAACTCGAGCGTGGCCCGCGGCAGCATCAAGCGCCGCGACCCCGTCTACAACGTCCACCCCATTGTGCGCACGCACCCGGCCACCGGCGAGAAGGCGCTCTACGTGAACCAACAGTGTATGTCTCTTGTCACCTCACATGTATTTTGTGTATGTACTCGTGCTAACCAACCCCCAGTCACCCGGGAAATCGTCGGCCTGAAAAAGGAAGAGTCGGACGCGCTGCTCGACTTTCTGTACCACCACCTGGCCCTCGGCGCCGACTTCCAGGCCCGTGTCAAGTGGGAGGAGGGCACCGTCGTCGTCTGGGACAACCGCGTCACCCAGCACACGGCCCTTGTCGACTGGAAGGGCGGTGCCCGTCGACACCTGGCCCGCATCACGCCGCAGGCCGAGCGGCCCTTTGAGACGCCGTTTGAGGCGAAGGCATGAGCGGCCAAGGGAGGGCATGGCATGGGCTTGAAAGGCTAAGCAGCCCGCAAAAGATAGCATTCATGAGCATTGCATTGATGATTCGAATCGTATTCTCAAATGTCTTGGTCACTGCAACTCGTACATCGTATCTCGTAAATCGTGTCTCGTAAAATGTAATCACAAGTCTGCTTCATCGTCACAGAAACGACGGAATCGTATCAAGAGGACCCTTGTCTTGCTCGTCTCTCTTGTGCTCACGTCGACGCTTCCTCTCGAGCAGGCGATCAGCCTTTTCCTGCGCCCGTCGTTTTCGTAGCGTCTGCATCAAGTCACCTGCATCGTCGAGGTCGTCGATGTCGTCGAGGTCGGCAGGGTCGTCGAGGTCGGCAGGGTCGTCGTCTTCCTCATCTTCGTCATCACCCTCCGTCTCATGCCTGGCCTGTACATCCCGCGCTTGGACATCTGGCGCAAACGACACGGACCTCTTGTCTGGTGGGCCGTCGCGGCCGGCTATTCGATTTTGGCCAGGTGTAGCGGCCACTGGTTGTCGTGGTGAGCGTGGAGGCACGTGTGGTGACGATGTGAGTGGCCGGGCGGTCGTCTTTTGCTGCACAGGCGGTCCATCCAGGTCGTCATCGTCGTCATCGTCATCGTCGACTTCCCCGCCTCCAATACCGCTGCCTGGCACAACGGCCGACGGTCGGTTCCCCGCTACGGATGCCAGCGACACCAGCGCCGGTCGGCTCTTGCGTGGGTCGCTCTCCATCAGATCGTGCAGTGCCGTGCCCGCCCAGGGTGTGTTGTCCGTGTCGTTGACGTTGTCGTCGTCGTCGTTGTCACCGCCAGCGCCGCCGGCATGTTGGACCAACCCCACGGAACGCACAGCCGCTGCCTGTTTGGCTCGCTGCTTGGCCGCCGCTGTGCGCCGTGCCACGCGATCCCGTGCCGCTGCTGAGACGCCGGTCATGGCTGTCGGCCGGGCGAGCGAGCGAGACGCCGTGGCCGCGGCCGTCGGGCCCTTGGCCTGCTGGGCCCGCCGCTTGAGTCGCTGGTAGGCGGCGGCGTGGAGATGGGCCGTGAACGTCTGGGCGACGGCGAGCAGCTCGTCCTCGACCATGCGGTAGCGGTCGTCGTGGTCCATGCCGTCGACCATGAAGCTTTCCGGGGGCGGTGCCGGTGGTGGCGATGTGGACGGTGTGCGGGCTGTTTGTTGGTTTTGAGACGCATGTGCCCTTCCCTTTGAGGACGAGGACTTTGCTTTCTTGGATGCACGGCGGGTGTCGCCGTCGTTGTGGCTGTTGTTGTCGTCGTCATCGTCATTGTCATCCTTGCGACGTCCTAAACGACTCGATGCACTAGGCGAAAACGACCGGCGATGCGCAGCAGGCCGTTGTGGCCGTGGCCGTGGCTGGACATTTGCGCCTTGTCGTGCCCATGGCAGTTTGCGCGCCATGCTCGTCGTCTGTTGTGATGATACTCATGGTATGGCGACCATTGCCGGCACGTCAAGGCAACCCGCGACGACGTGTTTAGTGGCGGTAGCGATACAGTGCGGAGTGCCATGTAGTGCAGACTTCACTCCGTATTACAGTGTGTATTGACCATGCTTACTGTATCAATATACACTGTGTCACCACCACGTCTCACAAACGAAATCGACGACGAAATACTTTGTATGACAAACTCTGGCGATGCTTCTCCTCAACAAACGGTAATTGCACAACGCCGGTCCATCACTTGACCGGCCGCGATCTGCATGCATAGAGCGATCAGTCGGCGAGGGATTTTTTGGATAATTTTACAGCCCGCGGGCGACAACGATATTACGGAATATGCCAGTCCCGGCCGGGACGGCCTGAGCTACAGACAGACGGAGATGGAGGACGAATTAAAATGCCTCGTCTGTGTCAAGCATTTTGTCACGCTTGCTTCGTCTCCGCCCATCACGTCCCCGTCCTTGCATAGGCTCAACATTGCAGTCCGCCCAGGCGCATCCAAGTAAGGAGGCACCTGCACAGGACAAGACACAGAAACAGCGCAACAGCTCAACAGCCGACTGGCTAGCGGTCATTTCCAGTCACAGATGTACCCGTCTGACTGCCTGCTATGTCTGCTGTTTTGACCGGCGCTGCACAGACTCGCTTTTGCGATGGTCAGGGACCGCTGGCTGGTTGCCTCCCGTTTGGGAAGTCTCGTAGAACAATTGGACAGAACAAAAAAGAACGTCGCGCTTGGTGCGACACGTCAACTGTCTCATCGAACGCCGAAGACGAACGAATCGGTGCATGGGTCGTTCAAGTGTTGCTGCGTGAATGGCCAGGACGAGCGGACAGCAGAAACAAGCGCCATCTTCAAACGCCGCCGATGTTCTCCATTAAATTACAGGTCAACACAATGTCAACACAGCACAGGCAACGGCCAGGGCAGGCAAGCAAACGGCAGACAGGCAACGGCAACCTCGCTGTGGCATGTGCCCCGCAGGGAGGTATCTTACCTGAAGCTCCGTTGCAGAACCGCCGTGTTCCTGGCGATTGCGCTGCTGCGATTGGCCAGGTGTTTGAAACAACACCAAAAAGCACTAACGAAGCGGCCCAGATCGCCCAGCAGTGCCCTGTGCGTGCCAAAACTGTGGCCAGGAACCACCCAACCCAGGCACCACCAGGAATGCAAAGCCGGTCCCCACCTTTCCAGATTTGGCACTGGCAGGCGGTTGGGACGCAACGCCATTGGGTGGCCAGCAGTGTAAGTTGAGAAAAGGACATCCATTCCTCTGACCCCAACCACAATCAGCCCGTGAAAGAACTTTTTTCTGCTTTTTTGTGGGCTCCATCCATTGTTTGGAACGACTGGCCATGAGCAAACCGACTGTACGACATACAGCCATTCAAACAGCGTTCCTGAAACAAGTCGACCTGGGGCTGGACAGGCGGGCGATCACAGAACACACGGAAGGCGGAAGCCAGTAGCCACAAGAAGGACCTGTACAAGTGTTTGTGCTTGTGCCCTCTTCGGTGCGCCTCCAAGTGACAGGTGAACAATGTGTAGCCTCCTCGTTAATCATGTCCTCGTTAATCCTGCCCTCGTCCCTCGTGTGCCCCGTTTGCTCCTTCCCGCCGTAGTATGCCCGCGCCTGTGTGAGCAATGAACAAGCTTTCCTGCACCTCCTGCCTTTTTTTATTCCTGCACTGTACCGTATAGACACTTCGGGAAGGCACGTCTGGGTCGTTCTTTCCTGTTCCTGCCTCCCTCAGGCGTGAGCAGGTTTTCGACTGGTTGGGTGAACAGTCCTCCTTCTCTCAGACATATAAAAGTTTGCTGCCCGGACGTCCTCTTGGCATCTTTTCTTTTCCCTCTCTCTTTCTTCTCCATCATCATCATCAACCAATACTCTGCAATATACTGCAACACACGCGACGCACACAACACAAGCAAACAAACACACACTCTCTCGAACGTTGCTACTGTCTTCTGGTAAGACAGTTGCTCCATAGTTCCACATTGTCCTCCCTCTCTCCGAAACATCGCCAACTTTCGACTTGCTGCGATCCTCTTTCTCCAACACCAAACAGCTTTCCACTTCTCTCAAGACTGTCTCAGGAAGACATCTTCATACACATCACCAACTGCCTCAACCTCTCCCTGCTCACACCACACACACCACGAACATCATGTTCGCCCACGTCCTCACTGTGGCCCTCGTGGCCCTTCTCTCGGCTTCCCCCGTTCTGGCTCACATGACTATGGCTTCACCTGTTCCCTTTGGCAACCCGACCACGTCTCCCCTGAACTCGGACGGCTCCAACTATCCTTGCCAGATTGTCGGCTCAGCTTCCACGTTCTACGCCGACTCCGCCTCGTCTGCCAACAACACCATGGCCTTGGGCGCCACCCAGACCCTTAGCTTCCACGGCAGCGCCGTCCACGGCGGCGGCTCCTGCCAGCTGGCCCTGACCAAGGACCTGCAGCCCTCCGCGTCCACGTCGTGGCAGGTTATCCTGAGCATCGAGGGCGGCTGCCCCACCACCGACGGTAGTGGCCCCAGCACCTACGACTACACCATCCCGGACTCCATTGCCCCCGGGAAGTACGTCTTTGCATGGACCTGGATCAGCAAGCTGTCCGGCGCCCCCGAGTACTACATGAACTGTGCGCCGGTGACCATCACCGGCAAGGCCGCCAAGCGCGATGCCATTGAGGCGCGGGACGGCAGCGCGTCGTCTTCATCGTCTTCGTCGTCCGCCCTCCCCAACCTGTTTGTCGCCAACCTGGCCTCCATCAACAGCTGCAAGACCACCACCAGCACCGACCCCGTCTACCCCGACCCCGGCCCGAACCTGCTGAAGCCCAGCAAGATGACGACCAACTTCCAGCCGCCCTCTGGAACCGACTGCTTCCCACTGGGTGCCTCGTCGAACTCGTCTTCTGGCTCTGGCTCTGGCACTGGCTCTGGCTCTGGCTCCGGCTCCGGTTCGTCCAGTGTCGGTGCTGGTTCTGCCTCTAGCGCCGGCCCCGTCGTTGCCTCCTCTTCCAAGGCCACCTCGGTGGCCGCTCCCGCCACTACCCTGACCACACGGACGAAGTCAGCATCCTCCTCTGCTACCGGCACCGCCAATGGCACGGCCACGGCCACGGGCGGCGTCTTTGTCACCGTCTCCACGGGCGCCCCGGGCGCTACCGGAGCCAGCAAGACTGCGTCTGGCACGACGCCATCTACCACCCCGGCCTCGGCTGTTTCACCCGCGTCGGCTGCTCCCAAGGCCTCTGGATCTGCCTCGTCTTCGGGCTCTGGTGGTGGTCTCAGCGGTGCCTGCACGACCGAGGGCATGTTCAACTGCATCGGCGGTACCCGGTTCCAGCAGTGCGCGTCCGGCACGTGGACGGCTCTGCAGGCCATGCCTGCCGGCACCAAGTGTCAGGACGGCCAGAGCACGACGCTCTGGGCTCGCAGTGAGATCAACTCGGCCAAGCGCCTCCGTCGTGCCCGCCGGCTGTAGGCAGCGACGACAAAAACGACGACGACAAGCCTCGTTTTCGGCTGGTCATTTCCTGGTGATGTGACCATGTAATATCCAACAACCCTTCTATTCTTTAATCCCTCTTCTTCACTTCGAGAATCCCCATTTAACTCTATGTTTTTGTCTCTTTTGCCCCATTTTGTACCTCTTTACTTTGCATCGTGGTCGAGCACACTTTTGCACCCACGCACATTGCGCACGTTGCCTTTTTTTCCCTCTTTCCTTCGTTCGTTCTTTTTTGTCTTTTTTGACAACTTGGCATTTCTGGCATTTACATTGGCAGCCGCGACGGCCCAAAATTGGTCTCTCATGACACACAAGTATCTTTGCACCCAAAAATACGAAAACAATTTGATACAAACAGCCTTGACCCAGCTTGCAAATCAACGTGACATGCATGTAAACGTAAACGAGAATAAATAACCCGACGTAAATAACTAATATGATGTGCTCCGAGGAACCGTCATAATCTTCCGTCACATAATCATCCGTCCCCTCCAAAGTGCCTACATTAGCCGAGCCAGGAAAACACCGCAATCAAAAGAAAAGACGTTGCCGCGTGTCGCTCGGTACTTGATGCTTCTTTCCGTCGATTGTCCCCGAGGATGATGTGTGTTACTGATGTTCTGGTATTTTAGCCTCTTTTTTTGGTTTTTTTTATTTTATTTATAATTTTTATTTTTGGTTGAAAAAGCAAAGCGATTCAAATAAAATTAGATATATAGGTCTGTTTTGGTACACATCGAAATAAAAAGCCTACGCAACGCATTTCCAATCCAACTGCCCCGGCGGTTCATCAAAACCGCCGGTCTCCCCGCTGCCACACACCCTTCTCCACAAGATGTCCAATATACACCGGGCATGAACTGGAACATGGGACCGGTGCCCCGGACATTGTGCCAAGTTAATTGACAGACGACTCTCGACATGAGCCGGTGGGGAAACGATCTGGTGTGCGGGCTGTTGGAGGCCCTTTAAAAACGCGGAGAACCGTGTACGACTGTCTTCCTACCCCGGAAATCTGTCGACATCTGTCGACATCTGCAAAGGTTCGAACATACGCGCAAACGCATTGGCATTGGCGCAGGCCCAGCTTGAACGGCAACACACCAAGTGCATTTCTCATCGTACCCATCCATGGCGCGACTTTTGCTGGTCCCGCTGCTACTCGCGGCGCTCGCCGCTGTCCCGGGCGCGCATTCAGCCGCCGTGTTCCCGCAGCCGCGCGACGTCGCCGTGCCGGGCACGCTCGAAACCACCGACGGCATCGACAGCACCGATGGCACCGCCGCCGCGTCGTATACATCGTCCTATTGGAACGACGGCACGGCCACGGTCAAGTACACCAACGGCCCCAACGGCCAGTACTCCGTCACCTGGTCCGGCGACAAGGGCAACTTTGTCGCCGGCAAGGGCTGGAACGGCGCGCCGCCGGCCGCGGTCAACTACTCGGGCACCTTTGAACCCAAGGGCAACGCTTACCTGTCCATGTACGGCTGGACCACGAACCCGCTCGTCGAGTACTACATTGTCGAGTCGTACGGCACGCACAAGCCCTGCTCGTCGCCCAGCGACGAGGCCACGCAAAAGGGCAACGTCACCGTCGACGGCTCGACGTACGAGATTTGGACCAAGATCCGGCGCAACAAGCCGTCCATCCAGGGCACGGCCACGTTCCCGCAGTTCTTTTCGATCCGCACGGACCGGCGCGTCGGTGGCACGGTGCACACGGACGCGCACTTCAAGGCGTTTGCCGCGGGCGGTCTCAAGATGGGGACGCAAAAGTACATGATTGTGGCGACGGAGGGCCAGGACAGCAGCGGCACGGCATCGATTGACGTGGGCGTCGCGCCGGCGGCGGCGGCGTGAAGGGCGAATGGGGAGGGGGAGGAGAAGGGGTGTGTTAGTGTCTTCGTTTTGCTGATCAAATCCCTTTGTATTCAAGATTGATTCGCTCTACACAGAAATTACATCATAAACGAGACATTGTGCTCGTATCTTGCCATCACTTTCCGTGGTTTCGGATCAGCCAAAAGTCGAACCAGTGGATGATGCCCTGCAGGCTCTGCTCCTTGACCCAGCCTGTCTTTTGTTAGTACGGTGCGTAGTAGCGGGCATGGAAGCGACGCAGACTCACGCTCGTAGGGGTCGCTCAGATCGCCCCGGGAGGCAAAGCCGTGCTTGACGTTGTAAAACAGCTGCTCGTGGAACGGCGTCTTCTGCTCCATCAGAATGTCGAGGGCCTTGCGCCGCGGCTCTGTATGGAAGGCCTGGTCGTGCTCGGCACACGACAGAAACAACGGCTGCTTGGCGCGCTGGAAATGCTCCTCCTTGAGCTGCGACGGATGCGCCACGGCGCCGGCCGACATGCCGTCCGTGGCCAGCAGATCCAGCACAAACGGCGCCCCAAAACAGTACCCCGTGCACGCATACCGCGTGTCCGGCGCGCTGCCGAACCGGGCCTTGGCCGCCTCGACCCACACGGGGACGTGCGCCGTCGCAAACGCAAAGTGCTTATTGCGCCACGCTTTCTGGTCAAAGTCGGGCGGCGCCGGGGCGTCATGGCCCGCACGGTACTTGGAAATGGGGTCGCCGCGGAAGTAGTCGATGCCGAGCGCCGTGAAGCCGGCGGCCGCGAAGCCGTCCATGAGCAGCTTGGCATTGTTGGAGAGGCCCCAGACGTCCGGGAAGTAAAAGACGACATGGCCGTTGCCGGCGACGCCCGTGGGCGGCCGCGCCACGTAGGTCTGGACCCCCGCCAGCTCTTCTTCCACACCCTGGGGCGTGCCGGCGTGGATGCTGCCGGTAAAGCAGCATTGCGAGGGCGGCTGGGCGAGGTATTCGTGGGGATGTGCCATTGTGAGAAGGGAGATAATGAACCAGGAATGGGAAAGCTATTCCTTCTTACTGTATTCCCTCACCCTTTGCTGTCCTTCGCCCCATCCTCAATCTCCTGAGAAGCCAGGATGCGCTCTCTTTTATGATGGTCGCAATGGGCGGAACGTCGGAGCCGAAGCGGAAGGACACATGCGACGTGCCTTTTCCGTGGTGATTGTGCAATGGCACAGCGGACCAGTTAGCTGGAAGACCTCCCTGACCGTTGGCTGATGTGCTAGCAAGGAGACGCCTATCGTGTTGGGTGGGGGCAGACGTGGCTGCATCACAGGAAAGGCTGCACGCTGGGGATCAGACAGGCATGCAATGTGAATTGCACCACGACCATAAAGCTTCCCTGCTCAAGTCACAATTCATGCGTTGAAATCTACGCCAAGGCGAGGCCTGCATCCGAACAGGACAGAGTCGCATGAACTCGTGATGCCGCTCGATTGCCATTCCATAGAGCAAACCAAACTGTTCGACAAGCCTTGTACCACTCCAGACTGCGGCACGGATAGTAACATGTGCACATAAAAGTCGTATGTTGCTTGTAAATAGAATGAACCCCCCCAACCAAAAAAAAATCCTTAGAGAAACTGTCAAAGTGCACGTAAATCCGCCAGGTGTCAAACACAGTAGCTTGACGTACAATAAGGACGTCCTTGCAGCTGGCAGACCACCAAAGCTTCCTTCCTCGCCAACTGGAGCGGATTGATCGTGCCTTCCTGTTGTCTGCTGCTCCTTCCTTCTTTTCTCCATGCGTCTTCCTTGCATTAGGTAAGCGCCGAAAGGAGGACTTGTCAATTTTCGGCAATCTGCGCAGCGATGCACTCTCGCAATGATTTCAGCTTTTCAGCTCTTGTCGCTGCCATCGTCATTTTTACCCAACTTTATTTTTCCCGCATCGAGCACGACCTCGGCGATCAGCCCTTGCGTGTTGCCAAGACGAGACAGGGCGTCTTGGCGAATTTAAGCAGCCAATCTCAATGCCGCACAGAGGGCCGCCTGAGGACCGCGCAAAGCCCACTAGAATGGGGAGAACAAGGAAGCGGCGACTGGCAACTGTCACTTGTGGGAAAGGGGTAAAGAGGGGCAGCGAGCACCTGTACCAGGCAGTTGACGTCATCATATATCGCTGTACATCCACTCTTGGAAGGCTCGAACCACGACAAGCACGACGCAATGCCATCCCAGCAAAAGGAGGAAAGAACAGCCCACTCCCAGCATTTTGTGTGTACACAGTACACGCCCTGCTTCAAAATGTCTTGGCTTTTTTATTTTCTTTTTTGGGGCTGTAGTTCCAATGGGTATGTATACAAAGGAACGCCCGTTCTGTGAACACGCGCGTACCTGATTTGATTTATTGGATTTGTTCTCCTGCTGTACCTGTTGTCTTTGTTCGACTTCTTTGAGCTGCCTTTACTCATCTGCATCCAATACAGCGACTAGCGTTGACCTTCCAACGACACAAAATCATTATTCTTGAAGACAACGAACCTTTCGACTGAATTTTCTCACTTTGCACGACTTTCCTGGCGATTGTCATATCGTGACAGCTCCTTGCAACTTTCAGTCCGATCGTGACACCAGCCACCCGGATCTCCGTCAAGATGGCCGAAGACAACGGCGGCTCCGGCCTCAGCTTGAAGGACAAGATCAAGAATCCGTTCCATAACATGAAGCAGAGCTTGGAGGAGTCTCTCGACAACAGCCAGCACCTGCGTGACGCCAAAATCCATCTGAGCCACAAGAAGTAGGTCCATTGACTGTCTGCTCACGCGTTGCACGACAACACGACGGGCAGCACGAGACCGGCCCGCTGATACTGACACTCCCCCCTTTCTCTAAGGCACCAGATAGGAAAGTTTGCGAATCTGGTACGTACAAAACAGCCCATCTATGCCCCATGGATGCTTTCTTTCCTGGTTGCTGACATGCCTAGTTCAACTCCCAACATCGCCATGACGAGGAACACGAGAAGCGCTGCGACGAAAAGCGCACCAAGGCGTGTGAGTCCCACCGCTTCGAATCGTACTTCCCCGAACGCGACGGCAACCTGGTCAAGTGGTACGTCGACGGCCGCGACTACTTCTGGGCCGTGTCCGAGGCGCTCAACAACGCGCGCGAGACCATCTACATTGCCGACTGGTGGCTGTCGCCCGAGCTCTTTTTGCGGCGCCCGCCCTACTTCAACCAAGAGTGGCGCCTCGACCAGGTGCTCAAGCGGCGCGCCGAGGCGGGCGTCAAGATTTACGTGATTGTCTACCGCGAGGTCGAGGCCGCGCTGACCTGCAACTCGGAGCACACCAAGCACGCGCTGCAGGCGCTCTGCCCCGAGGGCACGCCGGGCTACGGCAACATCCGCATCATGCGCCACCCGGACCACAACTTTTTCGAAAACGCGGCCGACATGACCTTTTACTGGGCGCACCACGAGAAGTTCATCGTCATCGACTACGCCATGGCCTTCTTTGGCGGGCTGGACATGTGCTTTGGGCGCTGGGACAGCCACACGCATGCGCTGGCGGACGTGCACCCCGACGGCGTGATCAACGAGACGTGGCCGGGCCAGGACTTTAACAACAACCGTGTCATGGACTTCCAGAACGTGCAGGACTGGAAGGAGAACGAGCTCAGCAAGACGGAGAACGGCCGCATGCCGTGGCACGACGTGTCCATGGGCATCGTGGGCCCGTGCGTCTACGACATTGCCGAGCACTTTGTGCTGCGCTGGAACTTTATCAAGCGCGACAAGTACAAGCGCGACGAGCGCTTCGACTGGCTCATGCTGCAGGGCCGCGAGGGCGACGACGAGGACCTCGTGGGCGTGCAGCGGCCCAGCCACCCGGTCGGCGACTACGTGCTGCACCCGACGAAGCCGCTCGCGTCGATTCCGCAGCTCGCGCCCGACCAGGGCACGGTGCGCGCGCAGGTGGTGCGGTCCGCGGCCGACTGGTCCAACGGCACGCTGACGGAGCACTCGATCCAGAACGCGTACAGCGAGATCATCCGCAACGCCGAGCACTACGTGTACATTGAGAACCAGTTCTTTATCACGGCGACGGGCGAGAACCAGTCGCCTGTGCACAACACGATTGGCGCCGCCATCGTGGACGCCGTCGTGCGCAACGCGGAGCGCGGCAAGAAGTTCAAGGTCATTATCCTGATCCCGGCCGTGCCCGGGTTCGCGGGCGACCTGCGCGCCGACGCCGCCACGGGCACGCGCGCCATCATGAACTACCAGTACAAGAGCATCTGCCGCGGGCCGGACTCCATCTTTGAGCAGATCCGCGCGCGCGGCGTGGACCCGACGAAGCACGTGTTCGTCTTCAACCTGCGCAGCTACGACCGGCTGGCCAAGACGGGCGCGATCAAGAAGATGGAGGCCGACTCGGGCGTGTCGTACCGCGACCTGCAGCGCGCCGAGGCCGAGGAAATCATGGGCGAGGGCATCTACGGCACGGTCGACGTGGACGGCGGGCGCGACAAGCACATGGGGCGGGCGCGCGAGCAGAAGAAGGCCGAGGAGACGAGCGACTTTTCCAGCGACAGCGTCAAGCCCGGCTACCTCGAGGCGGCCACGGACAAGAAGCGCCGGTTTGAGGCGGCGCACCCGAATCGTGGAGAGGGCGGCGAGGGCGGCGTCAAGACGCAGGGCGCGGCCAATCCGCGCTCCAAGGTCAAGCCGAGCGTGGCGCACCATGCGATGGCGGGCCAGGGCTCGCTGGTGGACGAGCCGTGGGACGACGACCCCAAGGACGAGGTGGAGAACTGGATCCAGGAGGAGCTGTACATCCACGCGAAGCTGCTGATTGTGGACGACCGCTACGTGGTGTGCGGTAGCAGCAACCTCAACGACCGCAGCCAGCTGGGCACGCACGACAGCGAGCTGAGCGTCGTCATGCAGGACACGCGCGTGCTGCCCTCGACCATGGACGGCCAGCCGTACGAGGCCGGCTATCACGCGGCCACGCTGCGGCGCTACCTGTGGCGGGAGCACCTGGGCCTGCTGCCGTCGCAGGACGTGGACGGCAGCGACGATCCCAACGCGCAGCCGCCGTCGGCCGACGCGCCCAACGACGTGCACGACAAGAACGCCGACGGCACCGACGACGCGTCGTACGCGTTTGTCGCGGACCCGCTGAGCGACGCGCTGTGGACGCTGTGGACGGAGCAGGCCACGACCAACACGGAGACGTTCCGGCACCTGTTCCACGCGGACCCCGACGACCACGTGTTGACGTTCAAGGACTACGACCGCTTCATGCCGTCCAAGGGCATCGAGCCGGGCCACATCTTTGACATGTTCATCCCGCCCGAGGACGTGCGCGAGAAGCTCAACAAGGTGCGCGGCCACCTGGTGTGGATGCCGCTGGACTTTCTCAAGGACAGCCCGATGGCCGAGACGGGGCTGCAGGTGAATCAATTTACGGAGAGTGTTTATGCGTAGGTGGGGGGGTCATGAAACGGCAACAATTGTTGATAGATATGATATGCATGTTTGGTGTTTCGTATGCAGTTTTATTAAATTTATGTATTTTCTTTTCTACCCAGAATTGTACACAAAAAGACGAAAAGACAAAATGGACAAAAAGTACAAAAGGACAATGCATCCTCCACCAGCAAAAAGCATCTGGGATCGGTGAGGCTCGAACTCACGACCTTAGGATGGGCCTATCTTTGGATACGGCTCATATCGCTATGAGACCTACGCGCTAGCCAACTGCGCCACGATCCCCGTAGTATGCGTGGTGATTGGCTTGCGGCCGGTTTAAGAGAGGTGATAAGGGGTAGTACGTGTGTCTCCAGGGAACAGTGAACATATGTCGTCCGTTGTGTGGAGGTGAACAATACAACACAATGCAAGTACAAAGAAACCATTTCTTTTGAAAGTGTTTTTCCTTCTTTTCTTTTCTTTCTTCTTGTTCTTTTCCCTTTCACCAATAGAAAATGTGCGTCGCAAACGAGGACAGATGCCTTTGTCCATATCAACATCACGAGAAGTCCGAGGAACAGATTCAACGCAAAGTGCACAACTGTGTCTAATACACTGCATTCTGGAGCGAAGACGATGTCCATACGAACAATGGAGCGTCCTACTATGGACATAAATAAACGACCGTCGCTTCTGTTTGGTTTCTTGTTCTTGTGTCGTTTCTGTGTCTCCACCAGCAACTGCACCGACAACTCTCACCTACCGTTTTCCTTTCGCTTCATCTCAACCCACGTCATATCCAATACACCCGCACCAACACCGGCACCGGCCCACTTTCTGGGCCATCGCTTCATTCGCCCGGCATCATGGTTCAAAGCGTCATTGTCAATGGCAGCAGCGACCGCTTCCTGGTGCCGCCGGCGGATGGTGTGAACAATGGTCCGTATGTTCGTGTATCTGACGGTGATGATGGTGGTTATGCTGGTCATGCTGATTATGCTGGTCATGATCGTCCTCGCAGAAAGCGGCCCACGCGCCGTTCCGGCGTCACTCGACGCAAGCGCATGAAGGAGATCCGGGTGCAGCAGAACGCCCTGGACGAAGACCGCTGCGAGATTCTCACGGGCCTGGACCGGCTGCAGCACCAGCGGCATCGAATCTACGAGGCCGAGGAAGACCTGAACACGACGCTGGCCGTCATTCAGGCGACCAAAGAGCGCATTGACAGCCGGTACTGGCATCAGGTGTCGGAGCGGATACGGGCCCAGGGCGTCGAGGCCCGAAAGGCACAAAACTCGGTCCCGGCACGGCCGACCTCGTCCCACGCGGCTCCCCTGAACCCTACTGCGCCCATTTTTGTTGTCCCGTCGCGCGGCCCCATGCCGTCCAACAAGCCGTGGAACCCGCTCGCTGCCGACTTTGTTCCCCGTCCTCGCACGGCGCCCCTGCCCTCCACCAACGATTTTGTGCCGCCTCAGCCGATCGTGGTTCGAACCACCTCGCCCCTCACCTTTGATGTCGAGCCGCGTGGAAAGCCAATTGTTCGCCTGCCACCCATCCGTCTGCCAATGGTCCACCTGCCCGATGTCCGTCCGGCTCCTAGTCCTGGTCCTGGCCCCGTCATTTGGGCGGTGCCCGTGGCCCGGAACCCCAATGCCAGCCCCCTGCGCCGCTCGCCCTCGTGCGCCAGCTTGGTAACGCGCACCGCTTCGATCGTGCCGTGCGCGCCGTCGACTCTGCGCCGGTCCGCCAGCTTCGATCGCAGTGCGACGCCCATCGATCTCTCTGCGTTTACGAAGCTGAAGCGTGAGGCGCCGCCGAAAACGGTGACAGCGACTGTGACCGCCCCATCCAAGGCGGCCGTCAAGGCACTCTCTGTGCCCTCGTTCTCCCGCAAGGCTGTCTCGTCTGTTACTTCTGCTGCTTCCCCGTCGCCGTCTCCGTCGGTTTCTCGCCGTGGAAGTGTCGGCAGCGTCGGCAGCGTCGGCAGCAACACTGGTGCTGTCGTCTCGCTCCGGAAGATGGCCACGACCTCTGCGGCCGTCGCCGTCGCTGTCGCCGCTTCGGCGTCTGCCTCCCGCGCTGGCTCTCCTGCGGTCTCACGCCGTGCCAGTGTGAGCAGCGCCGGCGGTGGCGGCGATCCGCGCGGCGCTGGCTTTGCCGCCTCCCTTCGCCTGGCTGCGGGCACGTCCCGGTCGTGGTCCGTGTCGCCTTTTCTTGTCCCGTCAACGTCGGGCTCTGCTATGCGCCGGTCCAGCTCCACCCCCGGTGAGGCGTCATCCACTCTGTCGTCCCGCCGCCAGCCGCTGCCATCTCGTGAATCGTCTCGGGAGTCGTCTCGGGCATCGTCTCGGGCACCTTCTCGGGCACCTTCTCGGACACCTTCGTGCACGCCGCCCCAGGCGCCCCATGCGTCTCCTCGTCTGCATCCGATCCGCCAGCCCCGCAACCCCCCGGCCGTCTCTGCCCGTGTTCCTCCACCGACCCGCACTGTGGCCAACTGGACCCCATGGATGTCCAACACGCACAGCCAGTCGTCCTCCATGGCGTCGTCGGCATCGTCGTCGCCTCTTGTGCGGGCGGCGTCGCCGAGTACAAACGCCACGCACTTTCGGAGAGCTGTCGTCAAGAGCACGGCCACTCAGGGCCGCGTCGCAACCGCCAGCACCAGCATCAGCCCCGTCGTCGACACCTCTGCACTTTCCCAGGTTGCTGCTCTGCACCGGGCGGCTTTGGCTGCGCTGACGCTGGCGCCTGAGGCCGCACAGGAGCACGACCAGGACGAAGACGAGGCGCTGGAGATGGAGATGGGCCATAAGAAGGGACGGCCCGTTTTGGAAGCCAGTTCTCCACCGCCGCCGTCTCCTCCTACTGCTGTTGCTGTTCCCTCTCCCAGTCTCTTGCACACGAACAAAATGGCCAGCACGAACACACCAGGCACGCCATCGTTGCTGCGGACATCCATGACGCAATCGCCGATCCAGGATTCGCTTGTTTCGCTCGCGTCCATTCCGGCCCTCGACCTGAACGCGCCCGTTGCGGGTGACACGCCCACTTCGCTTCCTCCGCCTCCTACAACAACCCGTCGTGGCCGCACGGCATCCCTTGCTGCCGCGGCCAACACCGACAAGGACGGAGTCGAGGCGCCGCCCAACACGCCGTCCATTGCCAAGTTCTTCTCCAAACTGCTCCACCGGGACGGAAAACGGCCGTAGGGGGCCACACAAGGGTAAGTCGGTGCTAACAGGCAGATCCTAGACATAAAATATCGACGTAAGACCGTAGAAGGTAACAAGGTAAGTGATAAAGGTAAGTGGCAAAGATACAGACTGCTTTGCTTTGTTTTGTCCTGCTATTTTCCTTTCTTTTTGTTCTCTTTCTTTTTTTGATTTAACATGCCAACGAATATATCCATTAACAAAAAGGCTTCTCGTAAACATACCGTGACATTGCCAAAGTTTGATACTTCATACGAATAAATGCCAAATGCCAACTTGAATGTGACTAAATTCAACAAAGCGTATTGAAAATTCGATGAAACGCCCGTCATTCAAAAATAAACGTGAAATTTAATAAACATAACAGTCGATATTAGCATAAATAGTAGCGAACGGAAATGACCAATACAAAAAGAAGAAAGCAGGAAAAAAAAGGAAACAAAGAAAAAAGGAAATCATCCCAGGGTATCATTGTGTCTTTTTCAAACTTGAACACCCTCGCGTCAACACATCCCATGGAAACAAAAGAGGAGACGAGGCGAACAAGACGCAGCCAGCAGTCCAACCTGCCGCTTTACCGCCCCTGCACCGGTGTCCCGTATTCGGCACCGTCGTACGCGTAGCCCTGTTTTCCCTGGTCTTGGGACGACGGTGGCTGGTCCTTGAGGGCCGGATGGTGCGCCAGGTTGAGGGCGGCCGGCGTCGCCGTTGGGTCCAGTTTCTTGAGCGCCTCGAGGCGGTGCTCGTCGGGCGTCTCGCGGTGCGTGGCCAGCTCGGACGAGAAGCTCTTGTCGAGACCCGGGGAGCGGAAGCCGTTGGCGTTGGCGGGGGGTGCATGGCCGTTCCCCGTCCCGCTGCCACTGTTGGTGGATGCCACGGAGTTGGGGCGAGCCGCGTTGGGCGGCTGGCCGGGCTGCTGCTGGTTGGGTGCGGACCACTGGCCCGTCGTCAGAATGTCGGAGTCGCGGTTCGTCTGGGGCGTCGAGCCGGCCGACGAGTGCGCCCGCTGCGGCTGCTGGGGCTGTTGCGCGGCCTGGGCATAGTAGTAGTCACCCGGCATCTCGACCGCCACCGCTGCTGCCTGACCAGGCGCCAGGTGCTGCTGCGGCGGCAGCTGGTGTTGCGGGTATGCCTGGAGCTCGGCGTAGAACTGCTGCGGCGGTGGCGGGTACGGGTACGGCTGTTGTTGTGGATGAGGCGGCGGGTGCTGGCCCGTGTACTGCGGGTACAGAGCTGGGTGCATGGGCTGCTGGTAGTAGCCGCCACCCGGTGTGCCGGCATAGCTGGCATGCCCCGGGTGGGCCGAGTAGGGCGGGTACGCGCCAATCCCCAGACCAGGACTGCCCGGCGGCTGCTGCGGGTACTGCTGGTTGACACCGGCGCTGCCGGGGCGGTAGCCGTAGGGCGAGGGCGACTGCAGGCCCTGGGGCATCATCGACTGCGGGCGGGGCACCTGGTACGGCACGGGTGGTGGGGAACCGGGCGTCTCGGTGTGGCTCTGGGGCGAGCCCTGCTGGTGTTGTGCGGTGGCCAGCGTGTCCTTCTCGTGCGCGCTGGGCAGGGCGGGGGACGTCGACGCCGTCGTCATGGCGGGGGACGCCGCGCTGCTCGCGCCTGCACCTGCGCCGGCAGCCGCGGCGCTCAGCGTGTGCGAGCGGTCGGCCGGGTTGATGGTCTTGAGGCGGCCGTTCTCGATCATGGCGGTCAGGGCGCCGCCGTCGACGAGCTCGGCCTTTTTGATGATGCGCTCCACCATGAGCTTGCTGGCGGCCTTGAGCTGCGACTTGACAAAGCTCATGACGGCGATGCTGCACTTGACCTCGACGTCTTCGCGCAGATACAGCCCGTCGGAGGGCGCGCCGAGCGCCATCAGGCCCATTTCGAGCGTCTCGGGCGGCTCGACACCGGGCTGGTTGCCGGCGATGCGGTACTTGTAGCGCAAGTCCGTGTTCATGGGCGCGTAGATGTGCGCCTGCAGGCCCCAGGGCATGTCATGGAAGCACGCATTGAAGGCGAGCTTGCCGGAGCCCATTTTGCCGATGCCGGGGACATATTGGATGCGCTCGGTGATTTCGTACCAGGTCGAGTAGTACTCGTCGGACGCGGCATCGCGCGGGGCCTTGATGGGTTTGTGGCTGAGGACGAGCGGGTTGAGGGTGATGACCTCGCTGTGGGAATGGAGGATGTCGATGGCCAGCTGGCGGGGGATGAAGCCCGGGATGGGCGTGACGATGGTGACGAGTTCTTTTTTCCGCAACATGCTGGTCATTTTGTATGTGTTGGAGGGGGTGCCGGGAAGGGGATATGGAAAGTACAATGTAAGGAAGAAGAGAGAGGACGACGAGGGAAAGAAAAGAGGCGGGCAGGAAGAAATGCAGCCAAGAAAGAGAGGTGAGATGTGAGCGACAAGGATGTGACAAAATCCGACTTTTGCCGTTGATCTGTCAGTTCCGCTTTTCTGCGTCTCTGCGTCTCTGCGTCTCTGCACGCAAGTATTGGATCGTTAATCGTAAAATCCTTAAGCCTTAATCTTAATCCTAAATCCTGAATTCGTAACGTGCCCGCTCCGACTTTTGGTGCCCTGCTTGACTGTTGCTGTAGACGAGACTGGTTGTTTGTTTGCTGTGTGCCTTGGCCTTGATGCGCCTAGTTGAGCCAGAGTCTCATACCCGTCGTTCCTGGAAGAAAAAGGTTCCTGATCGTCTGGTTTGACCCGTTTGTTGCTGTCGAGCTGCTCTTTGTCCACTCGCGCGTTGTCTTCTGATTCGCCTTTGTTGATTGCTGTTTGTTTGCTTCTTGTCTGTTGGTTTTTCCGTCTATTTTAGGATCGTCGCTCCTTGTCCTGTTTGTTCAGGGCCGTTGTCTTTCTTTGACGTCTGTTGTCGTTTCTATCTTTGTCCGCTCTCTTTATTCAGAGTCGCTAGATGTGCGTTGCGTTTCCCCACAGCGGTTTTGTCCCGACGTGCTGTCGCAAATCAACAAAAAAGGAAGAAAAGAAAGGGAGATGGCGTCTGTTTCGAAAATTGTGCGCTACTGCCCCTGATGTCTTTGCTATATCTGGTACCTGTCAAGACGCGCACTTTGTATGGTCGTTCTTTCTCTCCTGGTCGATTGTTGTGAGCGTCGCTCTTTCTCGTTTGCCTGCTATACTTCCCAGCTTTTTGGAAGGAACCGGTGTAGGGATGGGGAACTGCGACGGCTTAACTGGACGGACGTGGCAGGAGGAAAGAAGAAAGAAAAGGAAAGAATTGAGTGAGGGGAGCCAAAGTCAGAGCAGGAGCGGAGGAGAGGGCAGGATAAGAGTGAAAAGGGAAGGAACGGGACGAGCAGGAAAGGGAAAGTGCAGAAGCTTTCTCGCGTAAAGTGCACTGCAGCGACCGTTCTGGACGACCCTATCAAGTACGAAGAGGGGACGGCATGTTCCAACAGAAGGGGAGAATGGGAAAGAGCGAACGATGGTGAGAGCGGCCGACAGGGGTGCGAGGGCGTGGAAGGAAGGAACAGGTGGGGGGGGTTGCGGCTGGGTTGGCTGGTTTGGGTGCTACGAAATGTTAAAGGGGAAGTTTTGCTTGTCAACGGCCACGTAATGACACCTGGAGGCAAGTGGCAGTCCTCCACGATGGATGTTCCTCAACGGAGGAAGGCGTGGCCGAGACAGTAGATCAAATTGGCAGCGGCAAGCCAGTCCACTCCAACGGTCCTGTTGGCAGGAACGGTGTGGCAGGAACGGTGGCAGGAACGAGGGGCATTTGCCAACGCCGCGCAGCAGGCATTGCACAGACAGCATCAGCATTTTGACGCTGGCCACCATACTGTCACTTGTAATCATCTTACCGTTCCGCCTAGTCCACACGAGTGACATTGCTTTGCGCTAGAGTCAGACGAGATGCGCCGGTTTGAAGCCTGTCTTTGCTTGGACGTCTCACTCTGTATGAATTATTGCGTCCAATATCCGCCGAGGTCGTCCAGGGCGCAGACGGGCAGTCAAGGCCGCGCCACTACTGTAAGGGCTGAAAGTTAGTGTCGAGAGGACCCCTCCTCGGCCCCTTCTTTCGTCGTCATTGCCTCCATTCTACTGGCTGTCCTCTGTCCCTTTTTTGGGTTGGGCTGTGAGACGACGTGAGAAAGTGGCGTGAGCATGAGCATCCGGCGGTTCTCCGTACAATGGACCTGCCAGAGGACAGGACACAGCAGGGCGTGAGAAAAGAGAAACGCAAAGAGGAATGAACTTGGCATGAGTTCAAGGGTGAAGTAGGAGAAAGGAAAGAAAGAAAGGATCGCGACTGAAGACCGACATCGACGCAAGAGGACAGGACAACAAAAGCGTGCCGACAGACCCAAATAGCTTTAAGCTCAGGCACTAAATCACTAAATCCCCCGATACTTGGGCCGCAGCAACGGTAGTGGCCCTCGCCGCCCGCTGAGCCCCTGCTATGGTGGGTACATGGTCTACGGGCAGTCTCAGTCCCGAGCCAGACCGTTCTTTTGTGTACGCAGCGCTCAGCGTAAGAAACGAACAGCGGAGGCCTCGGTCCTTTCTACGTGAATTGTGAAGCAGGATGACGACCGTCAGGGCAGAGGTCCCTGAGTTGTACCGCAACTATGAAATGACAGTGTTCTCTTCCCTACGCTGCGGATGACGTCAAATGAGAATCCTTATTTACATTTGTTGCGCCCTGACAGGGTCTTGGCCCAGCCGCGCCCCAGCCCCTCTGTCCACTGAAAGACAAAAAAGACGACAGAGGGATCGCGACAAACACGACAAACTCGACAAAGCAACCAACACGAGGCGATGGTGGCCGGGCTGCTGCCGTTCCGGGCCTTTAGTGTCTTTAGCGCCGTCCTTCAGCGGCAAGCCACCCGGAGACGATTGCTTCCGCGCGGAACGCTTACGTGGTTTGTTCGCACAATGGGCCATCGTGAGAGGTTCACGTAATCCAACGATACAGGTCAAGGATGAAAATCAAATCAAACCGCGCCCTGGCCAACTCGGGCGTCTTGCCATTGCCTACGTACAGCAGCTCGCACCAGTCCCGTTCGTTCCGTTGGCGCCGTGCGCCGTGGCCTCGGCCCCATCCACCAACACGCTGCCGTTCACGGCCTGCGAGCTCGCCGGCACGTCGAGCGCCGGGTTCTGCACAAAGACGTTGACGGGCCGCAGCGTCACGCGCAGCGTCTCGCAGGGCATGACGGGAAAGTCCTCGGCGCGCGGCACGTGGTTGAGCCCAAACTGCAGCCACACCACGGGGTCGCCGGCCGCCAGCGAGTCCTGCCGCGCGGCCCACGTGCGGACGCCGCCGTCGGGGTCGCGCGGGTCGCCGCGGCTCTGGTTGGTCCAGGTGCCGCCGGCGTAGAGCTCGCCGTCGGCGTAGCGGGTGACGTAGACGGGGTGGTCGGCGAACTGGGCGCGGCGGCGGTGGAAGGAGTCGGCGTCGGCGAGGATGGGCTGCATGGGGGGCAGGTGGACCTTGTAGGCGGCGGGCAGGCCGTTGACGGGGTGGCGCACGGCCGGGTTGGTGATGTGGACGACGCGGCCCGTGGCGGCGGTGTCAATGTCGAGCGGGCCGCTGGTCGTGAGCGGCGTGGTGGCGACGGTGTAGCCGACGCCGTGGGGGTTGAGCCGCGGGTCGCGCGGCAGCGCCACCGTGTCCTGGTAGACGACGGTGTTGCCGTGGCCGGCGACCATGGGGTCGACGCGCAGGCTGAAAAAGTGCTGGTGGTGGCCCGCCAGGACGCCCGGGTGCACGACTGTCCCAAACGGGTGGCCGGCGGCCGCCGCCTGCGCCTCGAGGTCGCGGTCGACCGGCTGCGTCGACACGATGCCCGTGGCGCGGACCTCGTAGGCAATGTCGCCGGCCAGGTTGAACACCCAGGCCAGGATGTACTCGTAGTTGGACACGGTCAAAATCGTCTGCAGCACGAGCTCGCGCTGGCGCACGACGACGGCGCGGTCCGTGCGGTAGTTGGTGTGCTTCCAGGCGATGCCGGCGTCCTGCTCGTGCACGCAGACGACGTTGGGCATGGCGTGCGGCGCGCCGGCCGCGTCGGCCACCACGCCGTCCATGTAGTAGATGGCGCCGAGGCAGTCGCAGCCCAGCTGCAGGTTGTTGGCCATGATGCCGGCGCCCACGTCGCCCAGGTCAAACGCCTGCTTCTTGTGGAACGGGTGGCGCGGGTCCGCGTAAGGGATGGCCATGTCGCTGAGGCTGAGCCGGTAGAACAGCGGGCGCCCGTCGTAGTGCACGTCGTACAGCACCATGCCCTCGCGCTGGTTGAAGCCGACCTTGACGTCCCACTTTTGCCACGTCACGCGCCGGCCCATGGCGCTGTACGCCGCGACCTGGAACGACGCGCCCTCGGGCTGCACCACGCGCAGCGGCTTGAGGTCCGCGCGCGGGTGCGCCTGCGCCTCGGGGATGTACTCGCTCGGCGGCGCCGGCTGCCACGGCGGCAGGTCGTCCACGGTCTTCACGGTGATGGCGTCGAGGCCCGTCGGCAGCACGTCTATGCGCACCACCTCGAGGGTCGCACAGTCCACTACCGGCGAGATGGGCAGCGGGAACGCGTAGTGGCAGCTGTCCGGCTCCGCGGCGTTGTTCGGGTCTCGCATGTACAGGAAGCACTGCATCACCCGCACGTCGTCGCGGAACAGCCCCTCGCACACGCCGTCGGAGCCGTAGATCCACGGGTCCGACACCAGCACGGCGCCTTCCGGCAGCTGCAGCTTGGCCACGGCCGCGCGCACGCCCGGGTCCGCCAGCACCGCCTGTTCAATCGCCAGAATCTCCTCGCCGTCGCCGTTGGCGTGCTTGTCCGCGGGCAGGCGCACGTTGCGCTCGAGCGTGCCCGTCGAGAGGTTGGCCATGGCCTCGTGGAACTTGTGGGTGTTGCGCAGGTAGTAGGCGACGTACACGCGGCGGGGAATCACCGGCAGGGACGACGCGGCCGTGCCGGCGCGCTCGGCGGCCAGGTAGGGCACGAGCTCGGCCTTGGGCGGCTCTTGGAGGGTGACGACCTTGAACTGGAAGAGCGTGCCCTCGGGCCACGCCTTGCGCACGAGGGCGGTGGCAGCCGTGATCTCGGCGGCCGTCAGGGGGCCCAGCGGGTGGGCCAGGGGCGTTTCGGCCGTCATCGCGGGGAGGGAAGGTGGGGAGACGTTGGGGAGACGTCGGGTAGAAGTCGGGGCAGGTGGGGGTGGGTGTCGACCGTGTCGAATGATTAGGAAGGAACGTAGAGTAAAACAAGCCGGAAGGAACGAGTGGTCGAGACGGCAGACTGGTTCTCAAAAACCAATATGAAGAGAAGAAGAACAACTACAAGAGATGCAGCACAGAGTCGGCCAGTTCGCTTGTACGCCGTTGAGCGTTCTTGTCGCTTCTTTATGTCCGACGGCCGTGTCCGTTGTCTGGTCTTATCTCTTGTCCTTGCCCCGTTGTCTCCTCATGTCCTCGGCTTCTTGGGGGCCTCTGATTGCGGAGTTCAGTGCTCGACGGTCCCGATAGGACTGGCCAAGCAAAGGACATGCAGAGGTACAGAGCGGTATTAGTCTTGTTCCTTCGTTTGTTCGGTTCTGTCGTTCCCACCAAGCCCTGGCGTTTTCCTTATCTCCAATGCCCCACGCCATCGTGTCGTGTCCGTCGTCTGGACATGCCCAAATTGGTTTAGCGGACACGACATGGTGGCCGCTACGAGTGATCGGTTGGACGCTGAACTCTGCTGTTCTGTCCGTTGTATTACTCGGTAGTTGCTTGTACTCTGCAACTTGTATTTCATCGTCACTCTGTCGGTTTGTAAATCGGTTTGTTTTACTTGTTTGGGAAGGCAGGTGGGCCCCGGGCGAGCCTGCCTTGCCGGCCTCTCTTCCTTCATCTTGACGGCAGTTGCCGCTATTGCCTCCGCAATCACTCCGTATTTGTATGATATCCGCTGGCCTCTTCTGCTGTTTGAGTTTCTTCCATTACTCTTGACTTGTTCGTTTCGCCATTTGTTCGTCGTCTGTCCACTTCAACAGAGGCTTGGCATGGCCTTCCCCGCATTACAGCACACAAGGCGAGTTCAGGGATCGCATCGACGAATTAGTGGGCTGCCTAGTGGAGGTGGAAAAGACGACATTCTTGCAGAACAGTCGACGCGCATGTGTTACCTTTTTGGGAGACACGGCCAAGTGGTAAGAGTTGCCCGCTTTCTCGCCTTGATCTAGTGCCGTTTTAGTGCGACTGGCTGTCTGTCCAGTCTTCGTAGATTTAGAGAGTGACCAGGATAGCAAACAGAAAGACCATATTGATGGCATTGTGTTGTCATGCTGACTTTCTGTTATTCTATTATTGAATTCAACATTTTTTACTTTCCAACCCATTAAGTAGCATGCTCATAACCCCATCCTCCCTCTCAATACGTAGAAAAACCACTCAGCAAGTCGTGGATGTCCATGGGCAGGTCCAGCCCGCGCCATTCTAAGCTGTTGCTCCCCCCTCCTTCACTACTTCCCTGCTGCTGCAGGTGCACGTCGTCGATGCCCAACTCGGGCTCAAAGGGAGTTGGATGGATTATGGACAGCGGGACGCTCGAGACGTCTGCAGAACTCGGGGTATCGACGACAAACGAGTCACGGTCACCCTGTGCTTGGTGATGACCACCATATCTTCCTGCCGACAGCTGCATAAACGCGAGGAGCGCCTGTGACTGGACCTGGGCGGCGTCCGTGCTGTTCTCAGGCAGCATGGCCGGAGAGTATTCATTTGCAGACGCCGTGCTGTTCTGTCCAAGAGGCGACGCAAATGGAAAGGAGTCGTCCACAGAGGAGACCGTGGGTCGACGTTGACGGCCCGTCGTGTTGTCGGCGGGCCTGCCAACCGCCCCGTTCATCATGTCACCATTGGCAAATGTCGACGAGGCGTCGGTGGGATCACTGTATGTCGAGCGTGGTGTTGGTGGCGGTCGTTGCTGCTGTGGGTGGGCCGCGTGCAGACTGGGATGTGCCATGGCGAAGGTTACTTTGTGCTGGGCCTGTGTTTGTGTTTGCTGTAGTGGCTCCGGGATGAGTGAGGTTGGCGACATTTGTGGCTGGCACGTGCTGGTCCACGATGTGTACGGCCGGCCGGCATCGTGGGAGGTCTGCCAGCCTGGCTGCGAAGCATGGCCCGTCCCGTTGCCACGGGTTGACGTTTTCTTTTGCCATTTGTTTGTGTTTTTCTTGGCAATTTTCGTCATCGCCCTCGTCACCCTTGCCCTCTTCGCCTGGTAATCATTCTCCTCGCCACCGCTGCGGTCACTGGCTCGTCGCTTTGCGTGGCTGCTCTCTCCGTCGACCTCACTGACGTCAATACCATCAACCTCGCTTTCGTTCTCGCCGTCAGGGCCCTCGTCGTCTTCTCCCACCCCACCCCCTTGGCTTTTTTCCAGCTGTACCTCCAAAGCCTCCAGGTTCTGCTCCATGGCCGTACGGTCATTCCAGAACGCGGCACCGCGTTTGTATGTTAGGTACAGCACGTCAAAGCGGGACTTGATCAAGGTGGCGGTGTTGGCGTTGCCAGTATCGCTTTGATCGCGGTGTCCCCGTCCAGGTCGCGGCACAGCCACATAGCGCCGCACGAGCTGGACGGCGGCCGCCAGCCACAGGGTGCTCAGCAAGAACGGGTTGATGTAGCGAATGTGCTCCTCGCAGCTGCGGTTGACAATGGTCAATATGTTGTCGGCGGCTTCAAAATACGGAAGGACCGACGACGACATCAGGGGCATATGTATTTGGCCTGTCCCGGCGTGAGTATGAGCGCCAAACAGTTCGTAGCGGTGGATCATGAGGCGGGTGAGTTGGGTCATGACGTAGATGTTGTAGATGCCACAGTGCAGCTGGCGGGTGGAGACAGCGGGGGGCGTTGAGGACGACGCAGTCGGCGGCGCAGCTGCGCCGGACATGCTAGCAAACACAGACACGGGCACATCCGGTGTCCCCTCCCCAAAGCCGAGAAACTGGTTGCGGTACTGCAGGTGAGCCGGAAGGGCCAGTACAAAGCACTGTACGCAGTTGGCCAGAATCTCGAGTGTCTGGCGGGCCTCTTGCGCGGAACTGGGGCCAGAGGGACGTGTCATTTTGCGTCGTGGCGAAGACGCTGTTGCCGTTTTGGTCGTGCGGGCCTGCCGGTCGTCGTGGAAGCGAACACCCCGCGGACTCGAGATGACGCGTGCGTCCTTCATCAGCGAGTTGATGATGAGGAACCACGCCTTGGGTGACTGGTTGCCGGACGCCTGCAGTGCCTTCCACCGCCGAACAGGGTCCAGTTCCAGGAAGCAGCTTTGTGTTCGTGCTGTTTGTGGTGTTTGTGGTGTCCTTGCTCCACTTGTTTCTGTTGTCCTCGCTCCGCTCGTTTCGTCTCTTGTCTTTTCGTTTGTCCTCGCTTCGCTCGAATTGTCGTCACTCGAATGGTCGTCCCTTGCCGCGGCAAACCAATCCGTATCGTCGACCGGCAGCAGCGTCTCCATCTGCGTCCAGTCCACGGCCGTCGGTGTCCGCCGGATCGTGCTCGCAAACACGTCCATCTCCCAAATGGCCCACCACGCCCGTCTCTTTTCTTCTGCGTCACGCCACGAAGTTGCGGATGACGAAGTCGACGTCGACGACAACGACGACCTCGCATCCACGAGATGCAAATTCATCTCATACGCCAACCGCACACACATCCCCAGCGACCGCCAGGCCCGGCCGTGCACACCACACGTCAGCTCGCAGTGCGTGCAGATGATGCTGGCCTGCAGAATCGCCAGCGTGGGCGAGTCGTCGCCGCAGTCGTCCAATGCTTGTGCAATGAAACGGCGGGCCAGGTCGAGGAAGTGCTCGGGCATGGCTGGTGGAGGAGGCGGTGGAGGCATTGTCCGTGCTTTTGCTGTGGCGTTCATCCCCGGCAGTGTCGTCATCGTTGGGTCGATGCAGTCCGTGTCGATGCCCTCCCTCAGAGGGAGCGTGGGCTGGTGTGGCGGTTGGCTGACGACCTGGCCGGTAGTCTCTGGCAGGAATCTCGCCGCATACGCCGTCATCGCCGCCAACAACGCATGCAGCTGCACCGGCGAGGCTGCGGCCACGGCACGCAGCTTGGCCCCAAACGACGGCTGGTGGAACAGGTTGATGGCGACCATGTTGGCAAAGTAGCTCTGGAGGGACGCGTGCAGCACGGACTCAGAGACGCCGAGGGCACGGCTGGCCTGCTGGACGAGTGTAGACGCTCGGGGGGAGGGCGCCGGGCGCGGGCGAATGGTGGCCATGGGGGAGGCAGAGAACAGCCGGTCTGCCCGTTGTCCCGGGCTGCCATTGTGTCCGTGCACAGCATCACCATCGTTGTCCGGCGTCGACGCTTCGTGCGTGGGGTGCAGGATAAACGACAAGTCGCTAATGTTGAGCCGCGAGTTGCGGCGGCGCCGGGCCCATTCGTCGCTGGTGGAGCCCGTCGGTGAGGCTGTGTTGGTGACGCCAGGGCGGTGACTCCTGTCGGGTGTCATGTCCGCCTGTGGTGAGTCGGTGGCCACGTTGCCGTCTGCGTTATTCACACTACGGCCGTTGTCGTCCTGTCGTCCTTCGGCATCCGAGGCTGATCTAGACGATCGTGACGCCCATTTGTCACCCCTGGCAGTGCTGGCATGGGTACGGGTACGGCCATGGTCGCTGCCCCTGTCTGACCCGCCGCGGTGTCGGTCCCGTCTCCTGTGCCGTTGGAGAGAGCCTGTCTCTTAGTCCTGTTTCTACTTGTTCCGTCTTCTGCTGCGCCGGCGTCAACTCACCAATCTTGGGTCCGGGCTTCTTGGGCCGCAGCGGATACTCGCACACCTGATCCGTCTGGATGCAGACGAGGCAGTGCGGCAAAGTGCGGTCGCACTTGACCTTGCGTCTGGTGTGGTCGTGATGAGTTAGTGGGTGAGTTGTGGTTCAGAGCCATACAGAAGGATGGAGAAGGCGCACCTCCTGCACAGTTGGCAAGATATTTCGGCAGCGGTACGTGGTTGAGTAGGCTCGTCGGACTCTGTCCGCATGATTTATGCTGGAGAGCACAGTTGGCCTCCCAAACCCTGGGGTGATGTGCGTTTAGGCTGGCTAAACCCTGTGCCGCTTGAGCAATGCCAAAGGTCAAATGTCACCAACCTAAGAACAAGAGCGACAGACGGGAGGAAAACAGAAATGCCGCCGTCACGAGTTGGGGCAGAAACATAAGCAGTCTGTTGCAACATGAACGACATATACACAGTAAAATGAACAGCAAAGCATAACAGGGAGACTCTCAAGACTCTAGACTCCTTCTCTTACTTGGTCCAAGGTTTCTCTTTCACAACGCGGGGATTCAGGACGAGTTCTACCGGACACATGAATTGTTGGGGTCGCAAAGGCGAGCGTTAGACGGACTGACACAACAAGCAATCTGGGGAAAGGGTGGTCGTTGGACGTTGCCTCTGCAGTCCCTTGCCCCAAACTCTCTTCTCCGCAATTACTCCGTAAATCCGTCAACACGGGGATCGATTTATCAAGCTGGACGTGTCCCAGCAAGGTCTAGGGTGCGTCCATACCCCACCGCACTCGGCCTAACTTCGCGGCAGCTTTCCAGTTAAGGGGACAAGAGACCTGTACATCGGCGAATTGATCCGAAGTTGGTGCGATTCAAGTAGAGCAAGGAAATCGAGGCGAGAAGTGAAGGGTAGTTGACAAGAAGAGACACCCGGTTGACGCAGTTTATGGCATGCGAAGACAATACGTAAACTGAACAGACAAAATAATCGATAAAATGAGGAGATGCAGAAGCTGAGATAGAACAGAATAACGAAAACAGTAGACGACCGGTCCATGTGGGGACCGGCTCGATGCCAGCGAAGACGGTCATCGTCACAACCACAACTACGCTGCACTCTTCGATCTTTAGATAATGTTCTATTTTATAATATTCTTCTACTGCTAACTGTACTGAGGCTGTCGACGCACGCCTCGCCTACTCGTAGTGCACCGTGTTGATGAGCGTGCCAATCTCGGCAATGGAGACGCGCATGTCGTCACCGTGCTGCAGCGACAGCTTGGGATTCCGCATGGCGCCGATGCCGGGGCCCGTGCCCGTCATGACAATGGTGCCGCGCTCGAGCGTCGTGCCCTGCGACAAAAAGGAAATGATGGTGGGGATGTCAAAGATCATCTCGGACGTGTTGGAGTCCTGCACGACGTCGCCGTTGAGGATGGCCTGGATGCCGAGCTGGTGCGGGTCCGACACCGCACGGCCCGCGACCAGCACCGGCCCAATCGGACACGACGCGTCGAGGCCCTTGCTGAAGCACCACTGGCTGTTTTTGAACTGCTGCGCGCGCGCGCTGATGTCGTTGCTGGCCGTGTAGCCCAGGACGTACTCGAACGCCCGGTACTTGGGAATGTTCCGCCCCGTCTTGCTAATGACAAACGACAGCTCCGCCTCGTAGTCGCTCGTGCCGTCCTGCGCAATCGCGGGGATGTTTATGCGCGCCGGCGCGGGGCCGGCCAGCGCCGTGCGCGGCTTGATGAAGAGCACCGGCGTATCCGGGATCGGCATGTTGGCCTCGCGCGCGTGGTCGCGGTAGTTGAGCCCCATGCAGCGAATGATGGGCACCTGGTCGGTCCGCAGCGGACTGAGCAGCGTGCCAATGGTCAGCACGCGGTCGGCATTGACCTGGCCGTCAAACACGTCGCCCTCGACGACCTGCGCCGTGACGGTCTCGCCGTTGTCGAGGGCCAGGCCGAGGTCGGGCACTTTCTTGTTGTCGATCTGGCCCAGGTGTTCCTGGCCGTCCTCTTGGGCGAGGAAGCGCACGAGATGTGTCCAGTTGGGGGCCATTGTGGTGGGGGTGGGAGGGGGGGAGGGGTGTCGTGTTGATGAAAGAATGTTCAGGGTAGACAAAACGTATAAAATAAATGAAATGAGTTGGGAATGTGAGAGGGAAATCGATGCTTTTGTTTACTTAGAAGGCCTTGACAATAACGTGTGTGGGGATGACGATTGACGTGCGGGGCCTGGATATACGGAGACGTAATTGTGTAGGGCCAGTAGGTACGCCGAAGAGTAGTGTGCCGGCGCGGACAGTCTGTTGGGGTGCGTTTGGTAATAGACCCGACGTGAAGGAGGGGTTGGTCAGCTTATAAAGAAAAAGTTTGGCAGAGACGAGACGACTGTATGCGCGCAAGCACGGAATTCGACATGCAGATGCAGAGAGAGACAAGAGAGTGGCGAATCAAGGAGCGTGATGAAAGACAGCAATCAAAAACAGAAGTGAGATAAGATCATTGGACCGTGAGAATATAAAGGGAAATTGATAGACAATCAGCAGAGACCAAAGGAAAGCGAATACGCAAAGTCGACATCGGCAGACGTTCGGGGAATTGAGTTTAACCGTTAGTCGTCATTGGAACACGGCAGGCTAGGCACGTTGGTTCCTGGATGGGGGGATTTGGAGAACCGACAAAAGACAAGACAACAAATCACGGATGGATTCGAAAGCACAGAGTATGGACAGACAATCGGGGCAACTGTGGCCGAGAAAGGGCATTGTTCAAGATAGAATCAGCAGCAAGCTCGACACAGACCCTGGACACTTTCTATTTCATAAAAAGCCAGACGAGAGAACCATCGGCAGGTCTGGACCGATAGTGTACCCGCAATGCTGGACGTAGTCGTGCTTCGGATATGTGGGGCTAGTCACGGCACGGATGCTTCCACAGCACGGAGTATTACACCACACGACAGCCGCATCTGATTATTCAACATACTGCATCTTGACTGTACGATCAATACGATGCTTGTCAAATACGTCCCGGTACCATCTCGATCAATATCACCAATGGGCGTTGCTCCTAGTTGTTGACTGGTCCGAGGTGTCCGGGTCCCGGGTCGGCCCGTCGTTGGACTTGGAGTGGTGTTATAAGCAATCCTTTCCGCCTGTACACTGAGTAACTGGACTGTATCTGTTAGGTGAGACTCGTTGCCTAGACCACCCTGTTTGTTCACCCACGCTGCGTCATGTGGGTGTCAGTGTTTCGAAGACGCCATCTCGGCCATTTATAGCATTTCTTCTCGACAGCTCGTCGCGTTGTTGAAGTCTCGATAAATAATGTTTGCGAGGCTACATACAGAATTCCATCCCAGAACGGTGGCACAGTGTTGTTACATGAGGATGACATACGGTCAGTGATTCATCCGGTAGTATATTCGAGTTGACGTTCATTTACAAATCAAAGCATCGCTTGCATCGTTGTCCCAAATATGTGCTAGTATCTAATCGTACAGTTTATATGCCGTACATCGGCCTAGTCATCGCTGGCAAGGCCTGTCGTCGTTGTCGTCGTCATTTGCTTCCGCTGTGTCGGCCGCTGTGACCTCATTGTCACCGTCATTATCAACCTCAATCAGAGTCGTCACCGTAATCATCACTCCCGCCGTCGTCTCCCGCCAGCTCCATTTCCGCCTCCCACTCGCGAAAGTTGTCGTCCTCTTTTTCAGCCTTTTCTGCTTCCGCCAGTTCCATCCGCTCCACGGCCAGCGCCACGGCCTCACGCACGTCGTCAGTCACGATGACCTTTGGCGAATGCAACAGAGCCTGAAACTCCGTCTTCCAGAACGCCCACCGCGCCGTGGTCAAACCAGCCCGCGCGTCCGGCACTCTGGCGCGGAACCGCGGGCCTGGATCCAGCGCCGTCTTGTCCTCGCCGCTTCCACTTCCAAGCGCCGGGGAGACATCGTACATGTCCGCCGCGTCGAGTAGCGCCGGGCTGCTGTGGATCGCCCATGTCGTTGCGGCCAGGAGGTCGCATCGCTGTCGAGTCGTGAGCGTCTTTGGTGTCTTGTCACCATGTCCAACCTCACCAGTCTCGCCAGTCTCGCCAGCCTTGCCAGCCTTGCCAGTCTCGCCAGTCTCTCCAGTCTCTCCCATCTCCCCCCTCTCGTTTTCCTCTTCTTCTCTTCCTTCCAACGCCTTCTCCATGGCTCGGACAGCATAGGCGTCCCACGTGGCCAGTTTTTCCTGCAGACAACGCGCTAAAAAGGCATTCTGGTTGCGCCAGTAACGGACGTCGTCTTCTCTTTGTGCCTCGTCGTCCACATCGTTGTCCTCATCCACGCCCGGCGATCCACCCCACGGGCCGCTGCTGTGGTCGAAAACCACCGCCCGGAGCAAGGGCAACGCACTCCAGAGCTCCATCTCGCCGTTCCAGATTGTGACGGTACCGCGGGGCAGTAGGCGCAGCGCGTCCAAGATGCCAATCAGGGTCGCTTGACCGGGATGTTCCGTATTGTGCGGGACGGACCGTGCGACTTCCAAATAGAGGGTCCACAGCTCCCACAGAAACGTCTCGATGACCTCGGACGCTGCGTGGCTGTTGCGGGTGTCTCCTATCGGGGGGCACAGCGCGTTAATGGCGGCCGCTGCCAAGGCAGACGTTTTCTCAACATCCGAAACGACATCCGACCGGAGTGCCTGGCGAAAGATGGCGAGGATGGCCAGCTCGGTCGACGTGGATGTGAATCGTCGGAGTTTCTCCAGTTCGAAAATGTCTGTAGCCTTTGTCATCTTCTTCTCCTTCTCCTCTTGAAGTTCAATCTCCATCTGCAACTCAAACTTGCGCGTCAGTGCAGCGTCGTGCTCCGCTCTCTCATGTTCTGCCTGCTCCATCTTCGCAAGGGCACATGCCACAGCGTCCCGCACATCATTGGGCAATGTTGAGACCTTGTGTGGCAGTAGTAATGCTTCCAACTTGACCTTCCAAAAGCTCCAGCGCACCCCAGACATACCATGTCGGGCGTCTGGATGCTCCGCCCGAAACAATGGACCCGGCGAAACATCATCATCATCATCATCATCATCATCATCATCAGTGAAGCGACTGCTGCCGTCATGTTCAGTGTGCGAGTCGCTTAATTGGGCCAGCTGTAGCAGCTTTGGGCTGCCGTAGATGAGCCACGTTGTAGCCGCCAGTATGTCGCACTTCCGACGCTGCGTCCATATGTCGCCTTTCTTGCTGCTGCTGTCGCTGCTGTCGTTGCTGTCTTTGCTGTCTTTGCTGTCGTTGCTCTCCGCCATGTTTTCCATCTCTTCTCCTTTCGTCTCTCCACCTTCCAGCGCATCTCGTAAGGGATCCATGCCGTAGTTTTCCCATGGGGCCATGTCAATGTTGCTAAATTGTGCTCGAAGAGCGCTCTGGTTGCAAAACTGCCGGATCGCATCGTCGGACGGCTCGTCCGCGAGCCACGGCCCATTCTCGCTCTCGGCCATGAATTCGTCAAACAAAGGCAGGTCGTTCCAGAGTCGATGTTCACGGTACCATAACCGGACAACACCACGTGGTAGCTGGCGCAGGGCATCCAAAATGCCGACATAGATCTCGATTGCCATCTTTTTATCGGCATAACTTGTCTCGCCCGGAATGGCGCGGACAGCGTCAAGATACACGGTCCAGACCTCCCACACATAGTCACCAACGGAGTATTCGTGGTCATTGTCTCCGGAATCGCCAAAGGCGTTTTCATGATCTTCGTCTCCGACGGAGCGTCCGTCGGGTTCGTCCGCAATGATATGATCATGAGCGGGAAGACTCTCGTCGATGGCGGGACAGAGCATGTTGAGAGCGACTGCGGCCTTGGCGCAGATTCTCTCGACGTCGCAGGTGTCCGAACCGACGGGCCGCAGTGCGTCGCCAAAGATGTTGAGGATGGCTAGCCAGTACGAAGATGCAGTCGGATACCTAAGCGTCTCCAAGCCGAGTGGAAGCGGGAGTGAAGGCGCTCCGGCATCCACAGTGGACGCTGTGCGCGGCACGGGTGCCGTAGCCCGCTGGACCGCTTCGGCGCTGGCCGCAGTAGCGGCTGGTGCCTTGGTATCCGAGTCCATAGTCGGGTTGTAAGTGGCCGACGTTGTGGCTGAACGTTTTGACGTCGTTGTTGTTGTATGCAAAAGCGAGTCTGCACTCTCTGCAAACGAGCACTGGAGCAACTGCTGGAGTACCTGCTGGTACTATCTGCTGTTTCGGTGAGAGGTCGACAAGAAACGAGAGGCAGAATGAGAAGCAGAAGAAGGAAGGCGATGACCGAAAGCGAAATCCCGAGAAAAACAAGATGAGAGAATGATTCGCGGTTTCCCAGCAGACAGTTGTGCGCAGTGCAAAATGTATGGAGGAAGTGACATCGAACGCGGTGGGATGGTGGGGTATTTGGTCAGCCGCCGTGTTTGGACAGCGGCTAATAATACTCTGTATTAGCAACGCAACAACAGTTGGGTGTGACGACCACTTTGAAGCGCGCCTTTTGTTGTCACCGCAGAATGACAGCCAATCGCAAGATCATACATCATCCAACGGGAGAATTCAGCAGCTAGGCACCCATACAAACCCTCGAGGAGTGCCCCTTGAGCCTCATTTTAATTATGTCTGATTGCACCCTTTTATGGGTTTAGTCCTTCGTTGCCTACCCGGCCAACACGGCCAGTGTCAAGTTCCCATGCTTCATGCCCGATGGCGTATGCGAGCCTTGTCAGCCTCAGTTGGCCGACGGCGTCTTACGGCCAGGCGAAGGCGCACGTTCCAGTCGACGACAGCAAATAGATTTTGTGTGCATGGCATTACCTGTGTGGCAGTGTGGCACACCACACCAAAAGCAAAAGTATCGTGGCGGCCGGCCTGCCCGACCCATTACTGCACTTTTGATCTTCTAATTTCATTGGACGTTGCACATGGAGCCGCACGGACATACACACGACGCCTGCTACTTAATGTGCCATGAAGATCCGTGTTTTGTTCATTCGTGATGCTCTGTAATCTTGACTATCAACTTCATCATCCAATGTTTTTGTCCAACTGCTTATAGCAGTTTATACACATATCTCAGCTTCGTTCGGCCTCGTCTTATTGCTCAGTTGTTCTACAATCTACCATGTTTGGCAAAGACTCAAGCAGAAGACGTCGGGGAGGGGGCGGAGCCTCAAACTCCAATTCCACCACCAATCCCAGTTCTGGCGGCAGGCCACCGCCGCCCGCCTCCTCCCGTGGCACGGCCTCCCTGACGGGGAACAGCAGTGTCTCGTCGGCGTGTCCCCCACCAGTCTCTGGGCGTGGTAGGGGAGGCAGAGCAGCGGTGGCCCCTCGCCCGCCTGTCCCGGCTGCTCCAATGTCCCGCCGTCCGCCTCCACCACCCAATTCACGGGAGGGGGCGGAGAGGAGGAGGAACATGGAGATGCATGTCAGGGACCACATGACACTACCGCCGTACGTTGTTAATGGCGAAGCACTTGTACGTATACATATGCCCTCTGTTGTTCGAACTACGTGAACCAGTACAAGTTTCCTAATCAGATCCAGTACGATGCTCACGAATTGGACGCTGGTCATCCTGCTAGGTTGCACCGCGCCGCAGATGTCCGAAGAGTAGCTGAGGAAGCACGACGTGCGTTTAACAATGACCCAGCACGGAAGTGGACGAAGGCACAAGGGCAAAAATATCCCGAGGAAATCAGAGGCGGCACCCAGTTTGGCATCCCGCCAACCATCATTGGACACCCCTTGCTTGGCGGTCCCAGCACGTACCTTCACGGCCTGCCTGGACCCTGCCGCGTCTGGACCAACAAAAACGACTCGACCAAAGCAGAGGTGGTTTACCACAGCAAAAAAGAACGAGATCGCCGGCTTGAGACACTGCGCCAAAAAGAGCAGAATGTCTCTGACGGAATTGACCGGCTCACCAAACAAATCAAAGAAACATCAATCAGAGAACGGCCCCCGTTGAAAAAGCGCATGACCGAGGAGGAAGCCCGACGGGCTAGGGTTCAACAGCAAAGCCAAAATCTTCGCAGCAAAAAACATGATCCGTTTGTAAAGGCGGCGTACATACCACCCGACACCAAGAAAGCGCCGCTCGTCCCGAACCTTGCAAACCCACATCAGCGTCAGTACGATCAAAATGAACGAAGACATACCTTTGCATGCCAACAGTGTGGTGGGCAGGCACTGGTCAGCGACGACGGGAAAATTATCCAGCGATGCCGGTGTGCAAAGCCGGAATAACGAGATGCACCCTGTTATTTCCCTCGACTTTTGTTTTGGTATTTTGGCATTTTGTTGTTTTCAAGTGTGTCTTATGGTTCGAATTACTGTTAATGGGTTATTTGCGTGCTACTTATGTTGATTTGTTTGTTCGTTTTTGGATCTGACAAGTATTTCTTTCTTTCTCCAGCTAGTTTGCGAGATAGTTTGATCTCTTGCCCAATAGTTCCCGCCCCTGTTCATGACCTTTACTAATATTGAAATCTTATATCGCTATGCTTGTTTTAATATTTCCCCTTGCTAAACATAAAGACCATTACAACATAATCTCAACCTATAATGTTTTTTCTGCTTATTTTACTTTATCTTCTTTTATTTTCACGTTGCCATCCTTCAATTATTGTACCAACACTTGTATTCTTGCCCCTTTCTCGGATATGGGTTTTGTGTCCTTGATCTATTTTCACATTTATCGTTTGCTTGTTCTCGTTGGAACTAGTCTCTATAACTCACTACTCTCAAACAGAAGCATCCACAACACGTCACGGTGGCCAGAGTGGTAATGCGATATTTGACACAAATTATTTCGCTCTGGGAGCAGACATTTGAGACTTTCCTATGACAAATTGTCGTGCATAAGTCTGCAGCCGCCCGAACAGGGGTCAGGCATCAGGCTTCAAGCGTGCAGCATCAGGCGTCTAAGCCACAGTCTGTCTTCATTGGCCACATGCAGCACCAAGCATGCAGCATGCGACGTACAGCCACCACAACAGCAGGCGTAGTTAGGGTTTCGCAGGCCGCATTGCTGCGGACCGCCTACTCGTTGGACATGGGATATGGAAGAGCCTCATCGGCAGGGGGAGACAAGCGGCGCGCATTCTTTGTACAAAATCCTGCTGTCTGGTTGTTCGTCTCCTTTGCTGCTCCATATTCCATTTCCCCATCTCCATAAACTCTGGCCGACTGAATATACCCAAGGCCGTTTTGGATACATTCCCAGTCGACTCCACTTTTACTATATCGCCATGTCAGGGCCGCCCTCTGTTTTTTCGCAGGATGGCACGTACACGACAGACGGCAGCAGCCTGTCTGGCTTCTCGGTAGGCCCGCCACCGACCGGCGAGACAGCCCTGCAGAAACTGGCGAGGGCGGAAGCAGAGAGGCAAACAAGCTTGGCCATGCACATGCAAAACCACATGGGCCTGCCGCCGTTTGCCGTCAATGGCAACTCACTTGTACGTGTTTTGGGTAATCCATGTAAATAATAAAGGATAAAAAAGAAAAGAATCCGTGGAGCCATTCGCCATTCGTCACCTAACGCCATCAGTACGATGCCCACGAGCTGGCTGCGGCGGATCCCGCGCGCCTGATTAGCGCGGCCGACTTCCAGAGACAGGCCGAGACCGCGCGGCTCGTCTTCACCAACGACCCGAATCGGCCCTGGGACAAAGACACAAAGAAGAGCAAATACCCCGAGACCATCTACAACAACCAGTTCGGCCTCCCCGACCCCGTCCTGGGCCACCCCATTGTCGGCGGGCCGGGCACGTACGCCGCCGGCCGGCCGGGCGCCAGCCGCGTGTGGTCCAACGCGGCGACGACCAGCACGGCCGAGCTGCTCTACCACAACGTCCAGCAGGGTCAGCGTGAACACCAGGCCCGGCTGGACGCGGCCCGGCAGGAAGAGCGCGACCTCAAGGCCGAGCTCAAGATGCTCCACACGCTGCTGCGGCGCGCGCACCAGCAGGCTGAGGTCAAGCGCCTCAAGAACGACATCCGCCAAAAGCTCGCGCGCCGCGCACACGCGCGCCGCATCCTCGGCATGCCCTACGACGGCTACGCACCCTTTACCCAGGCGGCGTTCATCCCGGAGGACCCGGAATGCCCGCCGCTCGTGGCCATGCTGGCCAACCCGCACCAGCCCCAGTTTGACGAGACCACCCACCAGTACGCGCTGCCATGCCAGAGATGCGGTGCACGGGCCTTGATCAATAAAGAATTTGAAGTGGTCGAGCGATGTCAGTGTACCTCTGGGCAGAGCTAGTGGACGTGTCTCATTGTTTGTGGTCTCAGTGTGGATGGTGTCTTGTTTCTTGTGCTTCTCTGATGACTGCGTCTGCTCATCTCCTTATACCTGTTGCCGCTACTTATTCAAACATCAAACACCGCTTCCGTTGTCCGCGTGCTTTTGCCTCTCCCTCTCTTTCTTCCCTTCCTCCCGTAGTTCCATCTCCATCTACAATGCAAACGTGCGTGTCAGTTCAACCTCGTGTTCCGCTCTCTCATTTTTTGCCTGCTCCGTTCGTAGGTTTGGGTTTTGTGCTTGTCGTCGCCAATGGAGCTTTCGTAGTCTTCGTCCCCGACGGAGCTTTTGTCGCGACTGTCCGTAGTGATCATCGTAGCCTTGAAGACAATCGTCGACGACGGGACAGAGCATGTTGAGAGCGACTGAGGCCTTGGCGCAGATTCTCTCGACGTCGCAGGCGTCTGAGCCGACAGGCCGCAGTGTGTTGCCGAAAATATTGAGGATAGCCAGCCAGCACGAAGCTGCACTCGGATACCCAAGCGACTCCAAGCCGAGCGGAAGCGGGAAGTGGGGGACTGTTAGGGCCCCGTCATGCTGGCCATCTTGTGCAGGAGATGCAGGAGATGCAGGAGACTCTGGCGACAGGGATGTAGAGTCCATGGCAGTGTGGTGGACGTGGTAAGTATGGGATGACAATATTGACGGCGATGATGACATTGCTTTGCAGCTACACAGGCAGATATGGCAAGAAGGCTTGGTACAGATAAACAACCCCGGCACGATACCAAGACAAAAACGAGTCGAAAACAGGTATTTATAGACGTATGAAGAGATAGGCGATCAGCAGCCGCAGACACAGAACGTGCCATGTCGGTTGTATTTTGAGGCCCATGAGGCCGTCCACGCGACCAATCAGGTCGAACCGCCCACCACCAATCGAAATATGGAAGACAATTGATGATACAAAGGCCAAGATATTGTGTACTAAAACGATTAGAAAAAAAAAAAAAAAAAAAAATTGAAACACGAGATTCCCACCTCCCTCTGTACAATAGAAGGCACCAATTGGTTTGAGCCCGCCTACTCCAGTTGCCTCGTCAGGTCGTGGTAGTAGGGCGGCTTCCACGGCGGATTGGGCTCATCCATGCTCGGCATTGGTCCGCGCCATTTCGGCGATGTGGGTGTGATCTTTTTCAGGTTCTCCTTGGCCGTCGCAATGGCCGCGTGGTCCACCGGCCCGAGTCCACCGTGTTCAATCACAAACTGACGGAAAATTTCATTGTCGTCGCCGACTTCGGGCCACGTACTGGACGGCATTTTGTGGCGATATGGCCGATAGTTTTGTCCTACATGTCGCTCGTAGCGGTCCCGAAAGATGTTCCAGTGGAGGAATGCGAAGCCCGCGTCCCACCGCCACCGATTGTCTTTAGAAACGACGGGAAGGGGGCTTGCTTCGGGGGGTAGGGATGCGGCTGCTGTAGACGTGAAGAATGCCATGAGCGCCTTCAACTGGTCTTCGGTCGGCGGGTACAACGAGGTGCCGTAGTTATTTCTGTCGGAGTGAAAGTACACGCCGCCATTGGCGTCACCAGAACGGCCCCGGTCAAACACGGCGACGCCGCCAAAAATGCGTGTCTCCGCCCAGTAGCCCACCATGTCGGCCACGCCCCGCGGGTATTGATCTTGGTAGATGTAGCTGCGGTAGTAGAAGTGAGTGTGTTTCGGCAGATGGCTCGGATGGCAGACACGGTTGCGCCGGTTCGCGTCCAGCTCGTGACCGATGGTGGCCAGCACGGATGTGCGGCTATGGAGGGCATCGGCGTCGCTCCATTCGTAGAGGGTGGCGCCAATTTGATGGCATGCGACGGCCAGCAGCTCAATCAAGCAGAGACAAAATGCAACGGAGCCAGCACGGGCGTCGGTGTATCGCTCCAGGGCCTGTTTGTCAGGTTAGATGAGCAACTGTGATGGGCAACACAAGTGAGTGGCTAGACGAGGCAACAAGAAGTGGTGCCACACGCACTGTCTGCGGAAAGAGAAGTGTCTCCATGTTCAGCTTGCTCCTGGCATCGCGCACGCGGTCCAAGGCGCCATCGCACAGGGATTCGTGCTCCGAGACGATGGTCGGGACAGGCCAGTGGGACTCGGCATACGCTTTTCGGAGCGGGAGCCCGTCAACAATTTGTGCATATGTGAGCTCGACGTCAGAGAGACTCAAAATGTTCTCCAGTGCCAGCGTGAAAACGGACAAGCGCTCAGCATCCAGGTGCTTGAGTGAGACAAGAGCGGCGGGCGACTCTTGTGGTGCTGCCGCCATTGCGGCTATCAGTAGGTTAGTCGTGAAAACCCTATGCCAGGGACGTCAATGTCAATGTCGATTCGTCCGTCGGGGGGCTTTGCCGTGCTCGAGCAACGTGCTTGTTTTCATGCCAGTTTTCGGTTTAAATAATGGAAGACGAGCTTCTTGACCTTCACAGAGACGGTACACGACGGTATATCGCTGGAACGGAGCGGGGTAATGATGCCAGCAATCTGGCGACAATGATTCGACAATATCTTTTCCGTACACAGCCAATGATGGATTTTACAAATGCCACCCTAGGTACTGCCTCGATGTCATTGCCGTGATCTCTAAGCACAAGGTCATGACGAGCCAACCGGATGCATTCATCCCACCGACAGCGGCTCTCTTCTCTGTCAATCCACGAGTAAGACATCCATGTCGAGCGATTAGACCTAGACTGTAAAAACGAAAACCTCCGTTGCTGTGATTCACACAGTACGGCGTACAACACCGGCAGATGTGTCGACTATTGCTGACCCGCAAAGACACGCACAGCAGGCAAAAACATGTTAGAGTATAGTAGTATTACAGTTTGCTTGCCTATGGATTACGCTGTGCCAATTTTCCCATTCCACACCCAACCCCATCTCCGTCAGACCCGCCTCGCCGTCGTCAGCGTCGTCGCCACTCTTTCGTCGTGCGGCCCGGGCGTGTACGGCGGGTCCGGCTTCAGCGTGACGGACACTGTGACAATCACCGCCGTGGGGCTGCCGGCCGCGGCCGGCAGTGTCGTGGGCGGGAGGGTTTTGACAATGGTCGTCGAGGGCGGCCCGGGGGCCGGTGCTGTCGACGTCGGCGGGGCCGATGGCTCGTCGTCAGGTGCAGTCGTCGACGAGTAGGGACACGGCGGCGAGAACGGCAGGTTGACGGGCAGCGTATACGGTCCGCAGACCGCCCCGGCCGTCAAGACGCCTGTGCCCCAACCGGCCGGCACCGTCCCACCAGCGCCGATGCCGGCGGTCAGCCAGGGCGGTCCCCGGAAAGGCGGGCGGAAGGGTCGGCCCGGGACAGCGGCGGCGATGGCTGGCGTCGTCGTGGCGGCGACGGCTGTGGGCCTTGCGTCCACGGGCGTACCGGTCAGCGTGACGGTGACGCCGGAATGGGGAGAGCCGGCGGCATTGTGTGCCGGCGGGGTGGCCGCAGCTGCGGCCGCCCAGATTTCGCGGAGCTGCTGCGGGCTGTATTCGACGTCGGGCATGGGGCTGGCGCAAACCGACCCAAGCAAAGACAGCAAGGCAACGGCGACGGCCGTGGTCGCATAGTTGGACGTTGACATCATCCTGGAGGACGAGATAAGGAAGTCTGGAAGTCTTGCCACACAAGAGCACAAAGAAGGGAAAACCAGATGCCAAGTGCGAGAGCGGGCATCCCGCCACTATATATTCAGCCAAAGCTCCGATTCAGCAGATGAGCAGTGCCCGAGGAAAAATCCGTGATATGGGGTGCCCTTTAATGATGACAGGTTTGTGTCTGTTGACATAATTTACGCAGTCCGGTCACCGTAAATGAAGTACCCACTAGACAGGCCCTGTATAGGACGGTAAACAGGCATGACGATACGCGCAGCGATGGGCACGGCACAGAATGCCAGTCCAAGGATGCGAGAATTAAGGTTATGAGGGCAGCGGGTGTCTTTTTGTACAGTCACGTAAGAGTGTATGACCACTATTGTCTGCAATTGTCCGCACTCTGGTGGGGAGAACCGTGGCGAGAGGTGTGGTCGTTTGGATGCACGAGAGTCTTGTTTTGGTAGCTGGGACGAGATGAAGACCCACGGCACATAGGCATCGTGTCGAGATTACATTGGGTCCACGGCCCTGTTTTCGTCGAGTGTACGGATTATTTTTTTGTTATTTTTCTATTTTCGTCTTATCGCGCTCGGTTCAAGTTGAGCAGACACGGCACGACATCAGGTAATAGAGCGATGCGGCACAACCACGCGGCACAAGAGGATAAATCCGGGTGTGAGGGAAGTTGAAGAATCAACATAACCGAATGAATGTGTGTGTGTGTGTGTTAGTTTTTTTAAAAAAAAATATTAATGAAGAAAAATAAACTATGTACAATACGATCCCCGCCTATACTCTCCACATGTTCCTCATTTCCAGGTCTCAGTAAATATAACGGAACCCCGGCTGTTCCTTGTCGGTGAGATCCAAAAAGGCGGCGGCATCGGCCTGCTCGTCGTGGTCGAGGGCGGCCGAGATGCGGTCGCGACGGGCATTCTCCCAGCGGAGATAGACGAGCAGCGCCAGCTGGATGACAATCATGAGGGCGGTGGAGACGTAAAAGGCGCGGAAGCCGGTCGGGTACGTGGGGCTCTCCTTGGCGAGGAAGAACTGCGGCGCAATGATCTGGCCGACAGCGTAGCCGACAAAGACCATGACGGCGCAGGTGGCCTTTTTGGTGAAGCCGCCAATGTTGGAAGCGAGGAGGGACATGACCATGATGTAGGTGACGGTGTTGACAAACATAATGTAGAGGCCGCCCTGGCGGCCGTGGATGTTCTCCTTGGGGAGGCAGTAGACGAGCAGGGAGCCCAGCAAGACGACGGCGTTGGAGGCGATGCTGGCAACGAGGCGGGCGTTGCGAAACTGAGTGGTGACGGCGCCGGCGATGAGGAGGGAAGCGAGCTGGACGCCGTCGCCGCCAAAGGAGGCCTTGGTGGACTCGTGGTCGTCGTAGCCGAGGCCGGTCAAGACAATCTTGTCAAACTAGAGGGATGTGTGTGAGCAGCAGCCTATTCATTGCTTGTTCTTGGGTGTATACGTACGTTGGTCAGGCCGCTGCCGACAATGCACTGCAGCAGCGCCAGCGCGAAAAAGGCCCAGGCCTGCACGTCCTTAAGGCACTCGACGACCTGGTAGGTGCGGTAGTGGCGGTTCTCGATGCCGGTGTGGTTGGCGATGACGCGCAGCACGGCGACCTTGCGCTCGCGCGCCGACAGGAACCAGGCCTTCATGGGCGAGTTGGGCATGACAAAAAACAGCAGCACGCCCCAGCCCATGGTCAGCGGGCCCCAGATCAGGTAGAGCACCTGCCACTGCGTGTACTTGCCGCCGCCCCAGCCGGGGCCCGTGATGGAGTAGGCGAGGCCGTCGATGATGAAGCCGCCGACGGGCGCGCCCATCCACCAGACGCAGGCGCGTAGGGGCTGCTCGCGGCGGGTCCAGTACTGGCCGACGAAGATGGTGAGGACGGGCGAGATGCACGTCTCGAAGCAGCCCAAGAAGAAGCGGGCGACGGCCAGAGTGGCAAAGTTGGTGGTGACGGCGGTCAGGGTCGAGCAGAGCCCCCAGAGCACAATCATGACGCCAAAGTAGCGGCCGATGGGCAGCTTCTGCATGAGCACGGCGCTCGGGTATTGGGCGACGAGGTAGCCAAAGTAGAAGATGGCCGAGACCCACGAGTACTGCTGGCCGACGAGGTGGTCGTCGGTGCGGATGCCGAGGATGGACGCGTTGGAGAGGGCGGCCTTGTCGATGAAGGACAGCAGGTACGAGATCATCATGGTGGGCAGCAGCACGAGATCCAGCTTGCGGAGGACGCGCCGGGCCTCGTCCTCGGTGTATTCGAACGTGGTGCCCTCGCCGTCGTCGGCAAATAGGTCGGCGGCGTCGTCGTGCTCGACACCGCGTGTTTTTTCGGCAATGGTGATGGCGTGGACCTGGACGGCGCCGCCGGACGGTGTGGCAGCCTCGTCGGCATAGCCGGCGTGGCCAGTGGGTTTTTCGGACATTGTGTAGAGAGGGGAGAGATGAAGGATGAGATGAGAAGCAGGAGGAACGGAAGCAAGAGGAACAGGAAATCAGAAAAACCAGAAAACAAAAAGACAGCGACAGGTGGACGACCGAATAATTATAGACACCGTTCCGGTAGTGCGCAATCTCCAGCGACGGCGACGACTAGGCGGAACGGAAATGCACACAACAGGACACGAGAGGGTGGAAGAGGGCAGGACGAAAGAGGAAATGGCGAGCAGATCCCACGCGACGACGACCCGCGACGTCGGCGATGCAAAGTACCGTCTGCCAATCTGCTCTCTGCTATCTCCTATCTACCCCAGACTTGAGGGATGGAGATGCACGACGGACGATGGAAAAGGTGGAGACGCACGACACCGAGATAAGGCGAACGGCCAAGGCAGGGGAGGAAAAGAGGGGAACCATGCGCGGCTGTCTCTTGGGAGGTGGTGAAAAAATAGTTGTCATAATCATGGAAATACTGAAAATACTAAAATCGCGACATGTGAGGGCGTCGGCAACCAGACCAAAACGGGCTTAGACGGCCAGTGCCGCACGTGCCGCTGGGTGCCCTAAATTGTGCGGACATGTCACTAAAGTGCCCGAAAATGCCACCGTTGTAGCGGACATGCCGCTAAAGTGCCGACAAATGCCACCCAACGCCACTGTAATCCCAGCGCTCGGGTGGACCCTTTGTCTTACACGCGATTTATGCCCGATTTGGCAATGTTGGCGACGGCCGACGACGATGCCAGGAACAGCAACTCGAGCGAAGTACAACGTCTTATCAGTAGGTCACGAGAAGAGTGTCCATTTGAAGGAATTCCTCAGTCTGTCTGTACCCGGGTTGCTCGCCAGGACTTCTACTTTGGGAAGCTATGAAGCTCCGACAACGGCGAGAGCGGAGAGAGAAAACAAAGTGAAAGTCCTGACGACGAGAGATGTAGACGACAAACGCAGTAAACATGGCGAGCGGCCGACAATGTCAGATAGAATCCGGCATGCTCGTGCCGGTGATTCCTTTGGTCGTAGAATGATGCTGTGGATACGCATGTCGCGTTGGGCGCGTGATGAATGGCGACATGATGAGACGATCAATGTCCAACGTCGTTTTCGTCCGTCAGATCCATAACGCTGCAAGAACGCTGCAAGATAAATCCAAATTATACCCTGATTTCCGTATCTAAACTACATTCACTTTACACCATCACCACCTGCAAATCCTCCTTCACCCGTACATTCCCCCCATCATGACTCAAATCGAAGCCTCCAACCCCTTCACGTACCAGCACGTCGTCGCCCGCGGGCTGCCGTACGAGCGCGGCTTCGCGCACGGCCGGCAGGCAGCGGGCAAAGTGCAGGAGAATGTGCGGTACTACCGGCGGCCGGGCAAGCTGGCGCACTCGGCGGCGCTGATGGAGGCCATCATCCAGCACGTGTACAAGCCGGCGCTCGAGCAGTACTACCCGAGCGGCCTGCAGGAGATGCAGGGCATTGCGGACGGCGCGGGCGTGACGCTGGACGACGTGATCCTTCTCAACTCGCGGTACGACCTGGCGCGGCTCAACGACGAGCCGGGCAGCCGGCCGGTCAGCGACCCTGAGGACCCCGAGGACGGCGAGGACAACGCCAACGAGTGCACGTCGGCCGTGTTCCACCACAACGCCACGGCGACGGGCGACATGGTGACGGCGCAGAACTGGGACATGAGCGCGCGGCTGTGGGAGAACGACTGCATCATCTACCTCGAGGTGCACCCGGACGCGTCGGAGCACAAGCCGTCGCTGTTTCTGGTGACCGAGGCCGGCCAGCTGGGCCGCTCCGGCATGAACTCGGCCGGCCTGGGCGTGACGGCCAACTCGCTGATGAGCTCGGCCGACTACATCCCCTACCCGTACGTGGACGCGGCGGGGGTCAAGCACGACATGGAGGTCCGGCCATTGCTGCCCATGTCCATGCTGCGCCGCATGATCCTCGAGAGCAACCACCTCGCCGAGGCCATGACGTGCGCCTACAACTTCCCGCGGCACGTGTCCAACAACGTCACCGTCAGCTCGGCCGAGGGCTTCGGCGTCTGCCTCGAGGTCACGCCCGACCGCGTCTACCGCGTCGAGCGCACGCACGCCGACGACCGCTACCTCGTGCACACCAACCACTTTGTCCACCCGGGCTTCCTGGCCCGCGCCGACGTCCGCTGCCTGTACCCCGGCGGCAGCAGCTGGTTCCGCCGCGACCGCTTCGAGGCCAACGTGCGCGCCGCCGCGCAGGCCGGCCAGCTCTCGACGGCGCAACTCATCGCCGCCTTTTCCGACCACATCAGCTACCCCGAGGCCCTCTGTGTGCACCCCGACCGCAACCCCGTCGACGCCGTCATCGGCCACCTGCCCGGCTACCCCTTCCGCACCAACTCGGCCACCGTCGCCTGCGTCCTCTACAACCTGTCCAAGCGGCAGATTACCGTCTGCAAGGGCCCGCCGTGCCAGGGCCAGTTCCAGACGTTTGACCTGCACGGCCCGTCCGGCAACAAGCGGGGATCACAGGAGGAGCCGGGGGTCGAGCGGCCGGAGCACCCATAGGGGGGAGCTGAATGTTTGTGTCGAGGAGCTGGGAATTGTTCTTCGAAATAAATGTCAGATGTTTCGATGGCAGTAGTCGTGGTGAAGAATCCTTCACAGAGTCGTCAGTCATCTTTTATACAGAATAGAATTACATGTCTTCCGTCCGTTGCAAAGTTCGTCAACGTCAAGTACACTCGTGCCCTGTAACAAGTTCCATGAAAACAAATAGATGTCGGCGTTATCGCGAATGGTTCCTTGGACATACTTTGACGCTAATGCGCTAATGCGCTAATCAGTGGAGTTGTCCACTATCGCCCACTGGCGGTCGGCGCTAATGTCACAGCGCTCTACCCATCTCAAGTGCTCCTCCACTCCACGTTTTCCCCAGACTTTGTTTTCTTCCCCTCGTCCTCTTCCTCTTCCACAACCGTGTCTCTCCACACGCACACGCCGCCATGCCCAAAGCATCAACGCCCGCGGCCACTCCGGCTCGGCCGTCCACGTCGTCCACGTCGTCCACGTCATCCACGTCCGCCCGGCGCTCCGTCTGGGGCTGTCTGACCTGCCGCCGCCGCAAGGTCAAGTGCCAGAGCCGCGAGACGCCCTGTGCGGCCTGTCGCCGGCTGCAGCTGGACTGCGTGTCGTCGTTTGGCGAAAACTTTAAGCAGTGGCGCAGGAGACGGGTGTCGCCTGCGGACGGGCCGGGGCCGGGGCCGAAGCCGAGTCCGAGACCGCGTTCGAGACCGAGTCCGAGACCGCATCCGTCACAGACGCCCGTCTACGAATCGCCCGCGACGACGTTGGAGGCACCGTCGCCCGTCTCCCTCCATGCCTTGCTGGACATGACGCAGAGTCCGGGCTGGGACCTGGACATGCCGTTCCTGTTTGATACGCCGTCCTTTGCAGGGCCGCCGCCACCGCTGCCACCAGGACCGCCGCCGCCTGCTTTTGCTGTTGCGTCTCCTGGTCTGTATGCATCGGCGCCGATCTTTGCTGACAACGGCGACGTTCTGTCAATGGATGGCCGGGCCATCCTGCCCGGCACCAGCATACCGTCTACGTTGTCCATGACGGCGGCGGATGGCAACGGATTCATACTGGACCTGCCTGCACCGCTACATTCGTTCCAGAGTGTGTCCTCGCAACCTGCCGCGGCCGACTGGACGCAGCCACAGCACGCCATCTCGCACGCCCGTCCTCAGTCGGCCGTCCTGGCCTCCCCGATGACGCACGCCCCCCCTCTCTCTCCCTCTCCCTTCCTCTCCGTGTTCTCGCCCCTCCCCAGCTACGCCGACTCCCCCGCCGACCGCTCTCTCGTCGTCTACTACAAACGCAATCTTGCCTCCTTCTTCAGCGTCAAGTCCGCCTTTGCGTCGCCGGCCGCGTCGCCCTGGAACTTTTACGCGTACGCCATCCGTGCGGCCGAGCACCAGCCCGACTCGCCTCTGCGGCACGCCATTCTCGCGTGGACCTCGGCCTACCTGTTGGTCCGGGGCGGCGACAACAACAGCACCGACCACGCGCTGCAGGTGCGGCATTATGCGCGCGCACAACAGGCAGCAGACGCGCTGAGGGCAGCGCTGTGGTCCGGGGCAGGGTCGTACACGACGACACCGACATCGACCCTGCGCATGCTCCTCGCCACCACGCTCTTCCTCGCCTACGGTGACATCTTGTCCGGCGACACCCCCCGCCTGGTCCACGCCCTTGCCGGCATTGCCCGCCTGCTGGCCTCGGACTGGCCGCGGTTCCGCGGCGCCATCGGGCCCGTCGAGGCGCGCATCCTCGTGTGGCTGGCGTACTTGGACGTGCGCGCCGGCCTCTGGGGGGTGGCGACGGACGGGATCGGCGGTGGAGGAGGACAAGCAGGAGGAGGAGGAGGAGGACAAGCAGGAGGCGGACTCTTCCGCTTTCTTCGCGACCACGTCGGCGGCCCCGCATCATCGTCGGGCATCTCGGCGCTGCGAGGAAACGGCGTGCCGCAGGAGTACTACTTGGCCGCCTGTTTCGGGTCGGCCTTGCCAGCGCACGAGCTGCACGACGATTTGCTGCAGGAGCCGGCCAAGCGGCTGTCGGACGAGATCATGGGCGTGTTTGCGGCGGTGGGGGAGCTGGAGGCGTGGATGGAGACGTGCTTCCCACACGCGCAAGGCCCAGGGACCGGTGTGGTGGGGGCGATGGCGGCGGACGTGGATGTGGGCGTGGAAGCAGCCACAACGCCCGGCAGCACCACCCTCGGTCCGGTATGCGTGGCACCGGCATGCGCATCGCTTGTCGACCACGACCAGGCGGCCCTCCTCGAGCTCCGCGCCGCCAAGATTCACGCCTTGCGCGCCACCATTGCCCGCATCCGCGCCGAGAGCAACGTCGTCCACGCCGCCCTCCTCAAGGCCTACACGCCGTCGAGCCCCGACCACGTCGCCCGCACCACCTTCCACCGCCGCGTGTCCACGGCCATGTGCCTGGCCGCGACCATTCTGCTGAACCGCGTCGACGCCCCCGACGTGCGCACGGACGACGAGGCCCAGGCGGCCGCCCGGCAGATTGTGCAGATTGCGCGGGAGCTCCAACACGAGACGCCCGACCGGGCGTCGAGAGAGGAACGGTGCACGGAGCCAGGCAGTCCCGACGTGCTTCGACAGTCGCCCAGCGACCACCCCCGCAGCCTCATCTGGCCTATGCCCGTCTTCGTCGCCGGCATCGAAGTCACCGACCCCGTTTACCAAGACTGGGTCCTGGCCTACCTGGCCGACATGGCCGGCTGGGGCACGAGCACACGCCGCGCCCGGGAGCTGCTGCGGCGCGTGCTGGCGCGGCAGGCCGACGAAGGGAAGCGGGTGCGCGTCAAGGACGTGGCCGGTGAATTTGGTGCGGTGTTGATTTGAGGAGTCGTAGGCGTCGACGTCGTCGACGGCGACGAAGTCGGCAAGACGGTAAAGGTACAAAAATGAATTGGAAATTATGAACAGGAGCGAGGATACACACAAAGACGCTGCATGCCATCCATACTCCGTCCACAGGTGCAGGTCGAATATCCGAGTACATACTGGCCATGGCGGCTGAGGCCATCCCAGGCAGCAACGCCAGAGCCACACCACCACAACAACGGCCCCCAACTCCATCCCTCCCTTTATAAACCAAATAAGAAACAAACATCTTGCCGCAGCAATGCGGCCGGTCATACTACGTTACGATACAGAGAACATCAGCATGGCGTAAGTTCGATTCCCGCTCCTGCTGTTGATTTTCGTGCTTTGCGCGTCTGTCGTGGCTATTTGCTAACTCGTCGCTTCACAGCCCTGCACAAGGATGACATATTTCTGCTCAGAGAAGCTCCTATTTTTTTTTCACTTTTTCACTTTTCATTTAAGAAAGTAAAAGTTCAAAGAAGAAATAAAATAAAAGAAATACTCCACGTATATACACAGTACTAGTGGTTCAAAACATCAGAGTATTATTCTCCACATTGACTCAGAGTATGATGGCAACAAAATGTATTTACTTGACTATGCTCTTGCTTTTCCCTACCCAAACGCCCATGCTGCTATGATACAACGATAAATCGAGTAAAAAAAACCACACAAAGCTATGCAAACACAAAACGCCGCTTCATCCAATGTTGAACTCCGCCGCCGGGTTGCTCATCATCTCCTTCATCTTTTGCTGCATCCGCCGCGCCGCCGCCGCCGCTTCGTCGTCGCCTGCACCACCGTCAAACCGTTCGTCGTCGGAGTCGCCGGGGCCCTGGGCCGCCGCGGCCGACGACGAGGCGCCGGCCTTGGTCTTGGGCTTCGTGTGCTGCTTGCGGCCGGCGGCCGTCGCCACGGCCGTCGCCCGCTTCTTGGCCGCGAGACGCTGCACGCCGCCGCGCATGTTGCCGGGCGCCTCGCGCAGGCCAAAGCTCTTGGCCATGTGGCCCAGGTGCAGGCGCGTCATGTCAAAGAAGCCGCGCTCGTCGTGGGCGTGGGTGGCGTAGGCGCGGATGTGCGACCGGAACGCCTGCCGGGCGGCGTCGAGAAGCGTCGGGGCGGCTGCCGACCCGCCCTCTTTCGTATCCTTGTCCTTTTTGTCTTTTTGGTGTTTCTTGTCCGTCTTTGCGTTTCGGGCCTGCCAGGCCGACTTGGACACGCCCGTGTCGGCATTGGCGCCCGTCGCGACCGGCGCAGCCGCCGACTTGAGCAGCCGCTGCTCAATGTGCAGCTGCAGCGCCTCGGCGCGCTTGGTCCACGACTGTTGCGCCTGGGACGGGTCGTGCTCGACAGGGACGCTGTCGTCGCCGTCGTGCGCTGTGAAGGCCGCCGGCAGGGGCACGGGCGCCGCATAACCCTTTTGGAGGACGGCGTCGTAGAGCTGCGGGTGCAGCACCGACGACGACACCTGCTTGACGAACCCGACGTAGCCCTCCTCGCTGCCCGGCTGCACAAACAACGTCGTGCTGCCCGCGCGGCCGGCACGCGCCGTCCGGCCGATGCGGTGCAGGTGGTCGTCGACGGCCATGGCCGGGTCGTACTCGACGACGAGGTCGACGGTCGGCACGTCGAGGCCGCGCGCGGCAATGTCCGTCGTAATCAGCAGGGCCGGGTCCGTCGCGTGCCGGAACGACGCCAGCGTGGCCTTGCGCACGGGCTGTTCGAGCGAGCCATGCAGCTTGTGGAGGACGACGGTGCGGTTGGCCGCCGACGTAATGTAGGCGGCGGGGGCGACGGTCGAGGCGGTCGTGGACGCCGCCGCCGCCGCCATCTTGGCGTTTTTTATTGCGGCGGCCGTGGACGTGGCTGTCGGCTTGCTGTCGTTGCTGTCGCCGTCGTCGGCCGCCGGCACCACAGCGGGCACAATCTTGTTCGCGATGGGCTGGCCGTCGTCGCCAAACGCGCGCAGCAGGTCAAAGTGGAAGTCGACCGAGTCGGCACACGACAAGAAGACAATGGCCTTCATGACCGCGCCCTTGCGGGCAAACGTCGACCGCAGCAGGCCGATGAGCGTCACGAGGCGCAGCTTGGCCGGCACGATGGCGTACGTCTGCTTGAGCTGCGAGGGCGCCGAGAACGCCGCCGTCTCCGGGTGGGTCGTCGTTGTCGTCTCTGCCTCGCCCCCTTCCTCCTTCGCCTCCGTCGCCTTCGTGTCTGCGTCCTCGCCCGCCGATGTCACGTGCACTGCATCCTCCAGCGTCAGCTCGCCCAGCTTGATGGCATTCATCTTCATCGTCGCCGAACACAGCACCGTCACCCGGCGCGCCGGCAGCACGCCGTCCGGCAGCGGCTGCCCGTCTTTGGTGGTGGTCGCCACCGTCGCGGCGCTGCGGATCTTGCCCACAATCGCGCGGATGTCCTTCTCGAAGCCCATCTCCATCAGCCGGTCGCCCTCGTCGAGCACCAGCCACCGCACCCGGCTGACGTCCAGCACGTCCGTGTGGTCCAGGTGGTCCGTCAGGCGGCCCGGCGTGGCCACCAAAATGTTGACGCCTTTCCGCAGCCGCGCCTTTTCGGCCTTTTTGTTCTCGCCGCCCACAACCGTCGACGCCTGCAGCCACGGCGCGCAGCCCAGCAGCTTGTCCAGCACCGCCGCAATCTGCGTGCACAGCTCGCGCGTCGGGGCCAGCACGACGGCAAACAGCCCCAGCCCGCCGCGGCTCAGCCGGACGCCGCCGGCCCGCCGCGTGCCGTCGTTGGCCTCGCTGAGCGCCAGCAGGCGCTGCACAATCGGCAGCAGGTAGGCCAGGGTCTTGCCGGAGCCCGTCTCGGCCTGCAGGAACGCGTCGCTGTCGCTGCCCACGAGCTGCCGCAGGGCGTTGCGCTGGATGGCCGTCGGGGCTTTGAGCGCCATGTACTCGGACAGCTGGCGGGCGATGCGGCGCGAGAGGCCGAGCTTGAGGAACGTAGCGGCCTCGTCCGACAAGGGCGCATTCGAGGGGCGCAGCACGGTGCCGGCCCTCGCCTCGTCGGCGTCGTCCAAGTTGGTCATGTGCTCCGGAATGGCCGTAAACAGCCGCGACGTCACGCCGTTCTGGGGCCGGCCGGCGGCCACAGGTGCCGCTCCCGGTCCCATGGGCCGGCTCGGCTGCCACCGCGGTTGTGCGCTCCTGTCGCCGTCGCCGCCGCCTCCGTCACCACCGCCTCCACCCCCCGTATGCCGCTTCGCCGCCCTTGCATCGCCGCTGCGATCGTCCGGTCGTGGCCGCTTCGTCGGTCGGTCGCCCGCGTCGGCCGCCATATGTTTCGTGGGACTGTCGCCCTGCTGCCGTTTCTTGAAGTCGCGCTGGGCCGCCTTGCGGTCGCGCCATTTGCCGCCCTTGAACGTCACCTGCTGCGTGATTGGCGGCAGGTTGTCCAGGTCAATGTTGAGGATCATGCCACCGTCCGCCATTGTGTCGGTAGTCGTCGCGGTGTGGACGTGGACGTGGACGTGGACGTGGTGATGGTGATGGTGATTGTGGTACAGTTGACATGGAAAGTCAAGACAGAGCAAAAGAGTGGGGCAGAAAGCTCGCAGTACCTGAAAAAAAATTCTGCCAATCTTATCACTGATAAACCGCTGGAGCAAGGCGGTAAGCGCTGTAGACGAAACAGTGTGTATACAGTGTATGGACTGTATTGATCTCTGTTTTCATTCTCCCTTACAACATAACAAACCACGTATGCCCGGCCAGTATGCTCATTGTGAGTGTAGAACATCCAGTGTCGTTCTTCAATAATTTTCTTGATGGTGACAATTAAAAAGTATATTCAGTTCGTGTTGTGAGATTTGTTGTATTTTTATATTCTAATTTCATTTCATTTTTATTCTCACTTATAATAATTTAAATTTATTCAAAAACAACAAAAAAACACTACTTTTCTTCAACTACGTTAAATTGCTATTCCCAGGAAATATCCTCTCACTTGCCTTGAAAAAATCGACGATTAAAAGAAATCTTTCAATTCATCCTCAGCCGTCAACAATCTCATTCTCTATTTCAATGAAATACGTGCTTTCGTATACCGTTTACGTCGATCATCAGTGGAGGAAATATGTTTACGATTACGACCCCCACAAGGCCAGAAGAAAGACCCAGGGCGGTCAGGACCGGGAAAATGGAGGACAGGCACGGACTGAGCCACCCCATGTGCCACAAGCAAAAACACCAGGAGCAGCAGGACCACTAGGAGACTGACTAAGCAAGGGCATCTCATACCAAGAATGAAGCAACCAAATGAGATACGTATGAGATGGGGGCCATCTCATACGCGGAATGAGATAAACGAATGAGACGCACATGAGACAGTTAGGTATATATTAGATTGAGGACTCCTCCCCTTGGGGAAGGAAGATTCAGTCGCTACCGATTGTCTGAAATACAAACCTACATGAACCTGTATTCTTGCGCCCTCATTGCATACAATCACCACCCACTTATACGTGTTGACGTATTGTTCAACCGTTACACCTTCTCACTGTCTTATCCAGAACATCAACTCCACTAGCCTGATCAACTAGCAGAGCCACCTACCCTTGGGAAGTGTCTTTGTAACAAAATAGGCCATACAATATGTCCCACCTAAAACACACCATCTCTACTCAATAACATTAGGCTCTCCTTTGGCCGCTTCAATGAAGAACGAGAGTCCCTTCAATTACCGTTTTGTTTTGACTGGGGTGACCGGCTCTCTTCAGACAAAGCAAGTTAAAGAGAGCACGACTAAGTGTGCCTCTGCCATTCAAAGTGGTGAAACACTGGCCCCACAGAGTGCATGGGTTTTAGCAGGCGTGGAAAAGAGTGGGTCTCCGCCCGTCGTGGTTGCCCCGGCCAACACAGCGGAAACTGACGAAACTAAACAAACAGAAAACAGAAGGAGCAAAGCTTGCATTGGATAGCTGCATACCCTCGCTTTTGGGGTCCACACGACAAAGTGGGCAAGCCTTCAGAGGCCCTTTCCAGACGTCGACACCGTTACGACCACTCGGATGCCCACGCACACATCGACCGTCGACCGCCACCACGTCATTGCGGCTTGTCTTACTCTGTGTTGTTGTGTCCTTGGATCGTTCGTTCTTTTTTCCTATTCTGTTTTCTTCATTCTTGCACCCATTTTTTCGCCCATCGACCTCTTTTGACTTCGACTTCAACTTCGACTCTGATTTCGACTCTGACGGCAGCATCGACGACGACGGCCATCACGACGGCCAGCATCAACAACTTGTATCCACTGACCATTGACGACTCTTCGAACATCAACTCTTCGAACATCAAGTAAACAACGACCGCCACCGCAGCCGCCACCATGCTGCCCTCCGACACGGGCGCGTCCTCGATTGTGGTCGCAGGTGAGCCCCTTTTCACTGTCGGATCATTCTTCCGTCGCATCGACCTCTACTAACACTCACGACTGCAGTCCGCGTGCGGCCGTTCACAATCCGGGAAGCAGCCCAACTGTAGGTCTATCGAAGACACGATCCCAACCCCATGAGCCTCACTAACTCTCTCCCCTCCCAGAGCAAAAACCGACGATGGCACCCTCTTCCTCGGCGACGGCTCTCTCGCCGCCGCCCCTGCTCCAAAGCTCAACCAAAAGGGCCTCCGGTCCGTCATCAAGGTCGTCGACGACCGCTGCCTCGTGTTCGACCCGCCCGAAGATAATCCCGTGCAGAAATTCTCGCGGTCGGTCGTACCGGCCACCGGCAAGCGCGTCAAGGACCAGGTTTTTGCCTTTGACCGCATCTTCGACGACAACGCCTCGCAGATGGACGTCTACGAGGGCACCACCAAGGGCCTGCTCGACAGCGTCCTCGACGGCTACAACGCCACCGTCTTTGCCTACGGCGCCACCGGCTGCGGCAAGACCCACACCATCACGGGCACGGCCCAGCAGCCCGGCATCATCTTCATGACGATGCAGGAGCTGTTTGAGAAGATCAGCGAGCGCAGCGACGACAAGGTCACGGAGCTGTCGCTGTCCTACCTCGAGATCTACAACGAGACCATCCGCGACCTGCTCGTCCCAGGCGGCAGCAAGCAGGGCCTGATGCTGCGCGAGGACACCAACCAGGCCGTCACCGTCGCCGGCCTCACCAGCCACCACCCGCGCGACGTCCAGGAGGTCATGGACATGATTGTCCAGGGCAACGAGTTCCGCACCGTCTCGCCCACCGAGGCCAACGCCGTCTCCTCGCGCTCGCACGCCGTGCTGCAGATCAACGTCGCCCAGCGCGACCGCAACGCCAGCGTCAGCGAGCCGCACACCATGGCCACGCTCAGCATCATCGACCTGGCCGGCAGCGAGCGCGCTAGCGCCACCAAGAACCGCGGCGAGCGCCTGCTCGAGGGCGCCAACATCAACAAGTCGCTGCTGGCCCTCGGCGGCTGCATCAACGCCCTCTGCGACCCGCGCAAGAAGAACCACGTGCCCTACCGCAACAGCAAGCTGACCCGCCTCCTCAAGTTCTCGCTCGGCGGCAACTGCAAGACCGTCATGATTGTCTGCGTCTCGCCCTCGAGCGCCCACTTTGACGAGACGCAAAACACCCTGCGCTACGCCAACCGCGCCAAGAACATCCAGACCAAGGTCACGCGCAACGTCTTCAACGTCAACCGCCACGTCAAGGACTTTCTGGTCAAGATTGACGAGCAGATGGCCCTCATCAACGAGCTCAAGGCCCAGCAAAAGGACGCCGAGCACGCCTTTGGCCTCAAGGTACGCAAGCAGCTCGACAAGCGCGACCTGCTGGCCCGCGAGGGCGTGCAGCGCATCCGCGTCGCCTACGAGAACGCGCTGCCCGAGCGCCAGCAGAAGGTGTCGGACATGAAGAAGCTGCGCACCGTGGAGCGGCGCCTGGCGACGCTGGCCGCCTGGGCCGACGCCTTTGACCTGTTTGGCGAGCAGCCGTCTGGCGTTCCAGGCGACGCAGACGCCGACGCGGAGGCTGACGCGGCGGCCCCTGGCCCTGCCCCTGCCCCTGCGGAGCTGCCGCCCGCGCTCGCTGCCATGCGCAAGACGACCCGCGGCATCATGGCCGAGCTCGAGCACAGCCGCCACCACCTGCACCAGAAGATTGAGCGCAGCAACTGGGAGCGGCCCCTCGACTCGGCCCTGCAGCACAGCATGGCCCAGATGGCCGCGGCCGCCGTGGACAGCGTGGCCGCCGCCGACACCAGCGAGGCCATGGCGGTCCTGACGCGCGAGGCCGAGCTGCTCAAGGCCAACTTTGCCCGCGAGGCCTATATCGAGGTCCTCGAGCAGGAGAAGACCACCGGCAGCCAGACCGACATGCTCATGCTGCAGACCCTGCTGTCGGCCCAGTTTACCATGATGGCGTCACTGGCCAGCACGCTGGCCATGCCGCGCGACCAGGCCGTCGCCCACGGCCAGCGCCTCGTGCGCAAGCTGCTGGACGCCGGCGTCGCAGCCACCTCGCAGATTGTCAAGCCTGACCCGTCGCTGTCGGCGAGCACGGCGGGCACTGCCTTCTCTGCCTCGACCTCGTCTTCAGGCCGCTTCTCGCTCGGCGGCATGGATGCGTTCCCTCCCTCCAAGCGCGGAACACCGCGCCGCACACGGTCGTCCATGATGGGCGGCGCTGCTGCGAGCCACCCGGCGCCCGTGCGCTCGTCCCTCGGCGTGGCTGCGCAGCAGCACCTGGCAGCCGCCACGTCGCCGACGCGGTCCTCGCCACGTCGCCGCAAGGTGGTATCGGGCGCAGGACGCAAGAGCGTCTCGATGCCCAGCAAGAGGAAGTCGGCCGGCCTCGCCGGCTCCATTGCCGGGTCGGCTCGTCGCGACAGCAACGCGTCGTCGAGCTCGTTCAAGCGTAGCGTGCGCTGGCGCGACGACGAGACCGAGGCGGGCACGCTGGCCGACTTTGAGAAGACGCCGCAGAAGTTGAAGGCTGCGTCGTCGCCCGAGAACCCTGTGGCCATTGTCGACGCGCCACCTGCAGACGCTGAGGATCAGGAGGAGGAGGAGCAGGAGGCGGGGAAGCCTGCCTTTGCGGATACGAACTCGATCGCGCAGCCGCTCCCTGAATCGGCGTGGTCGACCATGGAGACGGTGCCCGAGGCCGACGAGGAGACGCCGTCCCCGCTGGCCGCGCACGCTGCGCACGCCTCGCCCCCGTCCCCGGAGCTGCCGCCGCTCGCTCTGCCGTCGTACCTGAGCCGCACCGATCTTGTCGAGACGGACGAAGACGACGACAGCTCGCTGAACGCGCCCGACACGTCCATCCTGCCCGGCGCTGGCATGGCCGCCACGTCGTCGGCTGGCCCTGCCGCTACATCCAATCGTTTCCAGGCGGGTTTCCTGTCCAAGTCGCGCGCATCCTTGAGTGTGGGTATGGGCGGAGGTGCGGCCTACAACTCGTCGTCGGATGCCGAGTACCCCACACCGCCGTCGCTGTCTGCGTCGCTCAACGGTACTGGTGGCGGCGCCCGCAAGTCCACACCGCTGCGCAACATTTCACTGCCTCGGGCCGCCAACCAGCAGCGCACACCGCCGTCGGCCACTCGCATCGCCAGCCTCAGCAGTCTGCACGGCAGCGGCAGCCCCAAGACCCGTGCCGGCCTCGGCGGCATCACGTCCGTGTCTGGCGACAACGAAAACCAACCGCCGTCGTCGTCGTCGCTCACGTCGTACCCACCCACGCGTCTCCGTTCGCCGTCGCCGCGCCTCTCCCTGTCCGCCTCCAACTCGGACGCCGAGACCACGACGACGCTGCACGACCTGCCGTCGACCTTTGACACGAACAAGCTTCGCTCTGCTATCCACTCGGCGAAAAAGGCCAAGGCGGCTGCCGCGGCGGCCGGTTCGGGGGGCGGCAGTGGTGGTGCCGGCAACGGCGGCGGCTTTTCCTCGTCGGTGCTGCTCGGCAGCGGGGGCAGCGGTGCGCGTCGGTTTAGTGTCGGCGGCGCACACCGCCACGGTCACCACCGCGCCTCGGCGTCCTACTCGGGTCCCCACACCCTGGCCAGCTCCACCAACGGCATCTCGCGGCAGCGCCGTCGCAGTGCGGAGCGGCGGCGTTCGCCGCCCATTGCCTGCTCGCCGCTGGTGAGTGACTCGTCGTCGGGCACGGGCGGTGGTGGCCACCACCACTACCGGGACGGCGCCGTCAGCCGAGCCTTGACGCCGGGCCAAGCCCGTCGCATGAACATGGGCGGCAGTCTACGACTGGACAGCTCGTCGGGCGGCGCCACTGGCTCGCCGCGCGAACGTGAACCTGAGCGTGGTCGGGTCGAGGGCAAGACGGCTGGTGCAGCTACCGGCGGCATGCGCCGCGTGACTATCGGGACCGCGGCCATGGGCGGCCTCACCAATGGACATACCAATGGCCACAGTAGCAGTGGCAGCATTGGGGGCTCGGCCAGAAAGGATACGTCGTCGCGGCCCAACGTTGCGTGGCGGTGAATGGGCGGGAGAGCTGCCCGTGGCGCCATGTAATATTATGAGATTGTTTTTTTGTGGGTTACTTTGTGTTTCTGTTGCGCTGATTTTTTATACTTGGTTCGTCTTTTGTTGAGAATCAGCGGCGTTTTGTTTTCATACGAGCAAGCATGGGCTTATTGGCTCTTGGGCGTTTTCTGTTCTCCTTTTCCTTTTCTTCTTTTCTTTCTTGTCCATACTTTCAAGGTGCTAGAGGTACCGCAATGAATTCTGCTTCTACGGTTAACGAGCCACATGTGAAGAACGGCGTGGAAGGAAATGTAGATGCCCGTAGATTGTATGGCAGCCCGAACGCCGAAAGGTAAGAGTACAGATGAAATGGCACAACATATAGAGATTACAAACACTCCTCATTCCCTACACGGCCACCGCATACCGTGTCATCTGCGCCATCTTCTCCTCCAGACTAAAGTCGCCGTCCTGGTACACCATCCGCGTCGCCTTGTCCTTTTTGCTCGGCTTTTCCTTTTCCTTCTCTGCTGGCGCGGCTGCGGTGGTCGGCGCCGCCGGTGCCTCGCCCGGCCGGATGCCCGCCTCGGCCATGCGGATCACACGGTCAATCTCGTCGGCCGACGGCGGTGGTGCGCCGCCGCCGGACGCGGCGCCCGACACGAGATCGTCCAGGGTCGTCGCACCGCCGCCGTAGCCGCCTGCACCCGGCCGCTGCGGCAGTCCACCCGAATAGGCTGGCGGCGCTCCGCTCCCTGGCGGCACACCCTGTGGTTGAGGCTGTGTCGCCGCCGCCGCCGCCGCCGCCGCTTCGGCCTGCTCGGCGGCCGCTTTCCGCGCGCCCGCCTGCGCACGGTACGCCGCCAGGCGCGCCTTCAGCTCCTCGGCCGTCTCGATCTTGATCTTTTTGTGCGGCGCACCCTGCACGCCGTTGCTCTCACCACCCATGCCCATGCCCATTCCCATGCCCTGCCCCGGCGGCGGGTTCCCCGTGGCCGCCTGCCGGTCCGCGCGGTTCTTGTGAAAATCATCGGTGATTTGCTGCTGGTGCTGCTGCAGCGCGGCCTCGGGGATGCCCTCCATGCCAAAGATCTCGACATCAAGGCCCTCGCGGCCTTCCAAGGCGTTTTCCACCTGGCTCAGAGTCTCCTTGTGCACCTGGTTCATGTGCACCGAGAGGCCTAGTTACGTTAGCCGAATATCACAATACGTAGACGCCCCGTGGGAACGTGGGAAAACAAAAACGCACCACCCGCCGTGTTGAGTCGCCGGCCGCAGCGCTCGCACTTGAAGTGCTTGGCCTTTTGATGCGAGATGAGCAGCTTCAAGTCCTCAAAGTCGCGCTCGCAGTAGTAGCACCAGGCGCGGTCGAGGAGCTCCTCGAGGTTGGGGTAGTTGCGGCGCTTCTTGCCCATTGTGGCGGTGGAAAGGGACGGAGGGAAGGACGGGGAGTAGGGCGTGTGTTGTGTGACTGGTCGTAGGAGATGGCGTAACCAATTGTCGATCGACTGCGCGTGTTCGTCGGTTGTGGTTACGTTGCCGGTGATGGAGCTGTCCGTAATGGGAGCTTTTGCTGGAAGTTTTTGGATCAAGCAACGCGACGCCTACTTTGCGAGCCTTGCTGCTGGCCGCCGATTGGCGCTAGACGAAAAGTGGAATTGCTGACATAAGAACACAGACACACAGTGTCTAACACTATAACACTGTATTTTACACTGTGATTGTTGACATACTTCCATACGCTCACGATGGCTTCTTTTATATATATTTCCAACGTTTCATTGACAGAAAATACGACCGTGATATATACGAGGTACTGGAAACGAAAAAGATAACAAGAGATGCGAAACTATCCAGACGTCATGGCGACGATGTCTACGCAAACACGGTAAGACGGCCTTGACCATTGCCGACGGCCTTGACCCGCGAGTTGATGGCCAGTGGGTTGCCTTCGTGCACGACAAAATGCGGCGTCGCCGCCGCCTTCTTCTCGAGGCCCAGCAGCGAATCAAGGTTGGTCGAGACCAGCGCCAGCGCGGCACGCTCCGACAGGCGGCCGCCGCCGTTGCGGTAGGCAATGCCGGCCAGCAGGCCCAGGTCGCGCACGACCCAGTCCTCTTCGAGGCCGATGCCCACGACGACGCCGGCGTCCACCAGAACGTCGACGGCGGTGCCGTTCGTCAGCGGGGCGCCCGTCAGCGCGCGGCGCTGGTCCCACTCGGTGGCGTAGGACTGGAGGGGCGCGAGGACGACGCCGACGTGGGCGGCGGCGAGGGCGTCGGCGAGCAGGTGGGACTCGGCGCCGCCGAGGACGGTGAGGCGGATGGGCGCGGTCGACGCGGTCGACGCGGTCGATGCGGCGGCCTCGACGTCCTTCTTGACGCGTAGGACGGCAGCAATGGCGTCGGCGCTGTGGACGGTGACGACGAGCGGGAGCGTGCCGGCGACGACCTGGCGCAGGAACGCCGCCTCGCTGTAGACGTCGACGTCGGCGCCGTCGGTCGCCGACGCATTCGCCTTGTTGTCGGCAACGGCCTTCAAGAGTTTGCCGCGCAGCGCGCCGACGGCCGACGCGATGGTGGGCGTGCTGCCGTGCTTCGCAGACAAGGACAGCGTGTAGTGCAGCGCGGCGTCGGCGGCAAAGACAGCACCGTCGTCGAGCGCGTGGGCGGCGCCCGTCAGGAACCCCGCGCTGGTGCCGTAGTGCGTAAAGCCGCCGCGGAACTTGGGCGCCGACACGGCGCGCGTGACGCCGTAGCGGTGGGCGACGCGCAGCTTGGTGCCGCCCAGCGCGAGGCCGTCGACGGCGCGGCTGAAGACGTCGCCGGCGGCACCGTTGTCCGTGGCACTCTCCGCGTCAATCTCGTTGAGGCCCAGGAGGGCGCCAACGGCCGTGAAGGCGTGGGTCAGGTGGCCGTTCTCGAGCGCGACGAGGGCGGCCTTGTTCGTGTTCTGGGCCGCCGCCACGTGCGCCTCGCAGGCGCCGATGCACACAATCTCGCCCTTGGACACGGCGACGGCGAACGACGCGTGCGCCGCCTGGGCGGCCGCAACGGCTTCGTCGAGACCGTCGATCCAGACCTGGGAAACGCCGGTAAAGACGACATCGTCCGCGACGTCGACGGGCTCGTCTGGGATGCGGGCGAGCCTCGTGTCGGGCACAATCGGTGAGCTCGCGGGCTTGCCGAGCTCCACAGGGTCGTCAAACTGCGCGTTGCCGTCGATCCACACCTGCACGGGCGCGGCACCGACGCTGAGCGGGTCGCTGTCCCAGACGGCAATGTCGGCATCGAAGCCGGGCTTGATCTTGCCGATGCGGTCGCCGAGACCCAGCCGCTCGGCCGGCGCCGTGGTCACGGACGCCAGGGCGGCGTGGTACGGCAGGCCGTAGCGGTAGCCCTTGGCGGCCTCGAACAGGACGTGCTGCGCATTGAGGACCGGGTTGTCGCTGACGTAGACGGGCGTCAGGCCGTGGTCCCACAGGATCTTGCCGGCGTACTCGGTGGCTACCTGCGACTCGGCCTTGTAGTACATGTTGTCGGCGAAGATGGCCGAGGCGGGCGGGCCGTATTTGTCGGCGCCCCAGGTGCGCTTCAGGACTTCGGGGACGAGGAAGGTCTGGTGGGCGTGGTGAAAGGCGCGGACGTTGAAGCGGAACTCGTTGGTGTAGCCGACAAAGGACTCGAGGTCGGGGACGGTGTAGCAGTGGGTGTTGACGTAGACCTGGCCGCGCAGCACGCCCGCCAGCGTCTCCCACTCGATCGCGCGGGGGAGGTACGATGTCAGCGTGTGGGCCCAGTGGGTGCCAGCGCCGGCGCCCGTCTTGGTCTTGGCGGCGGCCACGGCCGACTCGGCCGTCGCGCACCAGTCGTCTTGGGCCTGCACGTAGGCCGCGGCCTGCTCAAAGGCGTGCCGGAATTCCCACGCCTCGCCCAGCCGGCTCGTGGGGCCGTGCTCGCCCACCTTGCCGTACACGCGCTTGGCGTTCTCGCCGCAGGCCATCTTGATGTACCGTAGCGCGGGGGTGTCAGGGGCCGCCAGCAGCGACGCGATGCTCAGCTCGGCGCGGCCGTCGTGGCGGCCGACGGCGTGCTTGATCACAAACGCCTCGCCGCCAATGTTGTTGGCCGACCCGGGCAGCACCAGCGACGTCGTGACGCCGCCCGACTTGATGACCTGGATCTGGTGGTCGAGCGGCTGGATGCCGTCCTTGGACCGGACGTACGGCGTAATGTCCGAGGACATCTCGTTGGAGTCCTCGTTGCCGCGCAGCGAGGGCAGCGAGCCGACGCCGGCGTGGGAGTGCATGTCGATGATGCCGGCCGTCAGCTGGCGGCCGTGGGCGTCCCACGTGACCAGTTTGGATCCCGCGGCCGGGCGCAGCGACGCCACGTCAATGGACGCCTCGACGCGCTGGATCAGGCCGTTCTCAATGTAGACGTCGGCCGTGGCCCAGCCAAAGCCCTTGCCGGCACGGATGTCCTCGTCGGACAGCGACAGCAGCAGCGCCGGGTCGGGCTCGCCGGTCCACACGGTGGCGTTGCGGATCAGCGTCGCGGGCTTGCCGTCGACATAGCGCGCATTGCGTTCGCGGCCGGCACCTTGTGCGCTCTGGGGCTGGCTCTTGAGGGTGGCGCACGTGGCCAGGTCGGCCTCGAGCTTGGCAATGGACAGCAGCGAGCCGTTCGCGCCCGTAGCCAGTGGCGGCGCACGGCTGGTGTGGCGCCAATGCGTGTAGCCAACCAGGACGACGATAGCCAAGACGACAGCCGCACGGATACGACGCGCCCGGCGTCGCATTGTCCGGCGGTAGCCATGAAACTGGTTGTTGTTATTGATGTTGTAGTTGCTGCCTTTGCCGCCCAAGTCCCAGCGCGGCAGTCCGGGTTGGTCGACAGCCGTGTAGGGCGGGAGAAACCCGTCGTCTTTGGTGTCCATGTTGGCCGTCGTGTACGATGTACAATACGATGGACAAAGTACGACGCACGGAGTATTGATACTCAGCGGACCAAATTGAGATACGAATGAAGGAGAGAAGAAGGAAAAGGAGAAAGAGGGGAGGAGAGCGGCAGACTAAAGATTATGAAGGGCGGGAGATCGGAGAAGGGTAGGCCGGGAAGGAGCGACCGCCGGGGGGAGGCAGTGGATAAGCAGGTTGATGTTGATGACCCACGCAAGCTCCAGACGTTAGCGGCGGTTGTTTTGGGCAGGTGCGTTCGAAGATAGGGAAGTTGGTGGGAGCTTGGGCGACATGGGTGCAGGAGCCAATGCGCTACGCCCGCTAATGGCCGGGAAGGAACCCCACCCAACCACTAACAGGAAGGAAGCAGGTACGCAAGAACCCTGAGCGGGCGCGATAGGAAAGTGTGCCATGTGAGGGGTCATGGCGTGCTGGGAAGGTGCGACCTGCGTGACGGCAGACACGGGACAGCACCTTGATGACGGCAGATGTTGGTGAAGCTTGCTCGTTAATGAATGACCGAGTAGGGTATCTTTACGTCGTCGTCAGTAGAAGCGTTGGTCGGAATTCGGCACATTTGTGCCTGGCAGCATATCGCAATGTATGTGATGTATTGGGTCATATGCCGATCCTAGTGTTGAACGGTATGTCTATTCAGTGTTTTTCTAAAATAATTCGTATACCCAACAGGACTTGAAATACCCAGGCAGTTGCTCTTTTTTAATTCACGGTGCGCGCCCCCTCTGCCTATGCAATCGTCTTGGGCTCGCCGCCCGCGGCGCCCGTCTCGAACATGGCCTCCAGCAGCCGCAAATCCTCCAGCGCCTCGGCCGGCGACTGCCGCGCGTCGACCGTGTTCTGCCCGGCGGCAATGGTCGCCGCAAACGCCGCAAACTCGGCCTTGACGCCGGTGGCCTCGTCGGCGGGGAACGACGGGTTCGTCTCGCTGCAGTCCAGCACGGTCTCGTGCGGCTTGAACGGGTCGGCGGCGTTGCGCGTGGTGACGGTCACACTCTTCATGCGCCACGTCACCATGCCCTCGGTGGTGGTGACGGCAATGTCGAGCGGCGGGCCGAACTCGGTGCCAAAGGACATAGTCACGACGCCGCTGGCGCCGCCCCGGGTAAAGGCAATGGCGCGCAGGGTGTCGGCGGGCGGCAGGATCTCGAGCAGCTGGGCCATGGTGCCGGCCACCTTGGTGATTTTGTTGTTGTTGGTGGTGTTACCGCCCGGGGCGGCGCGCAGCAGCGACCGCAGCGCGGCCACATAGTGGACGCCGCCGTCCAGCAGGAACCCGCCGGGGTGTGTCGGGTTCTTGCGCCAGGCCGTGTTGAAGTAGTTGCCGTCGGGGCGCACAAACTTGTTGGACACGAGGCTAAAGGACACGAGGTCGCCACCCAGCGCGCGCAGCTTGGCCTCGGCCAGCTGGAGGGACTGCATGTAGCGGTAGTTTTCGGCGACGGCCCAGATGGGCTTGCGGGGGAGCGCATCGTAGTCGGCAATCAGCGCCTGGGCATGGGCCACCGTGTCGGCCACGGGCTTCTCGCTGATGACGTGCTTGCCGGCGGCCAGCGCCGCACGGATGGCCTGCGGCTGCAGGTTGATGGGCATGCACACCGACACGGCGGCGACGTCGCTGCGGGCCAGCAGGTCGGCCAGGCCGCGACCGGCAGCGGCGGGCTCGTCCCAGTAGACGTCGAGGCCGGGCACACCGGCCTTGCTAGCAAAGGCCTCGGCGGAGGCCTGGGAACGGGAGTAGACGGCCTTGAGGGCAAGGAGGTCGGAGGCCTTGATGGCAGGGAGGTGCTCTGGGAGTTGGGAAATGGAGATGTTAGCTGGAACGGCAGACGGAGCGGGGAGCGTAAGTCGGCCTGTGTCGCTACTCACGCGCTTGGGCAAAGATGCCCGCACCAAGCAGGGCGATTCCAATGGACATGGTTGGCGGGGGTGGTTGGGGACAGTGGTACGTGGAGCTGGATGGAGGAATTTGGAGGGGCTCAATCGAGACAGGAAGAGTTCAATCGAGGCAGCAGATTGTAGAGCTCGTACGGGATGAACGGGTTGAGAATTGTCGGCCTGTCGTTGTTGCAGTCCGGTGTTGGCTGGATGTGTCGTGTCTTTCGAGCTTCGAAGATTGGGAGACGAACTGCACTTATACGTGTCGACGAGGAATGCAGTAGAGGTGGGGGCAGCGGCAGCTGTTGCTCGGGGCGAGCTAAGTCGCAGCTTGGCAAGCGCCGATTCAGAGTTTCAGCGAGAGTGTGTCACGACCGGGACCAGAGGACACGTCGAGCTTGGAAGTATATCGACAGCTGCGATTTAGCTAGCCTAGCACGATGCGAGAATTTCTTCTGGCTGTATATATGCTGAACGAATTTTTGTCACCACTTCTTTTTTTTTTTTTTTTCCGTTCCCTCGACGTCACTCGATGTGAAGTGGGGGTCTGCTGTTAAGATCCACTGCGGAAGTACCGATTCAAATGGGCGCAGGCGCCGTATGACATAAGGCTTTACGACGCACTTTGTTGTTTGGGACGAACATCACTTGACAGATATGGTCGTAGTTTCTGCTTCTTGCTCATTGTGTACGTCGCGCCGTCTTCATTGGCTGTCGCTGTCAACAACGGAACGGCGCGACTCCCTCGAGTTGTGGTCGGCCCGATAAAGAAGGTGCAAGCGGCGCATAAACCGACCTTGTGGCCCATCAAAATCTCCGTACCTTTTCTTGCCAGACACACAGATGTCATGACGGGACCCAATGATTGAACCGTCCAAAACAACCAGTCGGCCGAGAGATTTGCAGGGGACGGTTTGGGATCCGGCAAGTGAGTCAAGACCTAGATCATTTTGCGGAGTGCATCTGTTTCGCGATCCTGTTCTCCAGTTTTCATCCTTTTCTGCTTCTTAGCCTCGCCTGCCCCATCTTTCCTTCTCGTTCGAACTCTCGTGGAATTTCATGGCACTGAAGCGGTGGGCCATATACGTTTTCCATCGGTTTTATTTTTGACTACCGAGTTGAAAGCGCCTCTTGGTCTCCACCGGCAACGCCAAACGCCGCTCGACCTTGCCGTGGCGCACTTAACGGTGTTAAGCTTTTGGGATGCTCTGGGCTGTCTCCACCGACATTGCGAGCATCGCCACCGATGTCATTGCTAGCATGAAAGGGATGCAATCGTATCTATTGGCGTACGGGGCAACGTGCGGCCGATGGCCCGACACCAGGCTTCAAACTTCCACTTTTCAATCATTTTGTCCTCGGCGCAATCACCATTGCCATCACCACTGACGTCACTGTCTTGACTCCAAATGTCCTTGGTCTCCAGGACGCCGCGGACGATCCACGTGTTTTGCGAGACAAACGATGTTTTGAGCACATCCCCGAGGCCCGAGCCCACGCCGGTGCTCTTGTTGGCGGCGGCGGCCGCAGCCCCTGCGTCGAGCTGCATCACACGGGCGGCCAGGTACTGGCACTCAGCCTCGAGGGCCCGGAAGCGCGCGGGGGCCATGGCGACCAGCAGGCGCGACTTGAGGATGCGGCACACGATGTTGGTGCCCCAGAGCGAAAGCTGCGTGACGCGGTCCAGGCGGCAGTGCGCATCCTTGTCATCTGCGTTTCTTCGCCCTCCTGTGCTGCCCCTTGTCCCCGTCGTCAATCGCGGAAACACGATGCCGTAGACGTCGTCGGCCTCGAAATCGTCCTCGCATATGGCCGGATGGCGCATGGCGCGGTCCATCCACCCGACGAGGCTGGCGCGGTCCGCAAGGAGGTGGGCAATGATGGCGTCCCGCGCGCGCGGGTCGGGCGCGCGTGGTGCGGGCGCCGCCATGACCAAGTCGGTGACCGTTTTGAACTTGGCCGGCCCTGTGACAATGTGGCTCCACATGGCCAGCGACAGGTCCTGGACGGGCGCCAGGGCCGGGTCGTCGAGGATGGCGGATCGCAGCAAGGCCATCCAGGCGTCCTCGGCGAGAAAGCAGGCCTTGTTGCCCAAGAAGGCGTCCATGACAACCGTGCCTATGTGCGCCATGAACAGCGCGGTGCCGGGCTCGGAGGCACGAAAGCGGTGGACGCCGCGGAGACGGATGAGCTGGGCAGCGCCACCGGCATGGTGCATCCAGGACGGGACGTTTTCGTCGAGGAGCTGCAGTTACCACGTAGCGGCGATGTCAGTGGTTACTCTCGAAAAACAAGAGAGATGTGAAGGCAGACACAGCAGCATGTGGGACGTACCTCGAAAACAGCCAACAACTGCGTCGCGCACAGGGTCTCCTCTGTCAGACGCTGCCGCTCGTCCGCCAGCGCGAGCTGCACGGCCCGCAGTGCCTTTTGGTAGAAGACCAGCGTGGCATCCCGGGCCAGCGCCGTGCTCGGCGTGCCATGGGCCCGTAGCGCGACTAGCCGCAGCTGGGCCAGCACGGCGTCGGTGGCATAGCGCAGGGCGGGGACGTGGCCGTGGTGGCTGGTAATGTAGTGGGCGAGTTTGGGGTTGCCGAGGTTGAGGGGGGGGCAGGCGGGCGACAACTGCGCACGGCGAGTCGGTCCGGCGCGGGCCAGATCGAGCTGGAAGGACGACAACTTGCCAATGCCGAGGCGCAGGCCGGTGAGCGGCACGAGATTCAAGAGGAGCGTAAACTTTTCGGTCGCGGCACTGTCGGGGAACGAGATGGACGTGGGGAGGCCATAGGATGTTGTGGACGTGGACGAGTCGGCGGAGTAACAAAACGTCGGAAAGGTCATACTACGTTGTCCTGGCTGTCCTGACTGTCCACACTGCGCAAATGGTCGCGGTCGTGGAGGCCGCTTGGCCGTTGCAGTGGCATTTGGTGTTGGCTTGGGCTTGTGTGTGGGTGTGATTTCCTCAATGTCTTGTTTCCCCGACGGAGACGCCCGTCCCTCGTCAACAAAAAAGGGCACCTGCCGCTGGTTCGCCTTGCCATAGTTACCGCGCGTGCGTCGGTCGATGGCCACGTCGTGCATGGCCTGGCGGCGGATCATCGTACGCACGCCCTTGTCTTCGGGGAGCGAGGGGCCCTCGTAGTTGACAAACTGAAAGGCCATCTTGCGCGGACCGACGGACAAAAACAAGAAAAAAGAAAAGAAACGATCAAAGCAAGTACCACAAGGATGAGGTAATCGGTGGTTGCAGGCGGTCCTACCAGCAACCCCTTTTGGTAAGAAAGGACGTTGACCAGCAGCCCTTCTGGGCAGGTGGACGGCGATCTACTCGATATATAACGCCGGCCTCCGTCGGGGCGTCTGGATGCGGAGATGGTTCAGGTCAAGTGCAAGAGGCGGAACTGCGAAGTGGACAGCTTCGCTTTCAGGGTCGCATTCTGCAAGTCAGCAAGCTACCTAGTTATCCCGGCGCCCGTCTAAAAAGCGGCGTCGTGTACGAGGCAGAGGCTTGACAAAGCATGCCGTATAGGACTCGAAGGTGGCATTATCTGCGTGTGTTGCATCGGTTGCCGTCAAAGGGTATTAGTCACCGAAGGGTAGCGCGTGTTCATCTGACAAAAGCAAACACCAGAAGCCGGCGACCAAAGGCCGGGGTACCATTGCCTGAAAAGGGAATAGCGTGGCAGACGTCCAACTGCCGCGGCTGCATTGAAGCTATGTCCCGATTGGGGCATTGGTCTCGGACAAAGACAGACTGCTCCAAGTACGTAATATACCAGCTGTCATAGCAGGTAGACTATGTCGAATAACTAATCGAGCCGTTGCGAGGCAGCGTCAACTTCATGATTTCGGCGAGGCAAACAGCCTGAAGCTGAAGAATGTTGTCGAATTGTTGACTGTATATGCGTTTGTAAAAAAGACAAGTTGCTCCGAGATGGCTGCCGCCTGCGAACAAAAAGCGTACGAAAGGAGACGACAGTTCCACGTATAAAAGAGTCCTGTCGTGTCAGTCAGTAACATCTTCACTTCAATACCTCTTCTCATCTTCATGCAATTTCAGTCTCCTTGACAGTTTGAACCATAGAACCTCATATTTTCACCTCCCACCATTTACCTTTCTCCACTATCACCACCGCCACCGCGACTATGCCTCATATCGCAGACTTTCTCGACAGAAACAAGTACGTCCTAGCATGAGACGAGTCCTGCCTGGCTTGGGCCATTCCCCTCCCACTTTACCGTCGTGCTAACCATCCCCTCCCTTCCCCCTCCAGGGCCGTCGAGCACAAGCCACTGCCGTTCATTGAAGACCTCAAGGCGGCCGGCTCGCCCGGCCCCCGAACTATTATCGTGAGCTGCCTCGACCCCCGCTGCATCCCCGAGGCGTTCTTCAACCTGCATGCAGGCGAGGCCCTCGTGCACCGCAATGCCGGCGGCAACGTCCGCACGGCCCTGCGTGACATTGTCACGCTCGACTCGTTGTTTGGCCTCGACGAGATTTGCATCGTGCACCACACGGACTGCGGCACGACGCACACCACGGACGACCAGGTGCGGGCGCACGTGAAGAAGACGGCCGACCCAGCCAGCTGGCCCGAGGTGGACAAGCTGGACATTTGGGCCGTCACAGAGTGGGTGATACCCTCCCACGTCATTGCTATCAACAGGAAGGCATTACTAATTCTCCCCCAGCATTGAGGAAAGCGTCAAGGGCGACCTCGAGTGGGTGCGCACGACGCCGTTCATTCGCGACGAGCTCAAAAAGGGAACGCAGGGCTTTGTCTTTGACATCAAGACGGGCGCCGTGACCAAGGTCGAGCCGAAGACGGCGTTTTAAGAGCGTGCAGGAGGGTCCAGGAGGATGCAGGAGGATACAGACGATCACCGCTCGGTTCTTCAACTCGGAATGGCTTTCACGAAAGGACACAACATCCCACGACGCAAATATGCCAGTGTATAGAAAGCACAAATAAAACGAAAAAAAAAACGTACAGCAGCGGGTATTCGCTGGTCGTCACCGACCCAACTACTAATCCGCCGATTACTGGTTTGACGAGGGGAGAGCAGACGGGATCCCGTATTCCCCAGTATCTGTGGCCGTACGTGAGAGAAGAGGGTGTTGAGTGCGATTATAAGGAGCGTTTCAAAAAACATCACGACATAAAAAAACCAATATGCCTTCGATTCGCGTGTAAGTGGCTTAGCGCCGATCAAGTCCGGACGCCATCGCTAGTGATAGTCACGTGATTCAACATGAATTCGAACTTCGTGTCCTCCACGCCTAAAACAAACGTCGTAGTGTATTCGGCCCTCGTATGATTTCCTTGAACAACTCGTACAAGGTTGATATGGTAGGCCACAAGCTCCGGGCCGGAAGGTTGATGGAGCCACGAATCGTTCCGCCTTGCATCTGATTCGTCCGCATCGCTCACAATGTACAAAATCCGACATCAACGCACCTCGTGGTCGTTCTGCCGCAGATCAACAAGGACAAAATCCAGGCCACTCTTTATTTAGGGTTATTGAACAGGCTCAGGACCTCTTCGCGAGAAATGGACCGGACCACTGTCTTCGGTGGCGGGTACGCAACGTACCATGCTAAACTTGGCTGTGTGGCTGATGCCATTGTCCCGTGCAGGCACCTGCGCTGACTAACAGATATCTAAATGGGTTCTCCTTCATGGACGAAAAGCATGAGGTGGGCTGTTGGTCATGGCAGTCGGCAGCAAAGTAGATGCCCAGGTCCAGTTACTGCTGTTGTGCAATGCCCGTGAAAACGGCACATAAATTCTACAAGTAAATACTGTGTCCTATGGATAGGGTGCCTCTACTTTTGTCACCAACAGCCGCTGCTGGTCACTCCTTACTCTTCATTGGCTACAGAAAACGCTAACCCATTAACACTACCACCTCGACTTGTGCAATGTCTGTGTCTTGGGTTTTGCTTGCCACGAAGTTTGTTTGCCTCCTGTTTTTCCGCCCAGTGACTCTTTTCGTTTCTAGGCCCTTCCAAGGAGGCCCGCCAAACTGGCTATTTGTATCATAAAAGGAAGGTCGTTCTCGTACGGTCGACTTTCTCAAGTCCTAGAAATGCATTCGTCCAATGTCTCCGTGCAGGTTGTGATACAATCAAATCTGTACAACAGATGGCGGCAGCACCGGTTACACCAGCGTCCAGTCTCCACGTCGACAGTGATGTGGTCGCCCAACACGACCCCGAGAGCCAGCATCGCCCGAGAGAGAAGAAGGCCGGCTCGGAAAAGGTTTCGGCCTTCCAGTCTCTCGGATGGCTCGACCGATTTCTAGCCGTCTGGATCCTGCTCGCCATGATTCTCGGCATGCTCTTGGGCAACTTCGTCCCTCAGACGGGGCCGGCTCTGCAAAAGGGCAAATTCGTGGGAGTGTCGATTCCAATAGGTGCGTCTCGATCCCGTTTCCTATGCATCAATTCTGTCCGATTTCATGCGTCTTCTTGATGCTCTCTTTGTGTATGCTTAGAACTAATGGAATACAATGTAATAGCAATCGGTCTCCTTATTATGATGTACCCCATCCTCTGCAAAGTTCGCTATGAGTCCTTGCACGACATCTTTTCGCAGCGGGGCGTGTGCAAGCAGATTGCTTTCAGTGTCTTTGTAAACTGGATCGTGGCACCTTTTTTAATGGTATGCTTGTCGAAACCCTTCTGCCTTTTGCCCACTTTTTGTTTTCTTTCCTTCTTTTCTTTTCTTTTTTTTTCCCCTTCTCTTCAAACACCTAGTGAACCCACGGCTAATATTTCTCGTCTGGATTCAAGCTTGCTCTAGCATGGGCTTTCCTCCCCGATAAGAGTGATTTGCGTACAGGTTTGATACTGGTCGGTCTCGGAAGGTGCATCGCCATGGTGAGTATCTCCCTGCGTCGTGAATCGACGTTCGACAAAGCCAATCTCGTATTTTACTAAATAGTCTTCTTTGCCACAAAGGTGCTTATCTGGACAGGCCTGGCAGGGGGCGACAGCGAATACTGCGCCATTCTTGTCGCCATCAACTCGATCCTGCAGATGGTCCTCTTCGCTCCGATGACGATTTTCTTGCTCCGAGTCATCAGCCACGACAGCAGCGTGCAGAGTGTCTCCTATTCGGTCGTGGCCGTCAGCGTCGCCGTCTTCCTTGGCATCCCTCTGGGCGCAGCCATTGTGACACGCTTTGCCCTCCGCACAATCGCCGGCCCGGACTGGTTTGAACGGCGTTTTTTCCCGTTTGCTTCGCCATGGTCGCTGATCGGGCTGCTGTACACGATCCTCGTCCTGTTCGCGTCGCAGGGCCACGCTGTCGTGCACCAGATCGTCAGCGTGGTGCGCGTGGCCGCGCCGCTGGTCGTGTACTTTGGTCTGGTCTTTTCCCTGACCTTGTGGGCCACGTATCGCCTTGGCTTCGGTTATGCCCTGGCGGCAACGCAGAGTTTCACGGCCGCGAGCAACAATTTCGAGCTGGCCATTGCGGTCACCGTGGCGACGTTTGGCCCAGACAGCGACCAGGCACTCGCGGCCACGGTGGGCCCACTGATCGAGGTGCCTGTGCTGCTGGGCCTGGTGTACTTGGTTCGATGGGTTGGAAACAGGTGGAACTGGAAAAATTGAGATAACTTTGTCAAGTTCACGATACAATTATGTCACCACAATCGCATCGTCACATACAGCACCTTGCTCATAATGACGCACACCATTGCCGGCAACGGAACCATCCTCTCGGAATCCAAAATTCAGATATTCTTGTCGATTAAGTCAAGGATCTTGACATTCTTCACCAAGCATCTGTTTGTTACAGAGCAACCCAAGGCAGGGTACACTAGAGTTTGGTCGCCATGACCCTGCACATCGGCGACGATGGCCGCTGCAAGCTCGCATGGCGTCTCCATGCTCGAGGCTGCCGTGCGAGACACATTTGCCGTATGGAGATGCACATCCGTCTGCAGATGCAGCTCTGATTCGCAGCCAGACTCGGTCGCAGGTCCGTCATTTTCATAGCCGAAAGACAGACCCTTGTCAAAGTCCATTGCGTCCCATTCGTGCTGGCCGAGAAGACCGACGCTGCGGTCGCTGCGTATGGCTGCCGATCTTGGGCTGTCCTGTGTCGATGTGGGCGACACGGCACCGGTGTGTGCCGGCGAGCGCGGCGATTCTGGAGAGGCGTGCGGAGACGCACGCCGCCATGCGTGCTGCTGGTCCTTGTTCGTCGGAGAAGGCCGGCTAGAGACGTTATAGGAGCTACGGTGCAGATCTGCGCTCTGGACTTGGCCGTGTTGATCATCACGGTCCTCGCCGTCGTGGCGTAGGTGTTGTTCGATCTCATCACCCGAGACTCCGTACCGGGCAAGGAGGGACCGTAGACGCCGGTTCTCTTCACTTACAGCGCGCGCGGCATGTTGCATGTGAATGCTTGCCTGCACACCACGCCGTTCGTAATCTTGCAACCGCCGCTGCAAATCCTGCACGAGTTCCTTCTGGCGAGCGCGACATCGCCGCTGGTTGTCGCGGATATGGATCTTGACCGTAGGGGTGACGTTCTATGTCGTCCATGATGAGACATTTGAACGACGCGGTAAACGAAGCAAGTTGGCATGGCTTACCTTTCGGGGCATAGTCACGCTCAGAGCCTGGGGGGTTGGACGACTCAGTGCACACAATCTGCATCAAGGAATGAGAGGGTAGCCGTCATATCCTAGGTAAATGCTGTTCATAAAGTGACACAGGAGAGAGCAAAGGTTGCAGTGCGACGATATTGGGGCAGATGATGACATAATCAGTGCCAAGCGGGCTTGCCGCTCGCAGCCAATGATACGAATGCAATGACATCCCCCCAACTTGAGCGACCCACTAGCGGCGAAGAAGCTGCAGATTTACGTATTAAAGCCTTATGAATCGATATATAACAGTCTTTTGTTTTGGGGGGTCTTGGGTTTATTATTTGTTTGTTTCCGCTACCTTGCAGCCTTTGGCAGACACCGGACTCACGAAAAAGCCAAACAGCGCCAGAGGAACCGGCCAAGCCAGATGAAGGGACTGCGATCCCCATGGTCGTTTTTGTTACTGCGTACGCAGCAAAGGCCATGCAACATTCCCGTCCATAGTGCTTACGCGACCTGCCTGTTTCATTCGTCCCCGGTCCACGGCAAGGCTATGCAACGCTCACAGTCCCCTGTCGCCCTGGTTGGCCACGGCGACCTAAACAACTCGTACGCCGCCAGGGCTGCGGTTGCGCTCACGGCTGACCCGAAAAATGCCTTTCATTCTCTCGCCATCGACGTCGACGAGGACGACGCCGCCACCCGTGACCGTTATCGCCCGTTTCTTCTTAGCGAGCCGTTTGCTGCCGACGACTGGGTGGCGCAGTTGGAGCTGGGCACGGTCCTGAAGCTGGTCGCGTCGGAGATCCTGGAGAAAAAGCGTGACCGCCTGCGGATCCTCGTCCTTTATGGCAGCTTGAGAAGCCGGTACGTGTTCTCGGTCCGTTTTCAGTATAAAAAGACGGACAGTCCTTCTTATACCTATACGTAGATCCTTCTCTCGTCTCCTCGCCTACGAGGCCGCACGCATCCTATTCCGCCTCGGCTGCGACGTCCGGGTGTACAACCCGGCCGGGCTTCCTCAAAAGGACGACATTCACCACGGCCACCCAAAAGTGCAGGAGCTGCGTGAGCTGAGCAAGTGGAGCGATGGCCACGTCTGGGTCAGTCCCGAGCAGCACGGCAACTTGGTGAGCTGGTCCCTTTTGGGTTTCGTTTCGCGAGCCGTCTGTCTCACGCTCGACTAACTGTGAACTGTGAACTGTGCTGCCGCAGACGGGCCTTTTCAAGCAACAAATTGACTGGATCCCGCTGTCGTCTGGAGCGGTTCGTCCCACACAGGGCAGGACACTGGCCGTTGCGCAGGTCAGCGGCGGATCCCAGTCCTTCAATGCTGTGAATTCGCTCCGCATCCTCGGTCGGTGGATGCGCATGTTTACGATCCCCAACCAAAGTTCTGTGCCCAAGGCGTACACCCAGTTCACCCCAGAGGCAGAAGGCAGCCGCATGCTGCCCAGCGCGAACCGCGACCGCCTTGTCGACTGCATGGAAGAGCTCGTGAAATACACCATCGTGATGCGGCCTCGCTTTGACCTGTTCGGCGACCGCTTCAGCGAGCGCGAGGAACGCAGGCTGAAGCGGGAGAAGGCAGACGAGGAGCGAAATAAAGAGGCTTCCACCATAAACGGCGTGTCGTTACAAGGACTGTCTTTATAAGAATGCGGACGGGGATATAGAAGTATGTAATTAGTGATGTAGCGCCTGGCGGATCTCGCGACGTATTGGCCGTTCCCGAGTGTCACGTGACTATACATAGAATTGGCATTCGTGTTCTTCAACGTCTGTCGTCGACATTGTTTTCCGGTTACAGATGTACATGCTCGACGTGCCTCTAATGAGGATGCGTTGCGTGCGCCGGCTTTGTTGCTTTGTTCGTGGTTTTAGCTCGTTGTGGCTCCGAGAAGGGAATGGCGCTGGGCATAGCATAGCCACGCGAGCCAAGGGACAAATGGAGGAACGACAAAGGGGACACTCCACACGGCGGAATGGGCGCTGCTAAAATTAGAAAATGGGGGAGGACGACAGCCACCAGAGGCGGACGTTGGCAGTTTGGTTCGGCGCCGTCGCAGTAGGGCCAGGGACCAGGTCCTTCGACAGCAGAATGCCGTGTCAGTTTTAGGGCCCCTGACGCGTTCTCGGATGGAGGTTGACGTCGCCATTCCAGCGCAGAATAATACATCGTTGCAGTACAGAATACAGAATATGCTAGTGGGCGTTTTCTCTCCCTGTAATTGCCGCCCCGCACCCGCCACTACGCCCGAACGGCCTCCATCTGCCCTGCCGATCGTACTTTAGCAGTGCGTTGCGTGTAACTCCACATTTCAGTACTGCAACAGCCTGCAACAGCCTGCAACCACCACAGAAACGATTCGCTGCTGGGAGAGGACCAGTGAAACACGAGGCTTGGAGACTGGAAAAGAGAAAAAAGGGCAGGCTGGGCGCATGCGCATGTGGTCTTCGCTCTTGTTTCTGAATTCACAACGGCGACCTTGCTTTTAACCCTTGCCTGCCTTGTTTTCTCTTCTCCGTCCTCATCGTCTTCCTCCTTGCCACGTCTCGCCACCTTTCCTCCCCAACACAGAGCTCGCTGCTGCCATTTTCTGCTTCTTCAGCGCCCCGACCACCGCTGTCACTGTCCGTCTTCCACCAAACTGGCAGCCGCTCCCGCTGTCGCCCCTCAGCCCACACCACTTTTGGCCGTTGCCTGCCACAAGACGACAAGTGCCCCGATCGATCACACGATACATCATCGCCATACCATCGACACACCTAACCTCACTGCATCGCATACCCAGCAGCCTTCGTCTCCGCCTCCAACATGGCCCCCGTCTTGCATACTGCGGGCTCCCCGGCCCTGCGCTCCGTCGCGGCTCACTCGGGCACAGTTCTCCGCAGCGCTGTCGCCGCCGCCGGCCCTGTCCTCGCGCGCCGTGCTGCCGAGGCCTTGTACGCCGAGACCGCGCCGCAGCAACATGCCTACTCGACGCGCGCCCTGGCCGCCCGCGGCCTGACCGTCAACGACACCCAAAAGGTCACGCTCGGCGTCATCGCCGCCTACGTCGTCGCCATCGCGCTGCTGTGGAACATCCCCTACATCAAGTACATCCTGTGGCCCTTCAAGATGCTCGTCATCGCCTTCCACGAGTTTGGCCACGCCATCACCGCCGTCCTGACCGGCGGCCGCGTCGTCTCCATCACGCTCGACCCCCACGAGGGCGGCGTCACCCAGATGAAGGGCGGCAAGGCCGCCATCACCCTGCCCGCCGGCTACCTGGGCTCCTCGCTCATCGGCGCCCTCCTCATCTTCTGCGGCTTCGACATTGTCGCCTCCAAGGTCGCCAGCTTCGTGCTCGGCGCCTGCTTCCTGCTGACGCTCTGGTGGGGCAAGCGCGACTGGCTCACCATCGGCACCGTGCTGCTCGCCGTCGGCCTGCTCGTCGCCTTCTGGTTCATCAAGCACGCCGAGCCGCTGCGCTTCCTCGTCCTCTTCATCGGCGTCATGTCGTCCCTTTACTCCGTCTGGGACATTTGCGACGACCTCATCCTGCGCAAGGTCAACGAGTCCGACGCCAGCGTCTTTGCCCAGCGCTACGGCGGCTCCTCGCAGTGCTGGGGCGTCGTCTGGTCCATTGTGTCGCTCGTCTTTATGATCTGCGGCATCCTGGCCGGCATTGCCGCCTTCCCCGAGACCTTCCAGCAGCAGGAGGACGATTCCAAGAAGTTTATCCCGACACGCTAAGAGGCTGGATGCTCTACCCTTTTTTCTTTTCATCCACCATTGTGGAAACGACGATTACGACTGGCTTCTCGTGCGACGGATTATTGCTTTGTGTCTATTTATATTGTACTGTCCTCTCTACTGTTTCCGGGAGACCACATCTGTCCATCGATACCCGGAAGTGGACACTAAAAAAAGGAAGAAGGATGGGTTTTCCCAATATCGTCTGTTATTTTGTAGCAACGTATATACGTTATGGTACAGCTGGTGTTTTGGTTCGGGCAGGCGTTCACTTTACACTCTCACAGATGCAATTTTATTATTATCAAGTAAGAAACCAACAATCAATATTACTGTTATATCCCCCGCAGACACAACGCTGCGCCGTCTACTCCACCGCCTTCTGGTTGTACTTGGCGTTGAACCGCTGCACGTCCTTGGCCGCGGCGCCGCGCCTGCCCAACAGACCCTGCGCCTTGACCGCCGCCACCGCCTGCCGGTGTGCCAGACTGGCCTCGCTCGCTGCCGTCCACCGGCGCTTCTCGAGCGCCTCGGCCGCGGCCGCCCGCTTGGACTTTGTCGAAGATGGCGGCTGCTTCGTCGACTGCGCAATGAAGCCCGCCGCACACGCGCCCTCGTTGAACGCCGCCTGCGCCGCCGCCTTCCACACCGCCGTCACGTCCGTCGCCATCGCCGCCGTCCAGTACAGCCGGCAGTCCGCCTCCTCGACCACGAACTGCGCCGGCAGGCCGTCCTGCACGTTGCCGCGCAGAATCTGGTCGCGCGTGTTGAGCGCCGCCGACGACGACCGCAGCACGGGCAGCTGGCTGTAGCGCGCGAGGGCCGCCTTTTGCGCGTCGTTTTCGGCCTGCGCCGCGCCCGCCGACGCGTACCCGTACACGTCGTTGAAGGCCAGCGTCTGTGCGCCCTTGATGCCGCCGACGCCCTGGATCGGGCCCGCGCGCGGGCGCCCGCCCATGGCAATGGACCGCACGCCGCCCTGGATGCGGAGCATCTCCGACGCCAGCGTGCACGTCGACGCGCAGAACCCGTCGTACAGCAGCACAATGTCGTCGGCCGCATACGGCTGCGTCAGGTTGGCCAGCGTGCCGTAGCCGCTAATCTCCATGCCCATGCCGTACGTGTCGTTGGTCGTCGTCAGCGGGTCGTCGAGGTTCCAGCGCGTCAGGGCCGTGTAGTTGGTGTCCTGGAAGACGTACGGCCCGAACTTGTCCGCGAAGCTCTTGAATGGCTCGTCGTGGACGTCAAGGTCGTACCGCGTGTCGAACCACGTCTCGTACTCGCCAATGAGGTCGGCATTGTCCGACGTGTAGGGGTCCAGCGTGGCGACGTCGTCGCTGATGATGTGGGCGAGCGCCACAAATGCCTCGTTGGCCTTCCAGCGCGAGAAGCCATCCTGCACGACCTGCGGGAAGAACTGCCGGAAAAAGTCGTATCCTTGCAAGATGTAGCCGCCGCCGTTGGCGCTGAAGTCGACAACAATCTTCTTCTTGCCGGCCGCGCGGGCCTGCGCAATGCAGTTGCGCTGCACCGCCTGGAACTCGCTGGGCGACTCGGACTCAAACGCCAGCACAGACAGCACGGCGACGTCCTCGAAGCCGGGGCCGTCCAGGAAATAGCACGACACAATGGCGTCGTCGGTGATGTCGACGGGCTTGGGGAAGCCGGGCACGGTCACGCCGCCGCTGGTGGTGCCGGTCGGGCTGGCCGAGGGCGAGGCAGACGACGACGTCGGCGCGTAGGGCGACGGCGCCGCGCTGGATACGGCCTGGTTGGCGGCATGGAACTTGTTGGCGCCGCTGCAAAACTTCTGGAACATGGACTCGCCGTCGGTAATGCCCGACAGCGACGCCAGCACGCTGGCCGTGTTGGTGAATGTGGCCTCGGTGCCGTTGGCAAACGTGAACGTCGTGGTCGGGCCCTGATAGTTGAACCGGATACGGCCGCCCGCCGAGAAGTAGCCCGTGCCCTCGCCGGCACCAAACACGGCCTTGGAAAAGAACATGCTGTTGTACGCCGCATCGGGGTCCTGGTTGAAAGACGCCGTGAAAATGGTGTTTTGGATGTACGTGGTGGCGTCGATGCCGTTGATCAGCACCACGGCCGAGGCCGTCTCCGGGTTGGCCACGACATCTTCGTAGACCTTGATGACGGGCAGCGTGGAGCCGCTGGCCGTGTCGGCCACGGAGACGAGCGAGCGCGGGCGCGTGTAGACAAATGCTTTGCTCAGCAGGTCCGGGTAGAAGACAAAGTGGCCGTCGTGGCCCTGGCCAAAGACCTTGAGGTAGAGGTCGATCTGGAAGGCATACTCGCTGTCATAGACGTCGTTGACCAGGTCGCTGCGGACCTGCGCCAGCGCCTCAAAGATGTCGTAGGGCGGGTAGAAGTAGTCGGCCGGCGGGTCGGCCTTGTACGCGGCGTCCGACTGCCACTCGAGGTACGGCTCGATGGCGTCGACGAGCTGCACGGCCGCGTCCCTGTGCAGGGGCACGGACCGGAGGCAGTTATATGCCAGCTCGGCGGGGATCGAGACGCCGGCCGAGGGGTTGCTCGACTGGACGGCGGCCCAGGCGCTGCTGGCTATGGCACAGGGTTCCTCGGTGGCCGATGGCGCCGTTGAGGATGTCGGAGCAGCCGTGCTTGTCACCGTTGTCGCTGCCGAGGTCGTGGACGGTGCAATGCACGAACAGGCACTGGACAGGCGCACGGCCAAAGGGCCGACGTGGTTGCCCACACAGGCTTTCGCGGCATAGCTGGGGATGGCCACCGACGCCGGTGGGGTCGCCGTGTAGGCGGAGCAGAACGCCTGTGCCGATTGCAGCCGACCGGGGGTCTGAGTCGCCCGGAGGGCACGAAGGCAGTTGTCGGCGTTGCACTCGTTGGCAGCAGCCCCGACGGCCAGAGCCGCAATGGAGGCAAGAGAGACCGTCTTCATGGTGACGATGGCAGGCAAGTACTGTGGCAAGGCACGGGTGCACAAGTCAAAGCCAGAAGGTTGTAAGACAGAACGTCAATAATACGGGAGAGCAAGGCAACAGCTCCCCTTTAAAGTCAACATATCTCGCTGGCGAGCTGCAGAGCTGGGGAGACGATCAAAGACCGGGGGGGAAAGAGTCAGGAACAGAGATAAAGACAGGCACAAGTACGAGCACGAGCACGTCACTCGAACAACATCTGTTCAGTGTCCATCTCAACTTGGTCCACCGCGTCTGCCCCCAGGTTTCTCTCCCGTCTGCCACCTGCGCCAGCCCTGTCTGCTGCCGGTCGTAACCCAATTCGGGCAAT